>NC_069663.1:32205006-32822506 GCF_027244095.1 Hemicordylus capensis
AGAGAGACACACTGGCCCCTTGGCAAGGAAGGGAGGCAGATGGCTGCTGAAGCAGAAGTTGCCATTTTGGGCTCAGGGCAAGGGTGGCGCTGGGCACAGCGCTGGCCTCGTCACCCACAAGCTCCCGCAAGGAGCCGGTGGGGCAACCACCCAGCGCCCTCCACTCACTTCCTCCCAGAGGAAGTTTTCAGCTTGTGCCCCCACAGGGCGATTAAAAAGTAACTCGAAACTTTTCAGCATTTCTTTGTCTGCGTCTCTCACTTCCCTGCTCACAAATGCCTGATTGTGAGAAGAAAAAGTAGGTCAGGGCTGGCAGAAATGCCGCTGGGAGAGAGCAAGTAAGAGAGCGGGGGTGGGCGGGGGGGGGGGGGGAAATCAGCTGTAGCCCTGCCCAGCTCTACTGCAAGGAAAGTGTAACACTGTCATGGGAAGCAGAAAGTGACAGGGAAACCTCCAAGGCACCTTTCTAGAACTGGACAAGGGGGCGGGAAGTCCTCTGCGCATGCTCAATGATTCGCTTCCCTTTCCTTCTCCTTCAACAAGCTGGGCAGGCTTAACCTGGTACCATCCTGGACAGACCATCAATAGGGAAAGGGAAAGTGCGCCCGTCGAGTCGGTGTCGACTCCTGGCGCCCACAGAGCCCTGTGGTTGTCTTGGGTAGAATACAGGAGGGGTTGACCATTGCCTCCTCCTGCACAGTGTGAGATGATCCCTTTCAGCATCTTCCTAGATCGCTGCTGCCTGATATAGGCGTTTCCCATAGTCTGGGAAACATACCAGCGGGGATTCGAACCAGCAACCTCTGGCTTGCTAGTCAAGTCATTTCCCCGCTGCGCCATTAGGAGGCTTATCAATAGGTACCTAACCGATAATGAAATAAACTATATTATCAATGTCATAGGGCATCACACACAAACATGATACAATTTAGGTGATCCTTTATAGACAGCAATACAAGCAACAAAAAGCTGAGATGATGTAATAAATTGAACAATTCCTATTCCATTGACAATATAATTTATTTCATCATCAGTTGGGTACTTATGGATTGCCTGTTCAGGATCGTGTCTTGTTTTGGGTGCCTACCCCTCTTATCTCATCTCTGCCAGGCTGAACCTCTGCCAAAACGCAACTCCTGCACCGTCTCAGGGCTCCGTCCTAGAGAACATGAAGGATGGAAGTCAAGGCATTCGGCTCATTCACATGACCCTAAACAGGGTCGGAGGGGCACCTGGCCAGGTTCTATGGTTGTATGAACCCTGAAAGCAAGTGAGGGAGGCGGGGGGAGGAGAAGGGGGAGGAGGAAACTGATCACATAGGAGCAGTGTTCCCTCTAAGAGGGGTTCCCAGATGCTGTTCACTACAACTCCCAGCATCCCCAACTGTAATGGCCTTTGGCTGGGGATGCTGGGAGTTGTAGTCTGCAACATCAGGAAATTCCTGTTAGAGGGAACACTGCATGGGAGGTGGGAACTGGTTAGGATGGGAGCACCCTCCCCACATTCTGTCCCCGATATTTTACCCAGGGTAAACAAAGAGCCGTCCTCCTCCCCAGCTCCCCCACGACCACTCTCCCCCTCCCCTTGATTTCTGAGTTCACACAACCGTGGACCAAGAGCATGCCTGGGTCTCCTGCCCGACCTTGACCAGGCAACCCTCCAACACCATTCAGGGTCATGTGAACGAGCTTAATTGCTCCAAGGACCTGCAGAGAAGCTTCACCAGTCTACCACATGGTCTGCTTGCTTCAGTGCCATTGTGCAAAGGCGTGTGTTTGGAAGATAGGAAGCCATGAGAACCTCAGCTCTCTTTCTTTCAAGTCAAGCAGCTGCTCGTTCTCATAATTATAAGTTAACACTTTGAACTTGGAGTCAGTAGCGGCTCGTTCTAACGGGTCAGGGGGCACCAAAGGAGGCGCAGATGCCTCTGCTTGCTGGCAGGGGGGACCATGAGGTTAATTCTGCAGCTCTACCTGACAAGTAGCCAGCCTGCAGGCAGCGCAACCCTTGGGCGGGGCGGGAAAGAGGGGAGCCACTCCAGCTGTTTCCTTTAGTGCCCCGCACCACCCACCCACCCCGGCCTGTGAGGATGAGCCACAATAGCCTAGGGTGCTCAGAGGCACACCCATACTGATGCACAGGTTCCAGGGCCTGAAAACCAATCTGTGGCCAAAAGGGTGATGAACTCCATTAGCCCTCCAAGGTCCTCAGTGGCATTTGCAAAGGATGCTGGCAAAACATCTTGGAGCAGGGCTTTCAGGCCAGAGAGAAAAGCTTTCCAAATAGGTGCAGGGGCCAACCTTCCTTGAATGTAAGAGCAGCCCTGCTGGATCAGGCCCAAAGCCCATCTAGTTCAGCATGCTGTTTCACACAGTGGCCCACCAGATGCCTCCCAAATTCCCACAGGCGAGGGCACGCCCTCTCTCCTGCTGCTGTTCCCCTGCAACTGGTATTGAGAGGCATCCTGCCTTTGAGGCTGGAGGTGGCCTGCAGCCCTCAGACTAGTAGCCATTGATAGACCTGTCCTCCATGAATCTGTCTAAGCCCCTTTTAAAGCCATCCAAGCTAGTGGCCATCACCACATCTCGTGGCAAAGAATTCCATAGGTTAATTATGTGCTGTGTGAAAAAAAGTCCTTCCTTTTGTCGGTCCTAAATTTGGAAGCCAATGCTGTCCATAAAGGTGGCCTCAGTCCCACCAATTCTCCCACTAATTCAGGGTTTCTTAACACCTTGGGTCCCCAGATGTTGGACTACAACTCCTATCATCCTCAGCCACAAAGGCCATGTCTGGGGATTCTGGGAGTTGCAGTCCAACAACATCTGGGGGCCCAGGGTTAAGAAACCCTGCATTCATCTGTGTGGAATGAGTCTTGTTCTGGGCAGCAATATCAAGGCAGTGTGCACGCACATAAATTCAGAGTGGGGCCTTCCTGATTCAACCTGAGCGGGATCTAAAATTGACTGAGTAGACATCTAAAAAGGTGTGAGTGTGTGCACACGTGCACGCCTTAGAGGCAACGCTGCCCACCACCGAAATAGATCGACAAGTTACCAGGCCTACAGCAAGCTCTCCCTCGCTCCTGCTACCGCTAACCCACCTTATGCGACAACAATCCCACTTAAGGCACTTCTCCGTTTCAAATCTGTCTGTGCAGGTCCCCGCTGGGTTGGCCGACTCCTCCCAACCAGCTGAGAAAGTGGTCATTGGTCCCGGCTGCTACCGCAAGGCCCACTCGTGCTTACAAGGCTCCTGCTCTCCGCAGAACAAGCGCGCCTGGAATTCCAGGGCTGGAGAGAGAGAGAAATCACTCCAGCTGGCTTGGGAGACCCAGGGCCAGCTGCCATACACCGGATATTGCCTCAGCATCCCGAGGGTGCATGGCTCTGCCAAGCTGGAAGCAGGGAGGTTTGCAGCTTCTGGGAGAGCTACCCCAACTCAGCCGTCTCCTTGCTTCTGGGCTGGAATCCCAAGGATCTCCCCTCCCGGGCAGCAAGAGGGAGAGCATCTGAACCAGCTGAGCGGGGACCAGAGAGCCAGTCCATTGGCCCTGGCTCCAGGAGAGCCACTAGCAACCCATGGGAGAGAGGAAAGAGCAGCTCCTACAGAGGCTGTAAGCTGGGCAGCGGCAGCCCTGAATCCGTCTCTCACACAGGAGGAGCCAGCTCTGCAGATCTGGACTACTGTGGATTCCGCTCCACCCTGCTGGCTCGCCAGCAAGGAGTCCCAGAGATTCTGCATCCACACAGGGGTGTGACTGCTGGGGAAAGCATAACTTGTGAATATTGGCAATGCACAGTGGCTGAATGGGGTGGGGAGGGGGAGATTCCCAAGTAACAAGCAAAACACTTTAAAAAGCAATTCCAGCCAAAAGAGTGTGGCAGGGAGTAAGCAAGTTGTTAGAGTGGCCTGATTTGGAAAAACAGACTTGGGAAGAACCAAACTGGGGTTTGAGCGATAGAACCTCTTTTCGAAGTCCCAGAAAGAAACCTTCAAGGAAACGGGATGGAACAAGTGCCCTTATACTAGGGAATTGGAACGTTCCCCTTCTCGTAATCAGGTTAGTAAACCTGTGTGTCATTTATGCAATGCTCCTGCATAGGAATAGGGAGGGAAGACGCGACCAAGAGGTTCACGCAGATGAGACAGTAAATCTCTTCTGGAAAAGTTTGTATGGTTATGTGCAAAAAGACAAGAATATCTCTTCTAAACAGCAGTGGGACAAATTGTGGAAATGGATGTTGGATGTAACCCTCCCCCCTCCATGACCTGATGTGCCTTGTAATCCCCCCCCCCGTGTTATAACCCTCTAGGTTACCAAATCCTTGTGTGTAAACCTTTGTATATATGATGTACAAACAACCACTTTGTATATTATTGTGCTTTGGTAACGTACTGTATGCTTTGGTAGTTCGTTGGTTCAATAAAAAAATCTTGTCCTATTTTTTTTTTTTAAAATCTTGTCCTATCTTGGAGATGCTGCCAGGGAGGGCACTTGGGACCTTCTGCTCTTCCCAGAGCGGCAACTCCATCTCCTGAGGGGAATCTCTTCCAGTGCTCACACATCAAGTCTCCCATTCATATGCAACCAGGGCAGACCCTGCTTAGCTAAGGGGACACGTCAGGCTTGCTACCACCAGACCAGCTCTCCTCCTCATTTGCTGAGGGGAATACCATTACTGAACAAAGCCATAAAGAGGAAGATCCTCTGCGGAATGTATCATGCATCTAGCGTGCTTCAAAGCAGTCCACAGACCGGGGGCTATCCAACAGTCGGAGCAGACAATACCAGGCTAGAGAGACCACCCGCGCAGCTGAGCACAAGCCTCCCCAGGACCCAAACGCCCCAATGTGGCCACGCAGTAGCCGCAGCCACAGCCGCACCCTGGGCAAGCGGTTCTGCACAGGTATTCCAGGATGAGCCCTTCCCTGCGCTGTCGGGTTTTGCAAGGAGAAAAACAAACGCAGGCACTCAGGTGCCAACAGACATCACTGGCCGTGTCCATTGCTTGCGAGGCACGTGAAGGTTCTGCCAAGTGGGCCCCGGGCCAGCGACAGACGCCCCGTGGAACTCCCCGCCCAGTCATCCCGATATGCGGTTCTTGCAGCCGCAGCAAAAAGGTGGGTCAGTCAAGGCAGGAACAAAGCAGGTATTTGGCGATGAGGCAACCCCCCGCCCCGCCCCTCCCCGCCCCAGCAAAGATGATGCAACCAGAAGAGGAAAGGCTTGCTGGACTATTCATCAGAGAGTCATGCAATACCAATCTTGGCTGGGCTGGACAGACCCAACGCCTGTCTTGGCTTTCTTCTAAGAACAGATTATATTATTATTTATTTTTATTATTTATTTTATTTAAAATATTTCTATACCGCCCAAAACTTGCATCTCTGGACGGTTTACAATTAAAATCATTTAAAAGATTAAACACATTTAAAACCCAGTATTAAAATTATTTAAAACCATACATCTAATTAAAAGCCTGGGTGGATAAAAGTTGCCAGAGATGGGGAGGCTCTTCTTTCAACAGGGAGCGCATTCCAAAGTCCAGGGGCTGTAACCGAGAAGGCCTCGTTCCCGAGTAGCCGCCAGATGAGTTGGCGGCAGCTGCAGGCAAACCTCTCCAGATGGTCTTAGCAGGCGGTGGGGCTCATGACATACATTTCGTGATGTAATACATTTCAGAATGTACATTTACCACCCCAAATTGCAGGGCAACATGAAGGGAAAGCCTATTCCAGGAGGAGCAGTTAAGAAGAGTGTGAAGAACTGACCTAGAGCACCCTCCCAAGATGAAAGGGCACAGATTTATTATCATCCTGCAACCTTAAACTGCTGTCAAGTTCACTGCCTGGAGAGCAGCGGGGGGGGGTCTTTTTCATCCCGCCCTCCCCTTAATCAGAACTCCTGCTACCCACAAACAGCTGGGTGGTGTCCGCGCAAATTCCTACCAATATGCAAGGAGAGAGGAGCAACTGAACGCCAAGGGCATTACCTGCCAGTTGAATGCATAGGCACCAGCTTGCATGGAGTTGGTGGCAACCCGACCACTGAACCCACCCCATTTGCATAGCCCATCCTTAGAGCCAGTTTATATGGCAGCAGACTCAAACGGAAGGCTTTTCCTGGAATATACCACTCTAGCTTGCAGGTGTGAGAATCAAAAGTTTTGAAAGCTGCCTCATGTAGAGGGTGGGGAGAAATAACACCTCCCCCCATATAGGAAGCTGCCATATACTGAGTCAGATCCTTGGTCCATCTAGCTCAGTATAGTCTACACAGACTGGCAGCGGCTTCTCCAAAGTTGCAGGCAGGAGTCTCTCCCAGTCCTATCTGGAGATGCTGCCAGGGAGGGATCTTGGAACCTTCTGCATGCCAGCAGGCAGTGCTCTTCCCAGAGCAGCCCCATCCCCTAAGCAGTGTTTCCTCTAACAGGGAATCCCAGATGATGTTGACTACAACTTCCATAATCCCCAGCAAAAGCCATTGCAGCTGGGCATTCTGGGAGTTGTAGTCAACAACATCTGGGAATCCCTGTTAGAGGGAACACTCTAAGGGAAAGATCTTACAAGGCTCACATGTGGTCTCCCATTCAAATGCAAACCAGGGTGGACCCTGCTTAGCAGAGGGGACAATTCATGCTTGCTACCACAAGACCAGCTCTCCTCCTACATAGAGAGAACCAGCATGTCATGCTATTTTCCTATGGGGGAAGTAGTGAGTTCCATTTTAAAAAATATCAGAAATGTAATCGCCATTAGTCACCTTAAGTGGCACAGTGGGGAAATGCTTGACTAACAAGCAGAAGGTTGCCAGTTCGAATCCCCGCTGGTATTATATTGGGTAGCAGCAATCTAGGAAGATGCTGAAAGGCATCATCTCATACTGTGCAGGAGGCAGCAATGGTAAACCCCTCCTGTATTCTTCCAAAGAAAACCACAGGGCTCGGTGGGCACCAGGAGTCGACAATGACTCGACGGCACACTTTACCTGATCGCCATTAAGACATCACAGATTAAAACAAAACCAAGAGATACCACAAACTATCTGATCAGAAGAGCAACATAAATATGCATTAAGTATGAAAAACAGTGTGATAAATACAGTGAAAGCAAGTTGCTTAACAAACTCCATCTACTGTATTAAGCTTTAGCGACAAAACAGGGACTGAAAATATTGATATGCTAATGAATGAGACACACATTTATATTTGAAGGAAGAAGCCCTATTTCTGTCCCTTCCTCACCCCATCCCCCTAGTGTGGGCATTCAAAACATGGAATTCCCACACACCAGCAGCGGTACAGTCCAAACCCCACAATACCCAATTCTGCTCATGCCGGAGTGTCGCTCCAGACCAACAAAGAGACAAAATTTCAGGAAATGGCTAGTAATCGTATGGAAGCTATCCATTATCCTGGAATGCCAGGAAACTTTAAAAGGGACCAGGAGGCTTTTCAGTCTTTACCGTGGGCTTATTGTGAGGCTTTACTGAGAGTTGGGTGCATAACGGATACTCCAACACAAAAAGAGGGCGTTTTTACCCTGGACATAAATTGGGCAGGGTTCCCATATGGAGGGGGAAAGCCTAATTGTACGTGAAGTGCTCCCTGAAATATTGCAGGAACCCCGGGGTAAATCTGTAAACGCACACCCACCCTCCCAAAGAAAAATAAATCAAATTTACTTTCATTTAAAAGTAAAAAATTAAAATTACATTACATTAAAGTCGGGGTAAAGTCACTGTCTGAAAAAGGTCCAGGGGAAAGGAGAGATAGGAAGACTGTTTCATTCAACATCTCTCCGCTGCCCCCACGGCATTAGCCCACAGAATCCAGGCCAAACGTCCCCACAAGCAAAGCACCAGGAGCAAGCACAGTCCACCCCAGGCTGTGCTGACAGCCCCCAGGCCACTCGAGCAAGTAAGCCAAGCTATGTAATATGGCAGAAGGCAAAGGAAAGGAAGCCCCCACGAGAACAAAGCAAGACCCAGCAGGACTACTCCATGCCCGCCCGCCCCGTCCATGCCCATCCCTCACACTGACAGCCCCCGACGCCCCCAAGAAACAAGCTCCGGGCTCCCCACCCACTCGCCCTCGTTGCTCATTGCCTCTCTCTCTCTCTCAAGCGTATTGATGCATCTCAGCACGCTGGCTCTGGGCCTGGAAAGTTGAGTTAGGAGTGCCATACAAGCTAATGGGGGGGGCAGGAGAAGACTCCAGAACACTATTCAAGAAGCCCCCTCCCAGCTGAAACTTTTTTCGCCGTCTCAGATCTCAGAGGTTTCCAAGCAGGATGCAAAATCTGTGCCAGAGCAAAACAGGAGACAGAAACTGGAAGAGCGGCTACATTTCATTTGCAGGAAAAGTAAATAAATCCTCTCCCCAAAGAGCCGCAGCTCAGCAGCCTCCAACAAGCCTGTCCGGATCTCCGGCAAGTGAAGAAAAGTTGCAGGGCAAGGAGGAGAGGCTTCGTCCGAGCCAAGGAGCCCCAGAGCTCAGCCCCAGCACCTGCTCTCCATGCCTGGATCCAGCTCTGACGCAGGTGCAGCAAGAAATAAACACCCCTAAGCACGTGCAGAGTGCTAAGTTGCCCCCATCCCTGAGAGGATGCCAGGACTAGCCGACATGGCTTCGAGAAATGCATGAACTACAAAGAGATGCGAGACTCAACTGCCCTCTGATAGAAACTGACGAATTTATAGAATTGCAGGGAGCGAAGCAGGTTAAAAAAAACACACACACTCAGCCTCATTTCCCTGCACCACTTAAATCAACCTCTACAAAAGAACCAATCAGGAGTCCAAAGAATTTGTCTCGACTTGGTAGCCAAACATTGTTTCTAGTTGCCAAGAACCCACCTCGTTCTCACCCGCCGCTGCACGAGGCCAAGTGCCAGCTGTCTGGCAAGGGAGTTGCACAGGGGTGTGGGGCACATCCGCACCAGACATGACCTGCAACACACACCCCCCGCCTGCCACTGTGGCCAACGGCTTTTTAAAGAGGTGGTTTCTCCTGTGGTGGCATTTGCTGGAGCCTCCTGGTCGCCATGGGTGATCTATCAACAAATCAATAGGGCACCCATCCATCTCACAGACGAGTTAGCATACCCTTCCACAGAGACGTGGGGCTGGGATTTTTCCAGAAACATCTGGAAATTCGGGGGGGGGAGGGAATTAAAAGCATTATTTTTCCCTTTCTAAAAATGTACTCTTTCATAAAAGACACTAGAAACAATAAACGGATACCAATGCAATATTAGGCAAAACTCAGCCATTTCAAAGTTGTAATTTAATGTTTTTCCAGTGATTATCCCTAGGGCAGGGCTCGTCAAATCCCAAGCGACAGGGAGCCATGGCACCTAGAAATGGAACGGTGGTGCTTTGACTAGGATATTCAGAGACAGAGTTACTTAACACAATCCTCAGTTGTCCTTGTTTCTGTTCTAAGTGTGTTGATAGCAAAAGGGATAAACAGAAGCCCATTTACCCTCTCCCCTCGACACTGTCCATCTCCAAGTCAGGTAATTTTGTCAAGAGTCCATTACTTGGCTCCAAAGAAAGTTTGTCAAGGCCTGACCTAGAGCATGCGGGAGAGGGTTTATACAATAGTGGTTCCGTTAACCGTGCAACTCTACCTGATGAATGACCAGCCTGCAGGCAATGTGGCTCTCAGGTGGGGCAGGAGAGAGAGGAACAACCTGAGCTGCTGCCGGGAACCAGAGGAGGGAACCGTACCTCCTTTGGCATCCCCCGGCTTGTTCAGACGAGCCGCTACTGAGGACATAGATGTTTTACTGAGGTGTCAACAGGAGGGTAATGTGGTGGCAGCGATTAGATAACGAGGTCAAGTATGGTGCTGGCCTCGGACAGCTCTAGGTTCACGGTATCCCCCACTACATATCTGACTCCGCTGTCAAATACCAAGCCACAGAAGGGCACTCTCCCTTGCCCGCTATCATGCCCTTCCATCCGCTGTGCTGGAAGGCAAATACAGGAAGATCCCATTAACAGAAAGGCTTTGCTCCTGTGCCTCTGGGGAGGTGGAAACCACTGGACACATTCTCTTTTCCTGCCCATTTTGTAAAGATAGCCGGGAGAAGCTCATATTTCCTCTACTTCTCAACTACTTCGGCCGCCCCAGTCAAGCCTACACTATAATGCTGCTCTCGGATGAAAAGCGAACCTTCACGTACAATGTTGCTTGGATCTGTGCGGCAGCATGCAAGATCCGTTGGACTATGACTGCCAGCCCATAATCAGCGATTTTAACTACTGACCATTTTATCTCATAGTACAGGGATTCTCAAACTTGGGTCCTCAGGTGTTATTGGACTTCAACTCCCATAATCCCCAGCCTCAGTGGCCTTTGGTTGGGGATTATGGGAGTTGAAGTCCAATAACACCTGAGGACCCAAGTTTGAGAATCACTGTCATAGTACATCCTAATATGTCTTTTTATATGCCTTTAATTTCTTAGATGTGTTTAACTTAATAGTTAACTTTTACTTCCATTTTACTACTCATCCTATTAGAGTTGTATTTTTCTATAGATCAGTTTTTATATATTGTTTATATTAGTTAGCTATTTTATCAGTTTTATTACTTATCAGTTAGCTGGTCTCCTTTTATTTTTTAGCTATCTCTCTTACCCTTTAGTATATTTTATAGCCTATTTTATACTTTTTAGACATTTTTATACTCATTGATAGTTGTATGCATACAGTGAGGGAAATAAGTATTTGATCCCCTGCTGATTTTGTCCGTTTGCCCTCTGACACAGAAATGACCAGGCTATAATTGGAATGGTAGGTTTATTGTAGCTGTGAGAGACAGAACAACAACAAACAAACCCTCAAAAGCCCAGTGCCCAAAAGTCAGCGATGGATTTGCATTGTGAGGGAAATAAGTATTCGATCCCCTATCAACCAGCAAGATTTCAGGCTCCCAGGTGTCTTTTCACTATATGCAGGTAACGAGCTGAGATGAGGAACACCCTCTGTAAGGGAGTGCTCCTAATCCCAGCTTGTTACAGTACCTGTATAAAAGACACCTGTCCATAGAAGCAAGCAATCACTCAGCTTCCAAACTCACCACCATGCCCAAGACCAAAGAGCTGTCGAAGGATGTCAGGGACAAGGTTGTAGACCTGCACAAGGCTGGACTGGGCTACAAGACTATCGCCAAGCAGCTTGGTGAGAAGGTGACTACAGTTGGCACGATAACTCGCAAATGAAAGAAACACAAAATAACTGTCAATCTCCCTCGGTCTGGGGCTCCATGCAAGATCTCACCTCGTGGAGTTGCAATGATCATGAGAACGGTGACAAAGCAGCCCAGAACTACACAGGGGGAACTTGTCAATGATCTCAGGGCAGCTGGAACCATAGTCACCAAGAAAACAATTGGTAACACACTACGCCGTGAAGGACTGAAATCTTGCAGTGCCCGCAAGGTCCCCCTGCTTGAGGCAGCACATGTACAGGCCCGTCTGCAGTTTGCCAATGCACATCTGAATGATCCAGAGGAGAACTGGGCGAAAGTGTTGTGGTCAGATGAGACCAAAATTGAGCTCTTTGGCATCAACTCAACTCGCCGTGTGTGGAGGAGGAGGAATGCTGCCTATGAGCCCAAGAACACCATCCCCACCGTCAAACATGGAGGTGGACACATTATGCTTGGGGGGTGTTTTTCTGCTAAGGGGACAGGACACCTTCACCGCATCGAAGGGACGATGGACGGGACCATGTACCGTCAGATCTTGGGTGAGCACCTCCTTCCCTCAGCCAGGGCATTGAGAATGGGTCGTGGATGGGTATTCCAGCATGACAATGACCCAAAACACACAGCCCAGGCAACAAAGGAGTGGCTCAAGAAGAAGCACGTGAAGGTCCTGGAGTGGCCCAGCCAGTCTCCAGACCTTAATCCCATAGAAAATCTGTGGAGGGAGCTGAAGGTTCGGGCTGCCAAACATCAGCCTCGAAACCTTTCTGACTTGGAGAGGATCTGCAAAGAGGAGTGGGACAACATCCCTCCTGGGTTGTGTGCAAACCTGGTGGCCAACTACAAGAAACGTCTGACCTCTGTGATTGCCAACAAGGGTTTTGCCACCAAGTACTAAGACATCTTTTGTGAAGGGGTCGAATACTTATTTCCCTCACTACAATGCAAATCCATCGCTGACTTTTGGGCACTGGGCTTTTGAGGGTTGGTTTGTTGTTGTTCTGTCTCTCACAGCTACAATAAACCTACCATTCCAATTATAGCCTGGTCATTTCTGTGTCAGAGGGCAAATGGACAAAATCAGCAGGGGATCAAATACTTATTTCCCTCACTGTATATGTGGCAACTTTCAATATTACCTATGCTGGTCTTTGACTGTAATAAAGTTGATTGATTGATTGATCAATCGATCAATAGGTCAAACAACATGCCAAATCAAACCACCATCTACTTTGGGCATCAGGAATACCTGCATAGGAAACTTCTCTGAGAACAAATTTTATGCAAATGAGAGAGAAAAATTATGCAGGGGGGAAATGCCTGAAGGTCTTCCAGCATTTTTCCAAAAGCCACACCTCTGTCCCTCTGTTGACATAAGCAGGAGCTGCAAGGAAGTGCCTCCAGCCTCAGAACAAGGCACCTGGATCCCAGTGCTCAGGGAACAGCCCTTTGGGTGCACCTGGGCAGGAGTGGTCTCGCTGCTTTGCACCTGGGGGGCCCCACTCCACACACACAGGTCTGGGCCAGCCTCCCACGCAGCACAGCTTTGAAGCCTGCTCTGCTCTGAAAGGAGCCCTAGAGCTGTTTGACAAAAGAGCACCCTCATTCAGGTTCAACGGGTACCAGGGCGTAGCTACTGTGTAATTTATTAAAGCCTGAAGTCCAGCCATTTAACCAGAGGCTGCAGAACCCAGGGACTCTTAGGCCCTCTGAAGCGGAGCGTGGAGGAGAGGTGGACCTGGCTGCTCGTGGAAGCAGAGCTGCCCGGAGCCAGGAGGCCAGGATCGCCTCTGCCTTCACACAGCGCCATAGAAACGAGCAGCTGAGGATGCAAAGCTTCAGTGTCCCCAAGCAGGCAAGCCGCCCAGGGCCTCCGCAAGCGTCCGGATGGGCCAGCCTGGGCTCCAAGCAAGCTGAGCAAAGAGGAACGCAAAAACCTATCTGATCTGTTGAGCAGAAGCCATCTTTCCAACCGCCTTCAAGTCTCTGAAGACGCAGGCATCTGTGCCCGGAGCCAGACTGCTAGTATCAGAGACTGGGACCTGAGCTCTCCAAATCCACACTCCGATGGGATTTGCCCTGGAGCAGCCTCGTGGAAACAAACCACTCCAGCTTGGCCCTTTTTGCAGTCTTCTTGCCAGGACCTGCCTCACCAGGGGAAGCCGCAGCAGCGAAGGGCTGCCCTCCTGTTCCTGCACCCACAAGGACCGGGAAGACAATCCACTCCAGAATCACCAGCACCGTCTCCCTTGCACAGCCCAAGAGAAATGGCACTCGGGGCCCCCATCAGACCTTCCCCGGCTGCCACTGTTCATGCCCAAAGCCTAGCAAAGGAGGAACACGTCCGGCGGCAGGTGCAGCAGTGGCCGGCCGTGCCCCGGCAGCTAGGAGCACGTCACACAGTGCACACACAGGTCCACCACAAGCAGCAGTCACCCTCACTTCTCTCTGTGCAGAAGAGAAGGGCCGCCAGGGGCCCCAGAGAACTCCTGCTCCTTGCTCTTCCCCCCTAAAACCAGGGCTAGAAGCCTGACTTGCTTCTAGAGCAGAGGTGCTCTAAGTGATGGTGGCTGGGGAAGATGGGAGCTGGAGTCCAACTGCAGCTGGAGGGCCCAGTTGGCCCAACCCCGTTCGAGCCGGATGTTCTGAGAAGGCAGAGATCCAAATCGCCACAACCCAAATCGGTATCAACACAGAGACTGGAGAGGCAGCGGCTGCCAGCCGTCCCACCTGGTGTCTCTCCTCCTCGGTTGTCATCACTAGGGATGTGCACAGACCAGTTCGGCGGTCCTTTAACGGACCGCCAAACCGGTTCAGAGGCCCGGCGTTCGGACTGGTTTGGAGGTGGGAGGGGTTACCTTTAAGGAGCAGGGAGGGTGCCCATCCTCCCCCCCCCCACTTTCCCCCTGCCAGCACTGTCTCCAAAAAGGCTAGCGGGGGCTGCTGTGTGCCTCCTTGCAGCCCTGGTCAACGTCATACGGGGCTGCACGGAGGTACGCAGCAGCCCCACGCCAGCCTTTTGGGAGAGAGAATCAGCGGGGGGGGGAGGGGACACCCTCCCTGCTCCTTAAAGGTAACACACACACACCCCGCCTCCGGGAGTGCACAAACCAGTTCGTGCACATCCCTAGTCATCACTCCCAGACAATCTCAAAACAGGCCAGATGAAGTGCAAGATTCCCTTGCATTCACTTCCTGAATGGGATAATTTAAAGTCTCAGGTCCTGCTTCTGGGCCTATTTATCACAAGCAAGGTGCGTGTGTGGGGCGGGGGGCAGGGGAGCCAGCTTGCCACAGCCACACCTGCAGAGAAGTTCAAATCCTCCAGCACTTCACATCTGGGAACGGAGGCCCTGACTTGGGAGACTTGGTGGGAAGTCTCTGGGCAGCGCTCGAGGGCTGGGCGCATGGATCTCCACGCCGTTGCCTCACCAGCAGCTGAGAGATGCTAATCAGCCCAAGCCGAATTAATAAGCACAGCAAATTGGTTCCACGGCTTGCCAAGACAAGCGTGGGGGGAAGGCGGCGGCTGTGGTGCTCCCCAGAAGCACAGGACAGAGCCCTTGATCCCAGGGAGGCCTGTAACACAGTACAGCCAGGGTTCTCAAACGGGGGCCCCCAGCTGTTGATGGACCACAACTCCCATCAACCTCAGCCACAGTGCAGTCCAACAACATCTGGGGACCCCCGTTTGAGAAGGGCCCCCTCCTGAGGTAAAGCAAAGGGGGGCATTGTCAAGAAACCATATGCCTGAACGGGATTTGCCAGCAAATCTAGTTGATTGCAAGTTTACTGCCGGAGACAGTCCTTTTTGATCCAGATGCCAACCCAGGCGCGGAGCCAGCAGAACAGCGGCCTGGGTCTGGACCCTCTAGCGATGTCCCATGCACGTGACGTCACACCCACGGGGGCATGGCTCGGGCTCCGGAAAGGGAGAGAAAGCGAAATGCATGCTGTCAGGGAGCAAATGCTGCCTGAAAAGGACAGGGGAGAGCTCGCTCAGGGCTCTTCCGGAGCCCGAGCCAAGCACCTCTACAGGCTTCAATGGCGGCCCGGGTTCTTTGAACCCGTTCGTACAATGGTGACGCCGCCCCTGTGCCAACCCTTCATTTTGCTCTCCTGTCCCTTGTCCCATTGTCAGGCGTTAAGCACACAGCTTTGCACTGGAACTGGCAGAGAAACAACACCCCAGCTGGGCAACAGGTACCTGCGGACAGTAACCAATTAATGGGGCAGCCTATAAAATGAGCTACAAATCAGGGCTCTGCAGACTAAAGAGGAAAAATCAAACTAGGGTGTACATGAATATCCCTAAACCACAATGTCTGAGGGGGACTTCAGCTTTCATTTCTTGCATTTATCACCTTCCTCTAAAATGCTCAGGGTTGGTGGACATGGTTCTCTTCCCTCCCTGCATTTTCTCCTCACAACAACCCAATGAGGTAGGTAAGCCTGCGAGGGAGTGGCTGGTCCCAGGTGACCCAGTCAGCCCAATGCTTGAGCAGGGATTTAAATCCGGGTCTCCTCAACCCTCGTCCAACCCTCCAGCCACAACCACAAATACAGAGCAAGCATACTGCAGATGGAGAGCAATTGCAGGTGACTCAAACACGCCCAGCAAACAATATTCTGCACAAGAAGATCCCAGGATCAGTAGCCCAAGAAACATTTATTATTTTCGTGAACCAGAGCAGGGCTTCATGCTCCTGAACTATTGTTCATGCAAGCATTTCCAGACCAGGTCTGTGTAGGTACCACCATTCTGCAGGAGCACCAAATCAAAACAGAAAAACCATGAAATGCAGTGCAGAATTCTGCTTCCTAAGAATCACAGCTCTTTTTGTTTTTTAAAAAAGCAAGGCCCATAGTCCTTATGAAACTATGCTTGGAGGTCTGTGAGCAAGGCCTGGTGGCGTTTCAAATGAGAGAGGAGATCCCAAGCAGGACTCCAGGTGTTCAGAGGATGGCTTCCCAGTACCCAGCCACTCACTGTGACAAACAGAAGCAGAGTTTTGCCAGATGGTGGAAACTGTGGAATCCTGCAGCATAAGAGAAACTGTGGATATTTGCGGCTTGCACCATTGATATGGGACTGCCTAAGCAAGGAATTCTAATTTTTTTTAGCAGGGAGCATTATTCCTGCTAAGGCATATGCGTGCACTCACATGTTTTTGGATATCCGTTCAGTTCATTTATCATCCCACTCAGGTTGAATCAGGAAGGCCCCACTCTGAATGCAGGTGAGCACACACTGCCTTGATACTGCCACCCAGAACAAAACTCATTCCGCACACAGATGGGGGGAAATTGGGGTGGGGGGTTTACACTGGTGGGCTGCGCACAAAGGACTGACCCACCCCCATGCTCTCTGCAGGCCCCATCATGCACACACAGCCCTTGATGCTCCCAGAGCTTTACCCCTTAATTAGCAGCAACTGCTGATGGGACAAGCCAATTCTCAGCGCTTTTGGTCTCTGGCCATCTACTAAATCCGTCATGAAGAGGAGATCAAAGACTTTCTCAATTAGCTCCTGGTGATGCACCTTCCCTTCCCAGAAGCCGAGCCAAGACTCTCAGGGTTGGGATTCAGGCCGCAAGGAGAAAGGAAGTGGGGCTGAGAGCGGCACAAGCAAGGGCTCCTGCAAGGCGCAGGAGGCATCATCGACGAAGACGGAAAGCCTCTCTTTCCCCAACCGAGACAACAGGAGGAAGAGGGAGGAAGTCAGCTTCATAATCAAAGGATGGATCTGAACTGGGTCTCCCTGCGCCAAATCCGATGCTCCACCCACTATGCCGCACAGTCTTTCAGGTTTTGCATTTCCAGGAACTTCCTTAATTCTTCCTGGTGGACACAGCCAGAATCTTGGGCATAGATTTCAACTATTTATCACTTCCTTCCAAAAAGAGAGTTGCTGAACTGGAAAGACGGCAAGATCCTGGCAAGGAGGAGGAGCAGGGTGGATCCCTGTGATGAGAGAACCAGGTTGCCACATTCATTCATTCCCTCAGCAAACTAGTCTAAAGGAGCCTCCTCAACTAAGTCAGAGGCCTTCTGCAGGAGCCTTCAACGGCTCATCCCTAAGCAAGAGAGCCCTTCAAAAACAAATCCCACAAGGTTTTCAAAATCTTAAATTAACCCTGTTATGAAGAAAGAATCTCCCCTAAAGAGCGGTGAAACATTACTGTATCTGTAGAACTCCTCACCGCATGATGATGTTTTTGAATCATTCTGCGAAGGGCGGGAACTATTTTGCGCAATCATTTTGGACAAAGAAGTCTCAATTCGCACTGAGCTGAGTTACTTGCAATAGCTCAAAGTTGGTCCTTGAAGTTTGGTTTTTCTCTTGCCAGGAGTACGGCATGCTGGACAAAGCGATTTTGGCAGGTTGGGGAGACCGGGGTCCAGACCCTCTCTTGGCCATGAAGTTCACTGGCTTGCCTCTCTCTCAGGCTAACCTACCTCAGTGGTCATAGCAGGGCTCAACTAAAGCATTTCAATGTGACCCGACAGCCACCGGAGTTTTCATAAAGTGCAAAAGGAACAGGCAACCCAGCTGCTCCACCACCTCCCTCTGCAGCACTTGAAACGCAGCTTCCCACACACTCACTCCCAGGGCAAGGTGGGAAGAAGTTTCAGCACCAACTTGGGAGGCCAAGGAGGGAGCTACCCCTCCTCAGGCAGAGGCGGCTGCCACACCTCTGGCCAGGACGCGCTGCGGCAGGCAGAATTTCTGCCGACACCCAAATGCCCACCAAGCCAGCCTTTCTCCTTCATCACCACAAAGGAATTGTGTTTATCTTTGCAAAATGAAACAACGAGCACTGAGCTGCCGAAGCTTGGAGGACATTATTGGCGGCAGGGGCTGACTGGATGGATGGGGCCCCATTTTCCTGGCAGCTGCCCTCCCCCCCCCCACACACACACCCCCAATGTGACAAGGACTCAGCTAGGGATGTGCACAAAATTCACCTGAATTTGATTCAGGTTCAAATCGATTTGGAACCATTGAACAGAGTGGAGATTTGTTTGAATCCATTCAAATTTGCCCGAATCTGAATAGAATCTGGGCAAATTTGATTCAAATTTGGGCCAACTCAAATAGATTTGAATGAATCTCCACTCTGTCCAAAGGTTCCAAATTAAATACAGGTGAATTTCGTGCACATCCCTAGACTCAGCTTAGGTACAGATTTTCTGCAACCAACATCTCTAGCTTTTAAAGGGCAAAAATCACATGACCATTTGGCAATAGCAACTCTAGAACAATTGCTTGCAAGGTGGAATGACACAGAATTGCCAAGGAAGGCTTGCAAGGAATTACAGAAAGCTCAGCAGAAGGGAAGACCTCAGGCACGACCTCACTCCTCTCTGTAGGCAACATACTCTGCAATGAATACTTGAACAGTTTAGATTAAGAATCAGAGATGGGAAAGGATTTCAAGTTCCTTGGCACCCAGGTAGCCCAGCGCTTGAGGTTGTTTGGCCTGTCCCTGCAAACACACACCACATATTTGGTTATTTTTCAAATTTATAGACTGCCCCAAACTTCCGTCTCTGGACAGTTTACAACATAAAACAGATTTAAAATGAAAACCTTAAAAACAATTTAAAACCACAGTCCAGTCCATTTTTGTGCACGAGTAAGTCTTTAGACACCTTTTGTAAGTTGGCAGAGATGGGGAGGCTCTAATGTCAGCAGGGAGCGCATTCCAGAGTCTCAGGGCAGCAACAGAGACGGCCCGTCCCTGAGAAGCCACCAGACGGGACTGGTGGCAATTGCAGACGAACCTCTCCAGATGATCTCAGTGAGCGGTGGGGCTCATGGTGAAGGTAACATTCTCTTAAATACTCAGGGCCTAAGCTGTTTAGGGCTTTAGAGGTTAAAAAGCACCTTGTACATCTCCTGGAAACCTATCGGCAGCCAGTGGAGCTCTTTTAGTACAGGAATAACATGGTCTCTCCGAGATGACCCAGAGACCAACCTGGCTGCCACATTCTGTACCAAATGCAGTTTCCAGACTATGTACAAAGGCAGCCCCACACAGAGCTCATTAGTCAAGTCTGAAGGTTACCAGCATATGTGCCACTGTTCTGAAGTTGCTCATCTCAAGAAATGCACTCAGCTGGTGTATCAGCCGAAGCTGATAGAAAGCACCTCTGGCCACTACCTCAATGGGACACCAGGGAGAAGTTTGGATCCAGAATCACTCCCATACTGCGCACCTGTTCCTTCTGGGGAAGTGTGACCCCTCCAGACACAGCAGATCAAAACAGTCCACTGAGTTCTGACCATGCACAATAAGTACCTCCATCTTATTTGGATTCAGTCTCAGTTTATCCCTCATACAGCCCATCACCACCTCCAGGCAGGCATTTAGGGAGGTTATGCCTTCTCCCAATGATGTTGACACGGAGAAATAGTTTTGGGTGTCATCAGCATACTGATAACACCCCGCACCAAATCTCCTGATGATCTTTCCAAGCGTTTTCATGTAGATGTTAAAAAGCAATGGAGACAATATGGAGCTCTGAGGGACACCATACAAAAGTTCAGATTTTGAAGAACAACAGTCTCCAAGGGACACCATCTGGAACCTGCCCGAGAAGTAGGAATGGAACCACTACAAAGCAGTGACTCCCACCCCCAAACCCCTCATGTGGTCAAAAAGGATACCATGGTCGATAGTATCAAAAGCCACCAAGAGATCCAAAAACACCAACAGAGTCACACTCCCTCTGTCAATTCCTTATTGGAGATCATCCATCAGGCCGACCAAGGCAGTCTCCACCCCATAGCTAGCCCAAAGGCCAGTTTGAAAAGGGTCTAGATAATCAGTTTCCTCCAAGACTGCCTGGAGCTGGGAGGCCACCACCCTCTCAATTACCTTGCGCAACTACAGGAGGTTGGAGACAGGCCTAAAGTTGCCTAACTCTGAGGGATCCAAGGCAGGCTTCTTCAGAAGAGGTCCAATGATTGCCTCCTTAAGACAAGGAGGCATCCTGCCCTCCCTCAGAGAAGCATTTATAATCTCTACCAGGCCTTCTACAACAACCCCTCTGCCAGAGAGCATAAGCCATGTCGGACAAGGGTCAAGAGAACGGGGGTAGGCTACACCATTCCAAGCAGCTTATCCACATCCTCAGGAGTCAAACTGAAACTGATCCAGCCTAACCACATAAGAAGAGTTACTGGACACCTCTACACCAGACACTGCGGTAATTGTGGGGTTCAAGTCTAAGTCAGCCCGAATACAAAAGATTTTATCCACAAAGAACTCATTTAAAACATCACAGCAGGTAATTGGTGGTTCCAAATTCTGGTTCAGGGGAGGAGGGGCATATACTAGCGGGTCAGAGAGGACGCTTAGCAGCAATCATGTCTACTGCCCTGGTGAGTTTGCTGTTCCAATGCTCCACCAATGGCATCAACAGGATCACTGGCAGAGCCAACTGTAAATCCTTCCAAGGCTTCATGGAATCCTATGGCATCGAATAACCTTCTCGGGTGGACCATCCTAATAGGCCCTGGGACGTGATTATGAGTCCACCCTTAACCAGATGGTGGTCTGTCCATGAAAATGGGGAAATTGTCCCCACCCACAGAACACCACCCTGATCAGAGTAAAAGACCAGATCAAACATGCGACCAGCAACATGTGTCGGTCCCGAGACCACTTGTGACAGACCCATAGTTCTCATGGCCACTATGCACTCCTGAGTTGCCCTGGACAAATTGGTCCCAATGTGCACAGATTTGCATCTAACACTTTCTTCACAATGGCAATTTATTGCGGGGGGGGAGGGCAGGGGGAGAGCAGGGGGAAATCTTGCAAACTGACATGATAGACAATGCCTTTTCACGAATTTGCTAATTTCATGTCCAGATGCTCTCCTGTCCACAGCCATTGACTCCCCACTCTCTTACTTGGTTCCAATTTCAGTGCAGTTTATATTGTGTTGCCTGGATTACGACTCGCTTCTGGCTGGCTAGACTAGAGTGGCAGGTCCTCACAGATGCTGCTTAGAATGTGACCACAATAATATTATTATCTGTCAGCAGAAAGTTGGACTAAACTTCACTTTTGTCTGGAAAACCTACTCAACTGGATTTCCATCCTGCTCAAGATCCACAGCATCAGCGTTTCAGACAGAGAGCAATTCACTTTCCAGCAAAGGGGGGGAGGGAATGATTACCCAGCTTCTGGCTGCCTTCCCCACCATGCCACACCCATAACGCACAGCAGGGGGGCTACTCCAAGGCAGGTGTGGGTCTTCTGGAAATCAGGAGCCAAGATCTGCTGCAGGTGGTCTCCTTTAAGGAAAGCACACTGGCTGAGTGCAGAGTCACATCCTCAGACATACTGTGAGAAAGTCTGGAGTCCAGGGCCAGATCCACAGGCTGACGAGGTCATATGAAGCACATGTGAACACACAAAGCTGCCATATACTGAGTCAGACCCTTGGTCTATCTACACTGCCTGGCAACAGCAACCCAGAGTTTCAGACAGGGTTAGGGTCTTTCCCGGGCCTCCTTGGAGATGCTGCCAGGGATCGAACCTGGAACCATCTGTACGCAGAGCAGGTGCTCTGTAAATAACTGCCCGTTTGAGAGGACTCTCTGAGGGCCCTATAATCCTGGACTCAGTACTGGCTGGAGCCAGTCTCTGTGGCATCTACTGGGCACCTCCAAGCTGGCAAAGGGCCCATCAACCCCACAGCACGGCCAACCTCACTCTGCAGAGGGCATGCAGAAAAGACCAAGCCATCAGGAAAGGATCACAGGCTGCATGCCCCATCCCAACCAATGCACACTGAAGGCGGACCAAGGATGTGCCCCAACATTCTGAAGCCAGCCCTGCCAGGGCCCGCCTTTACCCAACTGGGTGCCCCAAGGACGGGCACGTGGGCCAGCAGACGGATCAGACGGTGGATCTGGGCAACCAGAGCTCCTTGGTGTGGCCCCAGGAGCCAGCCCCTCACGTCCAAGGTTCAAGCCGGTTCCTCTGCTATATGCCAGGAGACCCAACCTCCTTCCCTTGATGCACCTCTCTGCCTCAGGCATCAACAGCAGCACTCCAAAGAGCTGGTTGGAGGGCAAGCCCTATGAAGCGGGTGCAGAACTTTGCTAATTAACAACACTATATAAATAATAACGAGGAGGAGGAGTGAAGAGAACATTTTGTGCATTCCAACGCCGTGACCAAAAACAAGATTTCCCCCTTTTGCCGCCTTACCTGCCGCAACTCGTCTCCAGCTTACCAAGTATATAAGAACTGCCCCCACCCCCGAATCCCATAAGCAACTGGCTTTGGGCTCAGTTTTAAGGTGTGTTTTGCAGCAGGGCTGTCTCCCTGCATGCACCATAAAGATGGCCCCAAAGAGAGGCAGGCAGACAATGGTCCGTGCTGAGGAAAGTGCTGCTCCAGCGAGCACAACAGGCTGGCTTAATGAAAAACTATTGGTGCCCTGCACGTTCCAAGGGATCCAAGCCCAGCTGGGAATCATCTTGTTTACGATGCCTGCCCAGCAAAAGGAAATTAATGGTTAAGCCATAAAACACACACACACACTCTCTCTCTACCTTTTTTGGTCTCCCAACACCCTTTATTCAGTCTTTGCTCACAAGGGATGAGAGAGAAGAGAAGCCCCCCACCCCATTAAGCCAGGGGTTTGTTGGACAGCATTTCCCATCACCAATGGCCAGAGACCATAGTGCCTGAGGATTATGGGAGCTGTAGTCCAATAGTATCTGGGGACCCCCAAGTTTGAGAACCCCTGTGTGGAGCTAACTCAGCAGACAGAGTGGCTTCCAGTGGATTCCCCTCCACCACCACCACCACAAGGCCAGCCAATGATAAATAATAGGTTTTCCTGTCCAGATTCTATCCACTTCCTTCCTCTCTCTACAATAGACCATTCTTAGTCAAACTCAAACATATTTTCAAAGCTAACCTGGCTGGAAGGTGGGAGTCTATGTTGACTTTCAGAAAAAATTGTAATCTTACCAGGCAAGTTTCAAACCGCCCTACCTCTCACCTTCAAGCGATCTCAGACGTACCTGCCTTTTACAAAGCAGGGGCTCTCATGACCAAAGGAAGCCCAGAAGAGTTCGGGAGACTGGACTGCAGAAGTCAAGGACAGCCTTTCTGGGTCCATCCTAGCTGTGTTCTCTCTAATTTTTTGCATCTGTGTGCAGAACAAGTTTTTGTTCTGGGCAGCAGTATCAAGGCAATGTGTGCGCACCTGCATTCAGAGTGGGGCCTTCCTGATTCAACTTGAGCAGGATCTAAAATTAACTGAGCAGACATCAAAAAACCTGTGAGCATGCCATACACACGTGCACACACCTTAGAGGGAACATTGCATCCTAGCCCAATCTCTCTAACCACCGGTTGGCCTGATGTCCCAGTAAGCTTACAAACTGGGCATAAGAGCAACAGCCCTCCCACTGAGTCCATCCCCAGCATCTGGTATTCAGAGGTAGACTGCTTCTCAACATGGAAGTTCCATTCAGCTACCATGGCTAATAGACACTGAAAGTGCATGAATCTGTCTAATCCTTTCTTAAACAAGGCACATTCCTCATGGAACCCAGCAGCGAGAGCCTTCTAAAATTAAGAATGCTAATGCCTTGAAAATGAATTTGAAACATCCTTTTTCACAAGGCCTATTATTTATACTTCACCACCAGCATACATACTCCTTTGCAGCATAAGCAACAGCCATGCCCTGACTCACAGACTTACAGCCTAAAGTTTGGAAGTGTGGAGGGGGAGAGAGGAGCCCAAACCACGAGGGTGGAAACTCGGAAGTTATGTGACAGCTTCCTGCGAACAGGAGGCTTTGAACAAGAATTTAAAGTGAGAGTGGTGGCACCCCATTCCATTCAGGATCACGTTTTCGTCCTTTATCTCAAAGTGTATATATGGACAAAACCCCTCAGAGAGCTGCTGAGCCCCAGATCAACCCCCCAAGAATCAAAGAGCCAGAGGGGTCCAGCAGCAACCTACTTCTGTCCTCTCCCTCAAGACAAAACAAGCCTACCAGGCCAGTCAAATAAGACCCCAGCTGTGCCCACCTAATATCCTAATCAGAACTGGACGATATTCAGACTGACCAACAGGCCTGAAGTTTGCTCTGACCCAACTAGGAAGAACATGCAGTTCTAGAGCTAGCAACATTTTATAACAGCCACCAGATATTGTTTCACGTGCTCCCGTGTTTCTTATCCAGTTTTCCGGCACCCAGTTCCAGTGTGAGCAGTTTGCAAGGGCATGTTCTTCATGCCCCCATCCTCCACTACCTATCTTGAAAGTGACATTTGAATAGGGAAGGCGAGCTTCAGAAATGTACGCCTGTCCAGAAGGGCAAGGCCACCCAACCGAGGGTGTAATCCAGCCCAAAGTCAACTGATTTCAACAAGAAAGTTAAGCACATTTGCAATGAGAGCTAAACGTGCTTAATTTGGGCTGCTCCCCTGATTGTTAGACACCCTCCCTAATTTCCATGCAAGGCCTTCAGTGCTCCATTCGTCAGAGTTTTAAAGTCTGGATATTGCTCATCTGGGACATGTCAGAATGCAGAAGTGGTTAAAGGGAGGAAAGATAAAGGGACTATAACCTCCCCCCTGCAAAAAAAGAAGAAGTTCTGCAAAGCCATCCTTGGAAGTCTAGAGCGTTTCATCTAGGACTAAGGCAGTAGCAGCTCATCCTAAAAAGCCGGGAGGCGGGGGGGGGGAGCAAATGAGGCACAGCTGCCTCTGGTTCCTAACAGCTCTGGGACTCCTCTCTCTCCCCCACCCCAGCGTTAATGAGAGTCACACTGCCTGCAGGCTGGCCATTTG
This sequence comes from Hemicordylus capensis, assembly GCF_027244095.1. Lineage (NCBI taxonomy): Eukaryota > Metazoa > Chordata > Lepidosauria > Squamata > Cordylidae > Hemicordylus > Hemicordylus capensis. The sequence continues at coordinate 32,230,069 of NC_069663.1, forward strand.
TCAGGTTGAGCTGCACAGCTCTACCTGATGAATGGCCAGCCTGCAGACAATGTGAGAGACTGTCAGTTACTCTGTACAGCAAGGTCATAACAAAACATCATCGCCACCCACCTGTATTTTTCCCCTGGGCTTAAACCACTGCATTTATTGGTGCAGAAAATCTTAACTTTGAGAATGCAACACAGCTATGCACCACCCACTACTGTGAAAGGGAAAAGGCGTGATGAGAGTGCTCAAGGACATACTGTTTCTGTGGTGGTGTCTTGTATGTGGCTGAAAGCAGGAGAGCAACAGCTGGCCTGCCCTACATGGACCACATCTGGAGGTGCCCATCGCTGGGCCGCCCCCTCGCGGCTTCCAGGTACCTGCCTCCTCTGCACAGACTCACCAGCACCAGACTGCCCCCCCCATCCCCATGTTGTTATTCCACAAGCCCAAAGGGGATTTCTTTATGTGCTTCTGCACCAGACGCTGCAGAGAACTTGGCAGCCAAACTTATACAACAGGAACACTCTCGGGACTGAAGAGCCTCCGCTCCAAGATGAAGGAGGGAGGAAAGCGAAAGGATGCAAATAATTCTATGTCTACCGGAGTGTGCGCGCACACACACACAAGCCACGCTGAAAAGTGCACACTCACTGCCTCTGCAACCCACCAAAAGGGGGGAAGCACACACACGTACGTTGGTGCTTGATGCATCGAGAGTTCAGCCTAGTGCGTCGAAACACTGAATGGAAGAGGCGGTTTACTGAACGGTCCTTTCAGACAGGAGGACAAACCAGGTTTTTCAGAGTCTTCTTCTCAAGGCGAAGCCCACGAAGTCAGGCGGCAGCAGCAGCCCTTGGAAACGCCAGGCTGCCTGGGGCCACTTCAGGGCGGCCCCCCCTTAGTGAGCCCCATCAGCCGGCGGCCTGAGGGGCTCTCCAGCCAGGCAGAGCCCTTGCCCGGGTTGGCTGGCACCGGCGGCCGCGCGTCTCGAGGAGAAGCCCCGTCTCCAGCTGCGGACCCGCGGAGGGGGTCGCGGACACACACACAGACAGCCCCCGCCGCCTCGCCGCCGCACTTTGGCAGACAGCCAGCCAGCCAGCCTCCCCTGCCCGTCCCTGCGAAACCCAGGGAAGCAGCAGCCCGCCACCGCCGGCAGCCACCACGAGGAGGCAGGCTGCCTGCGAGCGGGACGCAGAGAGGGGCAGAAGCCGGCAGCGGAGGGCGCAGGCCGGCCGGCCGGCCACCCTCTCAGCCTTGAGCGCAGGCGGGCAGCCCGGGAGGAGGAGGAGAGGCCGGCGGCCGGGCTCCTCCAGCCTGCCTCGTCGGGAGCCCCCTCCCGGCCCCTCTCGCGCGCGCCGGCTCCATCCGCCGCGCAGCCCTGATGGGGCCGAGGGTGGCCCCCAGCCAGCCCCCCCCCGGGGTCCCCCCCGCCGCGGCGCGCACCTTTGTAGCGCTCCAGGACATCCTCGTACGCCTGCACGAACTCCTTCTCCTGGCTCCGGTTGAGCGGCAGCTGCCCGGGCACGTAGCCGGCCATGGCGCCGAGCTGCTGCTGCTGCTGCCCAGGCCAGCGAGGCCGCCGCCGCCGCCGATTCCCTTTGTGCCGCCGCCGCCGCCGAGCCCGCTGGGCAAGGAAGGACTGGAGAGCAGGAGGAGGCAGGAAGCGGCCGTGCGCGCTGCGCTCTCCCCGGCCGACCACTGGAGCTCCTCCGCGCTGGCGCCTCCCTTCTCTCCCGGCGCCCGCGCCGCCGCCGCCGCCGCCTCCCGGCTGAGGCTCCACCCGCTGCTGTCAGAGAGGCCCGGCCCGGCCCCACCCCCGGCCTGGCGGCTCTCCTGGCCCGGCCTGGAAGGAGCCTGGCCCCGGTGGAGACGGAGGCGGCGGCAGCAGCGGCGGCGACGACGGCGAGGACCCCCGGCGGCCGGCCGCAGAACTGCGGGGGCAGAGCCGGGGCAGGCCAGGCGAGCGAGCGAGCGAGCGCCGAACGCCGGAGCCGGAAGGCGTAGAAGCGCCTCGAGAGCCCGGCCAGCCAGGAGGAGAGCCGCGGCCGGAGCGGGACCCCCGAGCTGCCCAGGGAAGGGAGCCGGCCCCAAGCGCAGAGCTGAGCGCCGGGCAAGCCCGCCTGCCTGGCCCGCCGCCGCCTCCTCCACAAGCCCGGCTCGGGGGAGAGGGAAGGAGCCGCCAGCCCAGCACCTCTGCAGCTCCTCGGCCGCGGGCGGCGCAGCGGAGGCTCTCCAGCGGCTGGCGGACCACAACAGCGCCCGGCATCATCATCTCCCGCTGCAGTTCATGGAGCGCGGCTGGCCCTCCATTGGCACACAACAACAACAACAGCTGCGGAGGACAGGCTGTTTGTCGCAGCAGCCCCCCTTCCATTTTATTTATTGTTAGATGTATATACCGGCCGCCTTTCATTAAAAACGATCCCAAGGCGGTTTTCCTGGTCCTTTCCTGCGGGTTGGCATAGGAGGGGTGCTGAGCTCCCCCAAGGAGGAGAGCTCTTGGGCTCCTCCTCTTCTTTGGAAGGAAAGGGGCAGGCCTGCTATGCCAGGTGGCCTCTCTGGGGTCCCAGCAGCACCTCCCAACTCTGGGCCTGCCTTTCGAAGGACACCCCCCCCCCGGTGCTGTCCAGTTTACGCGCTACAACAGTGTCACTATGGATCTAAGTGTGCTTCCGTCCTGCCTGGGTCTCGACACCGCAGTCCCTGTGCTGACAGCAAGGTGCCTTTCTACACATTTCCCATGCCTTCTTTCGGGTTTTATCCTTGCGTTTTAGCCCTACAACGTTGCATGTGCATCACAAAGAAATGGCTGTCTTTTCCCATTGTAGGAGGGTTGTGCAAGCTATTTACGTTTTCAAAACGGTCCCGCCAAGCCAAAGCATTTTACTGCTGAACAGCGTGTCATCTGGAAAGCGCCCTGGTGCTCAACAGAGGCACTGGCCCCAAAAGCAGCACTTGCTGCTGTCACCAGGACCCGCTGACATAGGCAAGGCCTGGCCCCCCAGAGCATACTTGCTGAGGGCTCTCTCAAAGCTGCCAGAGGTGGCCCTTGCATGCCTCTCTGGGATGGGGACAGCTGTAGTCTGATGTCCTATGTGCACAGTGCATATTATTCCTGGCAAACCTGCGTCCATCTGGTTCGGCGGCCTGGGTGAGCAGAGATTATTAGCCTTGTTGCCAACAATAGTGCAGGTTTGCTCTTGTGACCCACGAGCCAAATGGAGCCCACCAGGGATCCAATAAACCTCCTGCTTTTGCAGCCTGCCTGGAAGTGCAGAAAATGCAGCGGGGGGAGGGGGCTGCCAGTCACCCACTAGGACAGGTAAGTTAGGTCATGGTCGGCGGGCTGCATTTGGCTTGTGGGTCCCAGCCTGTGCAGTCCTGGAACCCACCATTGAGAACCCCAGCCACAAAGGCACCGTTGAAAAGTGCAAAACAGATTGATTTGCATCGATAACTGTCCCGTGCAAATGCAATGGGCTTTTTCCAACCCAGAAGGGCTTTCACAGTGAAATGCCTTCCATGTGTGTAATAATGCTTCATATTTAAAGAGGGCCCCTGCAGCAAATGTGGGGAAAAGTTGGATGGTGGGGAGGGAGAGGAGAGTTACCAAGACATGAAGGGCTTTGGTGGCATCTGCTGGACAGACTGGAGCACTGCAAGGCACAAAAGGGTGTCTCTGACTTCACCCTTCAGGAAGATAAGCCATCAAGAGGAGGATTGCAGAATTGCGGGGGGGGGGGCTGCAACGCTTTGTTTTTAAGGAAATAAAATTCTTTGGGGTTGAGGAAGAGTTTTTGCCCAGGGTGCAGAGAAGGATACTGTCCTGGCTGCTGCTGCAGCTGCAACCCTGTTCGTCATAAGTCATGGGTTCAGCAACCTCTGCAGGAGAGGTTCCCAAGCTTGGGACCCCAGATGTTGGCAGACTACAACTCCCATCACTCCCATCCACAATGGCCTCTGACTCCTTTACATGATCTTTGGCCACTGTGGCTGGGAAAGATGATGGGAGTTGGAGTCCAACTAGGTCTGGCCACCCAAGCTTGGTACCCCCTGTTCTATGGGCCAGTTTCGACCATAGTCAACCATGTGGGGTAAGAACCATGAGCACACACGCCACGCACACACCCTCATCCCATGTGGTCAGCAGGCAGACAAAGAAAGGGCCATGCAAGTCAGCTGACTGCCAAAGGCCAGTTCCCTTTGGAGGGAATCTCCAGGAGAGGAGAGCTGGTCCGGTGGCAGCAAGCCTGACTTGTCCCCTTAGCTAAGCAGGGTCTGCCCTGGTTGCAGATGAAGTGTGAGCACTGCGAGATCTTCCCCTCAGGAGATGGAGCCGCTCTCGGAAGAGCATCTGGGTCCCAAGTCCCCTCCCTGGCAGCATCTCCAAGACAGGGCTGGGAGAGACTCCTGCCTGCAGCCTTGGAGAAGCCGCTGCCAGTCTGTGTAGACTATACTGAGCTAGATGGAGCCAGTGGTCTGACTCAGTATATGGCAGCTTCCAATGGCTCCTAATCTTCAGAGGCAGCCCTTGAAGGCACAGTGGGCCAGCAGCTCCAGGCAGAGGCCAGTGGCATCTCGATGGCTGCTGGATCTGGCTCTCTGGGCTCTTGCGTCTCTTCTGTTCATTCCACTCAGGCTTGGACCAGAGTGGGATGGAGCCCACTGACCGTGGGTATCTTAGGAGCAGGTACCTGTATCCGGATGGGGGCAGGCCACTTGGAGGAGGGACACACACACACACACACACACACACACACACACACACACACCCCTTTCAATGGGCTTGTAACTATGGAAACCAGTGGAATGGTTACTCAGCCATCTGCGTTGCCCTGGCAACCCCCAAAGCACCTCCTTCCATCCAGTTTCCACCTCCCCCCCCACCCCGCCCCACCCGCAGCGGCCTGTCACAACGATTTCCTTTTCTCTCTCAGCAAGCCTAGTCTAGCTGCACAAGCAACCCACACTGTTACTTTGGGGGGGGGCAAGACTTTGCAGGGAGGGGCAGCCTTGAAAGGCACAGCCTTTCAGCCTTGCAGGGGAGGCGGTTGCTGCGGTTGCTGCTGCTGCTGCTATGAATATATACCACTTTTCAACCAAAATCATCCAAGCAGTTTACATAGAGAAATCAAATACTTAATAAGACGGCTCCCTGTAGCGAAATGGCTCACGGCCTAAAAAGAAACACAAGGGAGACCCCATCAACAGCCACTGGAGGGATGCTGTGCTGGGGCTGGAGAGGGCCAGTTGCTCCCCCTGCTCAACAGAAGAGAGCTGCTACTTTTAAAGGTGCCTCTTCGCCCAGTTAGCAGGGCCTAACTTGATAGGTGCTTCTTTCAGGGACAGATGGAAGATCCGATGCGATCGAATTCAAGAGAGTCATAAAGAGCTTTTTCTAAAGGACCAAACCAGCTGTGATAACGGCAGACCTGGGTGCAGGATAAGATCTTCTGCCAATTCCCTACAAATCTGGGCACGGGTCAACGGGACTCTTCCCACACCCACGCTTCAGCTTCTCCCCCATCCCCACAAGCTATTTTTTCTCCATGGAGTTCCAGGACCCGGAGGAATAGTCAAAGGCGCTGAGTATTTGTCGCCTGGAGAAGAGAAGAGAGCAGACTTCAAACTTAGATTGGATCACTTTCAGTTTGTGACTCCTGAGGATGTGGATAAACCGCTTCAGACTGTACGTCCAGCAACCTGTTCTCTTGACCCTTGCCCAACTTGGCTTATTTCATCTGGTAATCGTATTACCAGAAAGGGTCTGGGAAATATTATAAATGGTTTCTGAGGGAGGACAGGGTGCCTCCTTGTCTTAAGGGGGCAATTATTAGACCTTATTTGAAGAAACCGAGTGGGCCTTAGTCAGCCTGATGGATGATCTCCAACTGGCTAACTGACAGAAGGAGTGTGATTCTGCTGATTCCTTTGGATCGCTCAGTGGCTTTCAATACCATCGACCATGGTACCCTTCTGGATCGCCGGAGGGAGGTGGGAATGAGTGGCACGGTTTTACAGTGGTTCCGTTCCTACCTCTCTGGTAGATTCTAGATGGTGTCACTTGGAGACTGCTGCTCTGGGAAGCGAGAACTAAAGTATGGAGTTCCACAAGGCTCCATACTGTCTCCAATGCTCTTTAACATCTACATGAAATTGCTGGGAGAGATCAACAGGAGTTTTGGTTCAGGGTGTTATCAATATGCTGATGACACCCATATCTATTTCTCCATGTCAACCACATCAGAAAATGGCATAACTTCCCTAAATGCCTGCCTGGAGGCGGTAATGGACTGGCTGAGACATAACAAGCTGAAGTTGAATCCAATTAAGATGGTGGTACTGACTGTGGGGGGTCAGGACCTGAGAGATGGTTTAGATCTTTCTGTTCTGGATGGGGTCACACTTTCCTTGAAAGATCAGGTATGTCCCTGAAAAATCAGGCATGTAGTTTGGGAGTGCTCCTGAATCCAAAACTCTTTCTGGTTTCTCAGGTTGAGGCAGTGGCCAGGAGTGCTTTTTATCAGCTTCGGCTGATGCATCAGTTACACCCATTTCTGGAGGTAGATGACCTTACGCTTGCCTCCGGCTTGTGAGTGGCCACTCGGGACCGGGCCTTCTTAGTGGCTGCCCTGGGGCTTTGGAATATGCTCCCTGTTGAAATAAGAGCATCTCCTTCTCTGTTTGCTTTTAGAAAGGGACACACTTGTTTTTGCAGGCTTTTAACTGAAATTATTTTTAAACAGTTTGTTTTTATGCTATGAAATTGAAATTGTTTTGTTTTTATTCTGTTTTATATTTGTTGTTTTAAATTGTGTACACCACCTAGAGATACACATATCAGGTGGTATCCACATATGCTAGATAAACAAACAAACATCTGAAGGGTTGTCATGTTCCCTGATGTTCTTGAGGACAAGACTAGAGCCAATGGGTTGAAACGGCATGGAAGCCGATTCAGGCAAGACGACAGGAGAGATTTCCTGACTGAAGAGCTGTCGGACCGTGGAACAGTCCGCCTCACACGGGGCGGGAGGTGGTCACTCTGCTTCATGGGAGGTTTACAAACAGAGGCTGGAGAGGCATCTGTCCGGGATGCTGTGCTGAAGCAGATTCCTGCAGTGAGCAGGAGGTTGACCTCCCGAGATCCCTTCCAGCTGAAACATTCTATGAGCAGAAACAACCCCAAGTGGAGTGTGTTTGTTTGCTTGCTTGTTTGGAGGGGGGAGTACAATGCACTTTGAGCTTTTTGGGAAAGACTTATTAAAATGTTTTAATAAATAAAAAGAATTACAACCAAAGGCAGTCAGTCATTTGGAGAGAAAAACTGAAGGGAAAATAATTACCATTATACCATTTATACCCCAACCTTCCCCCTAGGAGTTCCAGGAAATGAGACACATGTTTCAGGCAGTATAAAAATACAATTGATAAACACATTAATTAATTAATTAATTAAAGAGAGTGCCTTCTGTCATGAATCCTGTCGCTTATTAAGATCATCTGGAGAGGTCCAGTTATGGTTGCCGCCGGCTCATTTGGTGGCGAATAGGGACCGGGCCATCTCTGTGGCTGCCCCGGGGCTGCTCTGGAATGCACTCCCTCTTGCTATAAGAGCAACTCCTTCTCTGCTTGCTTTTAGGAAGACCCTCGGGATGTACCTGTCTTCCCGGGCTTCTAACTGAAATTTAAGTTTTAATTTTCTATTTACGGAGATTGTTTTATCTGTTTAATGAATTTTGTTTTATATTGTTTTTACACTTGTTATGTTAACTTTGTACACTACCTAGAGATGTCTATATCATCTTATTTATTTATTATTTCTCTGTGTAAACCGCCCTGAGCCTATTTTGGAAGGGTGGTATAGAAATCAAATTATTAATTATTATTATTATTTTACACAGTCAGACAGGTGTTATTGACTGGTTTGTTTTATCCGGACATCGAGTCCTTCCCAAGGACCTGGGATGGCTGAATTTTATTGTCAATGGTTATAGATATCATCGCAGAATATAGGCTGTTCCCAGTAAAGCTGCTTTTTGTAATTGGCTGATGGTGATTTCTGTGGCCCCTATGGTGCTGAGGTGCTCTTCAAGGTCTTTTGGAACTGCACCCAGGATGCCAATGACCACTGGGATTATTTGGGTCTTTTTCTGCCACAGCCTTTCAATTTCAATTTGTAGATCTTTGTATTTTGTGATTTTTTCCGTTTCTTTTTCTTCTATTCTGCTATCCCCTGGTGTTGCTATGTCGATTATTTTGACTTGTTTTTCTTTCTTCTCGACTACAATTTATTATTATTATTATTATCAGGCAGCATAGAGATAGATAGATAGATAGATAGATAGATAGATAGATAGATAGATAGATAGATAGATAGGATAAGCACAGGTCTTCCTCCCCACCCTCACAACAAAAGTATGTAGTGGGTTAGGCTAAGAACATGGTTGCTGCACCAAGATCAGCCGTGAGCCATGTGGCTGAGTGAGGATTTGACCTAGTCTCCCCGGTTCTCATCTGACATTTCCCATGGGAGGAGAGCTGGTCTTGTGGCAGCAAGCATGAACTGTCCCCTTTGCTAAGCAGGGCCCTCCCTGGTTTGCATTTGGATGAGAGACTAAAGGTGTGAGCACTGTAAGATTTCCCCCTTAGGGGATGGGGCCGCTCTGGGAAGAGGATCTGCAGGCTTGCATGCAGAAGGTTCCAATGGATCTGGCTCAGTATATGTCAGTTTCCTATGTTCCATTTAAGAATAATGAATTATTCTTTTCTTTGTTGTTGTTTATTGGCTATCATTTAACATTTCTCTAAATAAATATTTTTTTAAAAAAAAGAAGAAGAAAACTGCCCAGCACCCCTGAAGTCTGAGCGCCCTGCCCCAAACCTGGTCCTGCAAAAGAGCCCCCAAAGCATAAAGCCCACTTGCCCACAATGCCAGCTTCCTCCCTGGCAACTGGCAACACTGCCTTACCTCCGTATAAATGATGCCAGCTTCCCTCCTGCCCCCATTTCAAGGAGCCGCCTTCGTTTTATTTTCAGATGCCTCTCTTGCTTCAGATTATCAGCCCCCCCAGAGAACTAAATGAGGTCTCCTTTTTTTAGAACAACCCATCCACATGGCAGACACGGCAGCTCCAAATGGTGGGGCTGTGTGTTGTTTTTCCTTTGCTTTCAGCTGTCCGCTTTACCCTAAAATAAGTAAAGCTTCTGTTGTGTTAAGCGAGTGTGTTTTGGAGGATAGCACATCAGCGAATTTCTAATACAGCACGATCGGCATGTTTACCTCCTGCCCGTTTCCAGTTGCCTGTGTTGTAATTTGGCCTCAGGGCTAATTAGTGGTTATTCCTTAGCATCCACTTTTGGGGGTGCAATGTTTGTCTGTTTTCCTCCTTAACTCATTCATTATCCTACAAAAACCCTGTAAGGGGGGTTAGGGTGGGCAGGGAAGGCATGTCCACTGGCATTTCCACCAACAACACCCCCCTCTGCCCTGTGGATATTAAACATGCATGCCTTTAAATGATTTAATGCCATGCAAACTAACAAAAGCGAGGAAGAGTTCCCCCTCCCTGTGGGAGAAACAGAAGCAAATCTCCCCTTTGCATGTGGCACCTGCTAACTCAACAGTGCTTCCCCAGCAGCACTGAGGAAATGTTAATCAGGATTGTTGCAAATTGTACGTAGCCTGAGGTCATGATGAAGAGCACAGAAACGTGTGGGTGTGTGCATGCGAGCGTGCATCAATCTATTCTAGGGCCTCGCTTAGAAATGCCCTTGTATCCTGGTTGACTGGACAATGACGTTTGGGGCACTGTATATTTGCATACCTCAATTCGTTATTATTTATTAGCAGGTCCTTATGCAAAAGAAAAAACACAGCTATTTTCCTGGCTGCAACAATTAAAACACATGGCAAATTGACAACAGAATGTATGCCATTACTCTGTGTCAACTGTATATCATGAGACAGATGCTGGCTGCATTATCTGGTTGATTTCCGCAAATTCTGTGTATGGTCTGTTGACTACACACATAAGACGTGAACATTAATTTATTTAAATGCATGCAAATGTTAATTACCTATTGACTAGCACAGAGAGGAGCTTTTGGGCAAGGGAGGCAATAGGCCTTAAGGTAAAGTGTGCCGTCTAGTCAATTTCGACTCCTGGCGTCCACAGAGCCCTGTGGTTGTCTTTGGTATAATACAGAAGGGGTTTATACCATTGCCTCCTCCCGCGCAGTAAGAGACGATGCCGTTCAGCATCTTCTTATATCGCTGCTGCCTGATATAGTACCAGCGTGGATCTGAACCTGCAACCTTCTGCTTGTTAGTCAAGCATTTCCCCACTGTGCCATTAGGTGGCTTACATACTGATTACCAATAGAGATGGCATTTTTTTGGAACAGCAGTAAATACTGGGAGCTCAGGTCATGGGTTGTGTTTGCCCGCAACCCCCACTCACACCCCCATTAGCTTTATTAATTACTTGGGCAAAGAAGTGAACAGCAGACATATCAAAACCTGCAGGTGCTCTTAACTTGGGAAGGATTGCAACAGCTTTAGAGCAAGGGATCCCAAATTTGGGTCCCCAGATGCTGCTGGACAACAGCTACCATCACCCCCAGCCACAATGGTCTTTGGCCATTGGAACCTAGGAAGCTGCCATATACTGAGTCAGACCCTTGGTCCATCTCGCTCAGTATTGTCTACACAGACTGGCAGCAGCTCCTCCAAGGCTGCAGGCAGGAATCTCTCCCAGCCCGATCTTGGAGATGCTGCCAGGGAGGGAACTTGGAACCTTCTGCTCTTCCCAGAGTGGCTCCATCCCTTAAGGGGAATATCTTACAATGCTGACACATGTCGTCTCCCATTCAGAGGCAAACCAGGGTGGACCCTGATTAGGCAAGGGGACAAGCCATGCTTGCTACTGCAGGACCAGCTCTCCTTCCATAAGACCAGCTCTCCTCCCCAGCCACAATCCCCATTGTGGCCGGGGATGATGGGAGTTGTAGTCTAGCAGCATCTGGAGATCCAAGTTTAAGAGCCCCTGCTTGAGAGGGCAGACTAGGACAAGAGAAGCAGGATTAACTTACGGGAGTTTGGTGCGAACTGCCCAGGTCCTGATCTGGAGGGCCAGATGCTTCCCTTCTTCCAGGGGGACCAGCCAGGCTTGCCTCCATTTACAGCCCCACCAGGCATCCAGCTTGCTAGCCTGCAGCAAGGCAGACGCCCACCTCTCCTTTGCTTTAGTCATCAGGATCCTGTCACCACAGATCAGCCTGGGGTTCTCCACTGCCCATTTTTATCTTGTCGCTCCCCCAGGTCTTTCCTTTGGAAGCTGAAGGGCGCTCCTCTTTCCTTTGGTCCCAGAGATGCAACAGACAAGCCCCCCACCACGCTGACAGAAAGCCTTCCCTCCCCTGCCCACCCAGTCCTCTAATGGGGTGAGTATAATTAATGCTGAAGAGGACGCTGAATTCACAGAAATGTCCCCCTTGAGCAGGAGGGCAGCAGAGGTGTGGAAACCCAGGAGATCCAGGCCTCAGTCAGCTCTGACTGGGTTGCCATCTCGCCTCTGAACCATGTAGATGCACGCCAGAGCCATGGAACAGGACAAGCCTGCAGCAGGGAGGAAAATAAGGCCCCCATGTGCATTGAACCAGATCCCCAAAAGCTCAGATCAGAGAGCAGACCGACCCCGTTATCCTTCTTGGTGTACTGCATTGTTCTAAGCGTGCTCTTTGGGTATGCACATTTCTCATGTGCGCGCTTGCTCGCCCGCTCGTTCTCTCGCTCTCTCTCCCTGCTGGAAGCACTTATGAGCCCCTACCTTGCCCCACGAACAACGCTATAGCAACTTAAATCTGTGGCTTCAAATATTCCAAGCTACAGCAAGCCTGCAGATTGGGGAAAGAAGCTAGAGAAAAAGGTCTGGGATTCTATATCACACCTAACCATGTGGACAACCATTTAGAAACCATTTGTACAACTGCCCAAGAACCCCAGTTTACACACTGAGGCCCAAGTGATACAGGCCACTCCAGTAAGAGTGCGGACAGGTGGATGAGCACATATGGTGGGAATGCTCCAAGGCACAGTCACTTGGGGGAAATGGTTTTAAGAAAACGTGGAGAAGTTCCACAAGCCCCACCAGAGATGGATCCAGAGCTCGTCTTGCTGCATACAGCCCAGGAGGATCATCTGCATTACCTCCCAAGAGCTCTATGTAGGGAAGCCAAAACAATGTGGGCATAAAATACAGAGAAAAGGCAACTCCCTGTGAGAAGGAAGGGTGGGATGGGGGCACGAGGGTCACACGCAAAACAGCAGCATCAAAAGTATGTAACTGTCGAGAACAACCAGAGAAGTCCACTTCTTCAGCGGTCTGGATGTCATACTTGGAATCAGCGGGGGGGGGGGTTCAACAGAAAAGTATACAGGAATCTCCTTTCTTTTTTGTTAAACAGAAAACAAGAAAGAAAAAAGATGACAAAGGGAATGAAATAAAAGGAAAGTGAAGTTAGGAACACAGGAAGCCGCCTTCTACTGAGTCAGACCCTTGGTCTATCTTGCTCAGTCTTGTCTTCACAGACTGTCAGCGGCTTCTCCAAAGTTGCAGGCAGGAGTCTCTCAGGCCTATCTTGGAGACGCTGCCAAGGAGGGAACTGGGAACCTTCTGCTCTTCCCAGAGTGGCTCCATCCCCTGAGGGGAATATCTTGCAGTGCTCACACTTCCAGTCTCCCATTCAAATGGAACCAGGGCAGACCCTGCTCAGCTAAGGGGACAAGTCAGGCTTGCTACAAGACCAGCAATCTTCTCCTTGAAATATGAAGGGTAGATAAACCACTTGGGATGTATGCTGTGTGCAGTTTTTAGTTATTGTTATTTTATGCACATGCAATTCATTTTCTCTTATAACGTTTATGCTAGGCACATGACCTCTGTAATATATGCCTGACCTTCTATCAGACGCATCATTCATTGTGCTACTTTCCCTCTATTGAAAGTTTTCAAACAACTGAAAACCAAACAACGCTACACCGTGGCAGGCTCCTGGGCCACCAGCCACCGAGCACGAGCCTATTCCCGTCCCTGGCACCCTGCTCCAAGCTGCCACGCACAAGCACACATCGATGTGCACCTGCCGCATCAAGGGGACGCCGAGCAGAGAGGCCGGGGGCACCAACCCTCCACCCCACCCCCGCAGCAGGTGCCTGGCACAAGCAACACTCCCCGGAGCTGCAAGCTCTCCCTTGCCACACACAAGGCTGCTTTGAGGTGCCTGCGTAGCCACCTAAGGGTGCAGCAGGGAAATGACTTGACCAGCAAGCCCGAGGTTGCCGGTTCAAATCCCCGCTGCTGTGTTTCCCAGACTATGAGAACCACCTCTGTCGGGCAGCAGCGATATAGGAAGGTGCTGAAAGGCATCGTCTCATGTTGTGCAGGAGGAGGGCAATGGTCACCCCCTCCTGTATTCTACCCAAGACAACCACAGGGCTCTGTGGGCGCCAGGAGTCGACACCGACTCGACGGCACACTTTGCCTTCACCTGGAGGCGCCTGCAGCACGCACGGTTCTGCTGCTGCTAGCAAAATAAAGCTATGATGAAAGCTGCAGTAGAAGTAATGCAGCAGCACACGAGGAGCCAGGTGTGGCAGCAACATCTGGAGCAACAGGCAAGTGCCCGAGAGAGGCTGGGTGGCCCCATCCACAGACCCTGGACCAGCTTGAGGAGGTTTTCCTTTGTGGCCAGTCGGCTGCTCCCAGCCGGGTCTTGTATGGTGTGTTTGAGTCGGTCACAGGGTTAGGGTTGTTTGGAGCGTGGATGGGGCGCTACAGAGGGACCCTCCGTGCACACACGGCCCGGGGTTTCCTCCCACAGAGAAAGGGGGGGGGGGGAGATGCTAAGATGGAAATGAGATGAATCCAGCTGGAGAGAAATGGGGGCGGGCGGGTGTGCCAGGAAGAGGCAGGAAAGGGGCAAAGAACGTAGAGGAACTGCAGCATGCCAGAGGGGAGACACTGGGCATTCATGCTGCTAGCTGTGCCTCCTGCCTTTCTGGAATGGCTGCTGGGAGGACGTGCACTGCTTGGAGACTGCCTTGCTCCAGTTTTCAAGCTCCCAATAGGATGCTTCTCCCCTCTCAGTGTGAGGCAAGTTTAAGCTGGCAGCTATTTAAGGGAATTAGCACACGCAAGTGAACACTGTTTTTGTTCCACCCTTTGGTGCCAACCTTTATATCAGGAAGTCCACTTGCATGCAGAAGGTCCCAAGTTTCCTCCCTGGCGGCAGCATCTCCAGATAGGGCTGAGAGAGACTCCTGCCTGCAACCTTGGAGAAGCTGCTGCCAGTCTGTGAAGACAATACTGAGCTAGTTGGACCAGTGGTCTGACTCAGTATATGGCAGCTGCCCTTGTTCCTTTTACACCACTGTAGGGTTTGTGTTTCCACAGTGTAGAATCTGATTTGGAGGCAATCTGCACAATACCCAACAGCAAAGCTGGCTGGGGCACCAAAATTACACTCCACAGGAAGCTGTAGCTGCTCCTGGCTCCCTGCTTAGACTAGTAAAGAAAAGTGTGCCATTGAGTCAGTGTCGACTCCTTGAGACCACAGAGCCCCGTGGTTGTCTTTGGTAGAATACAGGAGGGGTTGACCATTGCCATCTCCCGCGCAGTATGAGATTATGCCTTTCAGCACCTTCCTATATCGCTGCTGTCCGATATAGGTTTTTCCCATAGTCTGGGAAACACACCAGCAGGGATTTGAACCGGCAACCTCTGGCTTGCTAGTCAAGTCATTTCCCCACTGTGCCATTAGTTAGGAGGCTTAGATTAACTCAGGAATAAATCTTTCAAGCAAGACTTCTGTCTTAGAGCTTTATGTGGGTGAGCTTTATATTGGAGAGAAGGGGTCAGTAGTCACCAGACCCACGAAGCTGTACTCTCTTCTATCAGTTCCTAACACTATGAACTCACAACTGCCAAACTTGTGATACAGATCCTTTATAAATCATAAGGAGAACCAGATCATGGGAAATGGAATTGTCATGGAAGAAGAAAAGTTACAGATCAAAATCTTTAGGCCTGTATTTCCCAGGAAATACTACTTTAAGGATAAAATCTACTTCCACATAATGCATGCTACCATCCAGTTCAGAGATGGCACCTCTTATTAATTCATACATTACATATGAAGGCAGGCTACAGAGTGGGCCCCTCTTTCTTACACACACACAATTGCTGCTAAGATGTTATAGAATGTTGACCAATATTCCAACTACTCAGGCTGAATGTGTCAATAGAACATGGACCGTGCAGCTTTTGTGAAGATCATGAAAGATCATATTAAAAGTGGGGAGACAAGAGAAAAGCTCCATCCAGGGACAGGAGGGGCTGTCTGTTGTTAGCAGGAATGGGAGCAGGCAGAAGCAGAAGACAAGGGAATTGTGGGAAACTGGACAATAGAGCCAAGTGGGCAAAGAGGCTGTTAAGCTGAGGAGCTACATTTCATACAGCTGACTGAACTGGCCAGCCAAATGTCTGGCTGCAAGTTGGTTTGTTAAAGTCATTTAATTTCATATCTGGTGGAAGGCTCCCTGCCTCTGTGCGCTTTCCTTTTTTTAATAAAGAAAAGTGCCATCTCAGAAGACGGCAACAGATCCTAAGCCAGATTGTCCTCCTGCTTTATGGAACAGTAGTTCAAGGACAAAGGCAAGAGACAAAGAGGGTGGAGAAATATGTACGCTTCAAATACTTTCAGGACATGAGCATGAGTCCTTCAGATGACCAGACACCCGAGATTTTTCCAGCCTTGGCAAAAGGGCTCTTCATTTCTTGCCGGGCATATAAAAAGTCAGGCCAGTAGCAGCTCACCAAGCAAAGTAGCTTCTATCCAGGATCCTAAAAAGAGACCACTCTTTAGGAGAACCTTCTAAGGCCCTGTTTGTCCGGCATAATCTGAAATGGACATATCCGGCATGCAGCACTTGTAACCCTGCCCTTCCTCTAAGAAGCTCAGGGTGACATGCGTGGTGTTTCCTCATTTTATCCTCACAACCGCCCTGCGAGATAGCTTAGGCTAACAGGCAGCAACTGGTCTATGGTCATTACGTAAGATTCAAACCCAGGTCCCCAGTTCAAGTTTGATACTCTGCCGACATCACCACACCGGCACTCAGGAAGCCGACGAAACCATCATAGGCTCCTGTGAGCGCCAAATGGCCAGGCATGGAGGAGGCTTCGCTCTGTGTGTGTCCGCCTGCCTCACTCCTCTGGCCCAACCACCAGCCAACCGGACGCTTCTGTGACTGGAGCAGAAGGACGCTCTGCAAGCTCACAGCAGCATCCGGAGCCCGACACGCTTGTAGGCTCGACACTGTTCTAAGCTCACCTCTTCTTTCGAGTCAGGAGGCAACGCTCTGTGTCTGTGCAGAAACCAGGGAACTGAACCAGACAGGAACACAAAAACCAGTTCCAATCTCATTTTTCCAGTGAGCTAGAATGGAACCCAGACTTAAAGTGATTTGGATGTCTGGAACTGAGCCAAACCACAACCGGTCACAAGTACAAAATAAGTGGTTCAGGAACCAGGTCCTGAGCTTTCAATTGCATGGTTAATGTTTTTATTTTCCTTTTACAACAACAAAAAAATCCTTTTCAATGTGCTTTGTCAGCAGCTTTAAACGATCAGAAAGGAACAGTTTGCAAAATAAATATTTTGTCTCTAGCTGAATAGCTTTTTCAGTTCACATGACACAATCTGCACACTGCAAGCAAAAGAGCCCAGGATTATTCTGCATGACGTCTAAACCAGTTCAGAGTTTTGGAACCAGTCATTGAACGACTTTTCCAAGTTAGCATCTGAAATGAACCTGGATTTTTAATGGCTCAGCTCCCTAAGAGAGACACAGTGGCTAAGAGATAAACCTCCTTGGGCGTTAGAGTGAAGAGTGCTTTCCGTTTTAATTCAGAAAAAGATGTGCCTCCGATCTCCAGAGAAACACCAGCCGAGTCCAAAAGCTGCCTGCACTGAGAGAGGAGTTGCTCCATTGCACGGGAGAAACCTCAGCTCTCCTAACATGACTCATCCCAGAAATGTGATGAGATCCTGGCTCCTTCACCTCCTGACTCACCTCCGGTTTTGTTAAGTCCTCCCAGCAGCTCTGAGGCAGCTCCACTCAGAGCGGCCATCACCGCTCTTCCCAGAAAGACTGTGTCTCTTCTGCTGGGGGTGGGGTGGGGTGGGGGGCTGCCCATGGGATGCCACAGGAATCTCACCATAGCAGCAATGCTCCATCAGCCAGACTCAGGGGGCCCACTAAAGCCCGAAATTCACCATCAACATGGGGCTCTGGACACCAGCACCACACCAACCTGGCCCCTTCCAGCCTTCTAGCTACAAAGCTGGCACTTTGCCCCCACCCCTAACTTTGACCACAACTGGGAAAAGACAGGTCAGCTGAAGGCCTCAATATACCAAACATGGGAGGCCACCTTTCTACTGAAAAATACACAAAGCAGCATACAGTAAGACAAGGAGCATCATTAAAATAACACATGCACACTGAAAGCAACAGCTGCCTTCAACAGCACTCAAAATCCCCATTGACAAAAGCCTTCGGGCTCTTGACTGGGCTCTACCTGACCTGCCATTGCAGCCTGCAGCACACCCACAATGCAGGGATGACCAACTGGTACTCCATGGGCTGAGCGGAGCCTCCAAAGCCATTTAGTCTGTCCCCAGCAGACAACCACACTGTGCCGCTCAAGGAAGAGGTAAACACACTCTCAGGCTGTATTAGGAGTGGCTCATCCTAACAAACTGGGGGGCGGGGGGGGGGGCAGCAAAGGAGGCACAGCTGCCTCTGCCTCCCAGAGCTCCGTTTGCTCCTCTCTCTCTCTCTCCCACCCCACCCCAGCATTAATGAGAGCTGCGCTACCTGCAGATACAGGTATAGCTGTGCAGTTAACCATGCAGCTCTACCTGATGAATGGCCAGCTTGCAGGCAGCACAGCTCTCATTAACGGTGGAGGAGGGCAGGGTGGGAGAGAGGAGCAGATGGAAAGGCACCTGCGCCTCCTTTGGCTGGCATGCGCACACACACACACACACACAGCTCCTTAGAACAACCCACTCCTGGGCTGTAAGCAACACACAGCACCTAAGGCCATGCAAGACTAGAACCCCAAACCCTGAAATGAAGCTGTTGAACTTGCAGAAGCCAATGGAGAGCTGATGTAGCCGGTCAGAGTCCCACCCCACCAGGATCCCAAAGCTAGTCTCCCCCTCCTCCTGAGTAGACCCATAGGAAGGGGGCAGGCAGGCAAGCACTTGGCCTTGAGATCCGGAGCTCCACCCTGGTGCAGCTCACCTCCGCTCCCGATGACTCAGAGGAGATGGAGGGGATTCTGAGGAAAGGGCAGCAGCTCTGCAATGGGGCAGTGCACCCACAGTGCTCCAGGGGTCTTCTGACAGGGTGACCAGCTCCAGCTGCTCCAACCCTGGAGGATCTGGGGGTGGCTCTCAATCCCAGAGGGCCCCTCCCCTCCTTTTCCACTGGAGTGCCCTCTAGGCAACCCCCCCCCGCCATCACACACACACATAGAGGCCACGCTCCTTCCGGTTTTGTATAGAATGCCTCAGCTGTGCCCACATGCATGTGCTGCATGGATGCTACGCCGTTACACTGAGGTGGTTCAGACTTTACTATCTAGCCTGACCATCGACAAAGGTGTCAGTTTTGACAGCAAATTGCCTTTCCAGCCAACAGGACACTCTTTGGACAATGGGGTGCTGACCCGCCCCCATGAATGAAGTTGGCCATCACTGCTTTATAGGACCACGCGAGAGTTTCAGTGGCAATTCCACCAGCCCTCCAGAAAAGGGATCTGAACCCAAGATGCAAGCCAACCTGGGCAGGTTCAAACACTGAGCCCAATCCAACTTGATCAAGTCCAGCAGGGGCAAAGGTGAAGTTCCTCACTGAGGTAAGAGGCCTGCTTAAAGGTCAGCAGAGAACTCCTTCCCTTACCAGCGACTCTGACGACGGCTCTCTCTGCAGGATCCAGCACGGAGTCTTGGCTCTTCCGCTTCTTCTGCTCATGGAGGGGTAAATTCCAGGGCAAAGTGTCCCCCGGAGGACAAGGAGACAGGCTGCCGGATCTCTCACTCCGGTAGGACCGCTCACTCTTGCAGGAAGGCTCGCTCCGGTAGGACCTCTCGCTGAGCGTCTCTTCGTCAGAGGACGACATGGCACAGTGCTCAAGAGCAGGCGCTGAGGCACTGCCCGTCCTTGGACAGAATCGACCTATGGGTGGACAGAACAGCCAATGAATGGGTGGAAGGACTGATGGCTGGGTGGAAGCTTACTGCAGCTGGGGATAAGGGGAGTTGTAATCTAGCAACATCTGCGGACCTACATCGGAGAACCCTTGGCTTATCAAACATTGTTATCCCCACTAACCAAAATGTTTTGCATTGAGATGCCCCAGCTTTACGCATTATCCAACATTTTGCAGACTCTAGAATAGATTCTGGTTGAAGAAAATTCATTCATTACAGTTTCTTCCAGCCATTCATTAAAGACCTCCTCCATTTCCATGAAATCTAGAAATTGGATTTAAACAAACAAAGACTACAACACAGAGAAAGCTGAGAGTCTTTGCAACCTAAAGTATGTGACAAGACAGAAACACAGGGGGCTGCCATCTACTGAGTCAGACCCTTGGTCCATCTAGCTCAGGTTTGTCTACCCAGACTGGCAGCGGCTTCTCCAAGGTTGCAGGCAGGAGGAGTCTCTCTCAGCCCTATCTGGAGATGCTGCCAGGGAGGGAACTCGGAGCCTTCTGCATGTATGATGCCGGAACCACACAGATGGCTATTCGTCTTCTTGGGCATGTGGTGCACACACTGAGAACCCAGCCATGGAGAACAGCTCCAAGGAACGGAATCATTTCTAAACCATGCCAAGCAGACAGGTGCTGCCTGGCCGTGAAGTCCGGTGTCTCTTCCCACCCGGCCACGTGTCCAGATTTCCCCTTTGGCCATGTCCTGGAAGGGCCACTGAGGGGGGCCCTCCCCTGCCCATGACCCCCACTGCCCCAACACACAAGCAATGTGTAACTCAGGGGTGGGAGGGTCTGTGTTAGGTCTTTGCATCTAGCCCCTTGCCACTCCCCGGCTCATATTTATTTTATTATTTATTTTTACTAATTTAATTTATATACCACCCAATATTGTAATCTCTAGGTGGTGTACAGAATTAAAACATAATATAACATATAAAGCATTAAAAATTCATAAAGAGATTTTTTTAAAAAATCATAATAGATAAAAACACATTAACATTTTAAAAACTGGTCTCAGTTGAAGGCCTGGGAAAATAGGTACGTCTTCAGGGCCCTCCTAAAAACAAACAGAGAAGGAGATGCTCTTATTTCAGCAGGAAGCGCGTTCCAAAGCCCTGCGGCAGCCACCGAGAAGGCCACATATGACTCCTCCATTCTTGCGACCTGCCCTTCATCTCAGCCTGAGGGTCAAACAAGATGTTACGTGCAGATGGGCTCAACTTTTCTTTCAAAATGAGCAGCCTTGGGGGTGGGATCCAGCCACCCGCTGCTGCTGTTTGACATGGAGAGAAAAGGTTGCATTAGCACCAAGTTTCTAAAAAGAGAAGAGATGGACTCCACCTTGCCTGGAGATCACAAGAAGGGCACGGAAGGGTCAAAGGGATCCTCCTGTGAGCCCCAAATGCCAGCCCCCAGAGGAAGCTGCCTGCTGCACCTCTCTAGGAGTCATGCTCTGCCCTGGCCTCCTTCCAAGCAAGCTGAGCTGGGGATGGAGCAGATCATGCTGAAAACGGCTTTGGCAACTTTCTGGGTTAAAAAGTGGTACTGTGCTATTTACACACAGTCTACCGGATGTTATTGACTGGATTTGGTACTTTAATTATCAGGCCCTTTCTAAGGGTCTAGGTAGGATAACTCAAGAAAAATTAAAGATAGCGTCGTAGTATCCGTGCTGTCCTGAGTAGTGTGGCCTTCTGTAGCGGATGTGTTGTAATTTTATCGATGCCCAAGGTGTCAAGATGATGATGATGATGATGATGATGATGATGATGATGTCTCTGCATCACATGAGGGTGGATCAACTCCTGAGGCAGAAATGCAGAACCACCTGCCTTTAGAGCAGGCTGCCTACATTGCCTCTCTGCATGAGTCTCTGCTCTGAGTTTGTTTCCTTCCAATCAGCAATGAAAACACGTGCAGAAACACACACAGAGTGTCCATGTTGATGCCACAGTGACACTTGTCTCCCGTTTTAATGCCAAAGAACGAGTGGCTCAAACATCAGATTTTTGAGGAAAACTTGCCGTAAAGGCTCCATCTCTGAAACCCAGATCTGTGGGGGCAGGGTGTGTGGCTTCTCAGTTGGGAGAGAAACACACTTTGCACATGCTCAGAGGTGTTCTCCTTTATTACATGTCACAGGTTGCAGGGTGGGACTCCTGGATTCAAAAACTGGATCCTAGGGGGAGCCCAAATCCACCATAAGCAGCGATCGCCAATGGCCCCACCTTGTTTTTCTGATCCATCAGGCAAGTGTGGAACTCCTGAGGAAGATGGTGAAAGCCCAGCCAAGGTGGGTGGGTGAGAGAGCGAGAGAGAGCACTGTAATTAACGAGGCAGAAATGCCTGACCCCCCCAACCCCTTTCATGTCCTATGCCCACTTCTCTCTCGGGGTTGCCCTGCGAAGTTATCTCAGCCAAGCTAGTGCAGATGGAGGGAAGGGATGAGGCACCACAGAGCATGTGGCCTGCTGCTTCCTTATGCCTAGATTTGCCAAGGTGTAAGACAACGTGCCAGCAGAGGATCTGTGGGAGGTGAGCAAGCACTTAAAACATGGCTGCGTAGCCCCCCCACACACACACACACACCCTCTCAAAAGTCTGGTGCCAGGACTAAAACCTTGCTAGAGCTCCATCCTCTGACTCAGAAGCTCTGCTCCAGAGAGTTTAGAAAGAAAGGCAACTCTGCCTATGCTCAGAAACACTGCCATCAGGCTCGGACTGGCCCACAGGGCAACAGGGCATATTCCCGGTGCCCCCCGCTGCACTCGGCAGCAATGAATACTCCCTCCCTTAAGCACCTATTCTGCTCAAAACCCGGCGCCCTCCACACATACATCCCACCACCCTCTCAGTGCCGCCTGACTGCTGTTACTGCACATCCGCGGGGCTGAGTCTCAGGGTTGCAAGCAAGCCCCAGATCCAAACCCTGGCGAAACCGAGTGCCAGTTAAACCTTGTGCAATTCTTACAGATCTGGGCCACTCGATTCCCTGGGGAAACAAGGTGGGCATTGTTGTCCATCTTGGTGCTAAAGATTTGTCTGAAGGCGTGGAGCTCCCGCACAGACGGCGCCTCCTAGCCTAAGCCCCCGCCATGTGACTCTTCCTTGCAGGAATGAATGGTGCGCTTCCCCTGACATCTCTCTGCTCTGTCAAGGCTCCCCTCAGTCACAGCTGAGCAATCCTTCCTTCTCTCCCAGCAATGCAAGATTTCACATAGCAGGAGTCTTGCACGGTAAAGCTGTTTTGCTTTCCCTTTTTCTATCCTTTGGAGATTCCAGTTCAAGGCGCTAAGCAAGAAAGAGAGGGAATGAGAGAACGTCCCCCATCTTGGGCACGCAAAATGCAACAAGGCATTCACAGACCTGGGTGCTTTTGCTTCGATTCAAGGCAATTAAAAAAGAAAGCAATGGAGCATCCATTCAATAACTAACACACAGACACAGACACGCACACAAATCACACAACTGCCTCAATCCAGTTTGACTTCCCTTCCCGTGGAAATAGCTTTTTACAATAAAAAATCCCCTTGATCATAAGCCATGAGGTAGAAAATGTAATTCCATTTCCCAACTGAGTGGTGGATGAAATCCACAGATAACTAGAGAGATAAATCACATTTAGAATGTGGGCTCATGAAGAGAGAAAAACGGACATTAATAAATGCGATGTTTTTAAAACACACACAATAAAACCATGATGATTAACTACCATTTAGTCATTTGCTAGAGGCATTTCTAAATATTTTTCATTCTACTGCTATGGCATTATGAGAGAGAATGAGGAGAATTAAAATGAGGTATTAGGGGGAGAGGCAGGAATCCCATTAGAAATCAGTGGAATAATGCTGAATATAGAGAGAACAAAGAGACAACCTCGAGAGCATTTGTGCAGCCGCCTCTCAGCCCACCCCTCAAAAAGAGCCATTTCCCCTACAGAAATCCGCGGGTGCCTGAGTCTAGGTCTCCATGTGCGGAGCTCGGCACACACCGCACTGGGCATCCAAGTGCAGCTGGGTCTGGCGGGGAGGGAAGCCCATCCACGGCCCTGGCTCGCTGCCTGCCTTCTCCTTGGGAACACACCCACCCCAGAAATGGCCAGGAGGAGGGGGTGGCAGCAGCATCTCTATGCCATACCGAGTCCCCGCGAACATGCAGCCACACATCTGGGCACGACATGGGCGGGCGGGCGCGCGTGTGAGCGGCTCCATCCACACCTCGGGATCTCACCTCTTTCCCCCAAAAGAAAGCCAAGCCAAGCCCAGCCCAGCCCCAAGGGGCAGATGCCGCTGCCAGGCAGGTGCGTGGCGGCGGCGGGGGCGGCCAAAGCCCCGCGCAGCGCCCCTGAGGGGCGGGGGGCGGCAGCGGCGGCAGCAGCAGGTGCAGCGAGGCAAAGGCTCCCTCCTCGACGATGCCGCTGGAGAAGCCACTGGCGGGGGGCTGCTGGGGCTGCCGCTGCTGCTGCCGCCGCGCGCGCGATGCCAGCCTTGCAGAGGCTGCTGCCCTCCCCGCCTCCCTCCCGCACTCGCCCCCCGCCCGGGCATCGTCCCAGGCGCCGGCTGTGCGGGAGCCCCCCGGGGGCGGGGAGGAGGAGGCTGCCCCCTGGCCGGGCCGGCTCTGCTCCGAGTCCGCACCCTCCCTCCGCGGCGGGCTTACCGGGCCGGGACCCTCCTCGCCTGGCTGGGCGGGCACAATGGCCGGCACGGCGGCGGCGGCGACCTCGCTCGCGAGCGATGCCCAGGCAGGGCGGGCGAGAGGAGCAGAGGCGCGCCTGGTCCCTCCCCGCCGCCGCCGCCGACAGCCCGCGCAGAGACGCCGCCCCCCGCCCGCCCGCCCGCCCGCCTCTTCTCCGCTCTCGCTGCTGCCGCTGGCGCGAGGCTCTCCCCGGCTTGGCCCCCGCACGGGTCGCAAGGGCGGCCAGCGGCGGATCGGGGGGGGGGCTGCGCGGAGGAGGAGGAGGAAGAAGAGGGACCGAGCCGGGCCAGGCGCGGGGGACGAAGCCCCCTCCCTGCATCCGGGGGCCACCGAGAGAAACACGCGCGCCGCAGCCAGCCGGGCTCGGTTCCCCGGGGCCTCCCGGCTCGCTGCTGCAGGTGCAAGCAGGAGGGCTCGGGCGGGGGGAGACCCACACGCCCCCTCCCCTCCCCTCCCGCTTGGCATCACCGCCCACCCCCGGCCCAGCGCGCGTGAGGAGTCCCCGCTGCCTGCCCGGGGGCTTCCCAGGGGCCCAGGGAGGGCTCCCCAGCCCAGCCCAGCCCTGGCCCGCCGCCTCCCAAGCCGGATCAGGGCCTGCTCCTGAGCGCCGCTCGCCACGCGCCTGCCGCTGCCTAGGAGGGACGGACGCCCCATCTCTGCACGACGAGCCTGCAGCCACAAGATCCCTCCAGGTCGGGTCCTTCGCCCAGGCAGGCACAGCACGGATTGAGACCCGTGGAGCCCTGACAGGCCCAGGCGCGGGCTGCTACTGCTGCCGCCTCTGCTCATATGCCGTGCCCCCCCCCACCTTGAGGGACGAAGCACACACCCCCCCCAGCCTCATGTCACTGGGGTTGGCGATGGGGCCCTTGCTCAGTGGTACAGCCTCTGCTTTACATGCAGAAGGTCCTGGGTTCAGTGCCAGGCAACATCTCCAAGAAGGGCCGGGAAAGACCCCCACCTGAAACCTTGGAGGGATGCTGCCAGTCCGGGTAGGCAATACTCAATGGTCTGACTCTGACTCACTAGAAGGCCACTTCCTAGCCTATCTCCTATCATCTATCTACCTATCTATCTAATTTGTATACCTCCCCAAACTTTCATCTCTGGGCAGTTAACAATAACATCAAACAAGTTAAAAACATACATAAAACCCCAAAACACACAGATTAAAACCTAAACAATTTTAAAAGCTGAAAAAACTTGGATGAAGAAGTGGGTTTTCAAATGCTTTTTAAAAATTGCCAGAGATGAGGAGGATCATATTTCAGCAGGGAGCACATCCTAAAATCTCAGGGCAGCAACTGAGAAGGCCCATCCTTGTGTGGCCACCAGCCAAGCTGGCGGCAACTGGGGACAGATCTCTCCGGACAACCTCAATGGGTGGTGGGGCTCATAATGAAGAAGTTGTCTCTTAGATACCCAGGGCCTAAGCCATTTAGGGCTTTATAGGTTATAACCAGCACTTTGTATTTTGCCCAGAAACCTCTTGGCAGCCAATGCAGCTCTATCAAATGGCAAACCCCTCCTGTATTCTACCAAAAGAAAACCACAAGGCTCTGAGAATGTGGGTGCCAGGAGTCGAAATAGATTTGATGACACACTTTACCTTTAAAAGCTCAGAGAGCTGCTGCTGCCAGCCAGTGTAGACAATACAGAGCTAGATGGACCAAGGGTCTGACTCAGTAGAAGGCAGCTTCCTATGTTCTCAGTTGTGAAACCACATCCCAGGGAGGAACAGCGGTGTGCAAAGAAACACTGGTTTCAGAAAAGACAGAGTTATGCAAAGGGCTAGTTCACATATGCACATTCTTGAAGTGCTGTCTGTCATGAGTAACAGAGCCATCACTTGATGACTGCAGCGTGCAAGTGATGATTTGCACATGTGCAAAGCGACTCACACCTGGCCTTTTGCCGTGGACTTGGTTCAGCTGCCAGTCACTGAGTAATCAAGTGGTGAGAAATCGCATGGGGGGGAAATAGTGTATGTATTTATTTATTTTACATATTTTATACTGCCCCAAACTTACGTCTCTGGGCGGTTTACAAGATAAAAACAGTAAAACGTTAGTTAAACGTTATTTAACTAACATGTTAGTTAAATGTTATTTATTTAAAACATTTCATGCCTTTTGGTTAAAAACTTCCCAAGTGGCTTGCAGGATATAAGGGGTTGCCAGCCTTGGGTCCCCATATGTTGCTAAACTATGACTCCCATTATCCCCAGCCACAATGGCCAAAGGGATGATGAAACTTGTAGTCCAACCACATTAGGGGACCCAAGGTTGAGAACCCCTGCAACAGACCATAGAAATGGTCATACATAATTTTGAGATTGTGAGCCTTTTAGGGAAGGGGAACCATCTCCCCATTCCTTTTGCTATGTAAACTGCTTTGTGAACTGTTTTTGTTGAAAAGCAAAATATAATAGTCTTCATATTTCCAAAAATGACTAAAAACTGAGTAAGGGTAGCAGAGCAGCAGCTTAAAAAGAAAGCAGCGTCCAACAGATTAAACTGTCTGGGCAAATAAGAATGTCTTTCTCTATGCCTAGCAGCAGTAAGACTTGGCACCAGGCAAATGGAGAGCAGCTACCAAAAAGGCCCTTTCCTTGGCATCCCCCACTCACCTCCAAAACAGGAGTGGCTTGTCCTAATTAGCCGACGGGGGGGGGGGGGGGGCCAAAGGAAGCACAGCTGCCTCTCTCTGCTTCCTGGAGCTCCGTTTGTGCCCCTCTCTTCTGTCCTGCACTGCCTGCAGGCTGGCAATTCATCCGATAGAGCTGTGCTCTATCCATACAGCTCTACCTGACAAATGACCAGCCTGCAGGCAGTGCAGCTCTCATTAATGCTGGTACGAGGCTAGATGGGGGAGAGAGGAGCAGAGGCAGCTGTGCCTCCTTTGGTGCCCCCCCTCCCCTGGCTCCTTAGGACCAGTTCCTCCAAAGGCAGAAGTGTCTGGGAAAGAGCCTCTGAAGATGATCCCAACGTTTGGTTCAATTTATATGGGAATGGTCTGTTTCCCAAGTGCTGTGCAGGAGCGCATGTGTGCATCAGTAAAACATCTCTCTCTCTCTCTCTCTCTCTCTCTCTCTCTCTCTCTCTCTCTCTCTCACACACACACACACACACACACACACACTCTCACACACACACACACACAGCCATCATACAGAGAATTGCATCAAGATTGCCTGGGGGAAGTGCTTATCAATAGATATTGGTCATGGAGAAGAGAGAGAAAAGCGGCAAACTGCAGCACATGACAGAAGCCCCAGTTCATTCCTGGAACTCCATCCCAGTTAAACTGGAATTCAGGAGTGGTGGAACACCTGGAAATGTAAACCCAGGGAACAATAGAGGAGTAGAACCGAGGAAATGCTCTCAACCCCGTGCCTCAGCTGCAGCCCCATTGGAGCGAGGGAAATATTTCCTTCTGCTATCGATGACCAACAAGCCAGTGTGGCAGGGATTGAACCTCCCTGCCCAGGAGAGGGCCCCTGTCTGGGCTGGGGGGTGCATGGAGCAGAGCCCACCTCAGGCATGCCAGAAGACCCCCTGCAGGAATCCACCTGGAAAGCCCAGGACCTGGCCTGTGCCTTGAGAGGCTCCAACGGGGAACTGGTCTTGTGGCAGCAAGCATGACTTGTCCCCTTAGCTAAGCAGGTAATTCATTTACCTGGTTGCAAATGAATGGGAGACCTCGTGTGTGAGCACTGGAAGAGATTCCCCTCATGGGATGGAGCCGCTCTGGGAAGAGCATCTAGGCAGAGGCGTAACTATAGGGGGGCAGGGGGGGCACGTGCCCCGGGCGCCATCTTTTTTGGTCACATGGGGGGCGCCGCCATGACCAAAAAAAAAATTAACTTTTTTTTTAAAAAAATTGTTAATACAAATGTTTCCTGCTTAGTGCAGCAGCACTGCAGCAGTCAAGGGAGCGCGTCGGCACCCCCTCCCCCACGAGCGGTCCCTTGCGTGCTGCCCATGCCCCCCCCCATTGCTTTGCTGGCGCCTGGCGGCCAGTCAGTGGCCTGGCTTGGCGGCGGCGGCAGGCGCTTGTGAGGAAAAACCTAAGTATAATGTAGTATGTTGGGGGCACGGGGGGGGCACCATTTCAATGCTTGCCCCGGGCGCCGTTTTCCCTAGTTACGCCTCTGCATCTAGGTTCCAAGTCCCGCCCCCCCTCCCCCGCATACGTAGCATCTCCAAGATAGGACAAGAATTTTTTTTAAATAGGACAAGAATTTTTTATTGAACCAACAAACTACCAAAGCATGCAGTACGTTGCCAAAGCACAATTATATACAAAGTGTTTGTTTGTACATGATATATCTACAAAGATTTACACACAAGGATTTGGAAACACACAAGTTATGAAGTATATGCAGGTAGTACTGTAACTCGGGGGTGGGGGATTACAAGGCACCTGAGAGGGATTCCTGCCTGCAACCTTGGAGAAGCCTCTGCCAGTCTGTGAAGACAATACTGAGCTAGATGGACCAAGGGTCTGACTCAGTATATGGCAGCTTCCTACGTTCCTATGACCCCTCCAAAACAATGCTAATTGAGCAAAATCACCACTTTTTAAAGTGGTGATTCTCTTTATTGAGCAGAGGGAGAGCAACTGGCTCTATCCAGCCCCATCACAGCATCCCCCCAGTGGCTGTGGCCTATTGTACGTTGCTTTTTAAAGATGGCAAGCCCTTTGGGGACAGGGTTCCACCTGTGTTTATTTTTATTTCTCTATGTAAACTGCTTTGGGAACTTTAGTTGAAAAGTAGTATATTAAAAAAATGTCATCCTGTAATGTTTGAAGCACTGGACACTTTGGACCAAGGGGCCTTCAGTTCAAATCCTTGCTCACCTAGGAAGCTCTCCAGACCTTGGGTGTTGCTGTTTCTACCTACCTCACAAGGTTGTTGTGAGGATAAAATGGTGGAAATCCAGGTATTCCACTCTGAGCTCCTTGGAGGAAGGGCGGGATACATAATAATAGTTATTGATTCTGCCTACACATGAGGAGGAATTTCCTAACTGTATTCATTTCAGGTAATGTATAATGCCCATAATAGAATATGAGAAGCCTCAAGCATCCAAAGAGGAAACTCTCTGCCCTCAGCCCCCTCATGTGATCCATATATATGTGAATTCCACTAAAGAAGACACGGGAAAGTATTCACAAAGGTTCCT
This sequence comes from Hemicordylus capensis, assembly GCF_027244095.1. NCBI lineage: Eukaryota > Metazoa > Chordata > Lepidosauria > Squamata > Cordylidae > Hemicordylus > Hemicordylus capensis. The sequence continues at coordinate 32,259,293 of NC_069663.1, forward strand.
TGAGGACAGCCCTCCCCCTCATCATTCCTGGCTTTCCTCTTGGAACCAATCCAGGGCTTTGAGCATTAGGGCAAATCCTGCCACACTCCATGGAAGCAAAAAGAACTGTGGATTAATTACAAGAAAAACAGGACAAACCAAACATTTACACTAATTCAAGTAACAAGAGGCAGGCCCTTAAAAGATCTTTGTTTAGAATTTCCCCCGCAGAGAGCTCAGACGTCTGACAAGGCACCCTTTAAATCAGCATCATACAAAGAAACACACAAGGAGTATTGAATTTTATTACTGTCCTGGATACCCAAACACCCACATGACAAGTCTTCACTCACCGAAATGTGGAGGAATTTTCTCTCTTCCAGGAATTGTTTGCTGCTAGGTGGTCAGTCGGTCTCTCCCCAACTTCCTCCCTCTCATACTATTTCTTTTCCTCCTTAGCTCTCCCTTTATTTCATCAACTGGAATTAAGGCCCAGCTGCACAGCCTTTCCTTGGTCCTTCTGCAGATTTCCACAAAGCCCCCAACTTCTTTAGCTGCCAAGTGTAATGGCTGTTTAAAATTTTGAATTGATTTAAAGAGTCTCTTGGGAGGCGTGAGCATTTTCAAGATATTTAAGCATTTCCTCTGACAGTTGGAGTTTGCTTGCTTGGATGACTCAGCCCAGAGTGAATGCTAGCAAAGAAGCGGGGGGGGGGGGGCAAGTGCTTTGTCCTACTCTCTCCCTCTCTCTTAAATACAGCTCTTCCCTCACAGATTTTTGCAAACCAGCAATTAGCACCACCACATCAGCCTTTGAAACTACCCCCACTGTGGTTCTGTTTCCCATTTCCCATGGGCATGTAATTGATTTCAATGTCTTTGGGGCCAGTGATCTTGCAGAGAGGTGAAATGTCTAGTCATTCGTTTTGGTGAGAGAAGGCACAAGGGCTCACGCCAAGCTGGATGGACACGCCTGCCTGCCTAACATTTTAGTGAAAGTTTTATTTTCATACATATATGTATATGTATCTCCAGTTCCCTCCTGGGTATCCTTCTTAACTTTGGATCTTGGGGCTGGACTGTAGTTGTTCAGGGATCAGGTGAGTGGCCTCTGCACATGCTCAAAGGTACCCTTTCCTTTATCCTCGCACGTCTGAAGACTGCTTTTCTGGCTGTCATCACTCCTCTCTGTCCTGCTGCGGCTGAACTGTTTTCCTTTGTGGCTCTGAGCTGGGGGCCCCAACAGCACCATCCAAATGTTTGTGCACAGCCAGACTTAGGCTGTGCTTTTCACATGAAGCATTGAGCAGATTTGGGTCAATGGTTATTTATATCATTACACTGACTGCACCAATGATCAGCAGAGGCTTGCTTTCCCTCCTCTTGGGAGGTCGCTTTGATGTTTGGTCCCCGCCACCCCCACTCCTGGTTCCCTGATAGAACCTATATGTGCTTTTGCATCTTTTGAATCCTCTTGTTGTCCGTGGCCTGTCTGACAGTCAATGTCGCTGCAGCGAGAGAGAGACGGAGGGGGGAGGGATTTTTCTGGGGCTCAGGCACATAAAGGACAAGGTGAGCACAATGTCTTTGGCAGGAGATTCTGGACATGGTTCCAGGTAACAGAGTAGGAGACAGACAGGACCCTGATCCGTGGACAGGGCCATGCATATGCTGCAATTCCACAGGAGCACAGAAAACACGCAGAGCATGGTCTCTGAGCACAGAGTCCAGCTCCTTCGCTCTCAAGTTTCTAGCCCTCCAGGCTGTGAAAACACAATTGAAATCTCAGAAGTCTGAGCAGGGGGACTGAGTAAGATTTCCAGGGCACGGACTGGGGGAAGCCTCAGAGCACTGCCTTCCCCATGCCCCTTCCCAGGACTGGCAAAACCAGAACTTATGCAATGTGATAAGCACTGAACAATATAAAGATTTATGTGATGAATTGTGAACGGCAGGAGACACTGTTCTAATGCATTCTGCATGCGTGATGTACACAGGCTGGGTTTATACAGATTACCTTAATTGCTTGGTTGCAGAAAACACCCCCCCCCAACCATCTACTGGGAAGCCCTCGTGCACAAGCCCCATTGAGGAGCTGCAGGAGACCCCACCATTCCTAGCTGGCCCACACGTCAGCCCCTGCAAAATCCAGGAGCTCAGGGGCTGGTCTTCCCCCGTGTTCTTGCTCCCTTCCCTGTGTTTTTGCATCCTTTGGCTGCTGCTGCTGCTGCCAGGGGAAATGGCATATCCGTGTTTCCCACCAACTGAAGCGTGGCAGGGAGATGTGGAACGAACAGCTTGCTTGCTCCAGAACCCATCTGTGTCCCAGCGATGATGACTCCATCAGAGAGCCCTGGGCTGAAGCAGAGGGAGCTCTTCCTTCCAAAGGGGAGGCGCTTCTGAGGGACCCGCTGAAGGAGAGGCATTGGCCGGGGACAGGGCTGGCAGAGGGGGCCTTTGCAGCCGCACCTTGGCTGCAGGCCGGCGTCTCATCTCAGGGCCTCCGATATCTGTGGGGAAACGTTCACATGGTAATGTGCAGCCGCCTCTGGGTATCACTGCCTGGCTTTGTCCCAGGTGCAAGGAGCCACCACACGGATCAGTGTCCCAACATATGAGCCCAAGGCAAAAGAAACAAAAGGCCCCTTGGAGATGCGCCCCGACTGGATCTGCATGAGCCTCTTGTGGCCTTTGCTGGATTATGGGCATGCATTTGCCTCGCTGTGGATTTCGCTCCTTGCACATTCACAGGATTTCTTGCCTTCCCATCAGTAACAACTCGTCCTAACAAGCCGGGATGGGCACCAAAGGAGGGAGCTCGGGTTGCTGCCCTCTCTCCCGCCCCATCTGAGAGCTGCACTGCCTACGGACTGGCCATTCGTCAGGTAGAGCTGTGTGGTTAACCTGGTGAATGCCCAGTCTGCAGGCAGCATGGTTCTCAGGCCGGGCGGGAGAGGAGCCACCCAAGCTGCTGCCGCCACCGCCGCCGCCGCCAGGAGGCAGAAACGTCTCCTTGACGCCTGCCTGGCTCGTCAGGCCCAGCCGCTCCTGCTTCCCCTCTATAGGGTAATTCAGGCTTCCCAACTTGGGACCCCAGATGTTGTAGGATTACAACTCCCATCATTCCCAACCACAGAGGCCATAGTGGCTGGGGATGATGGGAATTGTAGTCCAGCAGCACCTGGAGCAACCAATCGGCAGCCACGCTGGGACTCCGAAGCACCCTCCATTCCTGCACCTTCCGTCTGCAACCGCCACAAGAAGTGGGTCCTCCCAGGAGACACATCAGCAGGCACCCAGCTCGGGTCCCAGCCCATTCAGCTACCTCCCCCCTGCTGAAGGAGTCCTCCTTTGGACGCGACAATCAAGCCTTCTCTGCCTATGGGTCTCCTCGTGAGTATGCCCCTCCCCACACCAGTTTGGCTTGCACAGCATGGAGGCGCAGTGCTGGGCCGTGGTGGGGAAGGTTTGCCCACTGGGAGGAACGGCCCAGTTTGATTTCCCGACAGGCCTCTCCCCTGTTCCCACTGCAGCCTCAGTGCAAGGCCAGAGCGCAGCTGCCGCTGCCGTGGAAAGGCAGGCTGGCATAATTAGCTGTTTGCTTTTCTCTGCGGGCAGCTGGGAAACTGACACACTCAGCCAAGGGAGGATTTCTCGCTGACTCCACAGTGTGCGGGAGGCTCGTGATGGCTCCTGATGAAAAGAGGAGCTGGGGCTCTTTGCGGGAGGCACTGGCAGCAGAAACCACTTGCCAGTGCCACAGAGCTGCTTCCTCTTGGATATGCAGGGGACACTTCTGCCTTCTCTGTGCCTGCCACTTTGGGAACCATGTGATGTTTTGCAAAGCCAGGTTTCAGGAATACACTCTCTGAAAAGAACTCACACACATGGGGATTTCACACAATTCAAAATGTATTCGAAATGTGAAGTACACTAAATGCACTGCTCTTTCACTGTGGAATTGCAGCTTTTCCCTATGAATTTGACCTTTCTTGCCTGGCATAGAAAATGTGGGTTTTCCCCCGCCCTTTCAGAAATGCCTTCTTTCTCATAATGAAGACAGCAGACTTGGGTGGAGCTTTAGCAATGAATGAGACAGAATCCTGTCTTTTTCCCTACCACCACCACCACCACCACCACCACCACCACCACCACCAGAGAGTCATTAGGCAAGCAAAAGAGGCTAGAACACTTTATCATTTGATGCTTCAGCACTTTGGACCTCTGTGACATCACCATCCCAGTACTGCTGGTTTTGCTAGAAAGGGTCTGTGCTCCAGGACACGGCAGTAAGCTTGACCGTCACTCCTGAATGTCATCACATGGAAGGTCTACCCTGAACCGCTTCATGAAAAGTAGCAGAAGGTGGAGTTACTGAACACAGGTGCAGAGAGAGAGAGAGACACACACACACACCCCTTGCTACCTGCCAGACACAAATGTAAACTTGGAGCAAGCAAAGAACCCTGTGAGTTGATGAGAGTGACAGGTATGGTGTCAAAGCAAAGTTTCCTCACGGTCTAGCAGAAGGGAACTGACAGTTCCAGGCCGGTAGGGAGGGCAGAAGAAACCAGCAGGCCAACCTGGCACTCTAGCAAACATGAGCCACTCCCGCCAGGAGCCACCGAGTTCAAATGCCCTGGCTTGCTGCTGTGGTCTGCAGATTTCAATACCGATACCAGGAAAGATGGCCAGCTGGTGGCTGCTGCCTCTGCTAGACCCACAGGAGGCCTTCAAACACACAGCTGCCGACATCCACAGAGCAAGAGTTCCCAGGCTGGGTCTCCACCCGTTGCTGGGTTACAACTCTCCTTATGCCCTTTGGCCACCGTGGCTTGGGGATGATGGGAGTTGTAGTCCAACAACTGCAGGGAACCCAAGCATGAAAGTGTGGGCTTGGCAGGGTTGCCCACAAACTACACAGTCCCAACAGTGGTTGGAAGGATAACCTGACCCTCCGTCATCCCAAACAGAGGACTCAAACTTTTCTTGGAGGCTTGGGTTTTAAAAAAATAAGCACGAGAAAGAGGTCCTGCAGCAGCCAGGCTCTAGGGCAGAGGACAGAAGTTGGGATGGGAGGGCGGGGGGCGCTTCTACCAGTTCCTTCCTCCCCATGGAACTGCTGATCCCCCACTCTGGCCCCATTCTCAACTGCCTTGAGGGCTTCCACTGCGCACCAGTCTTTCAGCTTTGCCAAACAGGGTCCTAAGTGCTCAAAGCAATGCAGCTCAGATCACAGAGATGACACAAATGGGCTTATTTTCTCATCATTACCAGAGAGTCCTGTTTTGTTTTGGTTTTGTTCTGCTTCTAGAGTCAGAGGACCTAGCGAGGGGAGCGGGCTGCTCTATATCCTTTGTACACCCTCCAGGCATGGACTGTATCACGTCCCTTCTCTCCAGGCCACTTCTAGACTGACATTAGAAACATAGGAAGCTGCCATATACTGAGTCACTCCATTGGTCTATCTAGCTCAGTATTGTCTTCACAGACTGGCAGCAGCTTCTCCAAGGTTACAGGCAGGAATCTTTCTCAGCCCTATCTTGGAGATGCTGCCAGGGAGGGAACTTGGAACCTAGATGCTCTTCTCAGAGCGGCTCCATCCCCTGAGCGGAATATCTTACAATGCTCACACTTCTAGTCTCCCTTTTGTCTGCAGCCAGGGCAGACCCTGCATAGCTAAGGGGACAAGTCATGCTTGCCACCGCAAGACATTAAAACACAGCTAGCCCCAAAACAAGAGCCCCAAAACAAGAGCACTTGGTTAGAGCACTGGACTGGAGGGAGTTGGGTTCAGATCCTCACAGGGAGTTGCATGGTCCAATCTCAATCTCTCTGCCTAACTTACCTTACTGGGTTGTTGGAAGGACATACGGCAGGAGTGGGGACCATGTATGCTACCCTAAGCTCTCGAGGAAGGGCAGGATATATACCTAGCAAAGAAGAAAATTGCCCTTCAATGGAAAAGGCATGAATGGATAACAGACAGGATGGAATTATCGGGGGGAAGGACTGCGGCTCGGGAGACTCTCCCGGATGTCCAGCGGAGGCTTCCCTCATCACCCACTCGGTGAGGTCCTTTTCACTGGAAATGCCAGAAGGATCCCTTCCCTTCTGCAGGCAAAGCATGTGCTCTGCCACTGAGCGCCTGCCCCTGCCTCGTCCAAACGCAGACCTCTGCCCCCTACCCAATGTGGGGCTCCCATTCACTCAAAGGGACTTGCGCAGGAGAGGTTCCTGGTCACTAGAGCACCCTGCTGGCTCACACCTGCCTGTCTCTGTCCTGGTTCCCATTTCGCTGCCCTGAGTGGCATCCACACAGCCTACTGGCCCCTTGGCAGGCTGTGCCAGAGAAGGCGCATGAAAGAGACGGGAGGACAGAGACCGGGAAGCTGCCCCAGACTCAGAAGACAGAGATTTCAGGGAAGGGGAAGAGCCAATGGTGGGTGACTTGCTGGAGACCGCAGGAAAAGGGATCAGAACAGAGAGGATGCTGCAGGATTTGGTTCAACATTAAATCCCAGCCGCTCTTCTTTCCCCATCTTCATCCTTCACCTGCTCCCTGCTGGCAAACCCGGTATTTGGGGGTGGGGAAAGAAAATCAAACAGCAACATTCAAGACCCAAAAGGAGAGATTTATTGAAGCCAGAGAGAGGCAGTAGCTTCACTTGGCCAGCGCTGGGCAGCGACAGAAGCCAAAGCTAAGGCGCTCCAGCCCCAACACAAATTGGTGATACTGATCAAACATATATCTATATCTATATCTCCCAGCAGCAAATGAGAAGAGTGAGAAGCTCTTCCTCTTCCTCCTCCTCCTCCTCTGTTGCCTTCCAGTCAGCAGCAGAGGTTCAAGGCTCTGTCTCTGGCTTGCCGGCGTGGTACTCGGGCGGGGTGTATTTCCCCTCCTTCATCAACTTCTTCTTCTGGGCTGTGATGGTCATCAGTCGCCTAATCTGCCAGAGGAAGAGGACCAGGAGAGAGCAGTGAGGGCTCCCGTTAGTCCCAGCCTGTCCCGTTGGCCAAGCATCGGAGCATCTCTGCAGAGGTTCTGTGTGCTCCTCCTGTCCCCAAAGGGCTCAAAGCAACTTCTACTCCAGAGTCTGGGTCACCTGCTATAACCCAGGGGTTCCCAAGTGCTGTTGGACTACAATTCCCATGAGCGTCTCCAGCCTCAGGCCACTGCAGCTGGGGATGAGGGAAGCTGCAGTCCAAGGACATCTGGGATCCAAGCTCAGGAGCTCTCGCTCACTGGTCTGCAACTGGCTAGCACAGAAGGTCATGCTGGCAGTTCCACCATTCCCTGCTTGGGTTTCCTTTGAAGGGGAGAAGAAAGAAATGGGCGGGGTGTGTGGCCTTGATCAGAGGCCAAGGAAGATGGAGCTGCTTTTCTACCCCACCCCCCACCCCCGGAATGAGAAGCTGCACCTGTCAAGATTCTCTCTTCTAGAAGGCAACTAAAAGGGACCAGCAACCTGTAGACCCCTTTTGCATCCAGAGAAAGACAAACACAAGAAAAAGTTATGGCTGGCTGAGAGAATGCTTTTCCCTGCAAGATCCCCACCGCTCACTACGATCATCAACGGAGGTCCATCTCTGGGTGCTGCCAGTTCATCTGGTGGCCACCTGGGACTGGGACTGGGCCTTCTCAGCTGTCGCCCCTGGGTTGTGGGATGTGCTCCCCATGAGTAAAAGAGGCTTATCTGTGGAAGCTTTTAAGAGAGCAGTAAAGACCCACTTCTTCAGCCTGGCTTTTAATAATATTTAATTGGTTTTAAACATGAGTTTTATGTCAATATTTTAACTGCTTTTATTTTTTATTTTTTACATTATATAAAAAATTCAAAGCCTTTAACATTTAAAGCACCCTGAGCCAATCTGGGATGGGCAGTATATAAATGAAATAAAAATAAAATTATTGAGTCAATCTTTGTGTTTGAGTGTCCTGTGATTTTCTTATGTTGCTTTAACTATCTACTTTTTTATTCAAATATTTTTGTTATGGCTATGGCTAAACAAATAAACTGACTGACTGATAGACACACACTCCATTTTTGCCCAGGGAAAGAGTAGCGATGCTTCTGCTGTTAGCGACTCCCTGCTGAGCAAAGAAGCCCCTTTTAAAGTGGCGGCCCTTCTGTTTAGCGGGGGAGAGCAACTGGCCCTCTCCACCCCCAGCACAGCATCCCTCCAGTGGCTGCTGCTGGTATCTGCCTTTTGTTTCTTTTTAGATTGTGAGCCCTTCGGGGACAGGCACCTCTCTTCTCTTTTTCTTCTTTAATGCCACCTGCTTTGAGAACTGCTGAAAAGCAGAATACAAATACCCACAGTAGTACACAGTGCTTGCTAACCCTTGCAAGCACCTCACAGAAGACTCCTGCAGGTTCTCCCAGGGCCCTCTTCACCACCTTCCCGGCCCCTGACCAAATGCAAACAGCCAGCAACTGATCCAAGCCACCAGTGGCGAGAGGCCATTTCAGACACACATCACACACTGCAGGCCAGAAGCCACAGGGTTTCGCGGCCAGCCCCTCAGGCCCCCCATCCTCCTCTCCTTCGGCTTCCCTCTCACCATTTTGTGCCTGTTGATGCACTCGAAGAGGTCGTCCATCTCTATCTTGCACTCCTTCATGGCCCGCATCTGCCCAAGGCCATGGGCACACTCCAGCCACTCCTTCTCAAAGGCGTGGCACGTGGAGGCCCGCTTGTAGGGCTGCGTGGTGCTCTGGATGAGGAACCACTTGTCCAGGTCAATGCCCAGGTATTCCTGGAGATCAAACAACGGCATGGCTGCAGGGCAAGAGGAGGAGGAGGAGGAGGAGGAGGGCGTTAGGGGGGAAAGACGCAGCTTACACAGACCAGTGAGTCCTGGCCAAGAGTGCAAGAAAGCTTCCTTCTCAGAACCCAAAGGGCGAGAGGAGAGGACCCATAAGGTTACCTTTCCTGATTTATGCTGCTCTGTGACCGTAATAAAGGTTGATTGATACCTTTCCTCTTAGGGTGAGGAAGAAAAGATGCCCTCTCCTGCCAGTTCTCTCCCTGGCTTAAAACAAACCAACAAAAAGCTATGGCCCAACCTCTAGCTCTCTCTCCTAGGACAGAGTATCAACCTAGATACTCTCACACACCAGCTGAGGTCAGGTCAGCTGGCATTGTTCACTGTCCTGCCCTTGCAGTAAGTGATGGCCGCAGAGGCCAAGACAGGAGTGGGGTTGTTGTGGCAACAACTCACAAGCTTCAGAATCTTCTGTCTGAGGAAGTCTGAAAATCCACCTCGGGGTTGCCACCACAGAGGCTGCAAAACCTCTTGCTTCCCAGCAGGCATCAAGGTCATCTGGCAAGTTCTGGAGAGTGTGGTTCTTTGCTCTTTTTTTATGATTTGTTTACTGGTTAACCACTTTGAACTTCTGGAAGAGAGTACTCTTATGTTTAAAACAAATCAAGAACTCTAATCCAATCAAATCCCTGAATACCCACTCAAGGGTGACAAAATCAGAATGGCACCACAACTGCTCAACCCCAGAGCAGAGAGCAACTCCCTGATTCTCCAATACCAGGGAAGGGGAGAAGCGGAAGAGAGAAGAGGGTCAAAAGCCTCCATGGTCCAAGCTCAGCCAGAACCACAACTCTCCACATTTTGCTTTCCCTGGGAAGGGGGAATAAAGAGAAGCGAACACAGTGAGGAAAGGGCTGACGCTCAGTGGAAGAGCATCTGCTTGGCATGCAGAAGATCCCAGGTTCAATCCCTGGCAGCAACTCCAGGCAAGGCTGGGAAATATCCATCTGAAACCCTGAAGACAAAGGCTATGCATAGAACCTGTGACCCAAGACACCTGCCCTGCTGGATCAGGCCACGCAAGGTGCAGCAGCTCCTGCTTCCAACAGCAGCCACCAAGAGGTCTCTGGAAAGCACACAAGCAGGGGGCATCGAGTGGACAGCCTCCTACGATGTCTGTTTCCAGTCCTTGTTTTCAGAAGTTAGATAGACCACCTCTGTACAGGGAGGCTTCCTTTAGCTGCGACATCTTATAGCCATCACTATTAACAGCTTTCTTTCCCATTCATTCACCTCAGTCAATTCCCGAGGCTGCTTAAGCTGGTGTCCAGCAACACAATCCCATCCTGTTTCCTTGGGGGTCCTTTCTTCTTCTTCACCATAGGCACCTCTGCCTATTCTCATCAATTCCTCTGGGAAGAGGAAGAAGGGGAGGATCATCATCAATGCTGAGCGATGGCTCAGCATAGATGATGATCCTCCCCCTTCTTCCGTTTCACCTTGAATGTGGGCATGTATAAACACAGCTTAAGTGTGTGTGTGGTGGAGATGGGGTCACCCCCCACCACCACCACCACATAAGAACAGCCCTGCTGGATCAGGGCCAAGGCCTCTCTAGTCCAGCATCCTGTTTCCCATGGTAGCCCACCAGATGTCTCTAAGAAGCCCACAGGCAAGAGGTGAAGGCATGCCCTTTCTCCTGCTGTTGCTCCCCTGCAACTGGTATTTGGAGGCATCTTGCCTCTGAGGCTGGAGGTGGTCTATAGCCACTAGACTAGTAACCACTGATAGACCCGCCCTCCGTGAATTTGTCAAAGACCCTTTTAAAGCCATCCAAGCTAGTGGCCGTCACCACATCCCCTAGCAGACAATTCCATCGATTAATTATGCGTTATGTGAAAAAGTCCATTCTTGTTTTGATCCTAAATTTCCTGGCCATCAGTTTCATGGGATGACACCCTGGTTCTAGTGTTGTGAGAGAGGGAGGAAAATGTCTCCTTATCCACTTTCTCCATATCATGCATGATTATAGACTATCTCCATATCATGCATGATTATAGCCCCTGGTGGCACAGTGGTAAAACTGCTGCCCTGTAACCAGAAGGTTACAAGTTCGATCCTGACCAGGGGCTCAAGGTTGACTCAGCCTTCCATCCTTCCGAGGTCGGTAAAATGAGTACCCAGAATGTTGGGGGGCAATATGCTAAATCATTGTAAACCGCTTAGAGAGCTCCGGCTATAGAGCGGTATATAAATGTAAGTTCTATTGCTATTGCTATCATGTCTCCCTGTAGTCACCTCTTTTCCAAACCAAGATGCCCCACATCAGACTGTCTACAACTATTTCTCAAGACCTGTGCAGAAGATAACCCAGCAAACACTCTTAAAATATTTATTAAAACCTTTGTGAGCTGGAAAATAGCCATCTGAAACCTAAATGGGACTCAAGGCAGTTATCAAAGTCAATAAGACAAGATTAAAAACGATTACAAAGTAAACATCAAACAGCAGGTGAGGTGGGGGGATCATGCGAGCAGTGAGCTGTGGATGAAACAAGTTCCTGCAAATTAGATTTGTTTCAGCAGGATGTCTGCAAACCAAAACAAGTCTGTGCAGAACAATTGGCTTCAATTCCACAACAAGAGCCCAGGCTAAGAAGAACTGCCTTTGCCTGGTGCTGGAAGGCCAGTAATTAAGACACCCTATACCAGGCATCCCTTGGGAAACTTCTACATTGGGGCAACCACAGAAAAGGCCTTCTCTCTGGTTACACGTGCCAAACCTCTGCTGAGGGGGTATCTAGAGAAAGGCCCGCAGTCCCTGTTTCCCAGCAGATTTGGAGAGAGTAAGAAGTCTTTCAGGTACCTGGTCCCAGCATACAGAAGGCCACAGGAAGAGTCCAACTGGGCCAGACCCATTTATTCAGGCCCCTGCTCCTCCCAGTGGACAACCAGATGCCTCTGGGAAGCCCGCAAGCAGCTGCCCTCCCTTGCCCCGGCACCCGATGTTCAGAGATAGACTTCTTTTGAACACATTAAATGTTCCATTGAATGTAGGAGATTAGCACAAAATATTCACAGTAGTGGCTGGCTGCCAGCGGCATATTCTAACAGGTCGAAGTTTACTGATCATTCTGGAGACACACACACACACACACACACCCCTGACAAAGCAGGGGAACCCCCCCCCCTTTCGAGGTCAGTGAGCTACTCATGAGTAAACCTACCATTATACCTTTATCCCAGATTTGATGGCTCTTTCACCATCTTTCTCCCAAGAATCTTTGCTGCACAAGCTAGACAGAACCAGCCGCCGCCACCACCACTTTAATCCTCCCCAAATATAGCAAAGCTTCTCAGCCTATTGGATCTGAACAAAGACCTAAAATGAAAGTAAGGAGTCTCCATTTAGTTGCCAGGATGAGCCGATCAATGTATGTTTCTCTATTGCTCTCCGATTGGAACCCTTCCCTTGCTAGGTACTCTGCACTGCAACAGTTAAGATATGACACAGGTTGTCTGTCAACGAATTCCAAGTTGAGTGCTGACAGGTAGTATGTTATTTAAGGGGTTAGTGTTATTCATTGCCATATTTTATGCCATTTAGTATTTTCAATATTTTAATATTCTAATGTCTCAGTGTTTAACTTCTTAATCTACTTCTTAATTTGCTGTTGAATGTTAATACATTTAAACTGTGTGAATATTTAAATATGTTGTATTGTACTTTATGATGGTCAAAGACTAGAATAAACTTAATTTATTCAGGTAAGTAGTATTCTTTCGAATGGGTTCTGTTGAGGACTCCCAATCCATCATCTTTGAGGAAGGCACATCAAGGGAATTCCTGTGCACATCTATGGGTAACTTCATACCAAGCTGTACTCTGCAGATCTGGTGCCCCTCAGAAGCAAAACATAATAAATATGGGTATATGGAGTTCTTAATGTAAGCCAAGGAAGGCTTTTTAAATTGCAGATGACTCCGTACTCAGTGAGCTGCTTGTCTTCATGCAGGGTGTATCAGTGTACAGCCTCACAGCTCATGCCTTTGGGTTATCACACCGTGTCAAGCTTGTTCATGGCTGGGTCCAAGGAAAGCTTAGATTTAGAGACACCAACCTCAAAGCAGCTCTATTGGAAGAAGACTCTGCATTCAACCCAGCCTTTGTGAACATGGAGTTGGCTGGGAGAAAAAGCGCTGTACTTGAAGGCCGCGGTCCTTCTAATTTTTTTCATCTTTGTGCAGAATGAGTTTTGTTCTGGGTGGCAGTATCAAGGCAGTGTGTGCTCACATGTGCATTCAGAGTGGGGCCTTCCTAAACCAACCTGAGCGGGATCTAAAATTAATTGAGCGATCATTCAAAAACTTGTGAGCACAAACACCTGCACACGCCTTAAAGGGAACAGTGCTTGACAGCGAAGTCCACAAGAGACCCGGGAAAAGAAAGCCATCGGCCATGCAGCCTGCTTAGCCTGCCCGGCAAGAACCATTTGGGAAGAGACAAGCGGGGGGCACGTGCCACTGGAACACTGCAATCTGGCAAGGTTACTCATGAGCAGCCCCACTGAATCCAGTAGGACAGGGGTTCTCAAACTTGGGCCCCCAGATGTGGTGGTTGGACTACAACTCCCACCTGCCCCTGCTGCACTGGCCAGAGGAGCTGTAGTCCAACCGTATCTTGTGGAGGGGGGGGGCAAGTGTGAACATTCCCACCGTCCGTGGGACTTGCCTGCCCCATCTGGGCCACTGGGCAAAGGGGGCCACCAGCAAGCTCCCACCCTGCAGGCAGCTTCCCCTTTGCAAGGCGCAGCTGGAGCAAGAGGAGCTGAATAACTTGCGCACCCGCCCCGCAAGGATCTGGCCACCAACCTGGCAGCCAGCCAGCCAGCCAGGGCCTGAGGATTCACTCTCATGGCTAGTTGCGTCTGGCGTTGGCCACCCCCGAGAGAGCCGCCCCTCCCCCAATCTTCCCTTCGCCCCGCCCCTTTATTGGAGGCGCGACCCGGTTCATGAAGAATGGGGGGGGGTCCTTCTGCCTGCCCCCTCCTCACCCACCTCCTCTCTCGCTCCACGGTTCTCCTCCTCTTCCTCGCTTGCCCTTCCAGAAGAACCTTTACGACAACGCCGTCGCGCGCGCCGCCCGCTTTCACGACATTTGGTGACAGCAGCAGCCGCCGCTCCTCCTCCAGATAGCGACGGCTACCACCGGCTTCTTATAGAGACCACAGAGAACACCATCCTAGAGAGGTGGAAAAGGCCGCTGCAGGGCTGCTCGCCTCCTAGCGGACAGGCGGTGGAAGCTGCGCCACCCGAACCTCCTCCTCGCTCCTTCTCTTCCTTCCCCGCTCGGCGCCCTCTGCTGGCCAGAAGCGGGAACAGGAGGCGGCTCCTTGTCCTTTTCCAGGGCTTTGCCCCTCGATGGGCAGCTGCCACGCTCACACGTTCACGCCGGTGGCAGCTTTTCTTGTTCTCTTGGCCGAGCGTCTTTCAACCCGCAGGGCCTCAGGCTCAGCAGTTTTATTAAGCAGTGGAAAGCTGTCACTTTTAGGCATTTATTTATTTTTGACCTAGCTAGCTAGCTAGCTAGCTAGCCTTAAGGATCTATCTATCTATCTATCTATCTACACAAACCACCTTGGGAACTTTTGTTAAAAATAAGCATATAAATATTTGTCACCGTAGTTTCTGGACCAAAATGGGGGAAGGGTATAACAACATTGCAATACGTAAATTGAACTTATTAATTAACTTATATTAAAGTTCCATGGAATGTGATGGATGGAAAAATACGAGACTGTGCGGTCTCTTTCCAGGCATTCCTTGGAGATTGTTTAGGTGAGGAGGGGGCAATTTACAACCCCCTCCCCCCGCCACCGAAACAGGTGGGAAAGGACCAAGTATTACTTGGGGCTGGGGTCTTAGCTCGGAGGGACATCACCGGCTTTGTATGCAGAAGGTCCCAAGTTTAATCCCTGGCAGCGCCTCCAGGTAGGACTGGGAGAGACTCCTGCCTGAAGCCCTGGAGAAATTCAGTCTGCCAGGCCGTGTGGACCAAATGGCCCTGGAATGCACCGGATTTCTAAATGACCAACTGCCATTTGGAAATTCCATGCATTCCCGTGACCACTGGGGAGGATCCCGTGCATTTCCGTGGGCATTCCCTGTCATTCATTTTAGTGCAGTCCTTAGCAGCACCTCCAGTCCCGGCTGGCAAAGGCTTCTGCCTGAAACCTCGGAAGAGCAGCTGCCAGTCAGTGTAGACAATACTGAGCTAGATGGAGCAAAGGTCTGACTCGGTAGAAGGCGGCTTCCTATGTCCTGTGTTTTTGCAGCTCAGCGGAAGAGAATCGGAAACCATGAAAGCCTGGCCAGGTATTGCTAAACAGCATAGACACTTTTGAGCGAGTGGACCAAGTGTCTGGCTCAGTATAAGGCTGCTACCCACACAATTGAATTCTTCCTTCGGGGAAACCAACAGCCACAACACTTAGTAGCCATGATAGCTTAATTGAGCCTCCATGTTCATAAGCAATATACCATTGAATACAAGTCGCTGAGGAGCTGATTGGGGGGTGGGGGCTGTTGTCTTCAAGTCCTGTCCGTGGGCCTCCTGGAAGTACTAGGCTGGCCAGTGTTGGGAGGAGGACACAGAGAGGACTTCGGCTCGATCTGTTGCTGTTCCATCAGTCATCTGTTCATGTGTTACGTTCAATGCAGTAGCGGCTGGTCCTAAGGAGCTGGGTTGGGGTGGGGCAGGGCACCAAATGAGGCAGCTCAGATGGCTCCTCTCTCTCCCACCCTGCCCGAGAGCTGGACTGCCTGCAGGCTGGCCATTCATCAGGTAGAGCTGCGGGGTTAACTGCACAGCTCTGCCTGATGAATGGCCAGCCTGCAGGAAGCTTGGCTCTTGGACGGGAGAGAAAGGAGCCACCTAAGCTGCTTCCTTTGGCTCCTTCAGACCAGCTGCTACTGCTTTAATGCATGTACAATCTGCATACAATACATATACAGATCTGTACACACATGATTAGTCACAGATCATGTTCCACACACATACAGTAGTACATTTTCCCATCGGCATCCTGCATTTGAGGGGATCTGCACCCAGGTTCACTTTGAAAATGATGCATGTATAGTCATCCACACAACCTGTACCTGCCTACAGACACCTACACAACGTAATGTCCACAGGATTAATCTCATGCCTCCATCAGTCCCAGTGTGGCAGCAATTGTGCAGGAAAAGTATCCATCCTGGGTGTGGCTCCCTGCACTACACATGGTTGGATGGGGGGGGGGAGGGAGAGGAGATGCTCCCCGCCTGCTCAGAGTCATTGCATGTAAAAGCTCAGTCAGAGTGCTTCCCACCTTAACCCCATAATATGGCAGTTTGTCACCACAGGTATGTGCTGCTTGGGGGAAAAACACAGACATTTGATGCTTCTAAAGTAAAGGTAAAGTTCTGCTGTCGAGTCGGTGTCGACTCCTGGCGCCCACAGAGCCCTGTGGTTGTCTTGGGTAGAATACAGGAGGGGTTGACCATGGCCTCCTCCCACACAGTCTTTCAGCATCTTCCTTTATCGCTGCTGCCCGATAGAGGTGTTTCCCATAGTCTGGGAAACAGACCAGCGGGGATTCGAACCGGCAACCTCTGGCTTGCTAATCATCTAACCACATATAAATCCTTTTCTCTCCAGCTGCTACAGAAAGCAGAGGCCTGATGGGAGAGTCGTGAGCAATGAGCCCCGATTTTCCTCTGGAAAAGGCATCCATACCATCTGGCACACGTGTGTTTATGTTAGAGGTTGTGCTGGGTATGAGACAGTCACATTTTCCTTTGGGGTGCTCAAGTGGGCACACACCCCCGCAGGGCTTCTGTGCCTTTGAAAGCAGCTGTGGGGCGAAATTCCTCAATGCCTGGCAATGCAACAGCTACCCCTTTCCCCAGAAGGAGTGATGGCGAAGAGATCGCCTCTTGCTTTCTGCCACTTAGGGTGACACGGGAAAGGCAAAGGGGTCCCACCAGAAAATTAAATTAAATTAAAACCTAGGGCTCGATGGAAACTGGCAGATCTTGTCGACATGGTTTGAATGTGTTGTACAAACCTATCAAAACATCTGGGTTCCTTCAGAATCAATTGTGAATGGGGAAATTCAGCAGCAGCAGCTGCATCAGAGGAGAACTGACCTTGTGGCAGCAAGCACAAACTCTCCATTTTGCTAAGCAGGGCCCACCCTGGTTTGCATTTGAAAGGGAGACAACTTCTGAGCACTATAAGATATTCCCCTTAGGGGATGGGGCCACTTTGGGAAGAGCACCTACAGGCTTGCATGCAGATGTTGTGAACTATACCTGGTTTCGCACTCTGTACATGCTCGGAGGGAAAGAGGCAAAGTCACATCATACACAAACTGAGTTGGTTCTTGGAGATGGTGACCATGTAGGATCTGGGCGCGCAAACAGAGATAGAGAGAGACACACTCAGAAAGTTCAATGGGCTTTATTATAAAGAGTTGCTCATCAGGACAAAATAATCCACATTAAGAACATGTTTCCGATTCAAGGTGTAGTGTAACGTGCCTAACTAACATATGTGTGTGTATTAAATCTTCCTAAAGCCTAATACGATTCAGATACAGGCAGAAAAGGGGGGGGGGGTAGGTAGACTGAGGGCTGGCATGGTTTGGGGAAGATTCAGGAATTAGTAGGGGGACGAGGGGAAGGGAGCAGGAGAAGGGGAAGGGATGAAGGAGTTCCAGGCTTGTAGAGGCAGCATATTTACCAGGAGGAGAGAGATTTGAGAGCGGCGAATCTCTTCAGTTGAAGAAGCCAGGCCTTTGGCAGGAGACAGGAGCCTTTTTGCAGTCTGCTCAGGGCATGGCTGAGAGCCAGAACACCATGGCTGGAGAGTCTTGACTTCTCACTACGCAGTAGAAGTCACAGACAGCTCCTGTTCATGAACAGAGTTCCAGCTTTGCCCCACGTCTTAGCAGCAAACTCTGGGATCCTCGTGAGCAGCTTTTGCTGTAGGCAAAAGATTGCTAATCTGCCATGTCCAGAGACTCCTTATTATAGTGGTTCCATCCTTTGAAGTCCATTTGAGTCTTCTGGATCACAAAAGGCGTTTATTCCTGCTATCCTCTTCATATTGTCTGTTAATTACCAAAAATCTCTCAGGATATTTGGTCAGTTCAGAGATCTCAATCTTCTGTTAGCTGCATCTTGAGGAGGGGGCATTGCCCAAAGCAAATCTGCATCTTTAAGTTGCAAAGGGCATCTTTTCTTCCCAAAAGGTGTTAAAGTGTTAGTAAAGTAAGAATTAATGTCTACAGGTGTTTCCTTTGTATGCATCTATCTATGTTGAATTTCTATAGAATCCCCTTTGGGCATGGCAGATGTTAGAAAAAGGACTAAATCTACAGGTGTTCTTCTAGGGTGGAATTCCTATAGATAGCAACTGGATGATCCCCTTTGGGCATAGCAGAGCAATCATTGACAAAGATTAACATAGATTTCTTGCAACAGAAAGGAGGAGTTCAGCCCCTGGCCCTTTCCACAGACATTATCTGGTGGTCAGTTGCATTTTAGCATATTGATATAGCTCAGGCCTGGCCCTTTGTGTTTTCTTAAGTATCCAGTTCACAATGCAATGCTGGGATGCCTCTCCCTTTGCAGAGCAGGCAGTTCACCCAGAGGCAGAGCAGGCAGTTCACCCAGAGTTCAGGTGTGATTTCATTTCTTAATATAAAATGAAATCAGACACAGGCCTATATTCCAGGCCTATATTCCACAAACTTCTGAGTGGTACCTTACACAGAAGGTTCCAAGATCCCTCCTTGGCAGCATCTCGAAGATAGGGCTGAGAGAGATCCCTTCCTGTAACCTTAGAGAAGCTGCAGCCAGTCTGTGTAGACAATACTTAGCTAGATGGACCAATGGTCTGACTTGGTATATGTCAGCTGCCTATGTTCCTAACAGTGCACGGCACTTTTCTGTTGTATGCCCGGTTCCTTTTCTGTAGCCCCTCCCCTTTCTGAAGAGAGCTAATCTTGTGGTAGCAAGCATGACTGGTCCCCTTAGCGAAGCAGGATTTGCCCTGGTTTGCGTTTGAATGGGGGACTACATGTGTGAGCCCTGGAAGAGATTCCCCTCGGGGGATGGAGCCACTCTGGGAAGAGCATCTAGGAGGTTCCAAGTTCCCTCCCTGGCAGCATCTCCAAGATAGGGCTGAGAGAGACTCCTGCCTGCATCCTTGGAGAAGCTGCTGCCAGTCTGTGAAGACAATACTGAGCAAGACGGACTAAGGGTCTGACTCGGTAGAAGGCAGCTACCCATGTTCCTAGCCACCTAATGGCGCAGCAGGGAAATGACTTGACTAGCGAACCAGAGGTTGCCGGTTCAAATCCCCACTGGTATATTTCCCTTACTATGGGAAACACCTATATTGGGCAGCAGCAATATCGGAAGATCAGAGGCGTATCTAGGGAAAATAGTGCCTAGGACAAGCACTGAAATTGCTCTCCCTGTCCAAACATCTGACACCCATCTTTCAGATAACTTTACCACAATATCAGCTCAAAAATACAAGTCAAGCTCGTTAATCTTTTAATATTTCAAAAACTATTTAGCAGTGGACATAGCCAGACCAAAAAATGCTGGAAAACTACAAATTTCAGTATGCTGGGGCTCATGAAATACCCAAATACTATGTGGAGGTGTACTTGGAAAACTAAACAGAAGTGCCTGTCTAATTCTCTACTATGCATTGTAGCATCACTATTACATACGTTTTAAAAATAAAATGAGAATTTGGCTTTTCCCAGATATTCTGAA
Organism: Hemicordylus capensis; assembly: GCF_027244095.1. NCBI lineage: Eukaryota > Metazoa > Chordata > Lepidosauria > Squamata > Cordylidae > Hemicordylus > Hemicordylus capensis. Next base: position 32,278,880 of record NC_069663.1, read on the forward strand.
AATAATTAAAGGATATGCAGAATAAACTGTGTCACTGCTTGGAGTATACTCTAGTATTTCAGAAAGACAGTTAAAATGAGAGCAAGAGAGATAGAAACACCCACTGGCCTTAATACTAAGGATTTCACACTGATTCAAAGAAAAACTCACCATTAGTAGCCATATGATTAAGACATCACATTTAACTCACTTATCACAAGAAGCAAAGTAAGAGCAAATGAATACTATCCTAGCTCATAAGCTTCAGCTCAGTATTCACAAGCCCTGATTCACTATACATAGTGCCAAACTGAATATGCATACAGTGACTTATATTATATTAAAATTTTAAAAAATTACCTATAGCCCCTTCAGGGGGCTTCCTAAAGGCTGTGGGGGGTGTCTGCAAAGATCCCCCTCCCCCCGCTGGCCTCTTAATTCACCGCCGCAGCCTGTCCCAGGCTGATTTTCAAGCCTGTTTGGGCCTGCAAAGATCAGTGTGTTGGCCATTTTGGAGGCTGCCACGCATGCTTAAATGACCTCTGCAAGGCCTGGCAAGGCCTAGGGCCTCGCAGAGGCCATTTGAGCATGTGTGGTGGCCATTTTGTTTTCAGTGGCCTTTTTTTTTTTCTTTCCCATTTTGAAAAATGGCACCCCCCCTTCAAGTGGCACCCGGGGCACATGCCCTGCCTGCCCTACCCTAGATATGCCCCTGAGGAAGATGCTGAAAGGCATCATCTCGTCTTGTGTGGGAGGAGGCAATGGTAAACCCCTCCTGTATTCTACCAAAGAAAAACCACAGGGTTCTGTGGTTGCCAGGAGTTGACATCAACTCGACGGCACACTTTACCTTTACCCATGTTCCTATGTGGCTTCCTTGGCCGGTATGCCTGGTCTCCCTGCAGTTTCTTACTTTGGCCAGAATTGAGTGGTGGTGCTGTTGAAGTCACCTGTACAAGTCCCTCTGCAGATTTTGTTCTTGATGCACATGCGCGCGCATTCACACATGCACACACACAGAGAGAGCACAAGAGACCCTGAGATCAGGAGGAACAGGGTTTATGTTGCATACTTAAAAACCACACAGCATTGAAAAAACAGCTCCTACTCAAGGGCAGAAAATGCAGGAGGCAGGCAGGCAGGCCATCAGGAGAGAAAGTGTGGCAGGAATCTGTCGGGAGGAGGGTCTGCCCCCTGCGGCGAATGATTGGCGTGGCTTACATGATGCTGGCTGGAGTGAAGACAGGGGCCACACACAGGCTGTCTGTGATCTCCCAGCCACAGGACAGTGGGGCGCACGTGCTCTCCCGGTCCTCTTCCTCGGGGTGCAGCAGTTTCCCCTGCAGGAGCTGGACGGCTTCCCTGCGGCCAGATGCAAAACAAAAGGGAAAAGAGCCAAATTGCTCCCTCAGGCTGGCTTTCTGAACCAGCAGCAGAAGGCAACTGGTGCTGCTGAAACCGGGCCAAACCCGACCTGTGGGCCATTGCCAATCTGGCCCCGCTCCCCTACAGCCCTCGAGTTGATCTGCAGTTCCTACTGTGGGGCAAAGTACACTCCTTGGGCTTTAAAAAAAAAGCAAACGCAGAATGTATATAGCGTTCTTGGAGTGTGCAAAGCACTCCACCCAAACTGTAAGGCTGTGCACACATTCACTAGGAGTGTAGGCCAAGCATCATTCACCTGTTAGCAAACAACTAGGTAGGCTGGGGTGGCAGCGGGAGTGAGCGTCCGTGGGGCAGTTGCTGTGCAGGATGGCACCATCCCACTTCACTCTGCCCTTTTAGACGCCAGGGAAAGGCCTTTCTGTTCACGCAGGCTTCTTAAAATTAATTTCCCCCCTAAAAAGTTTTTTTTCCAAATGTGTACTATATTTCTTGGTTTGTGTTGTGATTTGTTTGTTGTGATTTATGTGTTTGCATTGGGTGTTTTTTGATGCTGTGCTATGAGCTGCCCGGAGGAAAAGTGAACATAAGAACATAAGAACAGCCTTGCTGGTTGAGGCCCAAGGAGGCCCATCTAGTCCAGCATCCTGTTCCCCACAGTGGCCCACCAGATGCCGCTGGAAGCCACAGACAGACTCTGTGGTTATGGTACAGCTAGTAAATAAAGTGTATTGATGATGATGATGATGATGACGACGACGGTGATAACGATGACGACGACCACCCAGCCGTCACTGGGAGCCAGCAGTTTAACGAGGTAGAGAGAAAAGCTGTTCTACGCAGCCCTCGCCTCACAGACAACCACTCCCCACTCCTACTTCCTAGTTGTTTGCTAACAACAACCCTAACCCTAACCCAGCTAACTTGGCAAAGAGGCTTTTAATGTGGTGATTCTCTTTTATTTAGCAGGGGGAGAGTAACCGGCCCTATCCACCCCCAGCAAGGACCTCCAGTGACTGTTGCTGGTGTCTCTCGGATGTTTCTTTTTAGATTGTGAGCCCTTTGGGGACAGGGACCCATCTTATTTATTTGTTATTTCTCTGTGTAAACCGCCCTGAGCCATTTTTGGAAGGGCAGAATGGAAATCGAATAAATACATAAACAAACAAACAGACGGCTGGAAATCGGGAGCGTTCACAGCTCTCCTGAATCCGGACTGGACACTTGTCCTCCCTACCCTCTTCGCAACCATGTGAACTGCCTTAGACTCAGAAATCACAGGAACAATCCTGTAAGGTAGACCTGAATCATCCTTCCCATATTGCAAGTGAGGAGGCTGAAGCTACGAGAGCTTGCCTACGTCCACGTGATGAGGCTAAAGGCGAGCCAAAGACTTCCTGCAGGACCAGCTCATTATAACAAACCGGGGGGGGGGGGCACCCAAGGAGGCACAGCTGCCTCTGCTTCCTGGAGCTTCGTGTGCTCCTCTCTCTCCCACCCTGTGTGCTGCCTGCAGGCTGGCCATTCACCACAAGAACATAAGAACAGCCCTGCTGGATCAGGCCCCAGGAGGCCCATCTTGTCCAGCATCCCGTTTCCCACATTGGCCCACCAGATGCCGCTGGAAGCCCACAGGCAGGAGTTGAGGGCATGCCCACTCTCCTGCTGTTGCTTCCCTGCAACAGGTACTCAGAGACATCCTGCCTTGGAGGCTGGAGGTGGCCTATAGCCCTCTGACTAGCAGCCGTTGATAGACCTCTCCTAGTAGCTGTTGATAGGCCTCAGGTAGAGCTGTGTGGTTAACCTCTACCTGATGAATGGCCACCTTGCAGGCAGCACAGCTTTTACTAACGTCCCAGTGAGAGAGAGAGAGGAGCAAAGGAAGCTCTGGGAAGGAGAGGCAGCCGCGCCTCCTTTGCCGCCCCCTCCCACCCCCTGCCACGCCTGCTTCCTGGCTCACAGCTCGGCTGCTCACCCACAACTCCCACCGCACACTTGCTGAGCGATTACAAGTCAGCTGGGTCCCATATCCCAAGACGTACGTGTGACCCCACCCAAGCCAAGACCCCACCCCCTTCCTCCGGAAAGGCCTTGGAACACGCTCTCACCAGGCCATCCTGGACATGGTGTAGTGGATCGGTGTTTGCTGGGCGCCCCTGAGCCAGGAGGAAGCCGGTACGGTGTGGGCCCCCATGTTCTCAAAGATCAGCCAGTCCCCGACATGGAGCTCTGGGAGTTCCATGCTCTCGGCCACGCGGTCCAGTCCATCTCCCGTCGGTCCCCAGAGGCTGCTGCTGTACAAGGGGGGATCTGGAGAGGGTTTCTGCATGGGGGGGGAGGGGAGACCAAAGGGCTCTCTTTCACTTGCCGGCCCAACCTTCCACAGTCCTTTGCAGCCAGGAGGACTAGAACCTTGGCTTTCTTTTTCCTTTTTTTCCTTGAAAAGCAAAAGGAAAGCTCGGATTCTCAGGACGCTGGGTTTTTGTACCCCATGCCCATCTCTATGTCTGTGTGCAGAATTGTAGGAAGCACACAGCTCTGGATCAGCAGACGCACCTGCAAAAGCGTCGTCATGGCTGGAGAGCTCCCCAAAAGCCTCGGAAGCCACAGGACGGCAGTTCATCCGAGCCCAGCCCAGCCCTGCTCCTTCCCTTTCAACCAGTTGCACCTCAGGAGAGCTGCCGCCTTGGGCACCCTCTACTCCAAACCCTGCCTCAAAGGCAAGACTGTCCACCCACCGGCAGCCCAGCCCTTCGGATCCACCCACACCCTCCAAGCCCCACAAGCAGCGGACAGAAGCCCTGCAGGGAGTGGTGGGGAGCCCAAGGCTGCAGGTCGCTCAAGTGAGTGAGTCAGTCTACAGGAGCAGGCAGGCTGTTAAAAAACAACAACAAAGCAACCCCAGGTCTCACTGCTTTGTCGTTATTGTGTTTTGTATTTTGTTATGACTGTATTCCTCCTACGCTAGGGCGGTGTCTAAATACAAATAGTAACATAACGCAAAACAACGAGGCACACCCCCCTCTGGCTGTTTGGCCCAGGAGGGGTCCCCCTGCAGTTTTGCTCCTTGGGAAACTCACCTTGTGCAGGATGGGGACGGGGCAGGTGTTGTGGAAGAGGATGGAGCCGAAGGAGCCGAAAACGCCATCGTTAATGTGGTAGACGAAGCTCCGCTTGCCACCGGGGTCTTCGTCTGGGAGGGGCAGAGGAAATGCCGCAGAGTCAAGGTGGGGAGGTCTTGAGACACAGAAAACGTGGTCGGAAGGAGGGCCCCAGCCGGGTCGATCCAGATTGCCCATCAGGCCAGGCTTCGCAGCCGTGCATCCCCACCTGTTACTGGCCCAGAGTTCCCATCATCCCCAGCCAAAGGCCACTGCAGCGGGGGAAGATGGGTGTTGTAGTCAGCAACATCTGGGAATCTCTGTTACAGGGAGCACCGTCCCCCAGCCACAATGGCCTTTGGTGGCCATTTCCTACTTGTACAGTCAGAAGCGGCTGGTCCCATCTGTTGGAGATGGAGTTCCAGGGCATCCACCTTTTGCACCAACAATCCGAATGACCACGAGGGAGTAGAGATAGTGAGTGAGGGTCTCCCCAGCTGTTCTACCTGTCTCTGCTCTATGACCCCTGATTGGACTCCTTCCGGTATTTCCTGTGCTGAGTCAGATTCCCTTCCTTTCCTCTTAGAGAGCAGATGGAAACATGACTCTCCCTCCTCCTACCGACTCATTATGTAGCCTATAGATTAGGATTAGGTCTTTCCTATCCAAAGTGTACTTTACCAATAAATACTTTGTATTTAGTTCTACAAGAATCTCCCTGTGTCTTCTCTAGATAGCTGCAACAACGAAACTCTGCATTCAGCTCTGTAACTGGAGTGGGCAGCTTCTTCGTTAGTGTTCTGCTAATTAATCAGGGGGTAAAAATGACAACCCCCAACATCAACAAGCCAGGGGGGCACCCAAGGAGGCACAGCCCTGGTTCTAATGAACCTTGCAGCCACTGGATATGGGGCCCAGCCATGAGGTGAGTGAGGTGGGCCATATGCCAGGATTGGTTGTGCTCCGTGTCAGATCTGGGTGGAAATTCTCGCTTTCCCCAGCCAAACCCACCATCAGAACCCGGCTGATCCAAGGGAACTTCCTTCTTGGCAACAATGTTGACCGCTAAGGTGAAGGCCGAGTCCACATAGTAGCGCCCCAGTCCGGCAATTATCTCCACTCCACAGCCTTCTGGGAAGTAGAGGTCCAAAGCAGAGTTGACCACAGCTGCCATCTGGTTTGTTGAGGAGGGAGCACAAAAAGAGAGTTTCATTGCTGCTGTTACCAGCTGAGGTGCTCGGCAGAACTTTACGCCCTGCCTGTGAAAATAGGCAGTTCCATCTTCTTGCTAGCACTCGGCAGCCACAGATCAAAGAGCACACTCACCTGCTTTTGGGCTGGGAACATGGGCGTGCCCCAGTCACTCGGTTATTCTTCATGTCTTTGTACTCTAATCCTTTTCCAGCAGGTTCCCAGATCTGCCAGGACCCCCTACATCAGGAGATCCAAGGGAACCAGAGCCAGCACCCCCACCACTAACCAAGGATATGGCCCTGCCTTCACCCTCTGACTCAAAGGAGTCCCTCAAGGAGCTGCCAGTCCATGGAGACCGGCACCACCATAACCACTGCTTAGAAAATGAGGCAAAGTCCCTTTAAGTGACAGAGCCATCCCTAGGGAAGGGGCGAGGCCAATCCACTCTACTTGGGCAGCAGCCATGTTCCCAGCCCAAAAGCTACTAGTCAAGCATCTGCTGGAGCAACGTCCCTGTTACGTCCAGCTCTCCTGAAGTCCTGCTTGGAGCTATCCAGGGTCCTGATTCCTTGGAGCTGTCCATGTCCCTCCCAGAACCCTGCCCCAGCAGAGACCTCTCCTCATCCTGAAACCAGAGAGTCACTCTAGAGCAAAGGGTGGGTTTCCCCCCCAACTGCACCTTCAATGTTTTGCCTTTCCTCATTGGAAGGAATTACAGCCACCCCCTTCTATGGGAGAACGTTAAGGGGTGAGTCTGCAGATGTCACTGGGGCGGAGAGGTAGAGGCTCCTTCTCAATCACATCCCATGTATTTTATGCCACAGAGCTCAACAGGCGGCATTGATTACTAAGACATAATAAGAACATAAGAACAGCCCGGCTGGATCAGGTACAAGGCTCATCTAGTCCAGCATCCTGTTTCACACAGTGGCCCACCAGATGCCTCTGGGCCTGAGTGGCAAAGTCCTACCCTGGATTCAGTTCCTTGGTGTATAAGGAAGCTGCCTTATACTGAGCCAGACCCTTGGTCCACCTAGCTCAGTATTGTCTACACGGACTGGCAGCGGCTTCTCCAAGGCTGCAGGCAGGAGTCTTGCTCGGCCCTATCTTGGAACCTTCTGCAGGCAAGCATGCAGATACTCTTCTTCCAAGAGTGGCCCCATCCCCTAAGGGGAATATCTTACAGTGCTCACATTATGTGGTCTCCCATGCAAATGCAAACCAGGATAGACAATTCTTAGCAAAGGGGACAATTCAAGCTAGCTACCACAAGACCAGCTCTCCTCCCTCTGCCTGCCCATCAAGTCTGTCTCCCTGATTTCTCATGGTTGATTTTTTTTTTTTTTAAACTTCTCAACACAAGGGATCTCTCTAGGCTGAGACAATAGAGATTAGCCTCAGGTCACCCCTGTGAGCTTCTTGGCTCAGCAAACATGTATTTTCGGTACCAACATATCACTTTCCCCAAAGCTCAAAATGGTGTAGGACTCCGCCCCACCCACGAAACAAAAAATGCAAATCCTATCATCAAAAGGAACAGAATAACTCAGGAAAAAAGCCAGGTCAAAGGTCTGACCCAATAAGGAAGTATGGCAGCCTCTTTGGAAAAGCAGGAAAGGAGGCTTTCCTAACCAATCCTGGTGCAAGGTTCCAAATTTCATAGGAACAGAAGAAGCTGCCACATACTGAGTCAGACCATTGGTCTATCTAGCTCAGTATTGTCTTCCCAGACTGGCAGTGGCTTCTCCAAGGTTGCAGCAGGAGTCTCTCTCAGCCTTATCTTGGAGATGCTGCCAGGGAGGGAACTTGGAGCCTAGTTGCTCTTCCCAGATCGGCTCCATCCCCTGAGGGGAATCTCTTCCAGTGCTCACACTTCTAGTCTCCCTTTCATATGCAACCAGGGCAGACCCTGCTTAGCTAAGGAGAGAAGTCATGCTTGCTACCACCAGACCAGCTTTCCTCTCCTAAAAAGATCTCAAGTACAGAGCCAGGAAAGATCTTAGGGAATATAGGAACCTGCCATATACTGAGTCAGACCCTTGGTCCAACTAGCTCAGTATTGTCTTCCCAGACTGGCAGCAGCTTCTCCAAGGTTGCAGGCAGGAGTCTCTCTCAGCCCTATCTTGGAGATGCTGCCAGGGAGGGAACTTGGAACCTCCTAGATGCTCTTCCCAGAGTGGCTCCATCCCCCGAGGGGAATCTCTTCCAGGGCTCACACATGTAGTCCCCCATTCAAACGCAAACCAGGGCAGACCCTGCTTCGCTAAGGGGACAAGTCATGCTTGCTGCCACCAGACCAGCTCCTCATCACACTTGAGTGAGGCGTTCACAGCACAGCCAGCATGTGGGTTTATCTGAACCCAGGTCTTTTGCCCCCAGACCCAGGGTTTGCTCCAGGGCCCAGCTGCCCAGGGGGCTTTCTCTCTGGCTGCCTGGCTGCCCGCACCAGGGAGACCCCAGCAGAAAGACTCGTACCTCTTCAAAGCGCCCTTTGGACTCTTCGGCACCAGGAAGCCCCCCTCCAATGTCGAGGAGGCGCATCTTGTAGCCCAGCTCTGCGCCCATTTCAAAGACCAGGCGAGCGTCTGCTACGGACTGAGTGAAGATCTGCGGGTCGGCACAGCCGCTTCCAATGTGGAAGCTAGAAAGGAAGGCAGATGGGTGGCCTCGTGGCTTCTCGGGAGCCTCCCTCCACGAAATAGAGGGAGAGACTACCCACCTCTAGAGCAGCTGCCCTGGGGGCCACGGATGGTCCCCCCCCACACACACCCCTGCTGCTCATAGAGGCCAAGAGTGACTTATCCTTGGCTGTGTTTCACCCTCTTGTATGTGCCGCCCCCATCCCAGGATCAGTGCCGCAGGAAGAGGGCTGTCACCCTCCTTCAGCCCCACCCCCCCTTCAGTCCAGACCACCCCAGCTGCTCCCCCGGCAACCTCCTTGCCTCTTGAAGGGCATCTCACCAGAGAGGCTTTCTGTGCAGCTGCACCCGGAGAGATCTCAAATGGCCCAACACCCTCTTGGCTACCTCTTCCCTGGGAAAGGCCCATGACTCTCCACAGGGTCATCTGCAGATGCAGTCTCCCCATGAGGACTCCTTCACCCTCTGAGCGCCTGCCTCGTGCCTTCCCCTGGGATGTCTGTGCATCCCAAGAGACACCAGGAAACAGCCAGGAGCTGGGCACGGACAGCCGCGGTGTGATAGGGATGTGCACGGACCGGTCCGGAGGCCATTCTACAGGTCTCCGGACCGGTCCAGACACGGGGTGGTTCGATTTGGAAGGATTGGGGTGGGGGTTCCATTAAGGGTGGGGGAGGGTTTACTTACCCCTCCCGCGCTTTCCCTAATCCGGCGCCGTATTTACTGTAGAAATCCAGCGGCAGGATACCTCCTTGCCGCCCGCTTCAATCCCTGCTTGATTCCTTTGTGGTTAAAAATCGGGTGGCAGGATACTTCCCTGCCCCCCCTTCAATCCCCGCTTGGCCACCCCCTTCAATCCCCCTTCAATCCCGCTTCGCTTCGTCGTTAGGAATGGGTGGCAGGATACCTCCCTGCCGCCCCTTTCCCTGCTGGGCTTCTTAAAGCCTTTTGCAGCCCAGCAGGGAAAGGGGCGGCAGGGAGGTATCCTGATGCCCGATTTCTAACGACAAAGCGAAGCGGGATTGAAGGGGGATTGAAGGGGGTGGCCAAGCGGGGATTGAAGGGGGGGGCAGGGAGGTATCCTGCCACCCGATTTTTAACCACAAAGGAGCCAAGTGGGGATTGAAGCGGGCGGCAAGGAGGTATCCTGCCGCTGGATTTCTACAGTAAATACGGCGCCGGAGTAGGGAAAGCGCGGGGGGGTAAGTAAACCCTCCCCCGCCCTTAATGGAACCCCCCACCCCAGTGCCGGACCGCAGCTCCGTGGTTCCGTGCACACCCCTACTGTGTGACAATGTCCCTGGGTCTGAGGCCCCGCCCCCCATTGTGGAAAGAGGCAGACAGTTCAGGGGATGGAACAGGGCAGGAAGACCATACGGCCCAGACACCAGGCAACCCCACTCTGCTGGGAGCCCCACACTGGAGCCGGCATCTCCATCACGACCTGAAGACACAGCCCTGCCTTCATCCTTGGAGGCATCCCCTGAGGACCTGCCAGTCTTGGCTGAGGTCCCCCAGCACAGCGGGAGCCAGTGCTTAGAAATCCAGGCAAGGCCCCTTTCAGCAACAGGGACGGGGTGGTGCAATTCCCTCTGCCTGGGCGGCAGCCATCAAAGCCAGCAGCCTGCGCCAAGGAGCGGCTGGAGTGACACCCTTCCTAGGTAGCTGCACCCAGCCCGCCTTGTGTCTCCTGCTTGGAGCTAGCCATGGTCCTGACCTCTTTCCCCCTGGAGCAGCCCAAGGTCTGTTCCCCTCCCAGACCCGTGCCTCAGACCAGGCTCAGCCCCAAAGAGGAGGCTGTGGGGACACGAGAGCAAGGCCCTGCTAGAGGGGCTTCACAGGCCTGGGGGGGAGGGCAAGAAGGAACAAGCCTTGATGGGGGCCCTTTCCTCACCCCCCTAAAGAAGAGCCAGGATCTCTGCAGCCTACCTGATGCCAACCACCTCGACATTCATGTCCTTGGCTGTTTCTAGCAGATGTCGGCAGGATTTGAGGGTGGCACCAAACTTCATGCTGAGACGGGCAGAGGACCTGGAGTCATCGGTAGCCAGGCGCAGAATCATCCTGGGGGAATTGGAGCAGAAAAAGCCAACATTGGGGTTAGAAATGACAGGGAGTGCCAGGGAGTGCGGCACAGAAGGCGGGCATGTAGAAGGGTGGCTGAAGAGCAAAGCCATGCTGGGAACCACCCCTCCCGCCCAATTCTGTCTCTACTCGGGCTGTACAAAGTGGCCACTTTTTCACGTCTTGCATTTTTCGGGGGGCTTTTTCCAAAATCCAGATTTTTCAATGTATTTGCATTTTGGGACAAGCAGCTGGAGCTAAGCCTCCTGAGCCGGAGAATCCACTCTTGTTGATCAAGTCTCCCATTCATATGCAACCAGGGAGGACCCTGCTTAGCTAATGGGACCAGTCATGCTTGCTACCACAAGACCAGCTCTTTCTCCCTCACACACACACACGCATATTAAACACAGATTAAATTACCAGTCTTCCCCCCCACCACCATGTTTCAGGTATGCAATCTACTTTTAAACATGCTTAAAGGCAGGGGCGGGAGGGGGAAGGTTGAGTGGCCATGTCACAGGCCGCAGCCAATCAGCACTGTGCTTAGCTGCCTTTGCTGCAAAGTCACTGAACAGGTTGTCTATATGAACCTTCGCATGGCAGTCATTCTTCTTCACAACCCATTGCGAAGGCTAGAAAATTGCCCCCCCGCCCCCTTCCATTGGAAAACTGAACCTGTCTGGCTTCCAGCCAAGGCTCTAGGTCCCCTGCAGGCCCCATGTTCAAGAGTGACCGCTCCATCCCATTGCTCAGAGCTCTTCCGCTCGTGACAACGGCTGCATCCTCCACAAAGAGCCGCAGCTGCTGTGGGCCTACCTGGCAGCCGGGTGGCTCCGGGCGACCTTCCCGAGCTCCACTTGGTTGTCAAAGGTCATCAGCTGCACCCCTTGACTAGCTGCGTATCTGATCAGGGAGACCTGCTTGCAAGGGCTGGTGCAGATGATTCGGTCTGGTGGGACGCCAATATTTTTCACCAGGGCTATCTCCATCTGAAAGGTGAGGACAGAAGAGGTTGGGGGGACTCAGCCATCTGGCATGGGGCGGATTGAACTGTCTGCCTTAGACATGGGGGCCCAACTCCGAATCCTGGTAGGGCAAGGGAACGGCAGGAAACAGACCCCACGGACCAGATCCCTCCTGATCGCAGGAGTCAGGTGATCCAGGAGAGCCAACCGCTTTCCACTCCTGCTAATTAGGGCCGACTACGACAAATATTTATACACGGCTTTTCAACAAAAGTTCCCAAAGCGTTGTACATAGATATAAGTTAAACAACGCATTTTAGATATAGAACTACAAGATGAATTGGCTGGTCTCAAGAGTGGTATATATATATATATGGAACCAAACTATCAACTTTAAACCAGCGGCATATTTAAGTGAGGAATCTCTGTCTAAATTTAGGCGTGCTCTTACTTTAGCATGTCTTAATGCACTACCTATGGCAGTTCTTGATGGCAGGTTTGGAGGGATACCTTTTTCCTCCCGCCTGTGCCCATGTGGCACTGGGGCCGTAGGAACCACTTCACCTGTTATCCTATATTGTGTTTTCTATAGGATATTTGCTTAAGTTTAATTTCCCCTCTATTGGAAAACCTCCCTGGACAGCTTGATGACTTTTATTTACATTTTTTAATTAGCAAACAGCAATAAGGAGATTATTTGCTGAATGACAAAGTTTTGTTATATTGTTTGTAAAATTCGTTCTGAGTCTATGTAACCGTACTCTTTTACTGATCAATGACTAAAATAAAAATTTATCTATCTATCTATTATAGATATAAATAAAATGGCTCACTGTCCCCAAAGGGCTCACAGTCCAAAGAGAGAAACAGAAGGTAGACACCAACAACAGCCACTGGAGGGATGATGTGCTAGGGATGGATAGGGCTAGTTGCTCTCCCCCTGCTCAATAAAGAGAACCACCACTTTAAAAAGGGGCCTCTTTGCTCAGTTAGCAGGGGGCCTAAGTCAGCTCCATCCCCAAAGTCAGGGCAAAGCACCTGACCGGACTCAGCTGCTCCTGTCTGCCTCCTGCTAGCTGCTGCCTATCTCTGCAACTGCCTCCTAGCTCAGGGCTTTGAGTCCTCAGCTGTTGTAGGTCTACAACTCTTATCACCCTCAGCAACGTGTGGTAGCCAACATGAACTAAAGTGTCCTTCAAGTAGACGCCATATTCATTCTCAAAACGTTCTCATAGTCGGCGCCATCATGAAGCCGAATTGTCAGCCAGGTTTAAGAGCCAGGCGCGTTTCGGCCAGTAAGGGCCGGCTTCAGTGCATTGCTTCACAATCTAGACCCAAGTAAAGCACCCAACGATAGTAGTACTTCAATCCCAGGAAGGACTCTCTGAAGAGGAGCTCTCAATTCACAAGAATCGCTAGTCGATATTATTCTCCCTGTTTTATATTAGGGTTTTTGCATTATCACAGCCTTGATATATTAATCTATTTGGTGAATATAGTCCATTGTGGTTATTTTCTAATGACTGCATCTGAATGATTGAGTGACGGCTTTTCTGGTAACTTCAACATACGTTTATGCCTACTAATATAAATGTTAAGTATATGAGTCTGGATTCTTTGGGGTTGCTTACTGTCCAGCCCTGTGGCTCACAGCTGGGTGCTGAGGCTGTGGAAACGGCACCCTTAGCTAGCTCTGGCTTCCTGTCTAGGCGATGCCTGCTTCCCCAGCTGTTGGGACCCTCCCCTCTCAGCACTGAGGGTCAAGATGTCATATTTTAAAAGCGAAATCACAGCGAGCTCTTCACTCACCACCAGAGCCAAGTTTCCTCCCAAGCTTTTGCCGTCTGCACAATAGGCGTGTGCATGCTATCCAAGCAATCTCTGGCTCAGATGTCAGCCCTCTCTCCTTGCATGCATCAAACATGCTGAGCATCTTTTTGTTTTCTGGGTGACACAGGTCCTTTGCCTATTTGTACATTTGATCCTTCACCCCTTTTTTTAAGGAGTGGGGGAAAACAGTTGCAAAGGTATTTGGTTGGTGGAGACCTAGGCACTAGCCAATTGGTGCCATCCACAGCTGCAAACCCACAGAGCTATCCCTTTGCTTTTTAAAAGAGCTCAGCCCGGGAGAGGCAATGATCAGATTGTGCTTAATCCAAGCAGTGCACTTGCAAACCATCCCTGCTGCTCCACACTAGTCTTACAGCAGTCTTTATTCTAGAAGAGTGAAATCTTATAGCAGTCAGAATATAGCACTCTTCATTCCCAGTACCAAATGCCGGCTATAAGCAGAAGGAGATGCAGAAAGAAGGGCTTGAGTGGGTGCCAATCCCTTTGCGAGCCTAGGGTTGTTCCATGGGATCTGGATTCATAGACTAGCAATGTTTTCTATTAAAATGTTTACGGTCATCAACACAGTATTTTGCAAACAGTTTGTATGTTTTGTGATGCTTGGCAAACATTTTGTATACCTTAAAAGGACTAGACGCTACAGTGAAATAGCACTTATGACGGCATAGGATCATTCACACTCTGTCCCCTTTTCTCTAGCACACCTGAGTTGATTTCCACAAGCCTTTTTTCTTTTCTTTTTTGGTGTTGCTAGGATCATACCATAGATCTCAGCATCCTGCCAGGGCTGTAATGAATATCTGTTTGCTTCTTTATCATATTGTTATACTGCCTGATATGTATATCTCTGGGTGGTGTACACAATTTGAAACACAACAAATCTAAAACAAAGTAAAAACAATTAAAGCAATTGCACAGAATAAAAACAATTAAACAGTTTAACATGAATTTCAGTTAAAAGCCTGAGAAAACAGGGGTCTCGAGGGCCTTCCTGAAAGCAGTCAAGAAGGAGATGCTCGGATTTTGACAGGGAGCATATCCCAAAGCCCTGCGGCAGCCACAGAGGAGGCCCAGTCTTGAGTTGCCACCAAATAAGCCGGTGGCCATTGTAACTGGACATCCCCAGATGATCTTAATAGGCAGCAGGGCTCATTACAAAGAAGGCGCTCCCTTAAGAACCCTGGACTCAAGTTGTTAAGGGCTTTATAGGTAATAACCAGAACTATATATAATATAGCAATATATTATATATATATTCATATATACATAATGCATTATAGTATACATTTAAATATATAATTATATATTATATAATATCTTACATATTACGGCAATATAATAAACTACTCCCCCTTCTCAGTAGCGGCTCATCCTCACAAGCCAGGGGGCCACCAAAGGAGGCAGCTCAGGTTGCTCCTCTCTCTCTTGCCTACCCTGCCCAGGAGCCGAGCTGCCTGCAGGCTGGCCATTCATCAGGTAGAGCTGTGGCCAGCCTGCAGATGGTGCAGGATCAACCCAAGCGGCCTCCTTTGGCATCCCCCCCACTGCCGCCCAACTCATTAGGATGAGCCGCTACTGTCGCTTCTTCGCCAAGCTTCCCCCCCTGCTTCTGCCAGGTTCCTACCTGGCTGCCACAGCCAAAACCGGCCCCCAGCCCCGCCAGCATCTGAACCACTCCTTTGCTGCCATTGCACTTCAGGGCATAGAAGGGCCGGACGCGGGGCAGGGCCTTGAGGAGGCGCAAATGTTTCTTCACCACATCCTCGAGATCGGCCACAAAGAAGGCTTCTCGGCTACCCTGGGAGAGAGGAAGGAAAGTCAGCAGTCCAGTCTCTGGGGAAAGATCTTTACTAGACATCTAAAAGAACAGAGTGATGGTGCCAGGCGAGCCTCACTGGAGAGAGGCTTTTGCTTAGGCGGGGTGCCACCACCAAAAAGGCCCTCTCCCTAGTAGACACCTGCCTCACCTCATTTGGCAGGGGCACTCGGAGCGGGGGCTCCGGTGAAGATCTTAAGGTCCGAGTTGGGACATATGGTCCCTTGCCTTCCTGCTGGGTTTATGGGCGTCCCCAAAGCATCTGATTGGCCACTGTGAGAAGCGGGAGGCTGGGCTGGACAGGCCCTTGATCTCACCCAGCAGGGCTCTTCGCATAGGACTGAGGCATGGAGATCCCTCGGTCCTCCTTGGCTGCTGCCTTGCTCATCTGCTGCCTCTTACCGTCTGGGAAACCCGCAGGAGGAGGTTTTCCAGGAGGTCCCTGGTGGTGAAGCCCTCCTCCACCATCATGATGTCTGATTCGTCCAAGTACCCGGTCATCATTACCGTCAAGGGAGGATTTTGCTTCTTAGGCCTCCGTCAGTAGGGGGTATAGTTTTTAAGTATGCAACACACTGTAGAGGAAAGGGAAAGAGAAGAACAGTTAAGGCAGGATCCTTCTCATGCCATCCAAGGCAGAAGAAGAGGCTCAGACACCATCCTTCTGAACTTGGTCCAGGAGTCCTCTAAAGGCTCTGGGCCTCTTGCGGTCACATTTCTTACAATCAAACAGTTACTGTACATGCCAGTTGACTTGAAGACTCAACCCCTTTGTCCCATTATGAAAGTTAAATATGACAACAAACAGCAACAAAACCAAGGCAGATCTTTGAATTTTCATGTAAGATCTACCTTGGTCTTGTTGTTGTTTGTTGTTATAGTTAACTTTCATAAGCAGGATTTGAATCCAAAACCGTCAGGTATAAAAAATGATCACCTTCCTCATGTATCCAAAACAATATCCTGCCCCAGGCTGAGCTGGGGCGTCTGCTGAGGCAGGGATCCGGGAGGGACACAGACCCTGGACAGTCCCAAGGGGGGAAGGAGTCAGGACATGGGAGAGCTCCCAGCAGGAACCCACGAGAGCTGGGCCCAACAGTGGAAGAGGGTCAGCACTCTAGTGGCTACTTGGAGCAAGCTTTTGAGCTTTATGGATGCTGGGATGGAGAAGGAACTGGCCAAGCCTGGGCTACTTGAAAGGTCCTTGCCTCATCCTCTCAGTGCTGACTTAGCCACACTGGGGGACTTCTACTGGGGCTGGCAGGTCCACAGGGGATTTCTCCAAGCCAGGGGATAAGGGTGGGGCTACGTCCTCGTAGAGGTGCTGGCTTGGGTTCTCCGGGGGGCGGGGGGTCCCGGGCACTGCACCACTGCACTGCTTCCCTGAATGCCCTGCCTAATCAAAATGCTAAATATAGAAATTGAATTATTATTATTAATTATTATTATTATATCAAAGAAAACATTTTGATTACTTTCCAGCATGTCCGTCTTCAGAAGCCAGAGCAGGCCAGGCTAGAGGGAAGGCATGCAAGCTCCTGCAGGCAGAGAAGCGTCTTCAGCAGTGAGTACTGGGGGTGGGGGGCAGCTTAGACTGCGATCCTTGATGTGCAAATAGGAAGGTCAGCCTGGCCCCCTTAACTTCTGAGAGACACCCCCCCCTGAGCTACTGTTTTTAAAATGTGATGTCTGTGTTTGTGATATGTCTGTGTGATATGAATAGCACTGAGGGGATCAGGGGTGGAGCGTGTGGATTGTATTGATGGTCCCTCAACTTCTCTCCCTGTATTTTTCAGACTGCCTGAGTGCCTCTGTTTTCATTTGTGAAATACTGGAAGGCATATAACTGCACCCACTGAAATGCTTTTTGCATTATCCCCACGGCAGAAGCAATTCTGCAGGTCAGCATGGCCATCTGGGCGAATTCTTCAAGAAGGATCTGTGAACAAGAAAGCCAAGCCCCGATGCCTTCTGCTCAAGCATCTTTCCAGGGAAACCCACCGGCTCAACCTATTCTGACAGACACAAGGTTTGTTCCCATGACAGCAAGCATCAAAAGAGGCTTCTGGCTCACCTTAGGGTGGCTGACTAAGTGAAGGGAGAGCCTGCTTTCCTCATGAGGTGACCTGAGGAAAGAGCATCCTTTTCGACAATATGCCTGGGAACACTTTGACATTTCTCTGAGGTGGATCAAAGCCACGCTGCTCCTGATATTCACCGAATGTTTTCCACAAAATTTTGCTTCATGCCGAGCAAAGAAGCAGGCAGAACCAGCTGGTTACGGACACAATGGAGTGTGTGTGGGGTGGGTGGGGAAGGCAGAGGACCAACGGTCACAGACAATGAAGATCCATCCCATTGGCCCTGGGGCAGCAGATCCCAACCTTGGGTCCCCAGATGTCATGGGGCCACAGCTCCCGTCATCCCCAGCCCCAGTGGCCAAAGGGGTCCCAAGGTTGAAAACCAACCCTGCCCGGTGGGGGGGGGCGGTTTGCTGCATGCCAGGGAAGGAATTCAGAGGGAATGCCCTGTGGAAAACCTCCGGGACCCAGCCCCACAGATAAGAGCATACATACCCCTTTACCCTAAACTAACTCATCTAGTGTCACTAGCATTCCCAGGCGGGCTCTGAGACCACATCAGAGTCCCCACTTGATTGACCAACATGCCCTTGGGGGGGGGAATTGACAATGGAAATGGGCAAGTGGTTATAAGGTGCTCGAGGATAATGACTCAAAAAAGCACGAGCACAGCAGGATGTGAGAGGCTGGAAAGACATAGGAAGTCTGTCCCGCTGCAGCCCACGAAATCATATGGCCACAATCCATGTGGAGTGGGCTGCCTGGCTGCCTGCAGGGCCCCTGCTTCCACCTCTGCCTCTCTCACGGCATTCTCAGGATAAGACTGCTCAGTTACTCTCAAACACAAGTTAGGAACATAGGAAGCTGCCATATACTGAGTCAGACCATGGGTCCATCTCGCTCAGTATTGTCTGCACAGACTGGCAGCGGTTTCTCCAAGGTTGCAGGCAGGAATCTCTCTCAGCCCTATCATGGGGATGCTGCCAGGGAGGGGACTTGGGACCTTCTGCTCTTCCCAGAGTGGCTCCATCCCCTGAGGGGGAGTTTCTTCCAGTGCTCACACTTCTAGTCTCCCATTCATATGCAACCAGTGCAGACCCTGCTTAGCTATGGGGACAAGTCATGCTTGCGACCACAAGACCAGCTCTCTTCTCCGAAGTTCCCACAGTCAGGGAGAGGCACAAGGGTGGGTTTGCCCTTTCAGTGCTTTTGTGTCTTCCTTTCAGTTAGGCTTTTGATAGGTTCCCATCAAATATAGGTCACAGCACCAATCCACCCCGCCCCAGCCCCCATCTCTTTTCAAACAGGTCAACAAGGTGTCTGAGTGGGAGAGGTGCCCATTCCAGAGGGCCAGGATGCCTTGCAGGCTCTTGTGTCTGCAACGACTGTCCCTGAGAGGCTCCCCCCTCCTCCCCTTCCCCGGAGCATTACCAGGGAAGCATGCCCCCCCCTCTCCATCCCAGGCCGCCTCACCAAGTCCCGAAGCCTTCCTCCTTCCCGGGTGGCTAGGTGTAATGCCAGGGGGGCTCTCCGGTGAACTCTGAGCTTTTGCAACACCCCGAGGCGCAGTTGCTGCTGGGGATCCGAGATCTCTGCAAGCAGGGAGGGTACGTAGGGGGGAAGAGATCCAGTGAGTTACCAGGATGCTCAGGCAGACACACAGGAAAGCCGGCCTCTGGCCCCACCCCACCCCGTCCCTGCCATGCCCTCCTCTGCCCCAACACAGCCTCCCTCCCCCACTCCAGCCCACCGAGGGGTGCCCAGGTCTCCCTTCCACCCACCTTAAAAAGCATTTAAACGGATTTTGCCCATGGGTCTCCCAAGAGTAAATATAGGCTTCGGCAGTGGCTGCTCCTCCTCCTCCCCCCACTCCAAAGCCTACACCATGCAAAGCAGCACTCGCTAATCTTGGGCTCAGGAGGAATGCCGGGGCCCCTTATATAGGCAGCTCCCCCTCCATCTCTGCCTCACAAGGGTAGCCTTGGCAACCAAGCCCAGCAATCCGATTGGCCGAGGGAGATCAAACCAAGTACAGGCACTCCATCCTCCTCTCTCCTCCCCCTCCTTTCCTCTTCTGTACCCAGATGCTGCTACAGGAGTCCAAATGAGGATGCAAAGCCAGAGACCAGGGAAGGGGCAACTGCCACTTTTAGAGCCACCACAGGCCACTGAATTGGGGCAGGGGGGCCCTTGTTTAACACTTCAAGAGGCTGGGAAATTCACTCCTCCGGTCTGCCGTAAGATGTCTTGCGACAAACAAGCAAGATGAGCTACTCGACGACAGACGAGCAGACGGCCCTTTCCCCTTCCCTCAACTCATGGGAGCTGGCTTCTGTAGGGAGCTGGGACCCCAGCATCTGCCTTCTTGCAAATGCATTGGAGTCACCTTCAAGGCCAGACCAAAGAATGCCCTGCTGCAGATGGCAAATTCAGTGTGCAGTTTAGGGGTGATAAAATTCTTCCACTGCACCCTGTGATGTAGTCACAAATTCAGAAGTGCAGACATTCTCCATGAGAAGCCCCCATACCCACAGCCACCCCGAGAGTCACACCCCATGGTCACACCCATCCCAATGGCCATACCCCTCACTTAGATAAATGCAATAATCGGGGGGGGGGTCCTATTACAAGAAATAAAGGATCATGTAGATTCTAGGGGATGTACTACAAGAATGACAGTGAATGCCTAATGAAATGCACTGGTTCCTTCCAAAGGGCCATAGGAATGCATGGAGTTTCCAAAGAGTCAACAGCCAATGACTCCTGATGCAAGCCAATGGCTCCAATGGCCCATATCAAGTAGGCATGAGGGCAGGCACAGAGCCCCTGTGGAGAGCAGAGCTGGTCTTGTGGTAGCAAGCATGACTTGTCCCCATAGCTAAGCAGGGTCCGCCCTGGTTGCATATGAATGGGAGACTAGAAGTGGGAGCACTGTCAGATCTTCCCCTCAGGGGATGGAGCTGCTCTGGGAAGAACATCAGAAGGTTCCAAGTTCCCTCTCTGGCAGCATCTCCAAGATAGGGCTGAGAGAGACTCCCGCCTGCAGCCTTGGAGAAGCCGCTGCCAGTCTGTGTTGACAATACTGAGCTAGATGGACCAATGGTCTGACTCAGTATATGGCAGTTTCCTATGTTCCTAGGTTCCCCAGGCCAGGCCTCCACTGCTGGAGGACGGGTGGCAAAAATGGGAAATGCAGTCCTGGGCAGCTTAATTAAAAGAAGTGAGGCAAAATTCTGGCGCAGGAGTTTGAAGGCTGCAAGAGCAGGGATGTTCCTCACAGCCTGAGTCTACCCTGGCTTGAAGCCAGCCTGCTTCAATTGCTGCAATGCTCCTGGCAAAGAGGTGTGTGTGTGTGTGTGTGTGTGTGTGTGTGTGTGTGTGTGTGTGTGTGTGAGAGAGAGAGAGAGAGAGAGAGAGAGAGAGAGAGAGAGAGAGAGAGAGAGAGAGAGAGACTGACTCTTTCCAAGGGGCTTTCAAATCCCTCCTGACTTTCAAATCCCTCCTGCACTTCCAATCCCTCCTACACTCTGACAGCTGCACTCCGACAGCTGATCTCCTTCTCTCCGGTCCCTGACCTGTGCCTCACTGTACACTGGAGCTGTAAGACACCTCAGCACACCAAGGCTCTGTGCTGACAACTTTGCATAGGACTTTGGCATCATGCTGGCTAGCTCAAGTCAAAACCTGCTTAGCTGGTTAGCCTGCTTAGCCAACCTGCCAACCTACTAACCTGCTTAGCCAAAACCTGCTTAGCCAAAACCTGCTTAGCTTGGCTAGCTCAAGCCAAAAACTGCTAGCTCAAGCCCAAATCTGATCTCAGGCTCAAGTTTTATTGTCAACCGCCTAGGGACGTGAGCTTGGGCGGACAGCGGCGTACACACACACAGCAAATGAACCAATACAAACAAGCCCATGTGCTGCTGTCAGCAGGGGATGGTGGGGGTTGTAGTGCAGCCGCCACAGCTAGAGAGCCTCTTGGCCTTAGCGAAACCCAAAGACCTCCTAGCTCACACTCACATGGTTTCAACAGTGTGATTTTTTCACAGCTGAGCCAATAGATCAGTCACGTTAATTGAGTAAAGTCCTTTCAGTCAATTAAAAAGTTTTCCCCAATTAATCAGTTTCCAAATAAAAACTTTTAATTATATATTTTTAAAACCCTGGCATTGTAGCTGCCATCGAAACCATTTTTTTTTCTTTTTCAGAGCTATTGTTTTCTCCTGTTCCTGACCTGTGCCTCACTGTACATTGGAGCTGTAAGACACCTCAGCACAGAAAACGTATGCCATTTTCATTGATAAATTAATCAATTACAAAATTTATCTGTGGACATTTTTCATTTCAGAATCCCCTCTCCAGAGCACTTAAAATCGACATGAGAACGAAATGTGCTCTTCCTTTGAAACCTCATTTTTAAAATTTTCATAGCATGTCTCTTTTGAGGAGCCGTTTGCTTTGACTGAGAGAGGCACTTAAATATCCTCATAATCAATTGCCGTTGCTAACGGAGGAGGTCGCAATCCTCCTTTTCCCTTCAAGTGAAAAGAGCAGGGCTGGTCTGCTGCTCTTCTGTGACCTTGAAATGCAACTAGAGAGGAGACTAGCCCTGTGCAGCCACCCCGTCCTTGGCCAGGGAGTCCTGGAGAATCCCTCCTTTACTCCCCACCCTGCTGCTGCTCTCTAGTTTGTTTTTGTTTCTGATGGAAGCTAATTCAGTTAGAGGGAGTGTGCTTTGGTCTGGGGCAGCCCCCATCAACCTTAAGTGCGGCTCCTTGACCAATTGTTTACTGGGCCTGTGTGAAGCTTCAACCAAAGCTGAATACTCTTCACAGTGCCCCTGGGGCCATGCAGGGATGACCATTCTCACTGTGCCCTGCCCTACTCCAGCTTGTGGGCTCCTTTAAGGGAAATCGAGCCCTCTCGAGCCCCTGCACCATTTTTGCAAGGCATGCACAGAATGCTGGGAAGTGTCGTCCTTTTCAGTACTTTCCTCCTAGAGCTCTTGAGAGGGCTCTGTCTCTCATAAGGGGCCCTCCCAACATAGAGAAAAGTGCAGTACTGTCTGTGCAGAGGTCAGCATGGTGGGAGATGGCTCTCACATTCTTTTATTCTTTAAGGCTCCCACTTAAACAAGAGTGCAGATCACTGGTCTAGGAGCAAATGTAGTGCCACCTTTGCTGAAGCTAAGTTGGGTTAGAGCTGATCAGTGCCTGGATGAACAACTCCCTGGGAACCCCATTTTCGATTCTGGAAGAAAGATACACGTGTAATAATTTTTAAAAAGGAGGAAGGGATACTAGCCCTCCTTTGCTGTGGCCCTCGGCAACTGGTATTCAGTGGTATACTGCTTCTGAATATGGAGGTTCTGTTCAGCTGTCATGGCAGAAAGCCAGTGGTAGATCAGCCCCCCTTTCTGAATGTGTTAAATGCATGCTATCCAAAGGAGACAGCCTTGCCTGTTGTCAAGTTTGCAGCACAACTACTAAACATAGAGAAGTATATGGACTACAAAAAAGTACATCTAGAGTTTTC
Source organism: Hemicordylus capensis (assembly GCF_027244095.1). NCBI lineage: Eukaryota > Metazoa > Chordata > Lepidosauria > Squamata > Cordylidae > Hemicordylus > Hemicordylus capensis. The sequence continues at coordinate 32,301,488 of NC_069663.1, forward strand.
CTTGAGAGAGTTGGAAAAGACTCTTGCTTGATCTGTATTTATTGATTGATGGATTATATGCCGTCAAGTTGACTCTTAGCGACCACATAGAGAGATTCTCTCCGGGATGATCTGTCTTCCACTTGGCCTTGAAGGTTTCTCAGTGGTGCATTCATTGCTGTCGTAATCCAGGCCATCCACCTTGCAGCTGGTCATCCTCTTCTTCGCTTTCCTTCAACTTTCCCCAGCATTATGGACTTCTCAAGGGAGCTGGGTCTTCACATAATGTGTCCAAAGTACGATAGTTTGAGCCTGATCATTTGTGCCTTGAGTGGAAATTCTGGATTTATTTGTTCTAAGATCCGTTTGTTTGTTTTCCTGGCTGTCCATGATCTCCTCCAAAGTCTTCTCCAACTCCAAAGTTCAAAAGCGTCAATGCTTTTTCTATCTTGCTTCTTCAAAGTCCAGCTTTCACATCCATAGAGTGTCCTGGGAAAAACCATTGTCCGAACGATTCTAATCGTTGTAGGTGTAGACACGTCACGGCATCTAAATATCTAATAATATTTAATAATAGCAGGTATATTATAGCCTGCTTTTCAATTCAAAAATAAATTCCCAAAGTACCATATGGAAAAAGGTTTTTAGAAAACTAGGGTAGGCAAGGGCATCCATTCCCGCCGCCGGGAAACCTATCGGACCAGGAACGACACGTGTCACACACGGGGAAGCATTTGCTCATTTGGTTGTAAAGCAGTGTGAAGGCGGCAGGCGTCTTTTTGCAGTGTTTGGAACAGCTTGGAATGCTCTTCAGAATCAGAGCTTCTGATTCTCAGGAGTTTTAATTCTTACTTTTGATTTAGATAGAGAGATAGATAGACAGATAATTGCCGGGAGGCGGAGCCAGACACGCACACCGTAACACGCAGAAGAGCCGCGAAACCCCAACTGCCCAGGAAAAGCACAGCGCCCTTTCGCAAGAAACACGCTCCGGGCAGTGCGCAGGCGCAGTTTCCGAGTCCCGCCCCATTCGAGTTCCACGTTCACCAATCAGAGGCCAGGACTCAGTCGCCCTCCGAGACGACTGGCTGGAGCGTACGTCAGCCAGGTCGGTAGCGCGACCGCAGGCCAATAGGGAGTGGCGGGAGGCGGCCCTTTCGCCACGCGCCTTCGCTCAGGACAGAGGGCAGGCCGCGCCGGAGGAGGCAGCCGCGCCGCTGGAATGGCTCCCAAGACGGAGTGCGGGGAGGAAGGAGGCGGCCTCGGCCGCGGCGTCCGGAAGGGCATTCGGGCCGTGCTGCTGGGGCCGCCCGGGGCCGGGAAGGGCACCCAGGTGAGAGGACCCAGGCGTCCGGCGCCGGGGGGTGGTGGCTTCTGCTTCCTTCCCGGCAGCTTCCTCCCTCTTCTCTCCCGCCCGTCCCTAGAGCTGCTGCCTGCGGGCTGGCTGCCCGTCAGGTAGAGCTGCTGCCTGCAGCAGAAGCCCAGGCTGGCCCTCCCCTTTTCCGAAGGGTCACAGACGGGGAGGGGGCATTCTCTTAAAGCCCCCCCCCCGCCTTCCAGTAACCAGGACGAGCAGTGGGGCAGCGCCTGCCTGCCTGCCTGCCTTCTGGCCCCACTTCCTCCGGTGTTCTGCCTGCAGAAGGGGGCCTCTGTCCAAGACAGGGACCCTGTCGGCCGCCCAGCCCAGCAGTTGGGTGTAAAGCCAGATCTTCTGCATGGAAGTGCCTCTTGGGTTGAGCTGCTGCCTCCCCTCTTGGGGGCGCCCCACTTCTTTTAACGGGGGTGCCCCCTTCTGCCACAAAGCTGCGGCTCAGGTCCCCCAGGGAGATGTTACCCGGGGTGGTTGTGTGCCTGCATGCAGGAATTTGGATGTTGCCGTCACTGGCTGGCTGCCAAACTAAGTTGCTCATGAGTACTCTCATGGAAACAAACTTTTTGGAGTTACTTCCCTTCGAAGTAATTGTGTCCCATTAATTGGGGACACAAACACCAGCTGCAGGGGAGTCACAGCAGGAGAGGGGGTATGCCCTCAGCTCTTGCTCCTGAGCTTCCCGGAGGCATCTGGTGGGCCACTGCGTGGACATAGGAAGCTGCCATATACTGAGTCAGACCATTGGTCCAGCTAGTGCAGTATTGTCTTCACAGACTGGCAGCAGCTTCTCCAAGGTTGCAGGCAGGAATCTCTCTCAGCCCTATTTTGGAGAAGCTGGGAGGGAACTTGAAACCACCTGCTGTTCTCAAGGCAGCTCCATACCCTGAGGGGAATATCTTACAGTACTCACACTTCTAGTCTCCCATTCATATGCAACCACAGTGGACCCTGCTTAACTAAAGGGACAAGTCATGCTTGCTGCCACCAGACCAGCTCTCCTCTGGTCTTGTGGTCTTTTCTGGTCTGCTCATGGTGAAGCAGAATGCTAGACTAGATGGGCTTTTTTGGACCTGATCCAGCAGGGCTGTTCTTAGGTTTCAACATGGGTACCTATGAGCAGTGTGGGGAGGCAGTGGGGGCTCTGAGTACCTCCTAGGAGCCCTTCAGCTACCCCTAGGGGTGCGAGTACCTCCTGTTGGGAACCCCTGCCCTATGTGAATAGACTGGCTCTCTCCCTCACTCCCTGCTTGCAGGAGATCTTTTGCGGTGGCCCAACTAATCTCCTCTTTCCTCTGTGGCAATGCAGGCAACTTGACTTTTGCACTTACAGGGCGGGGCGCTGTTGCAAGTCTCTCAAAGGAGCAGCCAAACTCTTGCAGAACTGGTTCTTAAGACTTCTTAAGCTGTGGCTGCCTTACTGTGTCATGAGAAAGCAGCTGGCAAGAAGCGTATGAATTCCGCTAAAGGCTCTTGTCCTCGGGTTCCACTGAGCCAGGACCATTCCTCCATCTCTCTGCATTGGCTGCAGTCAGATCATTTGATCACTCCCAGCACAGAGATGAAGCAGAACTTCAGGGTCGGGATCTCCCTGAAGACCAGTTGCAGGGGAAGTATGGTAGGCAGGAGAAGCAGGCACGACTTCCTCTTGTCTCTTGCTTGTAGCCTTTCCAGAGGCATCTGGGGGAAATAGGATGTTGGGTGATAGGCCTTGGCCTCATCCAGCAGGGCTGCTCTTACACACCCTTGAGAGGCTGCTTGCTGGGTCTCTGTATGAGTCACTGCTCTGGGCTATCTCTGTCCACTCAGCTCTAAAAATAAACACTCTCATGGCTGTAAACATAAAGGATATCTTCCAGCCTTAATTCAGGAACAAGCCTGCTTTACCCATGGGGAGTTTGGGAAACCTAATCCTACATAAGAACAGCCCTGCTGGATCAGGCCCAAGGCCTATCTAGTCCAGCATCCTCTGTCACACAGTGGCCCACCAGATGCCTCTGAGAAGCCCACAGGCAAGAGGTGAGCGGGGCCTGCCCTCTCTCCTGCTGTTGCTCCCCTGCAACTGGTATAGAGAAGCATCCTGCCTCTGAGGCTACAGGTGGCCTATAGCCATTGATGGATGTGCTTTCCATGAATGTGTCAAAGCCCCTTCTGAAGCCACCCAAGCCAGTGGCCATCCCCACAACCACATCCCCTACTCATTGGTGCATTCTTCCCTTTCTCTAAACCCCTCTGGGCAAGGACAGCAGTTTCACTTCTTTGTCTATACGGTGCCTAGCACACTGGCCCAAAATAAGCATTGTTTGAAAGCCTCTAGATCAGAAATTATGTCATGTGCATTATTAAGGCAGTGGGCAAGACTGTGTTTTGCAGAACCAACATTTACTGGCGCAAGTGTATGTACAGTATGTGTCTGAGTTGAAGAAGGCTTCAGCAACTAGCTTCATCTTGATGAGCTCCATGTAACTCGAAAGCTGGGATATTTCTGCCGTTGTTCAAAGAGGCTGTGCTGTTGCAGTACTTCTAAACCAAGGATTTACTGTGCTGTGATAGCACTCTTGATGGTTCTCTTCAGTGCTCCCTCTACAGGGATTCCCAGATGCTGTTGACTACAACTCCCAGCATCCCCAGCTGCAGTGGCCTTTGGCTTGGGATTCTGGGAGTTGTAGTCAACAACATCTGGGAATCCCTGTTGGAGGGAACACTGGTTCTCTCCCTCTTCCTCCTGATCTTGCCCTGTGGACAGGCAGCAGCGATGGGGCCTGCTGCTGCCATTAGCAGGCGAGGGCAGAATGGTACCACTGAGTTTATTCACACAGCATATAGCAAACGTGGGATGCTCAAGAAGTGGCAGTGGTCACCACTAACCGAGATGGCTTTTAAAAGGACCAGCAAATTCATGGCAGATAGTGTAGCGAAGTCTCTCTACACAGAGTCAGTGTACGTCTGAACACCAGGGGCTGGGACCAAGATGCTGGGGAAAGGCTGTTACCTGGGTGGCCCTTGTTGGACAAGAATGCTGGGCTAGATGCTCTGGTTCTCCAGTGCAGTTTTTATGGGTATCCAGGCTTCCTTTTCCTAGTAGGCAGGATGGTGGGAGAGGAGAGCTGGTATGAGCACTGTAAGATCTTCCCCTCGGGATGGAGCTGCTCTGGGAAGAGCATCTAGGTTCCAACTAGTTCCCTCCCTGGCAGCATCTCCAAGATAGGGCTGAGAGGGATTCCTGCCTGCAATCTTGGAGAAGCCGCTGCCAGTCTGTGTAGACAATGTTGAGCTAGATGGACCAAGGGTCAGACTCGGTATATGGCAGCTTCCTATGACCTCGTCCCTGATTGCTGCTGCTCTCTTCCCCTGAGGGATTACATGCAAAGCGTGTATTCCCATGTGGCACAGTGAAGCATCCCCCAGAGAATCCGCTTCCCCCAAGAGCTTGAAATCCTATGGGAGTGCTTGTGTGAACACATCCAAAGTAGCTGCTGTCGGAAGTTGCCTTCAGCCTCACTGTTCCCTCCTGTTTCCCCCTATTCAGGCTCCTCGGCTCGCACAGACCTACTGTGTGTGCCACTTGGCAACCGGGGACATGTTGCGGGCTATGGTGGCGTCCGGCTCGGAGCTGGGAAAAAGGTTGAAGGAGACGATGGATGCTGGGAAATTGGTAGATACAGAGCAGTTACTTGTTGCATTTTTTAAAAATGTTGAATAAACATAATGCATAAACAATTGTTGTAATAGAACAACAAGCATCACACATAACAAATATAACTCTTTAGCAGTTACTCATTCTATTGAAGAGCTGAAGCTTTCTTCTCTTTGTCATCTAAATAGGCATGGTGGCCAGCTTTCAGCTTACGCTATAGCCGGGGTGGGCAAACTTGGCCATCCAGTTGTTGTTGTTGAACTACAACTCCCATCATTCCCAGCCTGGCTGATGATGGTAGTTCAACAGCAGCTGGAGGGCTGTTTGCCTTGCCCTGCGCTCTAGGGATAGTCTTTGGCCTTTGAGTTGGCTCTTTTTATGGATTTGATATTTACATATGTATTTTCCTTGCCGTGTGAACCACTTTGAGAACTTTTCTTGAAAAGCGGTATATACATATCCATAGTAGTACTAGTGCCTTTAAAGTTGAAAGTTTGACCAGGGTAGTGTGCTGCTGAATGTGTCCCCGGAATTCCTGAGTAAAGCATAACCACCTCTGAATGTGTTTGACACGCCATCCTGGTTGGAAGTTTTCCGTTACGAAATGGTTGCACGAAGCAGAACTTGGTGTACTTAGCAGCTTGCCTTCTGATTATGCTTTGTTTTTCAAAGACAGACAGCAGCTCCCTCCTATTTTGCCTTCTGGAATACAGCTGGATGTTCTGGATAACGCAGTTGTTATCTGTAGCCAGTGATCTGTCTTGGCTGTACACACACCCAGCTCTTGGGATGAGAGATAATGGTTGCTTATTCAGCACCAAGGACCACATTAGAAATGTGTGCACACATTTTTGGTGCATGTACATTAATGTAAGCTGCAGACATGGTTGAAATCTGAAGCTTTTCTGAAAAACCATAACTGAAAGGGATCATAAGGCTCCAAAGCCCGATTTCTGGCTGGGAGGCCAGTTCAGCCTATTTGAAAACTCTCCGCCTGATCAGACTGTGCAGTCTTCTAGACCTCAGAGCACCTCAACAGAGAGTGTTTGCAGATCAAAGGCCTCCGGAACACTTATCCAACTGAGCATAGCCAGATGATATTCTTCTGAAATGAAGCGTGAGACTTTGCATTTGCCCATGACTAATCTGGAGCGACTGACAGATCCTGAGTGCAAGAAAATGTAGTGCAGTTGGCCTTTTTACCTGCTTTTCTGACCTCCTGGTGTGCTTGTTATCCTAGTTGGCGCTCTTATCGCTGCTTCCTAAAATACTAAAAACTGGGGTTAGGGACTGGTGAGCATGTACCTTCCTTGGGGTCAGGGCCATCTCTAGGAGGAGTGGGGCTGGGGGTGAGCATTTTGCTCATAATGGGCTGGGACAAGATGAAAACGGCCACCAAGCAGAGGATTCTGGACACGCAACTCCAGGCAGATTTAAGTAAGGTGACAGTCTCTCTGGCTCCAGACAGTCGTAGGCTTATCATCCCCCCCGCTCTGCATATCTGGCACAATTGGAAATAGCAAGCCATAGAAGGGCGTTCACCCTTGCCCACTGTCATGCCCTCCCCTCCGCCCACCGTTCTGGAAGGCAAATACAAGAAGATCCCATTCATGGGAAGGCTCTGCCCTTGTGACTCTGGGGAGGTGGAAACCAGAGACCATGTGCTGCTTTCGTGTCCCTTTTATAAAGACAGTTGGGACAGGCTAATATCTCCCCTGCTTCTTAAATACCCCGCTGCTCAAGTCAAGTCTACACCAAGTTGCTGCTCTCGGATGACAGTCGGTTCTTCATGTACAAAGTTGCCAGGTTCTGTGGGGTAGTGGGCGAGATCCACAGGGTCCTGACCGCCAGTTAATATCCCTGGCAGCAGATGCCTGACTATTGAGCATTTTATTTGCTTGATTGTGTAATAACTTTAATTTGCCTTTTACTTCACTGTTTTTATATTGCTTTCATGTAGCTTGTATATATTATTTTAACCATTTTATACTCTTAGTTGCCCTGCTTTTAGAGATAGCTGTTCATTTACTCTATTAATCTTCCTACAGGTCTTAGGCTTAGCCGGTAGCATTTTACTTTATTAATTCCATACAGTTTTTAGAGTTGTATTTTACTATTAAAAACATACTTAGCTTCTAGAGTTATATATTATTTAGCATGAGTTCTATTATATTGCAGCTGTACTTTTCCCTGTGCTGGTCTTTGACCGTAATAAAGATAATTGATTGATTGTTACTCTGGTCAAACTTTCAACTCTAAAGGTACTAGTGCTACTATGGATATTTATATACCACTTTTCAAGAAAGGTTCTCAAAGTGATTCAGACAGCAAAGTAAACACATATGGTAAATACTGAGTAGATACATGAAAAGAGCTCATTCAATGGCCAAAGACTATCGCTATTGTGCAGGGGCGGGCAAAGAAATAAGCAACTCTGTGTGTTAGATAATGAGCAGGGAGGGTGAGTGAAGACCTACTTACCTAATCTACCTCACAGGGTTGTTGTGAGGATAAAAATAAGAATGTACACTGCTTTGAGCTTCTCGGAGGAAGAGCGGGATATAAATGTAATCAATATAAGAACAGCAGCTGACGGGGAGTGCAAGGGTGTTTGGGCCTAGCTATGGGGCCTGTGGGGCTGGGGGTGATCCCCCACCTGACCACCAACCAACCCAAAGGATGGGCCTGCTTGGGGTGGTCCAGAAGGTTAGGTTGCTGCTTACCAACACAGGGCACTTTTCCTGTTTTTGTCCTCCCTCCCCCCTGCTCCCATCTTAAGGTGAGTGATGAGATGGTGGTGGAGCTGATCGAAAAAAACCTGGAGACTCCCCCCTGCAAGAATGGCTTCCTTCTGGATGGGTTCCCCCGCACGGTGCGGCAAGCAGAGATGGTATGTGGTCCGCAAGACTCCCATTGCAATACTCTCAGCACTGGGGTAGGGGGATGCCCAAGGAGGCACAGCTGCCTCTCCTTCCCGGAGATCCATTTGCTCCTCTCTCTCATCCCGCTTTGTCTAGAGCTGTGCTGCCCGCAGGCTGGCCATTCGTCGGGTAGAGCTGCACGGTTAACCACACAGCTCTACCTGATGAATGGCCAGCTTGTGGGCAGTGCAGCTCTCATTAATGCTGGGGCTGGGCAGAGTGGGAAAGGAACAAACGGAGCTCTGAGGACCAGAGGCAGCTGTGCCTTCCCTCCACCTCTGGCTTATTAGGACAAGCTGCTCTCAATCTTCTAGGATTTGGGAATCCCACACGCACGGCAGCTGCCTAGATAGACCAGTCTTCCGTTCAACTCTCTTTGACTTGACTGTGTGTGAAAAATTATAAAGTTTCTCCTCTTTCCACCCTTCTTGAGGCTGCTTACCCTCAAGAAGTACTTTGCGTCTATGCTGGCATTTTTCTGGAATTGTTTCTGGATGGCAGCTGGCCACTGGTAGTTTGGCAGTGAGATCCTGCTGGAAGATCCAGAAGTATTTTGGAGCCGTTTCCCCTGGGCATGAAAAAGACAGGAAGGACTGTCTTGAAATAGACTGAAACTATTTTGTCCTCCTTGATGTCGCTTTTAATGCAAGGGAATAAAGGATATTTCTCTTTCTCGCATACATCGCAGTAGTCTAATTGCATCTGAAATAATTGAAGCACAGTGCTTTAGCAGAAATGTTGGAACAGGACAGAGCAATTTGAAAACGTGCAAATGCACCCACAGACCCTCAAATGGGAAGGGCTATTGATTGAACCTGGGCTATTGTACACATGCTGCTTTGCTACTTGTAAGGAAATGTGTAAAAAGTACTCAAGATAGCTAAGAGGCTTAAAGCCATTTTTTAAAAAAAAACACAACTGCTTCAGAAGAAGACATAGACACAATCAAAACAGATGCAGACAGCAAGGGAAACAAAGCAAAAACAGCAAAATAATCATCTAGCTAAAGTTTTTAGGAGGTGTTGAAGAGCCAGAAAGGAAGAGCAGCCCTTAGGCTCTGCTACTGACTTAGAGCTTGGGTAGCTTTTCTTATCTCTTAGCTGCAGCTGCCTCCACCCCCCACCCCCCGGAGACTTGCTTTGCTTTGACTTGACTGTGTGTGAAAAACTATAAAGTTTCTCCTCTTTCCACCCTATTACAGCTTGATGAGCTCATGGAGAAGAGGAGAGAGAAACTAGATTCTGTCATTGAATTCAGCGTTGCCGACTCCTTACTCATCCGGAGAATCACAGGACGGTAAAAGCCACTTCCTTTGGAGAAACTGGTCTATCTTTTGTCTTTCTGGGTGGCTTGGGACATTGCAAATCTCTCTGTGTTACAAGGATCAGGAAAGCAAAACACAGAGAACATAGAAGGCTGCTTTATACTGAGTCAGGTTATTGGTCCATATAGCTTTGTACCGTCAACACTGACTAGCAGCAGCTTCTCCAGGGTTTCAGGCAGGGGACTTGCCCAGCCCTATCTGGAGATGCTGCCAGGGAGGGGACCTGGGACCTTTTGCATGCAAAGCAGATGCTCTACCACAGAGCCACATCCCTGTCCCCAAATAGGAAGCTGCTATCTACCGAGTCAGGCCCTTGGTCCATCAAGTTCAGTGTTGTCTACACTGGCTGGCAGCAGCTCTCCAAGGTTTCGGGCAGGGGTCTCTCCCAGCCCCACCTGGAGATGCTGCTGCACCTGTGAACCAGGAACCTTCTTGCTGCCAAGCAGAGGCTCTGCCCCTGAGCTGCGGCCCCTTTCCCCACATAGTACAAGAAGCACAATCTGGTGCTGTGTGTCGGGAGTGCACAGAACACGTGTGGAGTGTGAGGATTCAGACCACCCCTTGGACAGGTGCCAAGCATATTTCTTTTATCTGCTGCAGCAATCTCTTCCAAAGCTAGCTGAAAGCTTGCCTTAAGTAATTCCTACATATTTGTGCAAGTCGGTAGACAGGATCCTTAAAGACCTGTATGTCAGGATCATGCCTGATGCCACGCAACTCTTCCCCTTGTCTAGCAGAGCATTTTGCTGACTCCTAGGGTCTCTTTCAGGCTGATCCACCAAGCAAGTGGCCGTTCGTACCACGAAGAATTCAACCCTCCCAAGGACCACATGAAGGATGATGTACGTGACCTTCCTGTCCTGCTGCTTTCCTTCAGGGTTCTCTCTTGATAGCTCTAAAGCTCCTCAGTGCCTTCAGGAGGCTGGAGCCGTCGTCTCGCTTGTGACTGTGGCTTGCATTGTAATCCTGCTTGATTTGACCAGATCGCCTTCCAGATGGAAACTGAATTCCCACTGGATGGACATTTTCACAATTGGGTTAGGTGTCGGGACCCACTGACAGCCTTGCAAAGTTCCATTGGTTGGAAGGGAGTGCTGGGACAGAGTTTATGGAGGAATTACAGACGGCTCGTAGGCAGAACTGTGTGCATGTGATTCCACAGAGCACAGAATGTGCCCCCCAAATCCTCTTTAGTCTCTCCTGGGTGGTGTAGTTTGTGCCTAAAGAACATACGTGCTAAAAAATGATGCTTAACTTGCAGCGGGGGAGCCTCCAAAGGCCATTAGGGCCAGGCTCCAAAATGGTCTAGGTGCACCTCGGCCAGAACCCGCAACACGGCCACCCCCCATAGTGGAGACCAAGGCAGGGATGGCGGCAGAGGCCGGGCCCTAAAGTGGGCTGAAAACGGCCTGCTGTGTCATTTGGGCGGGAGGAGGGCTCACGGAAGGAGTTTTCACTGCCTCTGCCGCCATCCCGAATGGCAGGGGCGGCTTAAGGTGGGGGTGGGAGTGGGAGTGGGGCGGACGGATCGCCGGGAGAACTAGCACGCAGATGCTGTGTGCCGGCCCAGCTGGTATCCTTTAAGGACTCTGCACTGCTCAGGGTTTTCACCCCTGGGGGCATCACATTTTGAAGTGCCTGTACAACTGGGGCCCTCCTGCTGGACTACAGGCCCCTCATAATCCCTGGCTATTGGCCACTGTGGCTGGGGATTATGGAAGTTGTAGTCCCAAAGCAGTGGGAGTTCTTCTGCACTCTCCCCTTCCCCATGCCACGTCCTCAGTGGTGCCTTGCTCTTGCCAGGTCACTGGAGAGCCCCTGATCCGCCGTTCAGATGACAACGAAACAGCCTTGAAAACCCGCCTGAAGTCCTACCACACCCAGACGACCCCGCTGGTTGACTACTACTCCAGACGTGGGATCCATATGGCCGTGGATGCTTCCCAGTCTCCTGATGTGGTGTTTGCCAGCATTCTGGCCGCTTTCTCGAAAGCAACATGTAAAGACCTGGTGATCTTTGTCTAGGACTCTTGGTGTGTCTGGCGCTTTCTCCTTTTCTGTCTTCTGGGGTCTGCAAGGGTGCTGGAGGAGGGGGTGCCGAGTCGTTGGGGAGGAGAGCTGTTCAATGGAGCCATTAAACAAGAACTTGACTCTCTGATTGGTACGGATGCACATAGATCTATATTGGCATGGGAAGGCTCTGAGTCTCTGCCTGCCAGTGGCCTGCAGGGGGTGCAGTGGGCTCACACGCCACCGCTCAGTCCGGAGCGAGAGTGTTCTGGTGCTTGTCTTGGAGGCGTAGCTGAGGCAGGAAACGAACGGCTGCGGCTTCTGCCTTCTCACCTACGTGTTGGGCAGCCTGGTGCAATGTTCACAGGAGCGCCAAAGGCCATAAAGGAACCAGCAGTGGGAAGGAGGGCTGGCCGGCCTCCTCATATGTCCTTGGCTGTGTAACTGCAGGAAATGTCAGTGCCGCATCAGCTTCAGGGAGTTTGCGCGGAAGCATAGCAAGGGCACCTGCATGCGAAGGGATAGGGATGGCTGCAGGCACATCCTGTGTCTGCCTGGGCCAAAGCAGAACTAGCCAGAGCTTTGCCAGATGAACCAAGGGCAGCCGCACAGGATCTAGAATCCCAAGACTGTCTGCTTTTGCCCCCCTTCCTCCTTACGGGAAAGCTTCTAGCCCTTACGGAAACCTGGAAACCCATGGAAAGTGGTTGGGCCTGGGGGAGGCTCAGCTGAACTGGGAGCAACTCCCTTTGCGTGCTCTCTATGATGAGCAGGAGCTGAATTGGTTGAGTAAGATGGGGGCTGTTGCTTTTGCTGGGTGCAGTAGCAGCTCATCCTCATGAACCAGGGGACTCTAATTGCTGGCAGCTCCAATTGCTCCTCTCTCCCACTCCACCCGAGAGCCGTGCTGCCTGCAGGCTGGCCATTCATCAGGCAGATCTGCAGGGTTAATGGCACAGCTCTACCTGACAAATGGCCAGCCTGCAGGCAGAATGAGGGGGAGAGAGGATCTGCCGGGTAGTAGAGGCAGCTGCACATCCTTTGGTGTTCCCCCAGCTCTACTGACACTGTGACTTTTGGCTTTTTTGGCACAGAACTTGTGTGAAACATCCAGATGTTGCACACAAGACACAATGTGCAAGATCAGGGAAGATGAGAGCCGATTTGCTGACTGAGCGTTTCTAGGCTTGAGTTGTGTTCACATGACTGTGCCACCCAAGGCAACCCACATCTCCTACCACTTTGCCACCTCTGGCAAGGTGCTGGTGGTGGTACCACCATGTGGTGGGGGGAAGTTGTGCGTTTGGCCAAATAATTGCCTGTCTGCTCATGCGAGCGCTCGAGCCGTATTCCTCACCTGCTACTGCATTTACCTGAATCCAAGACTAGGGTTTTTCCAAGGGTTTTTTAATACTTGAAATCAGGAGGTTGTCTTAAATTCAGAGTCCTGTTCCTTTTGAGTCATCTGTATTTAACCTCCGCTTTTTAAGGGGGCCGTCTTAAATTCAGAGTTGTCTTCGATTCAGGTAAATATAGTAAATTGTTCCTGTGAAAGGTTAGTGGGGGAAGTGGCTGAGAGTTTCCCTGCTCCTGCCCTTCAAGAGGGCGCGATGAGGAGGGGCCCTCAATCCCCTTCCTGGATAACCTTGTCTTCTGCCAGAAATCCCCATGATAAAGAGCCAGCAGCTGCATTAAGCAGCCTTGAGTAGCTTGTCCTTGTGCCATTCTGACTTGCCTTGGCAATCTCCTGGAGGTCAGTGTTCCCTCTCGCAGGGATTCCTAGATGCTGCTGACTGCAACTCCCAGCATCCTCAGCTGCAATAGCCTTTGCTTGGGGATTATGGGAGTTGTAGTCAACAGCATCTGGGAATCCCTGTTAGTGGGGATACTGCTGGAGGTGTGCTTGGGTTCTCTCAAGCCAGGCAGCAGCATTAGCCGGTGGGACGAGGGCGTGGCATGCTTGGATCTTGTGGGATTGTTCCACCTGCACTGCTTTGTCCAGCTGGCTTGCAGCCAGGGGTCTCTGCTTCTGTTGCTGGGTCCGTACCATACTTTGCTGTGTCACAGTCAAGGTGTGAGTTCAGGCCTGCGTGGAAACTGCTGCCTACCAGCAGGTCAAGCACCTGTTGGCCCTTCCATGCGTACAGCTGACTTGGTGGAGCCAGGCTGTAAAGTCCAGACCGCCCTTGGTGTGCAGGGGAGAGGGGAGGCCGGGAGAGCCATCCGCACACCCACCTTGTCTGTTGTTTCTCTCTCTCTCTCCCTCCCTCCTTTTCCCTTCTCCTGGTTATTTTTATGTTCTTTTTGCATTCATCTTGCTTCTGGATGATTCTTCTGAAAGAAGTACACTTCTTCTTTGGAAGAACTCTAAATAGATGGAAGGGATCGTTCTCCTGCTTTAAAAAGTCCACACTGACGGGAAAATGAGCTGCCCAAGAAACAGCATAGTGGCCATTTGAGCTGTTTAGCAGGTTCTGGAGCAAGTAAAGAAAAATGTGTGGTGGGAAACGTTTGCCTGCGTTTTGCCTCGTGACCCATAGTTGGAACAGGGTCAGAGGAGGGTGACGCAGATGGTCAGGAGTCTGAGAAACAAGCCCTGTGAGGAAAGGCTGAAGGAATTGGGTGTGTATAGCCCGGAGGAAAGAAGGCTGGGGGACGGGGGGGGGGCATTACAGGACTCATATACTTGAAGAACTGTTGCGTAGAAGACCTGTCCTCTGTTGCTGCAGCAGGGAGGAGTAGGTCTGATGGGCTTGAGTTACAGGAGCGTAGATTTCAGCTGAACGCTCAGAGAAAGTTCTCGGTGATGTGAGCACCTTGGCAGTGGAATCGCTTATTTGGGTTGAGATAGGGGAGACGTTCCTCGCCGGAAGGCTTCAAACAGAGGCCGGACAGGGATACTGCAGCTATGAATGTCTTGCATCAGGCAGGGGGTTTGGCTAGATGGCCTACACCGGGGCTGTGGGAAATCATGATTGACTGCAGTCTAACTGGAGTCCAACTCCAGGATGTCATGACTGACTCCAAATTAACAGCCCTGCCTGCTAAGAACATAACAGCCCTGCTGGATCAGGCCCAAGGCCTTTCTAGTCCAGCATCCTGTTTCCCACACTGGCCCACCAGATGTTTTTGAGAATCTCACAGCAAGAGGTGAGGACATGCCCTCTCTCCATCTGTTGCTGCCCGGCAACTGGCATTCAGAGGCATCTTGCCTCTGAGGCTGGAGGTGGCCTATAGCCCTCAGACTAGTGACCATTGATAGACCTGTCCTCCGTGAATTTGTCTAAACCCTTTTTAAAGCCATCCAAGCTAGTGGCTATCACCACATCCCATGGCAGGTAATCCCATAGATTAATTATGTGCTGTGTGAAGAAGTACTTCAACAACACCACCTCCATGCCCACAAATTAGATGCCTTCTAGCATTCCCCGACCCACCCACCCCCCGGAACAATCAGTCACAATATGTCTTTTTAAAACAGTGGCCCTATATTTTACGGGAAAGGGGGTCCTTTCCCAAAGCAGAGGCTCGTTTTTGGCACAATCAGTGATACGATGAACTGTGGCTGGCGGTTGTGACTCTTTGTGTCTGACCCCACCGTGGTCCCTGCCTTAATCTCTTACAGGCTTACCCCCAGAGAGTTCTCTGCTGGCCTCAGGTTGCCAGGGGCACAGATTGCGTGCCTTGTTCAGAGACAGACACAATTAAATCATCTTATTTCTGTCACTGCAGAGACTTGCTCTTGTTACCGTCTCCAAGACCCGGTTGATGTCTTGCTAGCTTAGGATTAGGAAGCCTCCCTCAAGCGTAAGCCGCTTTGCTCTCTGTCACGGGAATCCCTCGAGGTCTCCTGCGGCTGGGCCGTGCGGTCCCCGTCTAGTGGGGCAGGGAAGGTGGCCCTCCTGCCTGGCTCTGGAGGAGGAGCTCTTCATAGACTTCCTCAGAGTTGCCCTGTTGGGTCACCCCAGCCGAGGGCTCCGTCTGCAGCACCCGCCGCCAGCCTGTCATGGCTCAGCTCGGACCCCACCCCACCGCTGCCAGTTTCTCAGCGCTTGTCCATCTCTCCCTGCACTTTCCTCTTTGCCATAAAGAATGATTCATGTCGAGTTAAAGTCCATTTCTCTCTCTTTTTTTATTTTTGTCTTCATTTCATTTCAGCCGAATGAATCCAGGAGGTGGACGGGACAGGATGTCATCGCGTGCTGCATGTTTCATCGTGCCCCCTTGTTCTTGGGGAAAGGGGTGAGAGGGAGGTGTGACTAAAAAGGGGGGGTAGGGGAAGCAGCAAGGAGTGGGGTTCAAGCAGAAGCAGTTTGTTATATTGAGTCGGGGGGGGGCACCAAAGGAGGCATAGTTGCCCCCTCCTTCCCAGAGCTCTGTTTGCTCCTCTCTTCCCCCAACCCCAGCATTAATGAGAGCTGTGCTGCCTGCAGGCTAGTTATTTGTCAGGTAAAACTGAGCTATCAACTGCACAACTCTACCTGATGAATGGCCAGCCTGCTGGTAGTGCAGCTTTCATTGAAGCTGAGGCAGGATGAGGTGAGAGAGAGAGGAGCAAATATCACTGGGGAAGGGGAGGCAGCTGTGCCTTCTTGGGTGCCCTCCGGCATGTTGGACTGAGCTGCTCCTGGGTTCAAGAGGGAACCAGTTTGTTTCTAAAGGCAAAATGGCCTGGGGAGGAAATCAGGCACATCTGGCTGAACTGGGTTGGGGAGGCCCAGACATCTTCGCTTTGGCATTCCAAGTGCCGTTGTCCTGTGTGGTGAGCTGCAAATGTCTTGACATCAAAAGGCTTTTAACCATCTCAAACCTAGTTGTGTGTTCCCTGGATGTTTCTGATGATTCAGCAGGCCTTCTGAAGGTGGGCTGTGTAAAGTCCCAGAATGGTGTCCAGTGAAAAATCAAAGGAGCTTGTGAGCCCAAAGCGTCCTGCACTCCACCCTACACACACACACACACACACTCTCTCTCTCTCACTCGCTCTCGCTCTCGCCTTCTCTCCTTTGGCTGGCTCTGCCTTTTTTCTGTCGGCCTCTGCTCAAGATGGATAATTCTGCGTCTCTACACAGAGTGTGAGCAGCTCCTCCAGTGGCTCCTGATAAGTGGGTGGGTTCTTTGGAGGGCAGTTCATTCTCTTTCTGACACACTCTCAAAGGGAAACTTTTTGCATGCACAGATGAAGCCTGCCTCCAGACTGAATTCAGGAGCCAGCCTGCTTCAATCTGGGAACTGCATTGGCAGAGGAGCTTTCCTTCCGTTCCCCTGATTTAGCAGCCAGCCTTTGCCTTCTGGATGTGGTAGTGTTGCTGCCTGCCTTGAAGGGGCAAAGTGAAGCCTCCCCTGGAGAAGCAGCACCTGCCAACGCTTCCCTGTCTTTGGGGCCCGCCTCTGCCTCAGTACAATGACTGTCTGTTTTGCACCTGAGCAGTTCTGTGCATTGAGTCAACATGCCTGGTTGGGGGGGGGGAGGGAGATGGGGGCTCCCCACTGCAGAGGGCAAGACTCTTTTGAAGATCTGTTTCTTCCAAATTCTCTAGTCCCTGTGCAGGCTTCAGGGGGAGATGTAAATCCTAAATAGCAACCTTAAAGAGAGACAATAGAAGGTCAGACAAGGGCAGTTTCATGTTCTAAGCCAGAGGTTTTTAAATGGTGGGTCCCCAGATGTTGGACTACAATTCTTTGTCCATTGTGGTGGCTGGAGATGATGGGAGTTGTAGTCCAACGACATCTGGGGACCCACAGCTGAGAACTCCTGTTTTAAGGGGAGGGAGGGAGGAAAGGATTGCCTTTTAAAGGAGGAAGTCAGCCTTAAGGTGATTGTGGGGTGGTAATAGCAGGAGTCTTTGCTTCTGCTTAAAGACAGGAGGGGACGCGTCAAGTTCCCAGGCTGTTGTTTCTGCTTAAAGTGTGCTCAGTGGTGACTTCGCCTCCTTGGGAAATCTGCAATGACTCTTGATTTGCTTGAGTTTCAAACTTAAGCTTTAATTTCAGCCCCAGACATGGTTCTGAATGCCAGGGTGCCATGCTGGGATATGTGGTCGGGGTGCCTCTGAACATGTGTAGAGTGGGCAGCCAACCCCACCCCCACAGGACTAAGAGGCAGGTCTCTGAATTCAGTGGATGCTGCCTCTGGGAGACAGGAGCCCCAGCCCACTCAGCACTGGGAAATCTTCGTGAGGCTGGAGGTGTTCCTCCTACAGAGCTCTATGTAGTGTTGCAGCAAAGAGCTGTGAACCAGGAAGTCCTGGGTTCAAGTTTTGCCTTGCACAGAAACTTACTAGGGGACCTTCTGTCTGCCTGCACCGCAATATGGGGATGATAGGTCAGTATCATCTGAGGGCACCTGTTTTGGGTGTAGTATTTATTTATTTATTCAATTTCTATACTGCCCTTCCAAAAATGGCTCAGGGTGATTTACACAGTGAAATAAATAAATAAGATGGATCCCTGTCCCCAAAGGGCTCACAAACTAAAACATAAGACAGACACATAAGAAACATAAGGCAGACACCAGTAACAGCCACTGGAGGTCCTGTGCTGGGGGTGGATGGGGCCAGTTACTCTCCCCCTGCTAAATAAAGAGAATCGCCACGTTGAAAGGTGCCTCTTTGCCCAGTTAGCAGGGGTCATCCTTACAAGTGCTTTGAATGCCCTACAGCTGGGGTTCTCCAGCTTGGTCTTTGGCCCTTGTGGCTGAGGATGATGGGATCTGTAATCCAACAACATCTGGAGTCCAAAGCTGGAGAAGCCCTGCCCTGCTATGATACACAAATGCTACGTGTCCATAAGACCTGGAAAGAAACCTCTGGCGGTTTAACTTCCTCCGACTTGCATTTTCTTCCTCCCGTGAGAGAGAGCAGTGCTTCCTTCACTAACACATACGCCCTCTTTCCAACCCACACTGGAAATGTGTTTGCTTCAAAACGGGCCGCCTGTTGTGGCTCACAGAATCACTGAGTGTGCTTTCTTCCATTCTCTCTTCTGGGCAGTTGTAGTCACCGATTTTTCCAAATGTTGCTTACTCTTTGGGTTTAGTGTGTGGAGGCTGGCTTCTTCTCAGTGGTGAGCCAGCAAACGCTTTGCACAGATGTGCATGATCTGCATTGTGAGAGCACAGAGTGCCTCAGCTGCAGATTCTGAGGGGCTTGTTTCTGTTGGTTGCTCTCTACTCTGCCCTTGTGGCTTCTCCCCCTCCCGCCCCATGCAATTACAGAATAACTGCTGTTGTGGGGAGGAGGAGGCGGATACACAGACAAGAGCCTTTGCGTAGGAGCCAGCCTACTCTACTGCTGAGGATGTGGGCTGTTCCCTATCGCCCCCCCCCCACTCTCTCTCTACTTGTGCCTTTCACTTTTGTTTTCCTGGAAACTATCATTTCCCCTTTACTGTTCTTGGGCCGGTCATGCACCAGCTCCTCTGGCGTGGGCTTTCCCCTAGAAACCGCCTGGGCCCTGCTCCACGTAGCACCTCTTCCGGCTAGATCCACTGCATATTTACTTGGAAACAAGGCCCTTTGTGTTCCCTGTACCTTACTACCCAGTAAACCTGCCTAGGATTCAAAGGTCCACAATTTTTAGCTGGCCTTTTCAGTAATACCAGCAGTGTCCTGGTAGGTGGCCCTCAAAATTTGCAGTTGTCGGTGTGTGGGGATGTCTTGGGATTGTGTCCTGTCCAGCATCTTGCCATGCTTCGGAGCTACTAGGAAAGCCCCAGTTCTGCGACTTGCCACACATCTCCAGCATCCAGCACCCGCTGCATGGCTGACTACCCTTCCTCTGCTGTGATAGCTGAATCAAACGATACAGGTTGCCACTGGCAACCCAGCAAAGGCGTTGGGGGACCCTTGATAAGCCTGCAGCCTGAATGTGGGGGTGGGGAAGGCACTGCCCTTTCTGCGGAGTTTCCTTCCTTCTCGGTGTGGGCTATCTGCTGGTTAAAGCATGGGTTAATCACCTGTTGTTGTTTTTTAACAGTTTCCATTTTAAACAGATTTGCATATTTACTCTCAGTGCCATAGAGGTGCTCATTTTGAGTGATTGGAGGATTTGTGAGTTTAGGATTTAATCAACAAATGCTACCACTCATTAGAATGAAAGGTCTTTGTTCATATTTTGCTTGCTGCCTGGCTCAGTAACACACCAGCCCCCAAATAGCCTCAAAAATCAACAGAGAGACCCTTCTTCACTCAGCCCCTCGCTAATGGAAATTGGGCTCCTGCTGATTAATCCCCTACACCATTGTCTTGATCTACAGATTAAAGCTTTCATCTTTTGAAGCTCATGTAAACACCTCTTTCCTCTAGAAAAGGGTTGTGCTTCTCTCCACAAGGGCTAGGAACTTGCCTAGTGAATCTTGGGATCTGAAGTTCTGTGTCAGGCATTTAAAGTCATTGGAAGAGAAGCTGTCTTGTGGTAGGAAGCATGACTTGCCTCCCTTGTTAAGCAGGGTCCACCCTGGTTTGCATTTGAATGGGAGACATGTATGAGCACTGTAAGGTATTTCCTTCGTGGGATGGGGCTGCTCTGGGAAGAGCATCTGCATGCTTGCATGCAGAAGGTCCCAAGTTCCCTCCCTGGCAGCCAAGACAGGGCTGAGAGAGATTCCTGCCTGCCACCTTGGAGAAGCTGCTGCCAGTCTGTGTAGACAATACTGAGCTAGATGGACCAAGGGTCTGACCCAGTAGAAGGCAGTTTCCTTTGCTCCTAAAGTCAATGCTTGGCATGGCAAATATGCAGGGCCTTCGGGCAGTGCTCCCTGTAACAGGGATTCCCTGATATTGTTGACTAAAAGTCCCATAATCTCCAGCTGTAATGGCCATCATTGCAGCTGGGAATTATGGGAGTTGCAGTTGCAGTCAACAACATCTGGGAATCCCTGTTACAGGGAGCACTGCCCGTGGGTGATCTGTGAGAGCACAGAATGAGGGTCTGTGGAAGAACTGAGGGCTCTTCCTTGGCATCAGTCTGAATAGAGAACTCGGGCCATCAAGTTTGGAAGTGAAATGGGCCACTCATTGCCCCCCCCCCCTCTTTCCTGTAGGCTTTCCAGAGGCTACTGTGGGAAACAGGATGCTGGACTCGAGAGGCCTCCTTGGGCCTGATCCAGCAGGGCTGTTCTTGTGTGTGTTCTTGCCATCACCTACGTGGCAATAAAAACATCTAGGCTAGTGCTATATAGCCCAGCAGGGGGAAGCCTGAAGAGAGGGGGAAAGGGTCCCCTTCTGCTCCCTCCACTACTGCCGCCAGTGGGGCCTGAACAGCTACAGAGCCCCCCCATTCCACCCCTCGGGTTGGAGCTGTGAACAGGACCACTCCTCTTGGAGGCTGGGGAGTGGCGGCTACTATTACCAATATTTATGTGCCACTTTTTGACAAAAGCTCTCAATGTGGTTTACACAGAAAAATAAATAATACATCAATAAGCTGGTCCCCTCTCCCCAAAGGGCTCACAATCAAAAAGAAACACAAGGTAGGCACCAGCTCACAAACTAAAAGGAAACATCAGATAGACACCAGCAACAGCCACTGGAAGGATGCTGTGCTGGGGGTGGAGAGGGCCAGTGGTGGTGGTGCTGCTGCTGCTCAGTCAATAGAATCCCCACTCTTGAAAGGTGCCTCTTTGCTCAGTTAGCTGCGGAGTCTTCCTCCAAGGTTCATTTGTAATGGAGCCCCTCTCCTGGCTCCTGTTGTCCAGGCTACCATGGCTCTACAAATTCGCATTTGTGGGTGGTCTGCTGCGGTTGCTGAGGTGAGAGGGCCAGAGGATGGAATTCCCCTTCTGTTGTCACAGCAACCGTTTCCGTGGGAAATGGTGCAAAGGTGCTATTGGCCATGAGGACAGATGGGCGTGTGAGGGCTGCTGGGAGGCAGAGCTTGTTGGGTGAGGAAGGATGGCTGGAGAGTGATGCAGGCAAGCAGAGCATGAGGGGAGGGGGATCCCAGGCAGGTAAGGAATGCCTCTCTCCCCTTTTAGTACAGCTCCCTTGCAAGAGTGACTCTTGAAACTGGGCCGGTGGGGGCAGCACACATGTTAGGCTTTTCTGGAGTGACTGCTAAGGTGACTGCTGAGTTTGCTTCATATCTTGCCTTCTACTGAGGGCACTGCAGGTATCCCACTCCTTGTGGAGGGCGGGGGGGGGATGACGTTTGCATGACAGTAATTGGCAACCCAGCAAGGTTAGGGAAATGGAGGAAAGAGAGCTGGTCTTGTGGCAGCGAGCATGAATTGTCCCCTGTGCTAAAGAGGGTCCCCTCTGGTTTGCATTTTAATGGGAGACTACATGTGTGAGCACTGTACGATATTCCCCTGGGGGCATGGTGATGCTCTGGGATGAGCACCTGCAGGCTTGCATGCAGAAGGGTCCCAGTTCCCTCCCTGGCAGCATCCCCAGACAGGGCAGAGAGAAAATCCTGCCTGCAACCCTGGAGAAGCCACTGCCAGTCTGTGCAGACCAGGGATACTCAATGTCAGGCCCCCAGATGTTATTGGACTTCAGCTCCCATAATCCCCAGCCCCTGTGGCCTTTGGTTGGGGATTATGGGAGCTGGAAGTCCAATAACATCTGGGAACCCGACGTTGGCAATCCCTTGTTGCTAGACAACACTGAGCTAGATGGACCGACTTGGTATAAGGCAGCTTCTTATGTTCCTAATTTCCAGTGTCAGGAGGACCCTTTGACATAAATCGCTTCTGTAAAGGGAGAATGTGGGCAAGCACCGCTTCTCCTGCTCAGGTGAGAGAAACTGCTCCTGGGCCTCCTGCTCAAGGCGCTGGACCTGGTGGTGTCTCCATCTTGGCCACCGATTGCCATACAGCGGCAGGAGGTTTTGGCAGGAAGCCATCACTTCAGTTCAAAGGAACATTGTTGGCCTCATGGGATGTACACCTCTTGCTGAAATGCATGGGAAAGAATGGAGCCTTTTATGCACCGGCTAGTCCTGAATCGGCGCCAAAGGAGGCAGCTTGGGTGGCTCCTCTCCCTCCTGCCCGAGAGTCACGCTGCCTGCAGGCTGGCCATTTGTCAGGTAGAGCTGCAGTGTTAAATGAGCAGCTCTACCTGATGAATGGCCAGCCTGCTGCCAGCTCGGCTCTTGGGATGGAGGGGAGCCACCCGAGCTGCCCCTTTGGTGCTCCCCTGGCTCATTAGGATGAGCGGCCCCTGGAGGTAGGAGGCTGCATCCTTTGGTGTGAGCCTGTGTATGTTCTGTGCATTTATTATTGTAATGCTGTCAGCTAAGGCAATGTCACAGGGCAGGGATCCGTGGCCTTACTGTCAGTAGAGCAGAGAAGGCATCAAGTTGGTCAGCAGGACGTTTGGTGTCGTCTTGCCTTCCTGGAATGGCAAGAGTCTGTGTTTTTAGGCAGGCAATACTGGGTGTGTGTGTGTGTGTGTGTGTGTTTAAAGTTTGTTGTGACATGCTACAAGTAAGTGGAGAATGGGGACAAAAGGAGCCAAATTCATCTTCTCCCCCCCCCCAAATTGACCCTTACTGCTACTGGTAGTTCCATATCATGTTTTAAGGGTTCAAAGCATTCAGACACACACAACTTACTTGGCAATCTTTACAAGAGCCGTGTAAAATAGGCTGCTATCATCATCCCCGCTTTGCAGAGATGCAGGGAGGCCAGGCAGAAAGCCGCCGGGAGATTCCCTAAGACTTCTACGTGTCCCTAATCAATCCCACACTGAGCCCTTCTTGCGTCTTATTTCCTTGCGTCTTATTTCCTTCGCGAGGGGGCTGCCCAGCTTTCCGGGGAAGTTTGTACCTTTGGATGTTCCAAAGAAGGGAACTCTGTGCGCCCCGCGAGCAGTCTGGTGCCTGACATACAAAGCACAAATCTCCAACTTCTTAGAATACACAGAAGAGAACACGGTGCCTTTCTGTGCCTCCAGGAAGGGCACAAAGTGAACTGGACAAGGTGTGCTTTCTGCAGCCTTCTCCAATGAAGAGGCCAAACTGATGATTGGGAGAAGGAGTCCTTTGCACTGAGTGAGGGGGCCAATGAGGAACACAGCTGCTGTGATTCAATCTCTCTGCTACATCCTCCCCACCTTGGGGGTGGGGTGGGGATCCCTTGTTCTCTAAGGGGCATATGCATTCATTTTTCTTGCTCCTCACAGGTGACCTAAGGAACCCATTACCTCATGCTTGTTTGCTCTTGGTCCCTCCCCACAAAGGTCACCAAAACAGTAGCAGCTCTCCTAAGGAGCCAGGAGACCACCAAAGGAGGCAGTTCAATTTGCTCCTCTCTCCCACCCCACCTGAGAACCATGCTGCTGCCGGCAGGCTGGCCATTTGTCAGAGCTGCACAGTTAACTGTGCAGCTCTGCCTGATGAATGGCCAGCCTGCAGGCCGTGTGGGAGAAAGAGGAGTGACTTGAGCTGCCTGCTTTGGTGCTCCCCTGGCTCATTGGGACAAGCTGCTAGTGTCAAGTTAGGGCATGTCTCCAAAAACAAGTCTCTGTGATTACAAAGTCTTATCAGCATGGAACCTAGCCCTTCATGGTATGCCAGTTTGGCATTCTGACAATTCTATGGGTTTTTTTTTTTTTTTTTTTTTTTTTTTTTGAGTTTTAACAAACAAACATCTACTTAGCCCGTATGACTGCAGAAGAAATCTGATGGCATCTCAGTAGACAGAGAGGTTCTGAGCAATGGGCTTTGTGGTATCCATACCCTCTTAACACTGCATGGATTAAAATGGGAGTATGTTGAGGGATTGGGAAAGGGGTGTGACCAGGTAACCTGGGAGGTGTGGTGCAAAGATCTGACTACCAGCATGCCCCTCATCAAGTGCGTGCACAACCAAAGGTGCACCTAGGTAATTTTAGAGCCTGGAACTAAAGGGCATTGGAGCCTCCCTCCTCGCTGTAAGTTAAGCATCATCCCCTGACGCACACAGTATTTTTTAACATATGGATTCTTGCGGGCACGGGCACAAACAGCAACATAAAGCAGGTATATTTATGCAAAAATGCATTCACAGAAACATTTTGACACATCACATATCCCCATCCCAGATATTTATTTCCCCGCTTCCCCCTCTGTCTCTAAAGCACCCGGCACAGGTCAAGATCACACTTGGCGGCCCAGCGCAGTGCGGGCCAGCAGTGACCACGCCCCCCAGGACAGACTGAAGAGGATTTGGAGGCCCCCAGGGGGTAGGAGTGCATAACACAGGATTCCAGACCGTCACAGAAAAGGAGCCCAAGCCCAGGGTTCCCAAGGTTTTGCAGATGAAAATTGTAACAACCCATCCTCATACCCAGGATGACTGCCCAAGCCCCCCTGCCCACCAAGACACCTTGCTGAAGACTGGATCCAGCCCACTCTATGCGGCGCATGGCAGGGTGCCTTTGTTTTGTGCACCCATGGCCATACAGGTGCAAAGGCGACAGGATGCATGCACCCGGAGATTTGATTTCTGGGGAGGGACTCGGGAGAGAGACTTGAATCCTGACGGGTGACCACTCACATGAAAAGCCATGGAAGAAGGCAGCACCCACAAGAGGCAGATACAGGGACAAGACGGGGTGGTGATTTGCCAGGGGCCGGTTCCCAGCGATAGGGACTGTCCCTGGAAAAATAGGGACCGCTGCACCCTGTGAAGACCCTGGGGCCAGCAGAGGCTTGGCTTTCTGACCTTCTGGTGGCTTCCATTTTCTTCCCTTCCTTCCACTTTTGCCCCTTTCCTTTCCAAGGGATGGTGCACATCGTGGCATTGCGACCCCAGTTAGGCAGCTCTGAGAGCGCTCTTTCCCAGCGCAGCACTGGCCACTTGCTCGCTCCTGCGGTGATGCAAGGGAACGCGGAGAGTCACGACTCTCTGAGTGCAGAGCCAGGGCATGGCAGCAGCTTCATCCCTGCTGAAGTGGCCACTTGAAGTGGACGACAGTGCCAAAGCTACGGTGTGCCTTCCAAAGCGAGACGCTCCTCTTTCCCACCTGGGGCAGACAGATTGGGTTTCCCAGATGGAATTGCTGCTGCATGTTTTCCTTGCTTCAGAAGCCGGGGAAGGCCCCAGCAGAACCAAACAAACAGCAAGGAGGGGGGCTTTGTCAGAAGAAGACACCATTCCTCTTTTCCCAAAGCTGCAGCTGGTTCGGAAAGTGGGGGAATTCCCCAGCAGCCACCCTCCCTCATTCCCAGAAAGTCCAGACACTTGTGAGGTCTGGAGTGTGGCTGATCTGGGCTGGGACACATCCCCACCTTCAGGGACATTTTTTTCTGCTCACGGTATTTCACTTTCCCTGATTACTAATCACACTGAAGGCTGAGACCCAAAAATCAGGCCTGGTGGAAGAGAGATGCTCCTCCTCCTGCTGGCTCCCGACTCATTGGCAGCCTGAAGCTGGCTGGCTTCCCCAGCCGCGGTGAGACCAGGCTGAGAAGCAGACAGACCCTCCTCTGGGGAATAGGCTGCCTGCCTGAGGGATTCATGGGGCCCATTGTGATCATCCTTGGTTCCATGGCCTCTTTGTAGCATGCAATGTTTTTATTTTCACTGTGATTACTAGGGCAGCAACGTTTAATTGGCTAGATCAGGGGGTCTCAGATTTGCATCGCCAGATATTATTGGACTACAACTCCCATCACCCTCAGCCACAATGGCCCTCCCTTCATTCAGTTTATATACCACCTGACTCTGAAGGCTCTAGGCAGTTCACAAACCATAAATACAATAAAACATAATAAAACACAATTAAAACAACCATGAGTAACACCATTTAAAACATTCAAGCATTATTCAAAACCAGGCTAAAAAACAAAATTGTCTTGATGGCTCCTTTAAAGGGTGGCACAGATGTCATGCCACTGATAGCTCTAGGAAGTGCATTCCACTGCCCCGGAGTGACTCCAGAGAAAGCTCCTGAGTCACTGCCAGAGGAACTGGCCGCATCTGGAGCTAGACTTGGCTTGATGACCTTCATGTGTGGATCATGCAGAAGGAATTCGTTTCCCTTTCATTTCAGGGACAAGCAGGACAAAGTTTCTTCACAGCTGGGTTTCCTTCTCCAGGAAATTGCCACCTGTCATCATCACCTGTTCACTCTGGCAGGGGATGATGGGAGTTCTAGTCCAAAAACATCTGGAGAACCAGTTTCAAGAACCCGTGCACACTGAGATATCTATTCAGCCTCACAGCTCTATGAGGCTGGTGGTTAATGTTTCTGTTTTACAGGCTGAGTGGTTTTACCTGAAGGATTCATGGGACTGAACTCAGGTCTTTCCCTGTTTCAGCCCCAACACTCTCCGGGTATCACATAACTGCGCCATTTGCCACTTTTGCTTCAACCTGAACAGTCTTCAGAAACCCAATGGACAAAAATCGAATTCCCTTTACTTCAGATGCATCTATGTTTTATTATTTTAGAATAAAAAATACTGCTGCCAGGTTTGTCCAAAGGGGGCTTGTTAACGTGGCCCTGATATTAATCTCATCATGTGGGAGACTTTTCCCTGTGGGTAGCAAGCGACTGATTGCAGGATATCTGATTAAGGCATCAGAGAACTGGGCTAACATGTGATAACTGCAACTATGAACTAAGGAAAAAACCATCTCCTTCTTTAAGTTCAGACTCCCTGTGATGAAGATTAAGTACCCTCTGCTTTGATAGTGATCATGGAGGGGGCGGGGGGCGTGATTCACACAACTGCTGATCTTTGTGCATGAAATTGAAAATATCACACACACACTTGAGTATCTCAAAAGACAGATATACTGAGATTTTGCTGATACTCAAATTTCACCTGTTTAAAGGTTTAAAACAGGTGCCTGTTTTCTGATATTTTAGGGAACATGGAGATGTTTTGCGCCTTTCTCCAAAGGGACTAGGACACCCAGGTCTTTGGGATGGAGTCTCATGGCCCCTTTCTGCTTCCGAGAGCTTAGGGAAGCAGCAAAAAGTGTAGGACTTGTGACACATGTTACAAAATATGGTGTCACAACCAGTGATCCCTCGAACAGGAATTCCCAGATGTTGTTGACTACAACTCCCATAATCTCCAGCCAACGGCCATTGCACCTGGGGATGCTGGGAGTTGTAATCAACACCTGGGAACCCCTGTTAGAGGGAACACTGGTCACAACCTAACTTGCTTATCCCCCGCCATCACCCCCCGCCCTCCGGGAAGAGTTGCTTGCCTTCTTCCCCCACTCCCCACTTACTAGATTCCAGTGTTGCCCATAGCAACATGAAGGGCCTAGGGATGTCCTCCTTCCCACAAAACAGCAAAGCCTGTTCCTGCAAGCCATTCCTTGATCACGCAGGAAATTGCTTTGATATCTGTGGTGGGGAAGTATCCAGAGCTTAAATGTTCATTTCCAAAAGGAAACCTCTTGCTAGAGCAAGAGAGGGTAAGTAAATGGGGCTGCCGGTCAGTGTCGAGCATCTGCTTGGCATGCAGAAGGTCCCAGGTTCAATCCCTGGCAGCGTCTCCTGCAGGTGGCACAGATGCCTGTCTGCAGCTCCAGAGAGCGGCTGCCAGGCAGTGTAGACCAGGGGTTCCCAACTGGTGTTACTCCAGGTGTTGCTAAACTACCACTCCCATCATCTCCCGCTACAATGTACTGTGGCTGTGAAGCCCTGGTTAGAAAATACTGAGCTAGATGGACCAAGCAGCTAATGTGCGCATCTGAGCCCCTGATGAAACTGGCCCCTTTCCCTACACAGCCAGCAGGGAGAAAGACAAGGCCCTCGCTGTGTGTGAGAATATATTTGTCATATTTATGAACCATCTGATATAGGCCTCTGGTCTGTATACCAGTTCCATTATTTCACATGGCCCAGAGCTGAGGAACCTAGGAAGCTGCCATATACTGAGTCAGACCCTTGATCCATCTAGCTCATTATTATCTGCACAGACCGGCAGTGACTTCTCCCAGGTTGCAGGCAGGAATCTCTCTCAGCCCTGCGTTGGAGATGCTGCCAGGAAGGGAGGGAGGAGGAGGACCCTTCTGCACGCAAAGCAGGTGCTCTCAGGAATGTACAAAAATGAATGACAGGGAATGCCCTCTGAAAAGCTCTGGTTCCTTCCAACGGGCCCGTTTGGACAGTCAATGCATCCCATGGCTCTTTGGACAGAGGAACCTAGGAAGCTGCCTTCTACTGAGTCAGACCCTTTGTCCATCTCACTCAGTATTGTCTGCACAGACTGGCAGTGGTTTCTCCAAGGCTGCAGGCAAGAATCTCTCTCAGCCCGTATCCTGGAGATGCTGCCATGGAGAGAACTTGGAACCTTCTGCATACAAAGCAGGTGCTGTAAGGAATGTACTAAAATGAATGACAGGGAATGCCTGCTAAAGGGCCATAGGAATGCCAACGACCATTTGGATATTCAAAGCATTCCATGGTCCTTTGGAAGGAGGAACATAAGAAGCTGCCATATACTGAGTCAGACCTGTGGTCCATCTAGCTCAGTATTGTCTACACAGACTGGCAGCGGCTTCTCCAAGGTTGCAGGCAGGAGTCTCTCTCAGCCCTTTCTGGAGATGCTACCAGGGTGGGAACTTGGTAACTTCTGCAAGCAGGTGCTCTTCCCAGAGTGGCCCCACCCCCTGAGGGGAATCTCATACAGTGCTCGCAAGCAGTGTTCCTTCTAACAGAGATTCCCAGATGTTGACTACAACTCCAGAATGCCCAGCTGCAATGGCTTTTGCTTGGGAATTATGGGAGTTGTAGTCAACAACATCTGGGAATTCCTGTTAGAGGGAACTCTGCCCACATGTTGTCTTCCATTCAAATGCAAACCAGGGTGGACCTGCTTAGCAAAGTGAACAATTCATGCTTGCTACCACTTGTCACAGATAATAGGTTCTGGGGCTAAGCCTGGAATGAAAACCCTGGGGCCATTTAATAAAGATGGGCTGGGAATTAAATACATGCCCTTCTCCATGCTCCTTGGATAGACCCTTTCTAGTCTTCTTTTCCTTCCTATTCAGCAGATGTTCCTCTGTGTGGGTAGAGCCGTCAAGACGGAAGCATATTTCAGCAAGAAGT
Source organism: Hemicordylus capensis (assembly GCF_027244095.1). Taxonomy (NCBI): domain Eukaryota; kingdom Metazoa; phylum Chordata; class Lepidosauria; order Squamata; family Cordylidae; genus Hemicordylus; species Hemicordylus capensis. The sequence continues at coordinate 32,330,729 of NC_069663.1, forward strand.
TGCAGTGTGGTGTTGGCTTTTTGGAGGGCGTTTCCCCCCTAGAGGTGGAAGGGGGATAGAACCTGTCTCTCAACCCTGGGGCCCTCCCCTGTTCGTTAGCCATGGCCATTCAGATGACCGCTGCAATGGAGTAGCTAAAGGACTCCTTGCTTTGCTGAACGGCAAAATAGGTCGCACATAATCAGCAAATGGGAAAGGACAGATGGTGCCTGCTGTTATTGCAGCTCTGCTTGAGAGGAAGGCTGCAGTGGGTTTAACTCTCCAGTTCCTGCATCTCTGGAAGGAAGCCAATCAAAGAAGAAGGTACAGCAGATACTCCGGGATCCACCCGGCCGAGCCTGCTTCTCCTGCCAGTGGTTAACCTTCCTGTTTGCATTGGCAGTTTACCAGTGGAAATAATGCCAGCTGTCCCCTTATTAACTGATGCCAAGCCCATCCTCTTGACCAATGGGTTTTGCTTTGTGCTCAGAGTCTGGGAAGGGAATATCTGCAGGCTAGGGTGGCAAATGTCCCCAGAACTTGAAACCAAAAAGTTAAAAATTCCCCTTCCCTGATGCTATCTGTGTGGCTTGGCTCTGTGGCTTAAGAAATGGTTTGGAGCTCTTCATTCTGCAGGCACCTTCCTGCTCTGCACCTGTTCTCTGTGGCCAAAGGTGCACTTAGGTAATCTCAGAGCCTGGACCTAAAGGCTTTAGAGGCCCCCCTCCTTGCTGCAATTTAAGCATCATCCCGCGCTACACACACACACACACACACACACACACACACACACACACACACACACACACACAGAGTATTTTTAACACATAGGTTCTTGAGGGCACAAACAGCAACTGAGCTCACACTAATGTAATAATATAATATAGGTATATTTACGCAAATATGCATTAGCAGAAATATTTCAACACACAACATATTCCACAAATTTCTTTCCCCACTCCCCGCTGTCTCTAAAGCACTGAGCACAGGTCATCACAATCACACAGCTGCCCGGCACCATGCAGGCCAGTGGCGACCACACCACCCAGGAGAGACTAAAGAGGATTTGGGGGCCCCAGGGGCTGTGGAGGTGCTGGACTTCGGCCCTGCAGCCCAGGGATAAGAGCGCCAAGGTCTGTGGCGTATATGTGTGCTTGTACACGTTCTCACAGAGAGGGGGAGAGAAAGATTCTGAGAATGGCAGGAATGGGAGGGTTTGACTTGGTGGTCTTCTGGCTTCGTGCAGTCTTGTGAATGAAGACAGGGGCTTCTGCTCTAGACAATGTGCCCTTTAATCCTCCCTGTGGGACTCGGGGTAAAGAGCAGCAAAAGTAAGCATTCCCTTCCCCTTGCTCTGGTTTTGAACGAAAAGCAGGGCCTCTCACACTCCGCACTTTCAGTTGGTACGTTTCAGTTTGCAAATCTTTCCCCATCTTGCTGTTTCCCGTGAGGTGCCAGGTGCAAAATGCTGTCAGTTTCCAAGGAAGCCTTCCGTGGTCTCCTGTGCCCACCTGGCGGTATGAGTAAGCGGATTCTGAGACAAAGCACTAGAGGAGACCTTTGCCCTTCTTCCTCCTCCTGACACGGCTGGTCTCCTTCCCGGGGAAACAGGCCAGGTGTCTTTCTGTCCCGGCTGGTCTGGAGGGGAATCCTCCTCCTGCCCAAGGGTCATGGGCACTTGGTTGGCATGTGGCAGTACAGAAATGTGATTAAAATAAATGAAATAAAATAAATAATGTCCTTCCTTGCCCCTGGCTGGCAGAGGTCAGCAGACACTTAACAGTACTCCCTTTTATAATGGGAGAGCTCTTCAGGATTCAACACACTCAAGATGTTTTAAGCCATTTAACTGGCTAGATTAATTGTATTTTAAATAAAGGTGGACATCACGAAATGTTGACAGAGGTGTCATTCCCTGTCCTGGAGAACAGGAAGTCATTTCTTTTTAAGTATGAGATTAACGGGCAGTTTAATAAATAAAAGCGACCAGCATACTCTTTGTTGGCGGAGTGGGGGGACAGCATCCCCAGTGGTTTATTTTTCTGAAACTGTCTGTAAGGCTCAGATCTGGGCACACTGAATATGGAGACTCCTAGAGTACATCTGGGCCAGCATGGCTGTAGGGGATGGGGACTGTGGACTGATCCAGAGTGGCATGAGCACCACTCAGCCCCGCAGATCTCCACCCCAGTGTTCCTTCCTCTTCACATCGGCTGCGGAAAGGAGGAAGAGTTAGTATTTAGTATCTATGCGGTTCCATCTCCTACTCGGAAAGTGAGGGGCTTTCCCTCCCTTGGCTACATCTTGCTGATTCTGCATACTGATAGCCCCTCTGGGCCGTTTCTTGAAACTTTTGGTTTCAGATCCCTTTATTTATTTAGGTCGTCTTTATTTACTTTTGTTTTTTAGTTTTTATTTTCTCTGTATGATGAAGATAAAATTAGAACTGTGGCTAAATACTGTTATATTCTTTGTAAAATACGTGTTAATGTTTCGCTTATGTTTTTATGTCTGTATTTGTAATACTGCTGGTCAAGGACCGAATAAATATTACGTTCACGTTATTTACTTTCTGTGTAAATCACTTTGAGATCTTTGTTTAAACGTGGTATATAAATGTACGTAGAAGTCATTTGGAAAGAAAGCACAGGCATTTCATCTTGAAATGCCTGAAGCACAAGCTTCCTGGTCACATAGAACTCTTCTTCTTCAGACCTTGGTGTTAAAAAAAACAACACCCCTCTACCATAAAAGATGAGGCGACATGCTCTGGCTGATGTGAACCAATCAGTCAAGAAAGCTGCCTTTGCTTTGACGAGCCAGACATTCAGACAGGGATTCCTGTTAACTGGATTACAAACTGAAAGTACCTCGCCTTGAGAGGGATTATCAGGTTTCACCACACACACCAACAGGGTAGCCCACAGGTGGCTGGGGCTGATGGGAGTTGAAGTCCAACAACATCTGGGCACCCAAGGCAGAGAACCCATGGGGCAGCCAAAGAAAAACCAAACCAAACCACCAAGATATAGGGATGGAGAAAAATCCATCAGGAAACGAAATGAAATTGTATTACAAGGTACTTCTCAGTCTCCAGTGGTCTGGAGGTCATTGGATTGCTTTTACAAGCATCTTAGCATTTTCCAAGGGGCATGATTGTTTCCCCTCTGTCACTTCCTCTGAAGTCCCCTTTGGGAAGTTCACAATAACACAACTTGAGGAAATTTCCCCTCCCTTGGGGCAGGGGGGGGCTCCTACTGCGATGCAGCAGCTGCACCACACCCCTCCCATTTAAGGGAAAGGGAAGCAAAGCTTCCTCAGCCACTGGGTTTCCCCCTCTTGCCACATGCCCTGGCTGTCACCAGCCTGCTCATTTTCCTCTCGAATGACACAGCAGAGTGCAGGGCTGCTTTCCTCGCTGGCTCGGGTTCCCCAACCTGTGGGCAATGGAGCAATTCTGGCTGCAGGGTGTTGTGCAGCGTTTTCATTTCGTAAAGGACGTGCCAGTCTTGGGGACTGGGAAGGAAGGGGTGGTCTGCCTCCTTTTGTGCAGGCTAGACAGAATAACTCTTGGCATTGGCAGTGGGTCTCCCAGGGAGTAACACTGCGATCTGCTGGCTGATTTTGCACAACAGAAGGGTGCCATGGCACATGGTTGGCATGTAGAAAGTCCCAGCAGGAGTGGCCAAGACCTTTGGGTGCCTGAGGCAAGGCACAAATCCTGCCCCCACCTGCCTTGCTTGCCCAGTGGCATGCCAGCATGCGCAAAGAGACATGCGCTACGAGGCCTCCCACACTTGCTGGATTTGAAAGGCAGAGGGGTGGAGTGGAGGAGAGTAGGGGGCTGGAGCGCGCGCACACACACACACACACACACACACACACACACACACACACACTCTCCTCTCCTCCTTTATTATGATTTATTACATTTGCAAATCGCCTAATACCTAGCTCTCAAGGTGTTGTGCACAACTTAAAACAAAACAAAGGCAAAACCATTTTAAAATGATAAAATGTTTAAAAACAGTTTCAACCAAAAAAACAACAAACCATTTTAAAATAGTTTTTTGTAATCTCTAAATTTTTATTGATTTTAACAATATCTTAACATTCACAACACATTACACAAATATTGACTTCCCGCTCACACCTCCTCGTGAATCACCAACTATAGAATTAACCCTTGCTATCATAATAATTCAAAACATATGTCTAAACCTTACAAACTCGATTTTGATCTACCCAACCTGCTAGTATTACTAAATTGCAAACCCTGTTGTAAAATCAATATTAGGAAAGTAGTTCTTTAAGTATAATAAGAATGGTTTCCAATCTTCTTTAAAGCATAAAATAGTTTTAGCAAAAGGCCTGAGGTGTGTTTTAAGCGATTTTTTAAAAGGCAGCCAGAGATGGAGAAGCTCTTAGACTGACTCCCACTCCATCCTCCCCACTCTTCAGATTCAGCAACTGCAGGGTGAGGAGCAGGAGAGGCAAAGCGGTGGGGGGGGGGAGAAGCAGCCCCCTGACCATCCGCCACATGAGGGAAGGGCCTCAGCTCACCTCCTGGTCTGGGCGGCCCTGGGCTTCACCTTCAAATCCTGGCATCTCCACCAAGGGCTGGGCTAGAGGGGGTGGTTGGTGTATTCAGGTTCTGCTCCACTGGCGATCAGGTAGGGGTGTGGCATCCAAGGGGCAGCGGGAGCTGAACCTCCTCCACTTCCCCCCACACCATGGTCTGTCACCTCAGGCCCTTCTTCTCCCTGCCTGGCTCATTTCACAAGAAGGGCGTCTGGAGAGAGACAGTTGTGGGGAGGGGAAAGCAGGAGTGGTTCGTCATCCTCACAAGCTGGGGGAGGGCACCAAAGGAGTCACAGCTGCCCCTCCTTCCTGGAGTGGCTCACCACCCAGCTCTACCTGATGAATGGCCAGCCTGCAGGCAGCGGGGCTCTAGGCGGGGCAGGATGGAGGAGAGAGCAGCAAATGGAGCTCCAGGCAGGCAGAAGTGCCTCCTTTGACCCTGCCCTGTTGCTGGTGAGGACGAGCTGCGGGGGGGGGGGGAGGAGAGTTCCCCTTGGGATTTAAAAACCGCCCCTCACACTCCCTGATTTATAAATGTGTGGGGCAGACACACAAACAACGGACATGAGTCACTTCTTCATTAGTCCTTAGAAAGGATCTTGGGTTGCTGAGCTGGGATAGGTGTGAATGTTTCAATGTACAAAGCAATCTCAGCCTGGAAATTATGATCTGATGCCAGCTGCATGAAGTCAAAATACTCATAGGAACACAGGAAGCTGCCATATACGGAGTCAGACCATTGGTCTATCTAGCTCAGCACTGTCTTCACAGACTGGCAGCGGCTTCTCCAAGATTGCAGGCAGGAATCTCTCTCAGCCCTATCTTGGAGGTTCAATAAAAAAATCTTGTCCCATTAAAAATAAATAAATCTTGTCCTATCTTGGAGAAGCTGCCAGGGAGGGAACTTGGAGCCTTCTGCTCTTCCCAGAGCAGCTCCATCCCCTCAGGGGAATCTCTTGCAGTGCTCATACATCAAGTCTCCCTTTCATATGCAACCAGGGCAGACCCTGCTTAGCTAAGAGGACAAGTCAAGCTGGCTACCACAAGACCAGCTCTCCTCTCTCTCACTCCCACCCCACCTGGGCCAGAGAGACTAAAGGTGTGAGGAGAGAGGAGGATTTCAGGGAAAACTCCCTTCCTTAGGCATCCAAACAGGGGCGTAGCTAGGGGGGAGGGGGCCCCAAGAGTGAGGGAGACAATGAAGATAATAGGGAGGGGTGGATCTGGAGGGCCCTCAGCAGCTGGGGGCCCGTGTTCTTTGAACCCTTTCGCTCAATTATAGCTACGCTCCTGCATCCAAAAGTTGCTCTCAGCATCTCTTAACTGTGAAATCCACAAATTTTGTTGCAACTGATGTGATCAAATGCCTTGTGGTGTGATCTCCCTCTTAAACCTGTACATTGGATGCCACTTGTTAGTTCTAAGTGGACGGCCACTGGTTCTTGCATCCGGGACTTCCCTGTGCAGCTTTTCTACATCATCCACACAGGGGGGGGGTCTATTTTAAAGGAGCCATTAATGCTCCCCCTCCTACGTCAAGGAGTGAATAAATGCAGCGGGGAAAGCCAGTGGCGCATCACCCCTGGATTTGGGCTGGTGTGACTCAGAACAAGACTCTGGCAGATGAGGCTGGGGTCAGGTGACCAGGTTGACAGACAGCTAGCTGCTCCTGGGGTGCCCACTCATCTCACCCTCGCCTCTCCAAAAGAAGCTTGCATAGTGCTTCACAAACCCAAAAAGCCTGTCTGAGCAGAGCTGCCAGCGAGACCAAAGAAATGTGTAGGTGCACCATAGAAAGCGATGCTGCTCAGAGGATGCCATCTTCAGCTCTCTGTTATCTGCCTCCAGCATCCAAAAGCAGTGCTCAGGTTCCAAAACAAGAGGTGCTGGGCCCCAGTCTGTCTGTGAGAGAGTCCCATCCTCCAGGCCTTGGATCCCAGATGCCTGGCTGTGGCTGATCAGCGAGAGGAACTCTGTGCACGTTCAGAGGTACTCTCACAATACACCCTGCCAACAAGGCCTCTTGGGAGTTAAAACTACTTGCACAGAGACAGCCCTAAAGCAATGAATTGTAGCAGAGGATGATAACAAGGCAGGTCTTTTTCCACTCCTCTTCCTTCATAAAACAAACTTCCTTGTTTAAACTCCTCTTCCTTTTATCAATAAAGTAAGGAAACAAAGCAAGGCTTTGAAGAGGAGAGCTGGTCTTGTGGTAGCAAGCATGACTTGTACCCATAGCTAAGCAGGGTCTGCCCTGGTTGCATCTGAATGGGAGACGAGAAGTGTGAGCACTGGAAGAGATTCCCCTCAGGGGATGGAGCCGCTCTGGGAAGAGCAGAAGGTTAGAGATTCCTGCCTGCAACCTTGGAGAAGCCTCTGCCAGTCTGTGAAGACAATACTGAGCTAGATAGACCAATGGTCTGACTCAGTATATGGCAGTTTCCTATGTTCCCAAGACCTTTCTTCAGTTTAACAGTCAGCAAACTTGATGACCCCCAAGATACCCTGGGAGCTTCTGGCAAAGGGAGAGCAAAGCTCCCTTCCAGTACATCACAACCCCACAGGCATCGGAAGGGATATTCCTGCCACTTCCTTGCATCTGCTGGCCCTTAGAAGACTGGGATTCCTGCAGGACTCTAAATATGGGCAAGAGTCCTGGAAGCTGTGGGAAAGGGGGATGCAGGTGGGGCAGAGAGGACAAAGCAGCCCAGCTCACTCACCAGCCGTTCACCTTCAAACACTTTCCCACTCTCAGCTCTGAGTGATGGGAAATAGGAAAGAGAGAGAGAGAGAAAGAGAGTACTTCTGAGAATGTGCAAAGTATCTTCCCCTCACCACTTCCTTAGTTAGTCTCCACACTTCTGGGACCTCGTGGTCCTCTAATTACTGCCATGCTAAAAACCAGGTGCTACCTTTACAGTGTTTTTTCAACACTGTAATCTGGTCATGTCAAGAAAAGCATGTGAAGACCTGTAAGGGTTGCTCTGCTGAGTAATCCGTCCCATGCTGACAATGCCTGCTACTGGCACCCTGGTTTACCTCCCACTTTTTCTTAGAATGTTTAATATATAGGGGGAGGTCACAAGTGAGTCACTATTTCTGCCCCATCAGCAACTTGCAAAAAGGCTAATCTGTTTCACACGGACGGAGTCCAGATGGTTTTGTTCTCTCTTTCCTTTCAGTCTTGTGCATTTGGCAGGGAGACTTGTTGGCCCAATTGCACAAGCTCTCCAAGCACAGGCCAGCAGAAATTTTAGGAACACAAAAGAAGCAACATGAGATCCCAGACTTGTGATTTGGCATCATCTGTGGCATTGCCTGGGAGAGAGACAACTCTCAGATCGCGCAGTGTGGCAGCTTGAGGCTGCAAATTGTCTTGGGTCCTCTTTGTTTTTAGGTAAATCAGGCCTGCTTCATAGGAATTCTGGGACTGAAATATGAAGGTGTACTAGTATTACATTGGATCCCAGGAAAAAGAGACTTGTTTTACATTTTTGTTGGCCCCCTGTGTTGATAGAGTAACAAGCTTTTAAGTTGTGCAAACCTCTTAAATCAGGCAAGATGCTTTGTCTTCCATCCAGAGTTTCTTTGAACTGAAACCGAATGGGGTGGGGTAGAGAGGGAGTTCAGGCAGCCCATGTTTGTAGCTGTATTTCCCTGCATTCTCTGCTTCAGGCACCACATGGATGGATTTCTGCTTGGAAATGTAATATCTGGAGACTCTGGAAAAAGAGCCAAATCCTTCTTTTATATACTTTTTATTTCTAAATTTTACCAAAATGTATCAAAGAAAACAAACTACAAAAAACAACAGCTAGAGCTCAGCTTAGCAACAAATATAATACTTGTGGTTTGCATTTGGATGGGTGACTGCGTGAGCAGTGTAAGATATTCCTGTGAGGAATATAGGCCACCTCCAGCCTCAGAGGCAATATACCTCTAAATACCAGTTGCAGAAGAGCAACAGCAAGAGAGAGGGCATGCCATCACCTCCCGCCTGTGGGTCTCTCCCAAGCATCTGGTGGGCCACTGTGTGAAACAGGATGCTGGACTAGATAGGCCTTGGGCCTGATCCAGTAGGGCTGTTCTTGTTCTTATATGGGGTCATAACTCCGCGAGAGAGCATCTGCATGCTTGCAAGCAGAAGGTCCCAGGTTGACTCCCTGGCATCTCCAGGTAGGGCTGGAAGAGATTCCTGCCCCAAACCTTGAAGCCACCCACGGCCCGTCAGTGCAGACAATACTGAGCAAAATGGACCAAGGGTCTGATAGCTTCCTATAAGGCAACTTCCTATGCAGTTTCCTTAACATATTGAACTACTCTATGCCAAAATAATTTAAGTTCTGAGCTCCTCGGACAAAAGGCGGAATATAAATGTTTTTTAAAAAAGTTATGGGCAAGGCCACCACATATGAATATATGAGCCCACTTGACCACAAAGTCTCCCATCACGGGGAGAGTTTTGCTGATGCTCTATACCAGACATGACCTCATTAGCAGATTCCCTTACATTTAAGGAAGAGAAGGGAAACGGACCTCTAGGCCATCTATTTGTCCATATAGATATAGCTCCAAAATCTGCACACCAACTTTTCACATAACCATGTGGAGCTTTCCCCCATTTTAGCATAACGAGAGGGTTGTAAATCCTAGTAATTAAACCTTTAAACCTGTGATCACTCCAATAGCATCCCCCTCCCCAATCTGTTGGAGCTTTCTTAAAAATGCAACAAGATGTTAACATCTCCTAAAACCTGGGAAAATTCAAGATAGGGCATATTTTGCTGACCTGCCTTTTCCATCAAAACAGCTCTGGACAGAATACAATCCCTGCCTATAATTGCATGAAAACAGTGTAAGGAATTATGTCTCCAGGACACAAAGACGTTTGGATCCCTTCCTGGCGGAATTCCGAGAACCCTAGCACTGCAGCTCAGGTGATATACACTGAACAAGGCATCAGAGACCACAATAGGAACATAATTGGGCCCCTTTGCCCCCTGCTCACTGGGCAGAGACACACCTTTCCAAAGTGTCAGGTCCCATTGCACTGAGCAGGGGGAGAGCACTTGGCCGGCTCCAGCCCCAGCACAGCATCCCTCCAGTGGCTGTTGCTGGGGTCTCCCTTGTGTTCCTTCTTTAGACTGTGAGCCCCCTGGGCAGTGTTCACAGTGTAACAGTGAATCCCAGATGTTGTTGACTACAACTCCCAGCAACCCCAGCTGCAGTGGCCTTTGGCTGAGGACGCTGGGAGTTGTAGTCAACAACATCTGGGATTCCTTGTTACAGCGAACACTGCCGCCCCTGGGGACAAGGGACAGTTTTCTTCTGATTATTTTCCTAGGCAAGCCGCTTTGAGAACTCTTTTGGGGTTGAAAACCGGGATATAGATAATAGAAACCGTGATTTTTAAAAGGGGCAGGTTCTAGGAAATAAAAGTCTGTCTGTCCCTAGAAAACAGGGACAGGTGGAGGCGCCTATGGCCTCCTTCTCGGTCCTCCTTTGCTAGCTGTCTCTGCACGGAGGGCGATTCCCCTCTGCCTGCAGCGGAGCCCCCCGACCCAGCGAGGGGACCCTTCCCGCTCCGCTCCCTGCCACGTGCTGCCGCCTTCGGTCTCCAGCCGCATCTCTCTCCGCGCCCACCTCGCCTTGGGCTCCACCCCCGTCCCCCGATCCTTAACGCATGCGCACTCGCGGAAGGTGTGGAAGCGAAGAGGCGGAGGCAAGCGAAGGGGGCGTGGAGGTCGACGCGCCTGCGCAGGGCGGCGCGTGCGAGACTGGGAGGCCGTTGGCGGCCGTTGGGTTACCTCAGCAGCCAGTCAGTGGGTCGGCTGGTCGGCGGCGCAGGCGCGCTGGGCCTTTTCCCTCCGCCTCACTAGTCTCTCCGCCCTCCCTTCAGAGCCGAGCAGGAGCCGCCGCCGCCGGTCTTGCCCTCGCCATGGGCTCGGAGAAGGACTCGGAGTCGCCGCGCTCGACGTCCCTCCATGCGGCCGCCCCGCCGGCCAAGTGCCCGAAGAGCGGCTCGGTGCGCGGCAGCGGCGGCGGCGGCACCACCACCAGCACCACCGCGGCCAGCGGCGGCGACGGGCCGGGCGGAGGAGTGAGCCGGGGCCGGCGCCGCCGCCGCCTGCTTAGCTTCCAGAGCGTCTTCTCGGCCGCCGCCTCCGCCGCGTCGTCGTCGGCCTCTGGCGCGGGCGTGCGCCGCCGCCGGGCCAAGGCCGCTAAGGCCAAGCCGGAGCCGCCGCAAGCCAAGCCCGCCCCGGTGGAGGAGGAGGAGGAGGAAGAGGAGGAGAACGAGGGCCAGCAGCGCACCGGCCCCGCGGCGGAGGAGGAGAGCGGCGCGGGCGCCGAGGGTCCTCTGCCGCCGCCCGCCGCCGCCTCCTCCCCGCCTCCGGCCGGGCCCGAGCAGGGCGATGCTGCCGCCGCCGCCCCGCCGTCGTCCTCGTCTTCGTCCGCCGGCGAGGAGCCGCCGTCGCCGTCGGAGCTGGAGTGCCCGCTGTGCCTGGTCCGGCAGCCGGCGGGCAACGCGCCGCGCCTCCTCTCGTGCCCGCACCGCTCGTGCCGCGCCTGCCTCCGCCAGTACCTGCGCATCGAGATCACCGAGTCGCGCGTCAACATCAGCTGCCCCGAGTGCAGCGAGCGCCTCAACCCGGCCGACATCCGCCTGCTGCTCCGCGACTCGCCCCACTTGGTCGCCAAGTACGAGGAGTTCATGCTCCGCCGCTGCCTGGCCGCCGACCCCGACTGCCGCTGGTGCCCGGCCCCGGACTGCGGGTGAGAGAGAGTGAGGGACAGTCGGGGTGGTGGCCAGCCTGAGGCTCTCCAGTTGTGGTGGGGCTACTACAACTCCCATCATCCCCCCAGCCTCGGTGATGAGAATTGTGGTTGGCCCCTCTTGACTTAAAGAGCCCCTCGGAAAGGGGAAGTCTCCTGGCCTGAGCCTCACAACAGCCCTGTAAGGCTGTCCAGTGCTCCATGGCTCAGAGGGGATTGAAAGCCCGCTGTGCTGGGCAGAGCAGAGTTTAGGACAGGGGCTTCCCTCTGTGCTGATTTGACATCGAATCAAAGGAGCAGCAAAATAGGTTGGCAGGGCTGTTAGGCCAACCTTGGTTGACAGTGTTCCCTGCAAGTTTTCACAGAACTCTTAGGATGCTAAGCAAAGCACCGTAATACTGATAATTAATATCATGTCTTTTTAAAAGACCATGGGGACTGAACTAGGTCTGCAGTTTTGTGTCTGCCAAAAGAGTGCTTTGGGAGCTATGTTACTATGTTATATCACCCTGTGCATGGGGTGTGAGAGTAAAACAAGCCAGAAGAAGGTGGGGCTCTGCCCTAACACAAGGGATAAAAGGGGGAGGTGATGGAAAAGTAAGAAGGGGTGAATATGACTTCTGACTTGAGGAACGAGCCTAAAGCTTAATCTCATGGGGGAAGTGAGTTTTTGTGGAGGGATCTGATATTCATGTATTGCTCACAGTGGTCTTTCACTGGAGAAATCATTTAGGTTCCACCATTCAAGTTTCACCTCTACCATGAACTCACCAAGTGGCCTTAGGGAAGCCCTTGTACTACTACTATTATAGATATTTATTTTATATACAGCTTTTCAACCAAAGTTCTCAAAGCAGTTTACATAGGAAAATAAATACATAAATTAGATGGTCCCCTGTTCCCGAAGGGCTTACAATCTAATAAGAAACATAAGGCAGATACTAGCAACAGCCATTGGGTGGATGCTGTTTTGGGGTTGAATAGGGCCAGTTGCTCTCCCCCTGCTAATCCACTACTTTAAAAGGTGCCGCTTTGCTCAGTTAGCAGGGATTGTGCATCTGCCTCCACCCCCATCTTAAACATGGATATTTACATATCTTGCAGAACTATTACAAGAATGATCACAGTACAAGGAACACTCGAAAATCGTATATAAATACTATTTACTCTAATAACTGCAATTGCTTTCTGCTTTGTCTCCACACTGAAAAGGAAAGTAGTGGTTCCTCTATGTTCATCTGCATTAATTAAGAACAGAATGGAAGATGTTGCTTTGAAAATGATGCTCTCCTCAGCTTTTTATGCCCAGGAAGACAGAAACAATTACTCTACTGCCAAACCATTCAGACTCTTAAATTTGGGGGAGACTGTGTAAATCTGCTACTGGATCGTTAGCAGTGGTTTGCATTAAAATTAATCAAATGAATACTGTATAGGTGTTTATATACCTATGACAGAAGCCTCCAAGCCAAGATGGGCGAGCTGGAGTGCTTGGTTGCTAATAAAACAGAGATATAGTGGGTATAACAGAAACCTGGTGGAATGGTGAGAACCAGTGGGACACTATTATTTCTGCATTCAAACTCTACAGAAAGGACATGGAGGGGTGGATTGTGGGTGGAGTAGCACAGTATATTAAAGAAGGGATAGAATCCAACAAGCTAGAGAACCTAGGAGTCCTCCACAGAATCATTATAGGTGACAATACGAGGACTAAAAGGAAATGTGTAGGGTATGCTATATTTCTCCTGAGACTGACCTAGAGTAGGAGAAGCCAGTCCGAGAGGCTTCAAAATGATACAGGGCTATAATAATAGGTGACTTCAGTTACCCTCACATAGACTGGGCAAATTCATGTGTGGGTATTGACAGAGAGATCAGATTTCTAGACATGCTAAATAATGACGGCCTTAGAACAGTTGGTTGTGGAACCAACAAGAGAGAAGGCGACCTTGTCCTGAGTGGTGCCCAGGACCTGGTGCAAGATGTTAGAGTTGTAGAACCATTGGGGAACAGTGACCATAGTGTGATCTAATTCAGCTTATATGTTGAGCATTGCCAAGGAAGTCTAACACAAATGTTAGAGGGAAGAGGGAAACTTCCCAAAAAGTGTTGTTTTATATTATTTATGTATTCATTCCATTTATTTACCAGTTTTCATTAAAATAATCCTAAAGTGGTTTACAATATAATTAAAACAACGTACAGTTAAAACACACATTAAAAATGCAAGTATTTATATATAAAAATAATATATTTCTTTTCTTTCTTTTTTTGATTTAAAAAGGGACTGGTAAAAGGGAAGATGAAAAGGAAAGTCAGGAGGGTCAAATAATTCCAGAAAGCATGGAACTTATTTGAAACCACTATAATAGCTGTGTATCGAGGAAAAGTATCACCAAATTCAGGAGGATGCCAGTCTGGCTAACAAGTAAAGTCAGGGTGGGAAGCTGTAAAAAGGAAGAAGACTTTCTTCAGAAAGTGGAAGTCCTACCCATATGAAGAGAACAGAAAGGAACATAAGCTCTGGCAAAAAAACCCAAAAATTCAAGGAGACTATAAGGGGTGCAAAAAGTTTGAGGAGCATATAGGTAGGGGTTTGAGGAACATATTGCTAGAAGTGTCAAGAGGAATAACAAAAAATATATCAGAAGCATAAAACCTGCCAAGGAGGTGGTTGGACCCTTAGATGATGAGAGTATGAAAGGAATTATTGAGGATAAGAAGACTGCAGAGAAGCTGAATGAGTTCTTTGCATCTGTCTTCATTTTGGAGGATACTGACTATATACCCACTCTGGAACCAAGCTTTTCAGGCTTAGAGGATGAAGAGGTGGGCCATTTTGAGGAGAGAGGATGTTCTAAACTGTCTTGAAAAACTAAAAATTGACAAATTGCCAGAGCCAGATGGCATCTGGTTGACATAGTATATTTGGACTTCCAAAAAGCTTTTGACAAGGTTCCTCACCAAAGTCATGGGATAAGGGGACAGGTTCATGTGTGGATTAGTAATTGGTTAAAGGACAGGAAACGGAGGGTAGGAATCAATGGACAGTTTCACAATGGAGGGAAGCAAGAAATGGGATCCCCCAGGGATCTGTCCTGGGACCAGTGCTCTTTAACTTGTTCTTCAATGATCTTGAAGTTGGGGTAAGCTGTGAAGTGGCCAGGTTATCAGATGACGCTAAACTATTTAGGGTAGTGAAATCCAAAATAGATTGTGAGGAGCTCCATAAGGATCTCTCGAAACTGAGTGAGTGGGCGACAAAATGGCAAATGCAGTTTAGTGTAAACAAGCGTGAAGCAGTGCACATTGGGGCAAAAAAACCTAATTTCATGTATTCACTGATTGGGTCTGAGTTGTTGGTGACTGACCAGGAGAGAGATCTTGGGGTTGTGGTAGACAGCTTGTTGCAAGTGTCAGCTCAGTGCACAGCAGCTGTGAAAAAGCTGTGAAAAAAAGGCAAATTCCATGCTAGGGATCATTAGGAAGGAGACTGAAAATAAAAAGGCTAATATTATAATACCATTATGCAAATATATGATGTCGCCACATTTGGAGTACTGCGTACAGTTCTGGTGACTGCATCTTAAGAAGGACATTGTAGAGTTGGTAAAGGTGCAGACAAGGGCAACCAAGATGATCAGGGGTCTGGAGCAGTGTTCCCCCTAAGGCGTGCGCACATGCCTGTGTTCACAAGTTTTTCTGTGTCCGCTCAGTTAATTTTAGATCCCGCTCAGGTTGAATCATGAAGGCTCCATTCTGAATGCATGTGTGCACACACTGCCTTGATACTCCTGCCCAGAACAAAACTCATTCTGCACAGAGATGAGGAAAGTTAGAGAGAACACTGGTCTGGAGCACTTTCCTTATGAGGCAAGGCTAGGGATTTTTTAGTATGGAAAAGAGGCAACTGTGGGGGGACATCATAGAGGTAGGGGTGTGCATGGAACCGGCTGTCCTGGTTCGGTTCAAGTCCGGACTGGACTCGAACTGGACCGAGCCAGTTTGGTCTGGCACCCACTCAAACCCCCCCAGTTTGGTTCGGTCCAGGGAGGTTTGCGGATTGACCGAGGTCACACAGAGGCCAACTGTGCAGGCTTGGTGGCCTCCAAAATGGCCGTCGCGCCGCAGGGGGAAGGCCTGAACGGGCTGAAGAGCCAGCTGAATGGATCAGTTTGGGCTGTAAGGGAGGACGGCCAACGCATTATCCATCTATGGAAATCTCTGCCATGGGATGTGGTGATGGCCACTAACTTGGATGGCTTTAAAAGGGGCTTAGACAAATTCACAGAGGACATGTCCATCAATGGCTACTAGTCTGGTGGCTATTGGCCAGCCTTTGAGGAAGATGCCTCTAAATACCAGTAGCAGAGGAACAACAGCAAGAGAGAAAGAGAGAGCATGCCCTCAGCTCTTTTCTGTGGGCTTCTTGGAGGTATCTGGTGGGCCACTGTGTGAAACAGGATGCTGGACTAGATAGTAGGGATGTGCATGGAGCTGGGTGGGGTGGTTCGAAGGGTTGGGGGGTTGGACTTTAAGGGCGGGGGAGGGTGCGTTTACCCTGGTGCCCCTTCTCCTCTTTGGCTGGAAGTACCGGGTGTCGTGATCACGCACATGTCCGTCTGACGTGCGCATCTTTAATAGATAGGCCTTGGGCCTTATCCAGCAGGACTGTTCTTATCAGCAGGGCAATAACCAGCAATGGTTCCAGTGTCAGTATAAATATGCTCAAAAAACCTTTCAGTCTCTTAAGGAAAAGATCCCACAACTTTTTTATGGCACCTTAATGGTTATAGCTCTGAAAGGAATATTGAAAAGTGAAATTCAAATGAAAGTGAATGTTTCATTATCATCTGTAATTTACACATTTAAAAATCAACATGCACTCTGAGTTTACAGTCTCAAATGCACCATCTTATGGTGCATTTCTGAGTGATTCCACTTTATAGGATATGAGTATGGTGAAATGCTGCCACAAGGGTATAAAGGACTCCCCTTTGTAGGAAATGGGGTGTGTGTGTGTCTATAAGATCAGTCTTTACTTTATAGATGAAAACCTGTGGAAGATCCACATAGGCTTACAAAATCAGTATGCCCCCCTTGGAAGGGGAGTTTAAGACTTTATCCTTTTTAAACATTTTAAGATGCTTCCCCTTGAAGGAAAAGTTGCTTTTGGAGAGCTGTACATATGGTAAGGGCATGTATGTGTAAATATATCCCTGCACCTTACAGGGATTTGTGCTTCTGAAAGAATTTATATTCAAGGAAAGTGGTTATGTATATAAAACAATTATCTATCAAGATTAGAGTAGATCAGACTCTCAAGAGATCTCTTTGAGATTTGTGGTGGCCTCAGTAAGAGATGTGGGGTGGCCCATTGCTGGAAGATGTGAAGAGGGAAGATTATGTATATGACTGTGGTGAGCCCCAGCTTAGGGTAATTTGTCTTTCCCCTCATAGTCCTTGAGAGCAAAGACTAGACCCTACACTGAGGGGTGAATGCTACTTTGTGTAGTACAGACATGCAATTATCCCTTATCAATTTTGTCAGTAAAACACCTCTTCCTGAGAACTCTGTTTAAACACCAGTGGATATTTGACGGTGTGGAATACTGTTACAGATTGGGTGTGAGTGCGAGAGAAATCCCCTTCACAGTTTGTACTAGATAACTTATATATGAAACTGTTGGCACTAAGTGTTGCATTGCTTTCAGGATGTGGCTGCATCCCCACCCCACTGAGAAATCACTGTTTCCAAAATTCCAAGTTACTGTGGGTCTTTCCTAGTTCAGCTAAGAAATTCAACAGTTGGGGTCATCTCCTTGTATCACTGTAAGCAAAACTGTAAGTGTTGACTTCTTAGTAAGAATGAAAGCATTCATAAATTTTCTGGCATTCCAGAATGTGTTCAGTGATGGGTGGGGAAAACGTTGAATCACTATATTTCAACATCCAGTTGGATAAGTAGGAAATGGCTAACCTTTGGCAGATAGTCTAGATGCTTGTTTCGAGTATTCTTATTTTCACTTCTGTGTTCTTTGAAATCAGCCTGTTCAAAGTTTATCTCTTGACACAACACATAGACTGTAAAGGAAGATTCTTTTTTATCTGCCTAGAAAATGCACCAGTTGCAACAAAGGATGATGGGAGTCTTCATGTATTAGGTACTGCAGCATATCCTAGCATTATAGTTAAAATTGTTGTGATTGCCTACTGATGTTTAGCGATTGTGAAACTGGACTGTCCAAAATTACACTGCCTCATGAAACATGCATTTGATTCTGACAGCTAGTGGCCTTAGGATAATAGGGATCAGATCTTACAAAGCAAGCAAACACACCACCTTCACTTTAGCTCCGTTAAATACTATAGGGGAATTTTTCTGCTTGGCTATATCATGGAGGATCTAACAGTGTTGATTTCAGTCAATGAATACAAGATTTATAAGATTGGATATGGAGGTCAAAAATCAAGTCAGTTGGAATCTTGGTCTTGGTAAGGTGCCACCAGATAGCCTTGTATGTGATAAAGCTATACCTGTGGTAGGCTTTTGAAAGTTAGTGCATGATTTAACCTGAAGCCAGGTAAGTGGTGGAGGCGCTTCCCCACCGTAGGGGCTGCTGGGCATTGCGGCTCCGAATAGCGTTCATGTGCCGCCACAGCGGAGGTGAGTCCCGAATTACTTTACTCTTAAAGCTGCCTCCTGCCGCTCCGCCCGAGGCGCTTTCACGGGCCACCACTGCCAGTATTCTGAACCAACAGTTTGTACATGGGAATCCTGCAAACCACCCAGAAACATTCCAAAAGAAAATATAGCATTTTACCTTCTGTAGGAACAGTTTCGTCAAACTCATACTTCCCAGCAGAAGTAGGTTTTGTGCTACTGATGGGCTCCTGTTAGAATTTAGATTTTATTTTGGATGGAGGTACATATATAATACACACGATATATATTTTCTAACTTTTATGGGTGTAGAGATTAATTTAAAAATGAAGTTGCGCACACACAACTATATGCCTGAAAATGGGTGAGAGGGGAAAGGCCAAATTCATTACATTTTATATTGTTTCAGAATAATGTAGACTCAGCTGCACAAAATCCAACTGTAATTTGAATGAACCATAAATGCCTATTCTTCAATTGGGTGGAGAGGTGTAGAATAATTCTGAAACTAACTGTGGATGAGGGGTTGTCACATCTGTTTGGAGACTGATTGCATACAGAGCCAAGATAAGCATTTGTGCTGTCTGAAGTGGTAGCAGAGGTCTGTCACTGGTCTCTGCAGATTCAGAAATTCCACTTAGGAAGATGCATTTGGTCAGCCTCTCTGCTTCTCACACATTTCATACAGCATCTTAGTCTCATAGGTTTCACAAATCCAGTTTATCTGAGATTGCTGCAAAAGCATGTTCCAAGAAACGGAGCATGCAACATTTTCATGGCTTCTGCATCCCGCCCATGCTTTCAGCATCTTCATAAACTGGCAAGCTTTATGATATGCTGCCTAGGAAGGTAAACTGCAGACATAACACGAGTGTGTTTCCATGGTGATGCTGGTCTTCTGGTGCATAGTCAGATCTGCATACAAATCTAGAACTACCTTTTTCATTGTCAGCCCATGCTACTTTCTGGCATTTGTCACTTTGTATGTTCCCCAGAGATTTAGGGGAAATTCCAGGGCATTAAAACAATTGCATGTGCTGGGCAGAATTAAATTAGTAGAGCAGAGAGAGGCACAATGGGGTGGGGCATGTATTCAGCTTACACTCAGCCAGTAGGAGTGAAACGTGGCAGGTAGCTGAAAGCAGAGTAGGAGCAGCATGGATTTTGTTCCCGAATGTAGTTGATACTATGTAAATGTTAGCTGCTGAACCCCTGTCAGTAGTCTGACTTCAGAGGCAAACTTGAAAGGGTTAAAGCAGAGTAGATTTAGGAGTGTGTTGCTTGGTTACTATTTCTTAAAGACTAAAAGGTATGTCACTAATACTGTGTCATTGTGTTTGTTGCTATCAGCTGTCCTCTTAATGCTGGTTGTGAAACATAATACTTGTAGGGTGGCAGTTGTCTTCCAGATAACGATGGATTGAAAGACCAGAGGAGGCTTAAGAAAGCCCCTAGTTGGGGCTCTGGTTTATAATCTGAGTGTGCTGGATAGTGAAAGCCTCCTTTCCCACCTGTTAGGAGATTATCCGGCTTACAAAAAGGCAGTATCCCCCGTCCCCCCACCCAAGCAGCTGCTTACACATTGCATAGTATAGGTTCTCCGCACAGAAATAGGAGCTGTTCTTTCATGAGGAACAGAGGGATGGGGAAGGGGCCATCTGGAATCTTGGTCACCAAAAAGAAATTCAAATCTTGTAACTAGAATATGTAGGCATATTGCCAGTAAATTAAATGTACTTTAAATTACTGGCAAATACTGGTTGAATAAGGAGTATCCTTTCTGCTGAATTTGGGCTGGAAGAATAGAAGTTAGCTGAGTCTGAAGGACATATGTGGCGGGGTGCAGGAAATATGTGAAAGAAAAGAAGTAGTGCTTTCTCATTGGTGTTGGTATGTGATTGTTTTCTGAGTCTCTTGCAGGTTTTTCCCCATTACCATACTCGAAAGACAGCATATAATAGTATTCATAATGCTGTGCTCAGGATGGGGAAGGGTTGAGTGGCAGGTCCTAGCTACATTATCCAGGTATGAATTGAAAATGATCCTTTGGTCAACGGTGGCTCCAGTTAATAACCTTTTTGAGGCTTTTCTGCATTATGCCTCTCTGCTGATACTAGGCATACTAGAAAGATAGAGAATTTCTATGGAAAGGCACATTTCTGCCCCAATTTCTATCTTTCTACACCACACTTTGCTGGGAAGGTATGTGCTGCTTACCCTTAGTATTTGTATTGTGCTTGGGCAGGATGAAATTGCTTAAGCTCACACAGGTGTGAATCACTCCATAGTTGTTCTGCATCTTTAAAAAGTTACATGAGCATTAAATATGAAAGGTGAAATTTCTCTTCTGACGTTAATTTAGAATTCATGCGGATTACCTATTTTATGCAAGCACACTCCTCTCTGCCATTTTTCTTTGGTGCTAGTTAGTGCCCATACACATTAAGTCCCTACGTGGACTTAATGCTTCTACTTCTCCTACTGTTCTGCTCTTATATCGTCTCTTTTCAAGTTTTCAAAATTGCATACTTCACATGCCTAGAAGAAAATATCTGACAGTCAGGTTTTCTTGCTAGATCCGGTGGGATGCTTAGAAATGGTTGGGTTTGCTAATGACCAAGATTTGCCTTGGTTTCTACTGCTGCCATATAGAAAAATTCAGTGGTAATTTTTTTTTAAATTTTTGCTAACTGTGCTAATTGGTTGAGGGAGTGCAACACAAAATGAGCATAGCAGAATCCTGTAGCACCTCAACACCCAACAGACTTATTGTGGCATAAGCTTTTGCAGACTAGAGTTGCCTTCTGATACTTCAGAAGGAACAATAATGAACTGTACTGAAGTTTGGATTCAAAACTTATATTTGGCATTTAAAAAGAAATGTTGTGCTAATACCAAAGATAGGTCAAGAAGCTGTAGCCAACAACTGTATAGAAGAAAAAGAGAGTGCTACATGCACTTAACTAGTTGTATGCAAATAAATCTTTAGTAGTAATATTGGTGTATTTACAATAGAGGGAAAAACAAAACTGACAATTGGTTCTAGATTTTATTTTTTGATTTTATTTGATTTTTGTACCACCCTTCCAAAAATGGCTCAGGGTGGTTTACATTAAAACAAAACAATAAAAATAATTAACAGTTAAAAAATTCAAAACAGTTTAAAACCCTGGAAAACCAGGTTACAACAAGCTAAAAACGTTTACAAGAAGTTAAAAACCCTGGAAGGCCAGGCCAAACAGATAGGTTTTGAGGGCTCTCCTGAAGGCAAATAATTAATTCAAATTACGGATTTCTGCACGGTGTGCATTCCACAGCATAGGAGCAAATAGAGAGAAGGCCTGCCTCTGAGTCACCACCAGACGTACCGGTGGTGACTGGAGACAGACCTCCTCAGATGACCTTAACGTGTGGTGGGGATCATGGAGAAGAAGGCTCTCTCTAAGGTAATCTGGACCTAAGCCGTTCAGGGCTTTAAAGGTAATAACCAGCACTTTGTATTTTGCCCGGAAACATATCAGCAGCCCGTGCAACTATTTCAAAACAGGCATAATATGGTCTCTCCGGGTTGCCCCAGAGACCAATCTGGCCGCTGCATTTTGAACTAATTGAAGTTTCCGAACCATGTACAAAGGCAGCCCCCCATAGAGTGCATTGCAATAGTCAAGCCTGGAGGTTACCAGCTGATGCACCACTGTTTTGAGATCGTCCTCTTCAAGGAATGGACGCAGCTGTTGAATCAGCTGAAGCTGATAGAAAGCACGCCTGGCCATAGCCTCCACCTGAGATACCAGGGGTCCAGGAGTACTCCCAAGCTCCTTACCTGCTCCTTCCGGGGCAATGTAACCCCATCTAGCACAGGAAGCTCTAACTCATCCCTCAGATTCTGAACCCCTACGATGAGCACCTCCATCTTGCTTGGATTCAGTTTGTTGTTCCTCATCCAGCCCATTACTGCCTGTAAGCAGACATTTAGGGGATGAATGCCGTTTCCTGATGATGCAGATGAAAAGGAGAAGTAGATTTGGGTGTCATCAGCATACTGATAACACCCAGCACCAAATCTCCTGATGACCTCACCTCGGTTTCATGTAGATATTAAAAAGCATTGGTGACAAAATGGAGCCCTGAGCAACTCCATATAACAGCTCCCATCTTGAGGAGCAATTGTCACCAAGCTCCACCATCTGGAATCTAACTGAGAGATAGGAGCGGAACCATTGCAAAGCAGTGCCCCCTATCCCCGACTCCACTAGATGATCCAGGATACCATGGTTGATAGTATCAAATGCCGCCGAGAGATCCAAAAGAACCAACACAGTCACACTCCTTCTATCGATTCCCCAGTATAGGTCATCTGTTAGGCCAACCAAGGCTGTCTCAACCCCTTAGCCAGCTCTAAAGCCAGTTTGAGATTGATTAATTGATTAAGTGCCATCAAGTTGGTATCGACTCTTAGCGACCACATAGATAGATTCTCTCCAGGATGATCTGTCTTCAACTTGGTCTTTAAGCTCTCTCAGTGGTGCATTCATTGCTGTTGTAATAGTCTATCCACCTTGCTGCTGGTTGTCCTCTTCTTTTTCCTTCAACTTTTCCCAGCATTATGGACTTCTCAAGAGAGCTGGATCTTCGCATAATGTGTCCGAAGTATGATAGTTTGAGCCTGGTCATTTGTGCCTCGAGTGAAAATTCTGGATTGATTTATTCTATGATCTATTTGTTCGTTTTCCTGGCTATCCATAGTATCCTCAAAAGTCTTCTCCAGCACCAAAGTTCAAAAGCGTCAATGCTTTTTCTGTCTTGCTGCTTCAAAGTCCAGCTTTCACATCCATAGAGTGTCACGGGAAAAACCATGGTCGTTTGAAATAGGTCTAACTAATCAGTTTCCTCCCAAACCGGTCGCTGGTCGGCCGCCACCCTCTCTATCACCTTGCCCAACCAAGGGTTATTGGAGATTGACCTATAATTATCCATCGCTAAGGGATCCAGGGAAGGCTTCTTGAGAAGTGGTCTAACCATTGCCTCCTTCAAACATGGAGGCACCCTACCCTCCCTCAGCGATGCATTTATGATGCTAACTAGGCCACCCACAACAATCCCTCTGCTAGATAGAAGCAGCCAAGTCAGGCAAGGATCCAGAGAACATGTGGTAGGCCGCACTGCCCCAAGCAGCTTGTCCACATCCTTGGGAGTCAGATTGAAATTAATCCAACCTAATACTGCAAGAGGACACCTCCTTCATAGACCCTGCAGAAATAGTGGAGTCCAAGTTGCCCTGAATACAGGAGATATTGGTACGGTAGTTGCATTAGTTCCACAAGCAGAGACAATGGGTTGAATGTCTTATTGTACCTAGTAGTCTTGAATTTTTTTGTTCTAGGTTAGGCTTTGACAAGTTAGTTTTCTTTGGATTTAGGAGCCAGAAAATGGCAACATTACTGGATTTAGTGATGGACATTGAGGAGGGTGAACAGAGAGTAAATGGGTGTCCCTTTGTCCCCTTTCCAAGTAACCTGTTTAGAATAGAAACAGGGCTGCCTGGGACAAATAAAGATTTTATTAAATACTTTCCATCTTAATATTCTAGCATATATTAAGTATGTAACAGCATATATTAAGTATGTATGTATAATATTCTTAATATACAACAGTTTAAATTTCGAAGCACCATGACTATTTGGTGTATGAAATTTGTCAAATCCTGTTCTAGGTGGTGGTCTGGAATATTCTGGATATAAAACTATTGATTCTGACAGGCACACAGTTCTGTTATGAGTTCTTTGATATCAGAGGCAAAAACCTGTTCTGAATATAAGCTAGCAAATGCATGGAAAGTTAGACTTGTATTCCCTTAGCAAGTTCAACACTAGTTACAGACCTTTTGCTTAGGGGAAAACATAACCATTGGCTAAAGGGGAGAAGATGAATTGAGGGCTCAGGTCACTCAACTCTACTTTGTTTGGTACCTTCCTTATTTTTGAAGCTGTTTAAAATAATTTGTACTCTAGGGAGGATGGCAAAAAATTTACTTCAGGCAACCCTTCTAGGGGCAATAAGAAAGGTCTGGTTAAAAATGTGTTCTTATCTTCTGCATGCAATTCAAGTACAAATGGTTTAGTCTGTCAGATGTGTTCAAGCAGTGCTTCTGCCTCCAAAGTGTTAACTCCTGTCATTAAGAGAGACAGGAAGCTAACCTATCGTATGAGAGGCTTTCTGTGTTCTAAGCTCTTAGTGTTTTAGAAGTAAGTCATTCAGTGCTTTTTTTTTTTTTTTGACCAAGGGTGAATTATTACTGATCGGATTGGATATATATTTCACTAAAGAAATTACTTGCATTTGCCCAAATGTAGGTCGCAGTGTAAATCTGTGAGGCCACTAGGTTAGAGTACATCAGTTGAGTAGGTCTCTGAGAGAAAGGATGGACTGTGTAGGTTGATGTCACTATCCAGTATTGTCTATACGAGTTCCAAAGAAGACTGTCCTATCCTCTGCCTTTTGTCTGGTTAACTGTTCTGCCATTTGCTTTCCCCCCTCAGTTATGCTGTTATTGCTTATGGATGTGCTAGCTGCCCCAAACTGACATGTGAGAGAGAAGGCTGCCAGACTGAGTTTTGCTATCACTGCAAACAAATATGGCACCCAAACCAAACTTGCGACATGGCCCGCCAGCAAAGGGCACAGACGCTGCGAGTGCGGACAAAGCACACCTCAGGCCTCAGTTACGGACAGGAATCTGGACCAGGTATGTATTAAGAAGCTTCTTGCTGGGTGCTGTTGCAACTGTGTCTAAAAGTCTGGGGAAGAGATCCACTTGATGATGCATTTTCTAGGATCAAAGTTAAATACTTAGCATGGAGCCTGGTGTCTTGATGCAGCTGAGTGTTCTGAGCAGCACTGGTTCTATTTGCATGTAAAGTATCTTTTTATTCCTGATTAGTAGCTTAACTAACCAATATCTGGTCTAATAAGCTAGTTGCAAAAATCATTGTTGACTTTTTTCTTTTTTTCTGAGTTCCAAAACAGTCCTTGATTGTTTGTTTCCATTGTTTTCTTTTTGTTTTTTTCCTGGCATCCTTGACAGGCTGCCTGAGCCATTTTTGGAAGGGTGGAATATAAATCAAATAAATAAATATTCTGGGTCTCTTTAAACTTGTGTGTGACTCTACACACATTTGAAAAGCTGTCTTAACAACTTGGATCCAATCTTACGTATGCCCATTTGTTGAAAAATGTGGCCTGGATGTTAATACCATTTTTTAAAACTTAAGACTATTTCCAAAGGGCTGCATCCATTCAAGATATAAGAAACATTGGGAAACTTGAGAAAATGGAAATTTTATTAATAGTTTGTCTTTCTTTTTTTAGAACAAAATTTCATATACTGCTGTATTCAATAAATAGGAGTCTGCTGCTTGAAATACACAGTTGAACTTTAAAAAACAACCAAGAAGCCATTCATAATACTTGCTGCCTTTTTTGTAGGTGCTGCTGCACTAAAAAAGCCTATAGTCTACCTAATTACAAGTGCTTCAGTCAGTCTCTTGATAGAGTTCAAGTGAGGAATGTCCAATCAGTCTGGGCAGGGAAGAGATTTGATGTGGTGAAAGTTCCCCCATAACTTCACAGTGATGATATTAAACAAGATGGAGATATCTCTTAATATACAATAATATTGCAATTCTCTGTATTGGTTGTATAAATACAGGTTGGAGCTAAAGATGCCCTTCTGCCTGAAGAAGGTGTCTTCCATTCACAAAGAGCTGCTTTATACCTCAGCTGGTGGAAGCTGCTATAGAATCTACCTATTACAGCACTGTGTAAACTGTTGTTGAATTGCTTGTACTCTTGTGTGAGCATTTGCTCAACAAAGCTAGCAGCTGTTTTCCTTTTGCTTCTGGTTCTTTTGGATCCAACCCATATATTCTGCAAAGCTTAATGCTGAAAAAACTTTAAGAATACCCAGTTTTTGTTTCAAGTGAAGTCTAAAATTTTCATGTACCTCAGAGTTACAAGACAAAGTTGGCAATCCAAATCTATTTTCAGACTTAGATTTGCATGCTAATAGCAGCAGTCTGTTCTGGTAAAATTTGTATCTCATGAAATTCTGATGAAATTTGTATCTGTAGTCTTACCTATACTGTTTGAAAAGTATATAAACTATTGGGGCTGAATTTTTTTCCGGCATAGAACCCTTTGTTTTTAATTATGAAATCTTTGATCCCCTAACAAGTCATTTATTTTAGAACCAAGTACTAAGCCACTAGGCAGTCGTATGGCTTTTTCATTCAGAAGGGGTTGAGCTGTAAGAGTAAGATCATGCAGTTTGATCTTTCTTCTTCTTTCTTACTGTGAAAACTCCGTGATTTTCGGTTCCTTCTAGGAATTTTCTTTAAATGTGCCAAATTTGACTAGCTTCCCTTCTTCATCTCCACAGCGGATGATATTAAGCCATGTCCACGTTGCAGTGCCTACATCATCAAGATGAATGATGGCAGCTGTAATCACATGACCTGTGCTGTGTGTGGCTGTGAGTTCTGCTGGCTGTGTATGAAGGAAATATCTGATTTGCATTACCTCAGGTGAGTTGAAGATCAAGACACCCTTAACTGGCCTTGCCTTACACGGACTGTATTTGTTCATGTTTGCTTCTGTCCTCAAACCCACGCTAGCCCAGGCACACTTGGCTTCTGTGCTGAGGCACAAGAGGACAGAAAGCAAAATGAGTTGTCTGAGGTGGTATCTTAAGGGAAGAACAAACCTGGGGATGGTGTATTTTAGCACTTGGTTACTGCAGACATACAGCTTTAGTTACCTGGGAAAAGAGGTTTGGTAGAATCTTTGTTCGACCAGAACATTTCCCCCTTGCCCCCCAGTTTTGAATTGTGTCCTTCTAAGAGGCTAATACAAAAATCTCTTGCAGTCCTTCTGGTTGTACATTCTGGGGCAAGAAGCCATGGAGTCGTAAAAAGAAGATTCTTTGGCAGCTGGGAACGCTGATTGGTGCCCCAGTGGGTATTTCTCTCATTGCTGGCATTGCCATTCCAGCAATGGTCATTGGCATCCCTGTTTATGTTGGGAGAAAGGTAAGCATAAGAACTGCATATGTTGTACACTTAACAAATCACAAGGCTGAAACCATTTTTGTAGGGTCCTGTAAACTGTCCCTGGTAGATTGGGGGAGCTGTGTGGTCAGCTATTGTCATTTGGATAGGGAGACATTAGTGGGGGTGGAAAGTGTTGCATTGGCAGACCTAAATTTATTATCTGTCCCCAGGAAAGTTGGTGAGGGGCACTAACTATATGTTTCCTGTAGCTGTGAAATTACAGCATTTGCTGATAGAAAAAAAATACCTCCTGTGAGTTTGCATCCTTTCTTCTTTCCTCTTCTTGTGACACAGATCCTTGTTGGTTGTCCCTGCTCTTGTTTCTGCTAACCTGAGCATTTATGAACATAGTAGATGTGACCCCTTAGTCTTTTTGTCACTTTTCTGGAGGAGATGTCTCTGCTACAAACTGTTCAGAGCTGTACTATATGGTTGCATTCTTCTAACTGAATTACTGCTTATATTCTTGGTGTTTGTTCTTATGCCAGATTCATAGCAGGTATGAAGGAAAGAAAACCTCCAAGCACAAGAGGAACCTGGCCATTACTGGTGGTGTAACTTTGTCTGTGATTGCATCACCTGTCATTGCTGCTGTCAGTGTAGGTAAGCAGATGAGTACTGTTGTAAAGTGAGTGACTCTGTGCTTTGGTTTTCACTTCAGTCTGATGGTGATGTTAAGAATGCTGAAAAAGACTACCATCACGCCGAACAAGCTTATTGGAATTGAATTACTTTTTGCAACTTTTCTTCATCTAGTAAGCTCTGAGTGGTTCACAGTCATTATAAAATAAAAACAATTATATAAAATAGCAGTAACTTTTAAACCACAAACCAGCGCTAAATAATCACCCAGATTAAAACCAGCTAGATGACATGCTGAAATGTCTGGACACTTAGAAAGGTCTCTGCTTACTGCCAAAAAGACAGGCACCAGGCAGGCCTCGCTAGAAAGGGCAGTCCTGATGCAGGGCACCACAACTAGAAAATCCTGTTCTGCAGTCACCACCAGCCCAACTTCAGAAGGCCTCAGATGACTTAATTATATGGAAATGTATTTAAGGTCAGGATACAGTTTCACAGAGCAACTGCAGAACATCCTAGAGCTTGAGTAAGAGCTGATGCACATGCTTCAATTTGTGTATAGAGAGAGTTATCCTAATTGTGCGTGCCTTAAGGGGTAGGACACAGCACCTTCCTACTGTGTTCTCTTCTTAACACTGTCAAATCAGCATTGCGAAGAGCTTTCTGAGAGATTTGCTTCTTTGATCCCAGTTGTTTCCTGCACATATATTTAAGATATTTTCTTTCAGGTTATACGATGTGGTCATGGACTACTTTGATAGGATTAGTTTTTTGGTGAAGGTTAAATTTCTTGCCACTTTCTGCATGAATTCTTACAGTGCAGCAAGTTCTGTTTTAAAGAAAAAAGTGTTGGTTGTGTGGGTAAAGTCCCTGTGGAGGGTGGGCATGATTTTAGGTTAATTACTTGAGGTAATGCAATGTAGAAGATTGTCTCTGCTGCTAGAAGTTCATGAGCAAGCTCAGAAAGCAATTTGTCCAGATTGTGTGCTGGTTTTGGGAATGAGGCTCCTACCACCTCGGATACAATTTTTGTAGGTGATTGTTCTCGTTCTTGACCTTAAGCCAAGGGCTGACATTCAGATAAATACTGTGTGTGCTTAAAAGCTTGGCACATGAATTGTTAGCCTACCAGTCACCCAATTGTGAGACTGCACAGGAATCACAAAAAAGAAAGACTGGTTGCTTGCTGTTAACTGCTGTTCTTGAAGTAGTTGACTGTGTGGTCACACAGCCTACTTTCCTTCCCAACTAGTGTGTCCAGTTCTGGGCATGGTGGTCAGGAGAGAACTGAATGAGAAAGCGCTTGTCCTGTCTACAAGGCATGCACAGATAGGACAAATCTAAAGAGAGTACTAACTAGAGCTCTAGAAAGTTATACAGATGTTCTGTGTGGGAGCAGAACCTAACAGTGTGGCTGCACTAGTGAACACTTGGATTAACACCATTTACAGGTAAACAGCTTGTTTTTTGCCAGGATATAGATTCTTAAAAATCATAAAATAATCCTGTGTGTATCTGTATTTTAAAATGGGGTTTAGCAATTGCATTAATGACTTGTTCCCCTTCATCAAAATAGGTGATGTTTCTGCAACTTAAATTGGCCTGTGTCCTGAAGTCTAATTTCCCCCAGATTATCTCATAAGGAATAGGTAGCACAGTTCAGAAGGTCCTTGTTTTAAACTTCGGTTCTGTGCTGTTCTAGCTTGTTTGATTCTTTTTTCGTAATAACACTTTGATCTTATTTTCCCAGGTATTGGAGTCCCTATTATGTTGGCCTATGTCTATGGAGTTGTGCCAATATCTTTGTGCCGAGGTGGTGGTTGTGGAGTTAGCACAGCCAATGGGAAAGGAGTTAAGATAGAGTTTGATGAAGATGATGGGCCAATTACAGGTAAAGAAATAACTCATTGTGGTCTCAATCTTGATATGAAAAACATGCAGGATAGTGTGAGACAGCTGTCCCTAAGGGCAAGTTGGAGTAAGTAATTTTTACAGTAGTGAAGGTTCTCTCCCCACCCTTCCTCCCCACCTTCATCCTCTTCCACAAGTGTTTGCATAGCACTTTGCTTAACAATATTTCTCCATTTGCCTAAATTGTACAAAAATGAAAACATTAAAAATTATCTCAGATACAGTATACTAACTGACTAGTGCAGTGGTTTAGGAAGATGGCTGTCAATTACATTTTTGGTCTCCTTTCCCCTTCATGTATCTTGTTTGATCTAGTGGCAGATGCTTGGAGAGCTCTGAAGAATCCCAGCATTGGGGAGAGCAGCATTGAAGGCCTTACAAGCGTGCTGAGCACCAGTGGAAGCCCTACTGATGGGCTCAGTGTCATGCAGGGCAACTACAGCGAGACAGCCAGTTTTGCTGCCCTTTCAGGAGGCACCCTCAGCGGTGGAGTGCTTTTGGGAGGGAAGGGAAAGTACAGCAGGTGAGAAAGTTAATTCCAGCCATGATCGGATTGAGCAGTATTATGAGTTTGGGGACCCAGTTGCAAGAAGAAGGCAACCTTGGCTTTTATTACACTGGTAGTTATTGCCATGGTAAAATGTTCCCTCTGTTTTGGCTTCATGGGGAGGTGACGAGGTCAGTGTGTGGAAATCTTTGAGTACAGAGTTAAAAGGCTATATGTCCTCTTTCACACAGTACTTGTTGGCTTAGTGACTTAGAGCATAACTCATGAATCATAAACATGGCCTTTTCCTCTAAACAAGCTTCAGAATCAGGTGATCCTGTAACTGAACACATACATACATCCTTTCTCCCCATCACAACCTGAATTTACAGCTGAGTGTATGGAAATTTGCTGCACAGGAACTGTGACAGTTATGGGTTAGGCATGATCTAACCCCGTTCAAGTTAAAATCAGGCAGTCAAGTGAAGCCAAAAATGGGGTGAAATGTTTAAAACAAGGTCACTTGATGTCCTGCTGCCTCAGAGAGGGGCTTAATGTCCTTGATGCCATAAATGACTTTTTAGTATAGTTAAAGCAAAAGTATGTTCTGTTTCAGATTAGGTGGAGATTGAGGGGATTGCATGAACATAATGAGCCCTTTTGTTAATTTCTGTTTCCTGCCCAGGCTGGAAGTGCAGGCCGATGTGCAGAAAGAGATCTTCCCTAAGGATTCAGTCAGCCTTGGAGCCATTAGTGACAATGCCAGCACGCGTGCCATGGCAGGCTCCATCATTAGTTCTTACAACCCCCAGGACAGGTATGAGACTCCAACTGTTATGTGAATATGTAAGGTGGGAGAGTGGGTGAATTAGATGGTCTCTGCTCATGTTAGTACGTGTATGTAAAGTCCCCATAACAGGTTTTCTGTGTATAATTTAATTCTGTGGGAGGAGCCTTCACTTATTCGCTGCATTTGGGGGGAAAGATGATCTGGCTTATACTGGGCTCTGTACAGGTGAAACTCGGAAAATTAGAATATCGTGCAAAAGTCCATTAATTTCAGTAATGCAAATTAAAAGGTGAAACTTATATAAGACAAGGATTGAAGAATAGAACAATATCGGACCTCTGAAAAGTATACAGTGTACTGTGCTTGATTGGCCAGCAAACTCGCCTGACCTGATCCCATAGTGAATCTATGGGGCATTGCCAAGAGAAGGATGAGAGACATGAGACCAAACGATGCAGAATTGCTGAAGGCCGCTAATGAAGCATCCTGGTCTTCCATAATACCTCATCAGTGCCACAGGCTGATAGCATCCATGCCACGCCACATTGAGGCAGTAATTGCTGCAAAAGGGGCCCAAACCAAGTACTGAATACATATGCATGCTTATACTTTTCAGAGGTCCGATATTGTTCTGTTCTTCAATCCTTGTCTTCTTGGTTCCATATAATATTCTAATTTTCTGAGATTGTGGATTTGGGGTTTTCATGAGCTGTACGCCATGATCATCACAATTTGTTATAATTAAGGCTTGACTTATCTCGCTTTGCATGTAATGCGTCTGTCTCATATATCAGTTTCACCTTTTAATTTGCATTACTGAAATTAATGGACTTTTGCACGATATTCTAATTTTCTGAGTTTCACCTGTAGAACAGTTTGATTCAAGGTGATTCATCTTTGCTGAATATTCTGAAGCTCTGTGTGGTTTGAATAGTTTGTATTCTGTGTAGGTTGCTAGAAGACCCTGCAGATATAATTGTGTTTCTTTCCCTGTATTTGTAGGGCTGACTTCATGCTTGCAGCATGTTGCAGTGTGGACAGTTATTTTCATAATAATTTTATTGTTTTGTGGTGGGGGAAGGGAGGGGTAGGTGGTGGTTAAGAGGCTCCCTTCCACCCCTTTCCCTGCCAAAAGTGCATTCCCTGGCAGTTTCCTGAAGAGGATGCCCATTGAACTAAATCATTTACTTCAGTGCCATCCCAATTGCAATAGCAGTGTGAGGATGGGTTGATTTTACAGCCCTTTCAGATTCATCCATGAAATAATTTTACCAGACTGATTTTGCTCTCCTTCCAGGGCTCCTTGGGTGAGGACTGCCCTCCCTCCCTTTCACGCCCCCTCCTCCCCTTTGCAAAGCCGCTGCTTTTCTGGAGCCCCTCTGCCAGTCCAGTACTGACAGGGAGAGGAAGTGTTGAAGCAGCAGTGGTGGTGACAGCCTGGGTTAGGGAAAGCCCACGACAGCCAGTCCCAGAGGAGCCACCACTTTTGCTCATGTGGTGGGTGGGGCACAGAGACCAGATCTCCTCCTGGGCGCACACACCCCGCCCCCCGAGCATCTTCAGATTGCTCGCCCTCAGTGGAGGAGCACTCCCTTCCACTGCCGCCCTCTTTCTCCGCTATTGGATTTTACTTACACTCACTCACTCACTCTTTTGCTTGCCTTGCGCAAGCCTGCAATGACAAAAGGCATTGTTTTGGCACTTCCCCCTGCTGGTGGATTTGCACAAGAGGATTTTTTTTTAAACAAAAGTTTTGTAGCAATCCCCCTCTCGCTTTGTAACCCCATTGGCCTGAAATTGAAGAGGAAGAGGGGCCAGTGGATGTGTTCCAGAGGTGGAATATGGAAGCTCCCTGCCTGGAAAACCCACTGCAGTGATGGGCAATATGGACAGGCAAAACCTTGTCACGTTGCATATAATACTGCCTGAGAATCCCTGTGCATGCATTTTCAAACCACTGCCTCATTCCGTTGCACTTTGCAACACTTTAAGTGTTGCAAATCTCGTAGTCCAGAAAATGCCCAGCAAACCTTTACTTAAGAAGATTGTGAGGAAGTAAGGAAACTAAGTTTTAGATTTCCTTGATGAAGAGCTTGCATAGATTTGAAATGTGGGATCTTTAAAATGAATGAATGAATGCACCTGTGGGATTCCCCATTTTACTGTTTTGTGGTATAAAAATGTGGTCCCTTTGTCTTTGCAGTGAAGCCAGGACTGAGTCAAATGTGCCGAAGAGCACATGGTACCATCATTCCTAGATTTTTTGTGCAAGTTGAGGATCACAAGTTTAGTTCCCCCATGTGTAAAACAAAACATAGAATTAACTTCATACTTTACATAGAGAGGCTTTTATATGGATTTGAATTCAGGTGTGCAGTGCCCTACCTCTCCATTCCAGAAGGACTATCATGAGCTGATTCCGCCCCTGGTCTTTAATATGTGTGTTATACATATACTAGTTATTTTAGGCCTGTTAAATTAACGGGCGCTAGGAGAGTTGTGCGCTCTGGGCCCCCCGCCGCCATTTCCCCTCCAGCCGCTGCCAGCCTCCATGCCGCAGCCGGTCTCCCCCGGCCCGCCGGCCTCCCCTTTCCAGCTTCCCCCACCGCCTCCTCACCCCGTCCGTCGGTGGCGGCCTCGCCTGGCTTCTTCCTCTTCCTCTGGTGGGGGGTCCCCTTCCCCCTGCCCGGCTTCGGCAGCGCCGCCAGGCCTCGGCCACGCTGCACCCTCTGGCCTAGGCCGCAGCTCCACTGCCGCCTCAGCCAACTTCCCCCGCCGCCTCTTCCCCCACCTGGCTTCGCGGCGGCCGTATCTTTCTCGGACGTTCTGGGCATGTGCTCCGCGCATGCCCAGAACAGCCGAGAAAGACAAGGGCACAGAGACACGGGATCACACCTAAGCCTTTTATTATAGAGGATTAGACATGAATACATCACATGTTTTATAGTCAGGTTTTTGCAGTTAGCTTACCCAAACCCTCAGACAGGGTTTTGAGAAGGCTAACACACGGGGGGGGGAGGGGGAAAAAACACAATTACAATATAAATGCTATAAAACATGTGATGGGGGGTAGCTTCTTAATCAAAACCAGTAGCTTTGAAAACAAATTTTGTAACCTAGAACTAACCTGGTATCATTTCCCCACAGGGAGTGTAACAACATGGAGATCCAGGTGGACATAGAGGCCAAGCCAAGTCATTACCAGCTTGTCAGTGGGAGCAGTACAGAGGATTCTCTCCATGTTCACACCCAGATGGCAGAGAATGAGGAGGAGGAAGCAGAAGAAGAACAGGAGCAGATGTGTAACCACCAAAGCTGTGAGCAGAAGGACTGCATTGCCAGCAAAACCTGGGACATCACTCTAGCACAGCCTGAAAGCATCCGTAGTGACTTGGAGAGCTCGGACAGTCAGTCGGATGATGTGCCCGACATTACCTCGGATGAATGTGATTCCCCCTACCCCCAGACTGCTACCTGCCTGCATCCCCCAAATGCCAGAGGTGCTGAGAGCCCAAGTGCCCATATTAGCCTTTGTGCCCAAGCAGAGGGGCACAGGCCAGAGGAGATAGTTGCTACCTTGGAGTGCATTGAGGCCCGAGTATGAGGCTGCTCCCTCTTGAGAAGAAGCACACTGATTGTTACTGCCTCTACTTCAGTGAGGGCCTCCAGGAGTGGGGGTGGATGTGTCCTTGTCAGCTTTTTGTTTCTGATTCCTCAGACTGCTACCCTAACCAGTTTCTGGGGAAATGGCATTTCTTACATGATGATGATAAACCCTTGCTCTCTCTCTCTCCCTTTTTTTAATTTATTGATTCAAGCGCTTGGTGATGCTCAGTGAGTTGTGTAAGAGTGTACATAAAGATGTGTGTGTGTACATCGTATGTCTGCCAAACATACGCATAAGTACGCCTTTAATAAAGATCTCTGTTATCATTCAAAGCTGATCCTGTTCTCCCTTTCCTTAGAAGCAAGATGCTTTCCCAAATTTTCCATGGTGCACGTCTGCCTCACTGAAATATCAGGGGTGTAGCATTTTGTCATTTTGTCGCTGTTGCTTTGAAGCTTGGGTGTGGCAGGTTGACTGTGCCAGCAAGAGTTGGGTGTAAACCTGCTGCCCTCTAGAGGACTCTTGTGTGCCTGCAGCTGCAGTTCTGATTTGGACCTAGATGCAGAGGCCCTGTGTGTGGTTCTCTTCCAACGCTTGTCTTACAATCAGATATTTGAAATCTATAGATTTCTGTTTTCCACTTGCAGAAGTGAGGACTACAGTGGAACTGCCTTGTAATGGGATGTCCCCTAAATCTCATATAGCATTTGTAGTGGTATTAATCCATTAAGCAACTCACCATTAGGGTAGTGTTGTGATTCACCCTCACCCACCGCCTACCCTGTGATGACATCTATGCTGCTAAACCTCACTGCAGTCTTCTGATATATATATGGGAGGACTGACTGAGCTGTGTAGGCTTGTGCGCTGGTTACTGGGAAAGGATTTATAAAAGAAAATTCAGGAAATCTGCCATTTGTAGATTCCTGCATGATGGCAAGTTTCTTGGCTGGCAATCAAGATTATGTTGAAGTTTGGATTAGGGGCGTGGAGATGGCAAGGTTAGTGCTCCTATGTGGCTTTTACAGCCTGCCAGCCTTGTACACTTTATAAGCAGAAGGGGCTGCTAGGTTCCTTTTAAGGGCCAAGAACCAAGCTGTTATAGAACCAGCTTTAATACTAACCTTGTTGCCTTCACTTCCCTCGTCTCTACTCCTATGGAACTGTTCATCCCTTAAAAAAAAAAAAAGGCGGGGCAGGAAAATCAGTTAAAATACCAATAAAAGTACAATATTAGATGATAAACAGGGATTTCTTACTGAACAACTTTTCTTGCATCTACTCAAGATTTCCTTCACTTCTCCTTAGGGTATGTGCACAAATATTTTCCCCGATGTGCTTTTTGTTATGCTCTTGCACAGTGGTACTATACACCACTTGTACCTTCTGGATTTTTCAAAATCATTGCTACAGGAAGGTTCACTCTCCATGCTCTGAATGACCAGCCTCCAAGAAAGACAGCAAGCAGCAATGATGTCAGAACAGAGCCAACATGGCTGCTGCCTGTTTTGTGGGGGATGGGGGGGGGATAGGAATTTCAAGCTTTGATTTCAGCTGCTTTGGAGCAGATTTCAGCGAAAAAACAAAACAGGTGACTTGTGATCAATTTTTAGTAAGAAACGAAATCTTTTTAGGAGACATCCTCATTTCATGTCATCTGTGTACATGATTGTTTGAGCTTCTGTCTCCTCTTCTTGCTCTCCTTGTTGCTTCTAGCCACGGCTCTGCTAATGCATGTTAAGCCAATTCTTCCTCTAGAATACAGGGTGCATGGTTTGGCCTCCACCTCAGTTCTGCTGCTGTGAGCAGCAAAGGCTCTTCTAGAGGGAGGCCTCTGCCAATTGCATGTGCTAAGTAAGAGCAAATCCAGTCCAGGGTCAGGTTTCAGCTAGAGACAGCAAGCACCTGTCACTTGGGATCCAACTAGAGATGCATTTGTACAAGATTCCCCCAAGCGAGAGGCACTTAGAATTTTGTTAATTAGCCACTTCGATCGGGAGGTGTTGCTTGTTGGAAACTAGTCTGGAGGCAAGTGTGGTATCTCTTTTAATGGGAGTGTGGTAAGTGACAGGAGAGATGAGGATGAGCAAGCATACAACATCTTGCAGTGTCTCCACTGGGCACTGCCAACGTGTGTAACTGGATGCCTCTGAATAACAGCAGCAGGAGAGAGGGCATGCCCAACTCCTGTTTGTGGGCTTCTCAGAGGCATCTGGTGGGCCACTCTGAGAAACAGGGTGTCAAGACTAGATAGGCCTTGGATCTGATCCAGCAGGGCTTTTGTCATGAATAAAAGGGGACAAATGTTTGTTTGCAAAAGTTTAAGGCCAACAGGAGGGACAGGGTCATGCTCCCAAAAATGTGTTTCAGTGTTCTCCATGAGCAGTGCTCTGCTTAGCTCTTCTACACCTCTTCTCAATGCAAGTCCACTGTTTGCTATTTGGGTGTGTGTGTGTGTGTAGAGTCCTTGGAAGCTCAAATGCAGATTCAAACATTCAGAAAAAGTATATGGTACAGTTTTCCATCAGGCCTACAACTGCTACTAGGAGTATTAATGTGAGTGATACTCACATTACTTGAGAATGTGAGGAGTATAGAGGAATTGCACAGGAACATACAGAGCTGCCTTGAACCAAGTCAGACCCTTGA
The DNA here is from genome assembly GCF_027244095.1 of Hemicordylus capensis. Taxonomy (NCBI): domain Eukaryota; kingdom Metazoa; phylum Chordata; class Lepidosauria; order Squamata; family Cordylidae; genus Hemicordylus; species Hemicordylus capensis. Next base: position 32,367,863 of record NC_069663.1, read on the forward strand.
TCCATCTAGCTCAGTACTGCTCAATTTTGGCTCCTCAACTGTTTTTGGACTACAACTCTCATAATTGGACTAGAACTTGCAGTAACTGGCTCTATCCACCTGCAGCACAGTACCTCCAGTGACTGTTGCTGGTGTCTATCTTATGTTTCTTTTTAGAATGTGAGCCCTTTGGGGACAGGGATCCATCTTATTTATTTATTATTTCTCTTTGTAAACCGCCCTGAGCCATTTTTGGAAGGGAAATCGAATTAATAAGTAGAAATCGAATAATAATAATAATAATGCCCAGCCACAGTGGCCAATAGCCAAGGCTTGTGGGAATTATAGGCCAACATCTGCAGGAGGGCCGAAGTTGAGCAGCCCTGGTCTACACTGACTGGCAATGGCTCTCTAAGGTTTCAGGCAGGAGTCTCTCCTAAGTGTATCAGGAGATGCCTCCAGGGAGTGAACCTAGGGCTTTCTGCCTGTAGAGCAGATGCACTGAGCTAGGGCCCCACCCCCAATTTAGATGCTTTCTGTGTTGAAACATTCCTGTATGTGGAAAGGAGGAAGTCTGAACCTTTCTTTATTATGAGCTAGGATTCTATGTGGGGGACATCTTCAAAAGTGACTCTGCCCATTGTATTCCGAAGGGGACAAGTTTAGGGGAAGACTGTACCATGTGCTTTAAAGTTGCTTGGAGTTGCTGCTCAGAAATATGGACCAATCCCTTTTCCCCTCCCCAACCATGTGGATAATCTCGCTTTCATGTGGGATTTGCAACCTTAGAAACACCTGCGTCCGGCCCAGAGATGCAGGCTCATCACTTGTGTTATAGGTCAAGTGCTGGTCATGTGGATGCTGCCTCACAAATACAACATTCATGACCAAAGTGCTTTACAGCAAAATCTTCCTACGCTTCTATTCTTGTAGCCTTATGCAAGATGTCCAACTGTTAAATTGCTGTTTGAATTTCTAAGCATTTCAGCATTTTCCGCCTTAATGAGCTCTAGAGCAGAGCAGTTAAAACAAGTGCAATCAAGAGAGGAAATCGCTGTCATTACTGTTCCATTCTAAAATTGGAAAGTGAAGGAGGAGCAGCCCAGGGCACTGTACAGGACTTGAAGTGGGGTGTTGGGCTGACTGGAAGTAGTCGGGCGCCAGATTTCCAGTTTGGGGTTCTGTTCATCAGTACATTGCCACTATCGAAGTGTTGTGAATAGTTGTCTGTTGTGACGAGGGCATGCAGAAAACCTTCAGGCTCAAGCTGTCCAAAAGCAAACTCAACTCTTCTCCCAAGTCCTTTGTTGATTCATCCGCTCGCCTTGCCCATTGTGTTGAACTGACATGTAGCCCCTGCTTTCTCTTGGATTCCTCTCCTTCCTTCACCTCCCCATATTCAGCTCATCATCACATTCCCAAAATGCACCCTTCCTCTTGTGTCCTCGGGCCAAAACTGGTCCATGTGCTGGCCATCTCTTGCCTTGTGTACCTCCATCCAGAACTCTGCCCCCACCCCAAATTCACTTCACCACTGAGACCATGCAGCAACTTCCCTGAAATCCCTACAGTGGCTTCATGTCCATTCCTGGATCTTGCCCAAGCTTTGCCCTTGTCCTCAAAACTCATCCCAACTCCCCACCCCCACCACTTCTCTGGCTTTATGTCCCGGCACCTCATTGCTTGTGACCTTTGCTTATTCAGGCTTCACCATTCTCAGGTGTCTTTTTCCAAGGCCTTTCTTCCTCGCTGCCCTTTATCCCTGGAACTGCTTCCTGATGCCACCTGGCGTTCCCCTCAAAACCCACCTTTTCTTCAGGCCCAGCCTCCTGTGTGCATGAGATGGTGGCATAGTCCCCCATTTATCCCAGCCTCCACTTCCTTCCATTTCTTTCATTCTTAATTGTGATGGCAGGGTGCACTTGCCACTGGCAAGTGGGTCAGTGTAGCTCTGCTGCTGGTCAGAATAGACAGTACTGGGCTAGATGGACCAAGGGCCGGACTCAGTAGAAAGCAGCTTCCTATATAATCAGGAAGTCCTGTGTGCTATTGCAGGTGTCCCAGAGCGCACTCAACCCTGTTCACAGTAACAATGGATGCTGTTGCTTTGTTGGCTGGCTGTCTGGCATCGGGTGCCCTTTTTGGATCACGCGACCTAGCTCTTTGGGACAGCAAGAGGTCTTGGGTGGGCTGCTTCAGCAAGAGCCCAACATAAGACAGCTCATCAGAAGTGCCGAAAAGGGCACCTCCCCCCCCCCCCAATCTCCAGTTGGCGCTCCCTGGCTCTGCCTTCCATTAGCCACACACGTGTTTCCGTGAGCTCCGTTTCACAGGCGAGGAGGCGAATGAGCATCTTGGCTTCATTTGGAACCAAGCGGTGTCTCCCTAGCAACAGCTTCATCAGGAGAGCGTGGTTGTTACTGCCACCCAGGTTGCAGACTTGGACTTCAAGCTCGCTTGTTCTGAAGGGCAGCTCTGAGACAGTCGAGGTCTTGTGTAGCCAGATGCCTCTTTTACTCACCAACATGTGCAGGGCAGAAGCCACACTTCTGATCTGGAAGCCCTGCTCCTGAAGCCCAGAGGAGTAGGGGTTTCTGTGTGTCTGTGTTTTTTACATTTTATATCCTGTTCTTCCTCCAAGGAGCCCATACTTACTAAGTACTACATACTTAGGTTTAGGGTTGGATTGGGTTGCTCAGCAAAGAGGGGCAGGCACACTCTTGCAGGGGTGGGTGTTGCTACAACTGAGCAAGTGGGAGGAAACAAATGTCCTTGGACCCCGGAGTGTGGGGTGGCGGCACTGGTAGTGGGGCCATTTTCACTACTTGTCACAGGGCCCATTTCAAGCCTGCTGTGCCCCTGCTAGTCACCTTAAGTGGCACAGTGGGGAAATGCTTGACTAACAAGCAGAAAGTTTCTGGTTAGAATCCCTGCTGGTACTCTTATCGGGCAACAGCGATACAGGAAGATGCTGAAAAGCATGATCTCATAGGCAATGGTCAACCCCTCCTGTATTCTGCCAAAGAAAACCACAGGGCTCCGTGAGCGCCAGGGGTCGAAATCGACTTGACGGCACGCTTTACCTTTACGCCCCGCTGCCTGATCTTGTTTCAGCCAAGAGAGCTAGCCGCTTGTCTCAAGCTAGACTTGCAGAAATCATCTGCAGGCAGGGAGGCACTTGCAGCTTCATTCACCTGTGCTTCTGCCACTGCTCCTACCTTCCCCACTGCCATCCACCTGGCATTTATTCTCTTTAGCTCCTTCCTTTTTTCTTCCATCCTGTTCCTTCCCTGCCTACTGGTTCAGAATTGCAGTGCAAAAGCAGCCGTGTGGGCTGTGTTGTCTGGACGTGCACGAAGAGCTGGCGGCCAGACAGGCCCAACCAGGCCGATCGTACCCCTAGCCTAGAATCCTCCCTTTGATGCTCGTAACTCATGCTGGATGTGGCCCTGGGGAAGAGGATGGCCATGCTGGCTGGAAACACCCCCATCTTCTGTGGACTGGGAGCCTCTCTTCCCAGCCCCTCTTGGCCCTCAGCTTGGTCCTCCGCTGACTTCCTGGATCCTTTCTTGAATCTGGCAACACTTTCTAGGAGACCAAACAAGTGTGCTGGTAAGCACAGGGCATCACAGCTCTGGGGCCTGCCGTTTTTGTCATTCTGGTAGAACACCCCCCCCCCCTCTTTTCTTGTTTTGAACCAGTGTTAAAAGCCGCTCCGGGACTGTGAGCACAAGCCAGAGTGCGGCTGCTCACCTTTTAGAGCCCTCCCGAACTGGATTGTGTCCCCACTGGCCTGCCCAGATCCTACAGGGGTTGTTGGGCTCTCCTCTGGGTGCCCCTGCTTCGTGGTGAGGTGAGTGGCAGCTAGGAGAGGGTGGCCTCACAGCAGAGCGGCACAGCTCCGTTTTTGAAAGACTTCAGCCAGCGCTGCTGGGTTCCCAACCTGGCCAGGAACTTCCTCTTTCAAGCAGGGAGAGCCACTCCTGGCCGCACTGCGCAAACACGGCACCAGCAGACGTTTAATTGCAAACGGGGGTGCTTGGCCCCATTTGCTAACGTGGCGATACCTCCCGGGTCTGTCAGACGCAGGGGGCATGGTGGCTCCATCCTTGCATGCAGAAGGGCCAAGCTCCTGTCCCTGGCAGCAGGTAGGGTTGGGCAAGACCAGTCTGAAATCCTGGACAGCTGTTGCCATGTGTACATAAGGCTGAGCAAAAGGCTCTGACTCCGTATAAGGCAATTTCAGGTGCTTCGCAAGCGCCCCCAGAGCTGGCTGACTGAGCATCTGCTTTGCATGCAGGAAGCCCTTGGTCCAGTTCCCAGCATCTCCAGATAGCGTTGGGAAAGAGCCTTCTCTTCCTGAAACCCTGGGGCCATTGTGGCTGGGGAGGATGGGAATTATAGTCCAACAGCATCTGGGGACTTTCTGCCTGCTTGCTCCCGCTCCCTGCTTTACCAGGATGTTTCTACACAGACATCACCAAAGCCAGGCCCTTAGAGTACTCTTACAAAGAAACTGCACCTGTGGAACTTCCTGCCACCTGGGGAAGTGGGGCAAATCCAGCTTTCCCCAAATGCCTGCGATACAGCACCAGGTGGGCACAGGAGGAGCTCTCTGGCCTGTGCTATTCAACTCCATAAGCTACGGTCATCGGGGCTGTCCTTCGGGCATGGCAAGCAGGGTGACCGCCCCGGGCCCCGCTCCTTTTAACTCCCATGGGGATGAACTGCAAGGGGGCCCTGCGCTGGCTGACTTGCCCCGGGCCCCACGCCCCACCAGGGCTCCCTCAGGTCACTGAGCTCTCCTTTGACGGCTGTGATTGACAGCAGTGCCCGTCTGTGTCTTTGCTCTGGTGAGTGCTGCTGGGGGCTGGCGGGACAGCAGGGTGGGTTCCAGGAGCGGACAGCCCCTGCCAAGGAAGGCTCTTCAGAGTCTCTGGGAAGATGGTTTTGCTAGCGCCTGCCTGCCTGCCTTTGCTTTAGATCCTGAATGGCAGGTTTGAGCCCCTTGTAAACCAGCCCTTGTCAAGCAGGGCTTCCGGTTCTACTGACAGTGAAGTGACTGCTTAGGCAAGAGATCCCTTTCCCTCTCCCCGCCCCCCCCCCCCCAGTTATTCCGGAGTGGGTGCGTGCTAACCTCATCATTCAAGCTACGCTTTTCAGCCATGAAGGTCTTGGAGTTGGGGGAGGGAGCAAACCCTAAAAAGCCTTGCCCAGAAAGGGACGCGCCGTGGCTGGCTGGGAACTGGGGATTGGTTGCTGGGCCTGTTGCACCCGGCTGCCACACCTGGACAGCAGGTAAGGAGAAACTGGAGCAAGGAGTTCTGGAGTGGGTGGGGTCTGGGAGGTGAATCACGTTTCCTGCGGGAAGGAGAAGGTGGAGTTTGGCCTTTTGTTCTGCAGCCTGGGGAGCTGGTCGGACAGGAAGAGCGAATCTCCCATTGCAGTTGCAAGAAGCGGGAGGAGGAGGCTGAGGCTGAGAAGCAGGCAGTGCCTGGGAAGAGCGCGAAAGAGGCGTGCTGGCCGAAGGGTGCCAAGGCCCAGCAGCAGCAAGGTCTACTCTGCAGGGGCAATGAGGGGGCCGAGGAAGCCCTCTGCACTCTGAAGCGCACGTGGGGCCTGATTCCCAGCCACGGAGGAAGATGTGTCGGCTGGGTGAGTTGGTCCCGCTCCAAGGTCAAAGGGCAAGCTGGGCTCCCAGTCTCCCTTCCCCCAGGTGGCAGTATATGAGCCAAGAAGAAGGGCACCCCAAGGATTTCCTTGCAGTCTTGTGGAGGAGGCTGGGGTGCAGCCATGCACAGCTGCAAGGGGCGCCCCTTCACTCACGGCTTCGTTGGCAGGCCTCGGGGCTGATCCCATCAAGGTGTAGGGAAGGCATCTACCTGGGCAGGACACTGCATTAGATTTCTAGGGGGTAGAACACAGCACAATATGCATTTTCCATATATGGTGCTTTACTAAGAGGGCAAGTCCCTGCCCCAAAGGAGCTTATAATACAAAGCACCTTGGAGCATGTATAGAGATACTTTCCACAGGGTCTCAGATTGGAGGAAGGCTCATTGGTCGAAAAGTGCAACTTTCATGCAGGCCTGAGCTGTAGCAGCTATAATGTGAGGACATTGTAGGAACTGCAACTTGAAGCCCAGAAATCCTTGTGCCTGGGTTCCCGCCCCCACCCCTGTTATCTTCTTAGCAAGCAAATCTCCAGGAATGTTAGGCTTGTTTATGTTAGAATTGAGTCTGTATATTAGACTGTTCCTTCATCTTAACGGTATAAATCAAGCATGTACTTAGTTGCTTTCTCCAGGGTCAAACCTTTCCAGATATTGGCATCTGGAGTTAAGAGTGCTGTCATTAGAATTAAAGTTTAGGTTGGGTTCATTACACACCCCAAAGACAAACTGGATGTTGTGGTCTGGATTGTATTTACAGGTAACCGTTTTGCACATATAGGGTTACACACACTTGTAAGCTGGAAAAAGGTTGAGAACAGGGCTCGGATTTGCGTCTGTTCTGTCCACTTGGCCTGTTTTGCATTTCTCAGTGATGGCAGGAAGAGGGATGGGAGAGGAAGGGGACAAGAATAAGCACTTAGCCACTCAGCAGAGGATGTTGAGATGAATGCCGAGAAGAATGTGATAATGCATTAAGTCAGGGCACAATGTTGGAGAAAATGAGTGCCTAAGGCCACCCAGCACATAAGTGGAATAAAAAAATAAATCCCTAGTTCCTCCTTCAGGTCTGGAATACAGCAGATATAGAAACTAGTGGTTTGTTGTTGTTTTTAAAAACAGTTTATTCCATGCCATTGATGCACTCCCTTTTAGGTCCCTGCATCCAAGGAGATTACTGCATAACCATTTCCAGTGTGGGGAAAACAATGGGCAATGTGTCGGGGGAGTGAATGAATGAGAACATGTTGGCTGGGAAATATCCCACCTGCAAAGAGATGCCTCATGTTTGCCCAGGCAGATTTTTGAGAAGCAGCCTCCACCCTGACACACACAGATCTGCAAGATCAAAAAGAGCCCAGTTGCCAGGTTGCTAACGGTTTACATGTCCATAATGTTCCTCCCTTCTGCCTCCATACTAGCGGAGAGATGACCTCACCTGGTATTCACTATTTAATGAGTGGTTAATCTTTAAAGAAACAGGCTTGTTTTCAGAGAAAACTCCAGATTACTGGAAGCTTCCTTATGGCTCTTCAGTCAACATGTTTGGTGTTCCCTATAAACCCACAGTTGACTATTTCTGCCTGGATCTGTGGCTCTAGACCTGTGAAAGGGCTGTATCCTGCCACTGATTCTCACAAGACCAGTTCTGTAAGAAAGAGGGGGCATGTAAGGACGAGGAGAGGATTTTTCCTTATGACAAGGCTTCACACAGCACTTAACTAATACATGGGGTTCATTTACACAAGATGGGATGTTGGGCTCACCGTTTAGATGCTATAAAAAGGATTAGGCAGATTCCTGGAGGGAGAGGTTTTTTGGTCCTGACCCAGTATAGTCTACTCTCACCAGCAGCAGTTTTTCAAGGCCTCGGGAGAAGTTCTAGCTAAACAGAACTTCTGCAGTCAGAGGCAGCGTATCTGAGTCCCAGAAGCTAAGAGATGGTAACTATCTCCCAGCCCTGCTTAAGAAGGTCTACAGCTCTCTGGCTAAAAGCAACCAACCAGAGAGAAGGCAACCTTGGACTTAATCCTAAGTGGTGCCCAGGACCTGGTCCAAGATGTCATAGTTATCAAACCATTGGGAAACACTGACCATAGTGTGATCCAATTCAGCTTATATGTGAGTGGAGCACTGCCAAGGAAGTCCAACACAGATGCGTTGGATGTCAGAAGAGGAAACTTCTAAAAAATGAAGAGAATGGTTAAAAGGAAGCTGAAAGGGAACATCAGGAGGGTCAAATCACTCCAGAGAGCATGGAACTTATTCAAAACGACAGTAATAGAAGCTTAGCTGGAATGTATACCAAGAAGGAGGAAGGGTACCCACCAAGTTCAGGAGAACACCAGCGTGGCTAACAAGTCGAGTCAGGGAAGCTATAAAGGGGGGAAAGACTTGCTTCAGAAAATGGAAGTCCTGCCCAAATGAAGAGAACAGGAAGGAACGTAAACCCTGGCAAAATAAATACAAAGAGACAAGAAAGAGATTTTTGAGGAGCATATACTACAAGTGTCAAGGGGAATAACAAAAACTTCTTTAAATATATCAGAAGCAGAAAACCTGCCAGGGAGGCAGTTGGATGAGGGTGTGAAAGGGATTGTTAAGGAGGATAAGGGGATTACAGAGAAACTGAATGAATATTTGCATCTATCTTCAAGGCAGAGGATACTGACCATATATATGCTTTGGAACTGAGCTTCTCAGGCTTGGAAGCTGAAGAATGGGGCCAATTTGAGGTGATGAGAAAGGATGTTCTAAACTGTCTTGAAAAACTAAAAACTAACAAATCACCAGGGCCAGATGGCATCTACCCAAGAGTTCTGAAGGAACTCAAATGTAAAATTGCTGATCTCCTAGCAAAAAAACTCGTCCCTACAATCAGGCTCTGTACCAGAGGACTGGAAAGTAGCTAGTGTAACTCTTATTTTCAAAAAAGGATCCAGAGGGGATCCAGGAAATTAGCTTAAGTTCTGTGCCGGGTAAATTGATGAAAAGTATACTTAAGGACAAAATTGTTAAACGTAGAAGAACAGGCCTTGCTGAAGAAGAACCAGCCTGGCTTCTGCAAGGGCAAGTCTTGCCTCACTCACCTTTTGGAGTTCTTTGAGAGTGTCAACAGCCATGTGGATAAAGGTGATCTACTTGACATAGTATACTTGGATTTCCAAAACACTTTCCACAAAGTTCTTCACCAAAGGTTCTTGAGAAAACTTAGCAATCATAAGGGGCAGATTCATGTGTGGATTGGTAACTGGTTGAAGGATAGGAAACGGAGGATAGGTAATTTTTTTTTTAATCCTTTATTATGATCACAGAACAGCACAATTTACAAACAGAAGCCTAACCAAAAAAACAAAACAAATAAAAAAACAAACCCTACATAACCTACAGGTTATACAGTAGTTAAGCACATAGTTTAAGATCAATTAACAATGTTTCTTAATGAACTCCTAGCGGCTTTTACTGGCTATTAAATATAATTTAGCCACATTATAAGATCTCTGGTCAGTTAAAAGATAATCAAGATAAAAAGAATCTGTACAACCTAGAAGGCAGCTAATAAAAGGGGATATATGTCTACGCCGTATATCTCAGTAAAACTGACAGTAAAAGAGCACATGAGCTGTTGTTTCAATATCTCCTGATTTGCAAGGACAGGTACATTCTTTGTAGGGGATTTTTTTTTTTAATATCTCTCTTCCAGGACTGTTGATTGCAAGGCAATGCATCTTGACTGTGTCAGAGCTCTGCAGTATTTTGGCACGGTTATCTGGTTTAGGTATCTGGCAGGTTTGAAACTCAGAACTTAGTTGCCCAAATGGACACCGACAGGAATAGATCCCTGATCAATTTGACTCTCCATGTCATATATACTTTGTCTGCGTTTGACCCTCGTATTTTCATACCCCAGAGTTATCAGTGCAAAAGGGGAGAAACCATAATGATGTAGCCCTTCCTCCTGCTCTCCTTTCCACCTGGAATGCTAGATATCCTTTAGCACAAGTGGAGCTAGGCCTGCAGGGTGGAAAACCAGTTTTAGCCAGAATTTGAAGATATTAATCCATGCTCTGGCCTCTACTTTAAGCCATCCTGCTTCCAGACGAAAGACAGAACTGGGGAGGATAGGTATACATGGACAGTTTTCTAAATGGAGGGCAATAAGAAGTGGGGTCCCCCAGGGATCTGTACTGGGACTGGTGTTTTTTTTTTTTTAAATTTATTCATAAATTATCTAGAAGTTGGGGTAAGCAGCAAAGTGGCCAGATTTGCAGATACCACCAAACTCTTTCGGGCAGTGAAATCCAAAACAGATTGTGACGAAGAACTGGGGGAGTGGGTGACAAAATGGCAAAGGTGGTTCAATGTAAGCAAATGTAAAGTGATGCATATTGGGGTAAAAAAACCCAGCTTCACATATATATTGATGGGGTCTGAGCTGTTGATGATTGACCAGGAGAGAGATCTTGGAGTCCTGGTAGACAGCACGTTGGAAGTGTCAACTCAGTGCAAGCTAATATTATAATGGCTTTGTATAAATCTATGGTGTGGCCACATTTGGAGTACTGCGTACAGTTCTGGTCATTGTATCTTAAGAAGGTCCTTGTAAAACTGGAGAAGGTGCAGAAGAGGGTAACCAAGGTGATCGAGGGGCTGGAGCACCTTTCTTATGAGGCAAGGTTACAGCATCTGCAGCTTTTTAGATTAGAAAAGAGGGGACTACAGGGAGACATGATAGAGGAGTAGAAAATTATCCATGGAGTAGAGAGAGTGGAGAGAGAGAAATCCACCCCCCTCTCACAACACTAGAACCAAGGGTCATCCCATGAAACTGAAGGCTGGGTAATTTAGGACCAACAAAAGGAAGTACTTTTTCCACACAGCACATAATTTATGGAATTATCTGCCACGGGATATGGTGATGGCCACTAGCTTGGATAGCTTTAAAAGGGGCTTAGACAAATTCAAGGAGGACGGGTCTATCAGTGGCTACTAGTCTGGTGGATAGTAGCAGGGGAGAAAATAGTGGGGGGTGGGCTTGGTAAATCTGGTTAAAAAGTCCCAAGATGGTAGCCCTAGTTGAAAATGCATTTACACATCTCTGGTGTGAAATCTATTTTGGCTGCAAGACTGCAGGCCTGCATGCTCCTTATCCAGGATTAAGTCCCATCAAATCGAATGGGATTTTCTTTTGAGTAGAGTTGCATTGGACTGGGAAGTATAATTTAAAGTGATTTCAATAATATCCCTTAGATTTAAGAGTGTATGTTAAAAGTGAAATGCATTGGTTATTATGATATCCTTACAGCTACCTAATGACACAGTGGGGAAATGACATGACTAGCAAGCCAGATTCGAATCCCCACTGGTATGTTTCGGGCAGCAGCAATATAGGAAGATGCTGAAAGGCATCATCTCATACTGTGTGGGAGATGGCAATGGCCAACCCCTCCTTTATTCTACCAAAGACAACCACAGGACTCTGTCGTCGCCAGGAGTTGACACTGACTCAACGGCACACTTTACTTTTACATTTTATTTTGCATTAGAATTTTCAAAGATCTGCTCAGGGTCCTTGTGGAAGGAGGTGTTTGTAAGTAGAACTCAACCCTGGAAGAAATCGATTCACTTCTCCCTTTCTTTCTCTCTGTCTCTCTCTCTCTCAGATAACCTTGATTCCAGCAGCACCCAGAAGCTCTTGATGAAAACAGGACTCATCCTGATCGTCATTGGTCACCTGAACTTCATCACTGGGGCGCTGGTTCATGGGACGGTCCTGCGCCACATTGCCAACCCTCGGGACACCATTTCACTGCAGTATGCCATCTCTAATGTCATTTCAGTGATCTCTGCCATCTTGGTATGCATTTTCTGGTACTGGCTTTCAGACTTGGATGCTGGAGGTGGGGTCAGAGTGGAAGATGGAAAAAGCACCTCCCACTGCATCTAGTTCTGTGAGATTTGGGAAGGCCACGGAATCCTGTGCTCAGGACGTGCAGAGAGAAGCAACCCCGTTCTTACCAGCTCCCACTAAGTTCTATGGGACAAAATCGACAGAGTGTGATTTGAAAGACAGTTTTAAAAGACTGAATCCGATCCTCACCCCAGACTATCTTGGCACCAGAATTTACCCTCACCCTGATGGTGTCCCTGAATAGACCCCTTTACTTTTTCCCATGCAAGTGAATGGTTGTCATCCATTCCTCTGGGGGGAAATAAAGTGCTTAGGATAATGTGGAGGGCGAGACCACACCCCACTCCTGATAGGCACCCCATGGAGAGGATGCAATTTGTCTCTCTGCACCATGCATTGTACCCCACCTCTAGATACCTACCTCCTTAAAAACAGTTCTATTTTTAACTGTGTTTAGATGTAATGGGAAACTATGGCCAGGTTCCAACATCACATGAAACCAAGGTTTAATTCACCTAAATGTGGTTACTTTGTATGTCTGAACCTGCATCAGTCAACAAACTGGCTTATTTCAGACAGGCAAACCACAATCAGAACTCCATGTTTGAAGTTGTTTGGTTTGTCCTAAACCATGGTCTTGTGTGATGTCTGAACCCCCAACTGTGATTTAGTCTTGGTTTGTTTCAGTAGCTCCTCCCTCATAGGTCTCCTACATAGAGAAAGGCAGCCTAGATATGGGAGGGAAGGAGAAGAGGGGAACCTGAAAAAAACAAGGTATGGTGAAACAAGCCAATATCTGGTGCCACTCTAGGTTTCCATGGTACCACTCTAGGTTTGCTAAATAAACCTTCGTCACAATAAACTGTGCTTTCACATGATAGCAGAACCTGCCCTATGAGTTACTCCTGCTGAGAGAAGAGAGGCGATTCTTTTATATTTAAAGGGGCGATTCTTTTATATTTAGCGGGGGGGGGGGGGGAGCAACTGGCCCTATCCAACCCCAGCACAGCATTTCTCCAGTTGCTGGTATCTGCCTTATGTTTCTTTTTAGATTGTGAGCCATTTGGAGACAGGGAACCATTTATTTATGTATTTTTCTATGTAAAAATAGAACATTGAGAACTTTGGTAGAAGAGCAGTGTATAAATATTTGCCGTAGTCATAATAGTAGAGTGAGCCTTAAAGAACCTGAACTCATGTGCTCTCTGTCATTTGTGTAAACAGGGGGAGAGGGGAGTATAAGGGTCTGCTTCCAGTTTAAGAACAAACCCTTGTTCTGTGTTACAAGACTTAGGGGTCTGTAGTTTGTTAACTAATTAGAGTTTGAACAAACCACAGTTTGATATTCTGTTTTGTTCTCACTCTCCATATATAAACAGCCCTGTGACAGTGTTGGCATGATAATATTTTATGGTGTTTGTGTTCCCTTTGTAGACTATCTCCTGTGGCATAGCAGCAATTGTGCTCTCCAGATATGTGTCTCGGAAGTCATTGGTAAGAAATTTCTTGGACCAGAAGAAACATCTTTGCTAAAAGGGTGTGAAAAGAGATCCTCAGGGTTCCTGGTTACACTCAGCTGTTTGTAGAAGCCCCTCTTTGACTGTCATCAGAGGGCAAGTTGGTTCTGAATTTGAGGCAGGAACCCCACACCTCCTCCTCCTCCACCACCAGCTCCTCCTCCTCCTCCTCCACCACCTCCTCCTCCTCCACCACCTTCTCCCCGCTCCCCCAGCAACTATTTGCTTTTCTTAAGTTACGGTCAGGTCTGCTGTCTGCCCCACCCAGGATTCAAGATAACATGGAAAGTTTGATTATGCCAAAGGTTGTAAAATATCCCTCATGGCTGCAGCCCAAGAAGCACAGAGAGCAAAAAGCCTCACCCAAGAAGGGGAGGCTTCTATACTGTTATCTTGCAATCTACATACTTGACACTTCCCTGGAGTTGTTTTGGGAGGGACCAGCCCACCCCTTGACTCTGTTTCTGGATCTGCTGTGCTTTGCGTGTGGATGGTTTACTCTGTGTGGAGTTGTGGGGCAGAAGTCAGGTTACTGGCTTTGTTGGTGTTTGCCAGGTTTAATCTCTGGACTTTTCAGTTAAAAGATCTGGGGTGGCAGGGCTGACACAGGTGGCAACCCTTGGCCAGATGGACCAGTGGTCTTCATCCAGTCCAAGGCAGCTTCTTACTAGCCAACTGTCTGCTTGCCATGTCCGGGGTCAAGAAGGGAATATAGATCTTATCCAAACAGGATGTTTCAAGGCACCTCAGAGTGCACTCAGAGTGCACCTCAGATGATCCAGTGAGTTTATGGGGTGGCAAAATTCATTAGATGCTGTCAAAAGAAATAGCCCCTTAAGGGAAATCCTTGTGTGTCTTTTAAATCCTGCTTAAGTGGCCAAAATCCTCATAGGTATGCAATGAGTCCACACTAATTTATAAAATGTTGACATAAAATGTTGGTCTTGTGTGTGTCAAACTATAAATATATACAAGAACAAACAATCCATCACTGCAGGGTTACTAAACATGGGTCCTCAGATATGGTTAGGCTACAACTCCCATGTGGATTTTGGGGACCCAAGTTTGAGAACCCCTGGATTCCACCAACCTTAAAGTGTCCCTTTCCATTGCTAAGTTTGCCAGGAGGGATTTGGACTCTCTCTGTCTCCTGAGTCAGGCCCCTGTGTTGTGTCTCTCTTTGAGAAGCAGTGCCTCTGATATGTTTCCTCTCCGTTGCAGAGATGGGCAGTCTTCTCTCTGAGCATCAGCAGCACCCTCCTCTCGCTGTTCTGCTCAACGGGCTTGGCGCTCTGCATTGTCTTCACCTTTGCCAACAAAGGGCGTGACCTGTTGGCCTTGTGCACCTTTCCTGATGTAGAACTCATCCAGATTGTGCATGAGTGCCCGTTTGATCCCACCCGGGTGTACGTAAGTTACTGGGTTCTGTGCACTCTTGGGAGAAGCAAGCGGTTCAGTGGGGCATGGTGGGGCGGGGTGGGGTGGGGTGGGGCTCCCTGGACAGCTATGGGATCACCCTACTTGGAGGTTGCCATAGAAAGAGTTAATGGGATTTTGGGTATAGGGTGCACCTCAGGGGAGGGTCGATTTATACCCTTAGTGTATCGGGTAGATTTAATGCGATGTGTAGTAGTAGTAGTAGTAGTATGTTTATTGTGGTCACAGACCAGATTAACAAACAATAACAATTAATAGCATTAATAAGGAAATTCAAGAATTTCAAAAGCTTACAAAATCACAAACTGTTCAAATTACTAATACAGTCTTTACGGAGCTTCGACGCCACAAAACAGAACTTTGCCACATTATCTGAAATTACAGGTTTAAAATTGGCCTATGATATGTGTTTTTATTTTATGTTTTAATCCTCTGTTGTGAGCCAACCAGAGAACAATTTTTTATGGGGTAGTTAACAAATGGATTTATTATTATTATTTCTTGTTTACACAGTTAACACAGAGGTGTTATTGGCTGGTTTGTTTTTATCCAGACATCGAGTCCTTCCCAAGGACCTGGGATGGCTGAATTTTATTATCAATGTTGTTGCTGTTATTATTATAGATATGATCACAGAATGTAGGCTGTTTCCAGTAAAGTTGCTTTTTGTAATTGGCTGATGGTGATTTCTGTGGCCCCTTTGGTGTTGAGGTGCTCTACAAAGTGTTTTGGAATTGTGCCTAGGGCGCCAATTACTACTGGGATTATTTTGGTCTTCTTCTGCCACCACCACCACCACCTCCTCCTCCTCCTCCTCCTCATTCTTATTCAATTTATTTAGACTGTCATAGGTCAGGGGTCTGGTCTGGACCAGGGTTTTTTAACCTGAGCTCCCCAGATGTTGCTGGACTACAGCTCCCATCATCCCTCTGGCCATTGTGGCTGGGGATGATGGGAGCTGTAGTCCAACCACATCTGGGGACCTTAGGTTGGAAATCCCCACTCTGGTCACACTTGCTAGAGAGGAGAGCTGGTCTTGTGGTAGCAAGCATGACTTGTCTCCCTAGCTAAGCAGGGTCCACCCTGGCCGCATATGAAGGGGAGACTGGAAGTGTGAGCACTATGAGATCTTCCCCTTGGGATGGAGCTGCTCTGGGAAGAGCATCTAGGTTCCAAGTTCCCTCCCTGTCAGCATCTCCAAGATAGGGCTGAGAGAGATTCCTGCCTGCAGCCTTGGAGAAGCCGCTGCCAGTCTGTGAAGACAATACTGAGCTAGATGGACCCATGGTCTGACTCAGTATATGGCAGCTTCCTAGATTCGCCCTCCTCCAGGAACTAGCATCATGGACTGGTCTGCCCACTAACTCCTGCACGTTGTAGTGGTCTCTGGGGTGTGTTGCCAGCAAATGCCAGAGACGCAAGTTTGGGGCGGTATATAAATACAGTAAATAATGTGGGCCCTGTCAGCTGTTGGGCTTCACTATTGCCCCAGAGTGGGTTGTGTAGGTGGATCTCTGGGATGGGGTGAGGCTTGTGGACAGATGGCCGGACCTTTTGGTTCAGGGGAGAGTTGGGCTCGGCTCTGCAGCTATTGTTGGACTACAGCTCCCATCATCCCCAGCTGCAACACAATGGCTGCAGAGCCTCAGCTTGGCCACCCTGGACAAGATGCCCCTCTGCCCTCCATGTTCCTGCGAGGTCTAAACTCCAGACAGAAGGACGGCTTGCTCAGGAGACCTCCTTCTCGCTCCCTTGCAGAGTTCGGCACTGGCCCTCTGGAGTCTCTCCTTCCTCCTGGATGCCGTGGAGATAGTCTTCAGTATCCGGTGCTTCTTGGTCACCCTTACACTCCTGAACTTGAGGCTCTGTCGCAGGATGACGCGCAGGAAAAAGGTAACGTCGCTTCCTTAAGATTCTTGGCTCCTTGTCATGTGTGCTTTGGAGAACGTGCTGCACACCACGGCCCCCTTCTTCCCTTTTGCACAGTCTTTGCATCAAAAACCCAAAGCAACTCTTCAGAAGAGGTGAGATTGGCATGGCTGGCCTTGAAACCAAGGAGCCAGAGCAGGGTCAAAAGTTGCTCCTTTTTCTCCCGCCCTGTCCCAGAGGATCTGCCTGCAGGCTGGCCATTCATCAGGTAGAGCGGCACAGTTGCTCCTCCCTCTCCTGCCTCACTCGAAAGCTGAGCTGCCTGCAGGCTGGTCATCCGTCAGGTACAGCTGTGCAGTCGCTCCTCTTTTCCCCACCTCACCTGAGAGCGGCACTGCCTGCAGGCTGATCATTTTTCAGGTAGAGTTGCATGGTGGTTTCTCTCCTTGCCGTGCAGCTCTACCTGGTGGATGGCCAGCCTGCAGGCAGCACGGCTCTAAGGCAAGAGTGGAAGAGAGAGGAGCAACCTTTGGCACACACACACACCCCTGGCTCCTTAGGACAAGCTGCTACTGCTTGAAACTGGATCAAATTGCGCAATTCAGAAACTTTGTCAAATATTCAGCTGTAGAGCAGGGATTCTCAGTGTTGGGTCTCCAGATGTTACTGGACTTCAACTCCCAGAATCGCCAACCAAAGGCCACTGGGGCTGGGGATTCTGGGAGTTGAAGTCCAATAATATCTGGGGACCCAACGTTGAGAATCCCTGCTGTAGAGTGATGCCCTCTGAATGATTTGGCCACATGCAGGCAATTGGCCATTTGCGACTGGCGTGCAATTTGCGCCTTGTTAATTCTGGTCTTCCAGAATATTTTCTGGCAGCTGCTGTCTCTGTCCACGTGGCCCCACCACGGCAACGTGACGACGTGGCTGAATTGCCTGCTATTCTTGGGGGAGATGAAGGCTAAGGGGGCTCATCCTGACCCAGTCAATGGGAGCGGGGTAGGTGGGGGGTGGACGGTCTGCCCCCAGTTCAGCAACCAGGCTAGCTCTGTGTGTATTGGGGCTGCCCTCCCTCCAGGCCCAGCCTGTGAGCTGAAGGGGACTCAGACACCAAGCAAGTTGGTCTCCCTGTTGCTGCCCAGCCTGGGGGTGGGTAGATGCCAGAAGGGCAGGGACACCCCCTGGCCTTGCTTTTGCCCGGAACTCCATGGAGCTGGGCGGTTGCCAATGGAGCCTGTTCCAGGGCTAAAGGGAACCACTCCCTGCACAGATAACCTCCTGCCTCGTCCCCATATGCCAGTTTCCCTCTTCACACAGAAGAGGGCGGTGGCCAGTACAGTGGATGTGCCAGTAACTACTTTATTAGGATCAACTAAAGGCAGGAGACCCAGCGTGGTCTAGTGGTTAGAGTGCTGGACTGGGACTGGGGAGACCTGAGTTCAAATCGCATTTAGCCATGATACTTGCTGGGTGACTCTGGGCCAGTCACTTCTCTCTCAGCCTAGCCTACCTTACAGGGTTGTTGTGAGGACAATATATTTATCTATCTATTTATCTATCACATTTATACCCCGCCCAAACTTACATCTCTGGATGGCCTTCAGCACCCCCATAGATAAAATGCCAAAGTAGCGAGTAAGCTTTTGTGTTATCCAGAACTCTTCTTCAGGCTGAGTGTTCAGAGAAAGAAGGAGCCTAGAGAGCATGCCACTGAATCCTCAACATCTGTAGTCTGTAATAGCCTTAAGATGGAATCGGGGTGTTAGGCGGACTTAGGAGTGCAAGCCTGCGGAGCACACAGATTCCTTTTGAGACAGAGCGGCAGGAACAAGGTATTATCCTTCTGGGACTTTTGTGTTTTTCTTCTGAAGGACCAGCATGGCTACCCACAATTTTCCGAGTTTGTCCTGAGATGCCCTTGTAGGCAGGAGTGGCTCATCCTAAGGAGCAGGGTGGGAGGCACAGTTGCCACTGCTTCCTGGAGCACCATTTGCTCCTCTCTCTCCCATCCCACTCCAGCGTTAATGATAACCACACTGCCTGCAGGCTGGCTATTCGTCAGGTAGAGCTGGGCAGTTAGCCGTGCAGCTCTACCTGCTGAATGGCCAGCCTGCAGGCGGAGCAGCTCTCTTTAATGCGGGGATGGGGCGGGGTGGGAGAGAGAGGAGCAAACGGTGCTCTGGGAAGGAGAGGCAGCTGTGCCTCCTTTGGAGCCTCCCCCCACTCCTTAGAATGGGCCGTTCCTCCTTATATGGTAAGAACACTCCCCATGAGAAAGTGAGGTGGGCGAGGATGTTCCCGAGGTCCCTTTGCCCTGCTGCGGAGGGCCTGAGCTTCCACTGATGGTCCCCGTTTGTTTGCAAGGTTTCACTGCAGCTGGTCACAGCCGAGAGCAGAGAAGTGTGTGAAGGCCAGAACCTCCTGAGGGCCAACCGGACAGAGACCGTGTGGCTCTAGAAGGCACCCCTTCGTGGACCTCCCGCGGCCCCTCCCACAACCACCGTCCTTGGGCTTCCAAGTCCAGCCTCTCCTTGCCGCCTCCGGGAGAGATCAGCCTCGCTCCAAACCGCGGCTGGGACCAGGAGCTTTAGCAACTGGGCCACAGAAGGGCGGTGGCGGCGGCTTCCTCCTCCTCCTCCCTGGAGGCCTGAACCTTTTATGGCTATAATTAGCACTCTGGTGCTTTGTACTGCAAGGTGGATTCCCAGCGCCTCCTCTCAGGAACAAAGGCATCTGCTGCGCCCGAGGACCCGGGGTTCAGGGTCTGAGCCCCTGAAGCATCGGGAATAACTGCGTGGGGCCGTTGCACTGAGAACAAAAGACGTTTATTTTGAAGGTATTAAAAAGAAACGCCCTCCCCCGCTCCCCGGCATGCACTCCCGCGACGGGACGGACGACATGGACGAGCAGCTGCTTTGGTGCGTGCAGTGGGGTGGAGCTGGGCCCTTCTCCAGAGGGCTGGGGCAGCTTTTCTCAACCAGTCTGAGGTAGAAAAGTCCCCACGAGGTGGTCGTGGCTCCCTGGTGGGGAGGAAGGGGGGACCAGGTTTGGGGGGCGGACCTACTCCGAGGGGCAGCAAATGTTGGAGGCCTTCTGGGGTCTGGCACGCCATGAAACGAAAAGGAGACGACGACAAAGGAGCTTTCCTTCTAAGCGTGAGGGGTAACATTGGTTTCTGCAGTGCTAAATTCTCTCCTACGGCTTTCGGTCTCTCAGAAGGGCTCAAGGCTACTGCAATTCAATGCAATCACTCACTCACTCACTCGGGGGTTCTCGAACATGGGTCCCCAGATGGTATTGGACTACAACTCCCATTGTCCACAGCCATTGTGGCAGTGGATAATGGGTCTAACCGCACTTGGGGACCCAAGTTTGAGAATCCTTGAACTAACTGGTTAAGTGGTAACTGACTAATCAATTAAATATGTTAAAATCAGTTGAGAATTTGAGATTCGGTTGAGGGGCAAGCCAGCCCTTTGCCCATTGGATGTCCTTGCTTGCTGGCCCCCGTTGCCTCACCTTCCTCTCCAGGCTGACAAAAGGAGAGATGGGGGGGGGACATCTCTCTGGGAGTCCTATGAGGTTTGGGGGCCACCCAAGGCCAATCCCCTTACATCAGCTTGATATTCCTTCACATGGACTAGGAACATCAGAAGCAAAACCACATCTCCGAGACAGAGCTAGAAACCCAACCACTGCTGACCTTCCACTCTCAAAAAGGGTGAGCGGAAGGTCCTGTCCTTGTGCCAGAGCTGGCTGTGCCGTCTGCTCGTCTCTCCCTCCCCAGCAACAGAGAACAATCCAGTTTGTCATACAGCACACTGTCTCCTTCCATACTGCTGATGCTCTGAGCGGCTGAGGCCAACGGAACTGTAGCCAAAGGGGCCCCTTCCCCCAGCGGCAAAAGAACTCTGGGTGCAAGCCAAATACTCCCGGCTATGAAGGCAGGACAGAGGGAGGTCCGTGAATGCAGGATGGACTTCTGAGGGGTGTACATCACAGGGGGAGGAGACGGAAGCGGTCTTCTGGGCATGCTCTGGAGAGGAAAGCTGAACAGGTGCTGAGAATGACCAAGACATCTCCTAGGATGTTCAGCAGCTGGAAGACCATCAGAGCAAGGTTTTTTGGGAACGGGGTGGGGAACAGGGAGAAGGTGGCCTGTTACGTTCCATCAGTGGAGCAGCTCGACCCAACGAACCAGGGGGGCACCAAAGGAGGCACAGCTACCTCTGCTTTCCGGAGCTCCATTTACTTCTCTCTCTCCTCCACCCGGTGCTGCCTGCAGGCTGGCCATTCATCAGGTAGAGCTGAGCAATTAACTGCACAGCTCTGCCTAATGAACTGCCAGACTGCAGGAGTGGGGCGGAAAAGAGAGGAGCAAATGAAGCTCCACGAAGCAGAGGGAGCTGTGCCCTCCTTGGGCCCCCTCCCAGCTCAAGAGGATGAGCCTCTCTTGCCTAGGAGTGGGCTCGGGGTGTGTGTGTGTGTTACTTGTGCCTTTTGCTCCACCCCACCCTTGTCGGCAGCCTCCGCATCCTGAGAATCCTTCCCCTGCAATCAGGCATGTGGCCCAGGAACGCTTTGGAGTCCTTTGCCAGTAAGCCCCAGTAATAAAAGCAGACGATTATGCATAGCTAAGCACATCTATGCAAACTGAGTGTCTGATGCTGGATTGTAGATGGATGGATTGACACACCCGCCTTGGAGCTGTTTGGCCCTTGGGTGGCTTTGCAGCTGGGGGTGGGGGGTGGGAGTGTTCCTGCTCTTCTCCACGGGAGGCAAGGAGGGGCCCCATCCTGCCTGCACAAGGAAGCCCAGGGGCTCCTTTTGCTCACTTGCCTGCACTGCCTTCCGTGCAGCCACAGTAGCGATCTTGCCCAACTTCTGTGCCACCCAAACCATACACCCTCCCCGCCGCACACAGTGGCAATGTATGTTTATCGGTCGCGATTTGTCCTAACAAGCCGTGGGGCCCCAAAGGAGGCGCAGCTGCCTCTGCTTCCTGGGAGCAGCTAGGGGGGCTCTCCCCCACCCCACCCGAGAACTGCACTGCCTGCAGGTTGGCCATTCATCAGGTAGAGCTGAGTGGTCAACCGTGTGGCTCTACCGGACAGATGGCCAGCCTGAAGGCAGTGTGGCTGTCGGGCAAGGCAGGAGAGAGGAGCAACTCAGCTGCAATACGATGGGGATTATCATCCTGGTCTGCCTTACAGGGTGACGGTGAAGGGTCACAGAGAGCTTATATATGTAGCCCAGTGCTACATAAAGGTTAATGCCAAACCTGTGTGGTTGGCCGGGGAGGGGGGTGGGGGGGGACACAGGTGCGGGGTTGAGGAAGGATGGCCCATCTTTATTCCCCGACACCTAAGCGTGCTGGCATGGAGAAGGGGCTGGGGGCGGGGGAGAGAAGCCACCCCCCAATGGAAGGGAAGCAGAGGCTTGCTGGCTGCTGTGAACTTCGCTCTTCCTGGAGGTTAGGAGTGTTGACAGTGGAGTTGATTGCAGTGGGGCTTGGGCCTGCCCGGGTGAAAAAACGCCTAGGAAGGGCAAAGGTGGTTCTGAGTGAGGCAGCCTTGTGCAGCATCGCAAGCGTGCAGGATTCTCCTGTAGGTCCTTGATGACTGTTCTGGGGCAGCTGTAGCCTACTTAGCCCAGTCCCTTGCCATGGGGCAGGATTGCTGGAGCTCCAATACCCCCTGAAGCAGACCTCGGCCTGTCAGGGTTGCAGGGACGCTGGTCCCAAAGTGCCCGTTACGTGCGCTTCAAAAACAACCATCACCACCCACCTATCCCAATTTGTATATTTGTGCTTGTTTGGCATGATTTATTCTGCTAGCCGTGGGGTGGGGTGTGCGGGCAACAGCTATGCCGAGCGCTATAGCCCGTGGCCAGAGGAAGTCCTGTCCGGGAGCCCTGCCTCTTCCCCCAGGAGTAGCTTGTCTTAATGAGCTGGGAGGGGTGCTCTTCCTGCAGACTGGCCATTCCCCAGGCAGAGCTGCATGATTAACTGCGCAGCTCTACCTGACCAATGGCCAGCCTGCAGGCAGCGCGCAGGGCGGAAGGGAGAGGAGCAAACAGAGCTCCAGGAAGCAGAGGCAGCTGTGCCTCCTCCGGTGGCCCTGGCACAGCTCGTTAGGATGGGCTACTCCTTCCCTCCACCCTGGGCACCTGGGGATTCACTCACAAGTCTTCCAAGAGGCTCTGACTCTCTCTGCAACCACAGAGGCCGCGGGTTTGCTCTGCAATAAAAGGGAGCCAAAGATTCTCAGGATACTGGACGGGACACCGGCCATCACATTCTGCGCCTTGTGATCAGAGACAGGCACGGCACGTGCCACCACAACCAGAGTGCTCCACAGACACAAGCGACGTGCACCACACCAGAGCCAGCTGGAGGGTGAAGGAAACCTCCAGCAAGACCACAAGAGCTCCTGGGCAAGGTGCCAGCTCCACCTTTGCCACCTGTCTGCAGCTGCCACAACCACACAGGAGACCCTGCCGTGGCTGAACGTTCAAGCACAACTAGAGTGTTCGGGAAGGGGAGGAGAGGAGAGGAAAACTGTGAGTCGGAAGAAAGAAATACACTGGCAGTGGTGCTGCTTCACTGGAAACGCGTCCATTTCCCCCGGCGGGGGGGTTAATGGGAACTGGGTCACCTCCTTGGGGTGGAGAGCCTGTGAACTGTGTGAGGTTGTGGTGCCATTTTGGGACACGGGGGTGGGGGGGCTCCCTCACCCCCCTGCCTGCTGCACGGTGAGGCTGGCACTCAGAACTGGGAGGCGCTGCTGGGGTCGCACTGCAGCAGCCTCACAATGGACGGGTCGCTCTTGGCACCTTTGATGAACTCTTCCAGAGACAGCTTCCCTGGGGAGGAGAGAAGGAGACAAGCAACGTCAGCCCTGCAGCCAGAAGTGGGGACTGGAGGGCGGAGTGCCCAGGCTTGCGGATGGGGGCCCTGGCCAAGGCCCATCCTTGTGATGGACGCCCAAGAGAGAGCAAGAGTGGCTGAATCATCCACACGGCTCCCTTTTCACAGTAGCCCCAGCTTTTTGGCATTTCCGGATGGCTACCATTTGCCACATTTGAGACCTTGCCCCATTTGGGTGTGCTGTTAAAATGGTTTCATTTGGGCTGCCATTTAATCTTTTAAGTGAGCACAGAGGCCTACGATGATCCACTGTCCTCTCTGCTGCTGGAAAGATCTGTTGTTCTGTTGGGCTGTATTCAGGGCGGCCCTTCCATGAGGCAAAGTGAGGCAGTTGCCTCGAGGGGTGGATTACTGAGGCTGAACCCCCCTCCTCCACACACACTCTCACTCTCTGTTGCCTGCTGCCCTCTGCGCAGCTCTTCGCTGGGTGGTGGCACAGGCCCCACTCCGCCAAGAGATGCTCGGGGCTGGTCCCCTCTTCCTTCACAGTGGCAGCACCCACTGCCCCTTGATTTGTCATCTGCTTTGGGATCGGTTAAGAAAGCGGGGGGGGGGCAGAAGACCACAGGAGACGCTCTATGGAGTGGAGTGATGTTGGAAGGAGATGCAGGGGGCAGTGGTGGTCTTGAGCTGCCGGTGTTTGCACTGATCATCTCCTGAGGTTCTTCCATGGTGGCACTCAAGACAAGCCTCCCAGGTGATCTCCCATCAGGGGACTGGCCAGGCTGAGCCTGCTGAGTAGGCCTGTGCTTTGGGAGATCGATGAAGCCGGATCATGCACACCGCCCCTTTGGAAGGGTGTGAGGCAGAGGCCACTCCCAGAGCGCTGCCTCTGAACAGGGCTGCATGCTGCCAGCGCAGGGGCGCCCTCTTTTATGGGAAGCAGAATCCCTCATGGCTGCCCTCATGGCAATGGCTGGGAGGTGTAGTCCTTGCCCCAGGGGGGTCTATGGCGCTTGAAAAGACTACACCTCCCAACACTCCCCCTGCACTCTCCACACGCCTTCCCAGCTGTTGCTAGGGCAGTGCTGTGCTCTGGTTCCTGTAAAGGAGACCACCGTCCCCAACACACACGCCCCTCAGACGTGCGCAGACAGGCATGCTGGGAGCTGCTGCCTCCGCAGAGCTCCATATTATTTTACTTGGGATGCTCCAAAGCACAGCCAGTTCAGCTTCAGCAAAGTTGCTACAATGCCTGCCTGCAGACTGTGCCCTACGGCCTGTCATTATGACTGTCTTTTCACCAGCAGCGGCTTGTCCTAACAAGCCGGGGTGGGAGGGGGGCTATCAAAGGAGGCACAGCTGCCTCTGCTTCCTGGCAACATGTTGGGTTGTTTGCTCCTCTCTCTCCTGCCCTGCCCGAGAGCTACGCTGCCTGCAGGCTGGTCATTTGTCAGCTAGAGCTGTGGGATTAACCTGACATAGCTTTACGCATCACTTTACCTGATGAACAGCCAGCCTGCAGGCAGCATGGCTCTCGGGCAGGACAGGAGAGAGAGGAGCAACCTGAGCTGCATCCTTTGGTGCCCTGCCCCCATGGTTGTTAGGATGACCTGCTACTGCTTTTCACTAAATTGTTGTTTTGTATTGTATGTTTCAAATTTTATTGTTCCCCCTTCCAGAGTTTTTTAAGCTGAAAAGCAGATGATACATCTTCCAAAGAAAGGAATAAAGTCTGTCTCTCTGGCTTGGGCTTCAGTTTTGTGGCTTTGGGCAAGCAACACTCTCACTTTGTTCTTTAACTCACAAGTGACCTACTGTGAGGGTCAGCGCAGTAAAAACGACGGTGAACGGCACTGATGGCCTCTTCTTCTTCCTCTTTTTCTCCCCTGCTTGCTTCCACTTCCATCCACACGTTAGGTTCAACACTTATACAACAAGTGTGCAGTCTACACAGGTACAGTCATTCACATGTTACGCTGAACACAGGTGTGGAAGTATACTTCCTCTCTGTAGCATGCATCTGAAGGGCCTGTATCCAGGTTCACTTTTAAAATGAGCACAGCTACAGTCATTCACACAAACACGTGCACGAGGGTACAAACATCTGTACACTCGCACAGCATAATGTCTGAATTGGGCTTCTGTTCCACACACACACACACACCTGTTGTCTCCTCTGTATTGAATGTTACATTGGAAACACCCTGGGACAGAGACCTGTCTTTTCATTCTTTGTGATAGTGCCTTTGAGTGCTTATAGAGTTTCACATGTATCATCTTGTTCCCTGTAAAGCAGGGAATGTTTGCACCAGGCAAGCACGAGGACAGCATGGTCCTGTAACGCCGCTACCCGCTGTATGCCAGCTCAGCTGATTGCCTCTGAGCAGATCTAACTTGGGGGTCTCTGCCCTTCGCTTATGTAGCAGCCTTGCTGAGCCTGTACAAAACTGCCCCCACTTCCAGCCTTGCGGGGAGAACCCACCCACTTCCTGCCTCCGTGATACTGATCAGAAATTTGGGCAGGCAGACGGACACAAGCAGAGACTTGCTGCTAAGCATTCCCTCGGTTATAGCTGGAAGGGAATTTAGCCAGCCAAATGCTCCTCTTCTCGGAGGCAAAATGTCCGTCCCCCACTGCTAGGCAGACCCGGCTTTTTCTGCTCATGGCCCCTGCTCCCCCCCCACCCACCCACCCTGGCTAACTTCCCGCCTTGCAGACTCCCTGCATGGCTCACCCTCGGTTGCTCTTCCCGAGACACGACCCCCACCCGACTATTTAATCAGCAGGTCTGCCGGCCTTTCTGCCCAGCAGCGCTGGATTTAGGGACGCGGTTGTGTCTTAATCTCTTTCTCCCTTCATTTACCATCATTATTGGTATCCATCTGTCGGAAGATTTTTTCCGTCCGTTTCTCGGGAGTTGACTCATCTTCTGGCATCTTCATCACCGACGAGACCATTTTGTAGATGGCCTGGAGGGAAGGGAAAGGGGAGACAAGATCCTCGCACGGCTGCTGTCCTTTGGGGGTGGGGCTGGACCTCGGGGGGGCAGAGCATCTGCTTTGAATGTGGGGTGGTGGTGGTCACAGGTTCAATTCCTGGCAGCATCGCCAGGTAGGCCTGGCAAAGACCCTGTCAAAGCCCTGGAGAGTTGCTGCCAGCCAGAGCAGGCAAAACTGAGCTACCAAGGAAGCTGCCTTATACGGAGTCAGACCATTGTTCCATCCAGCTCAGTACTGTCGACCGTGACTGGTGGTGGCTCTCAGCCCTGGCTGGAGATGCCAAGAATGGACACTGGGACCTTCTGCATACAGAGGAGATGCTCTTACCCAGGAACGCACCTAGGCAATTTTGGCACCTGGACCATCCCCGGCATGAGGTCCTCCCCCTGACGCGAGCCCCCCCCAAACCTACTTTGGGGGAGTCTCCTGCAGCACTGAACCTCCATTCTTTATTTAAAATTTTCAGCCACCACCTGGCCGAGGGGTGAGTACAGCAGTCCTTCTCCCCCCAACCCGGAGGTGGCAGGCGGAGCGACGCTGGGCCTGTCCATTCGGCCCGGCATCTCTTTCTAACTGTGAGGCACACCTGCACAGGCATGGAGGGGGGGGCTGCCGGAGGCCCCCGCGGACCTTGGAGGCCATGGAGCAGGTCCCCAAGGTTTGGGGGTTGGAATGCCTCTGCTCTTAACCCTGGACTTTGGGGCCAAAGTCCAGGGCCTCCTCCACAACCCTGGGGGTGTGTGTCCCCAAATCCCCTTTAGACTATCCTGGGTGGTGTGGCTGCTATGCTTGGCTGCCGGCCTGCACTATGCCGGGCAGCCGAGTGTGATTGTGACCTGCGCTGGTTGCTTTAGAGACAGAGGAGGGGAAGACATTTGTGGGATGGGGAGATGTTAAGTTGTGTGCTGAAATGTTTCTGTTAATTTAATGCATATTTGCATAAATAGACCTGTTGAATATTCTTACATTCTTGTGAGTTCAGTTGTTGTTTGTGCCCTCAAGAACCCATGTGTTAAAAATACTCTGTGTGTGCCACTATATGTGTGTGTGTGTGTGTGTGTGTGTGTGTAGTGGGATGATGCTTAACTTGCAGCGGGGACAGGGGGCGGGGGCGGGGAGGCTCCAAAGGCCTTTAGGTCCAGGCTCCGAAATTACCTAGAGGCACCTCTGTCTCTGCCACAGTGTTATGATCTCATCTCCTAAGGGAAATATCACAGCAGACAGTGCTAATGAGTAGTCACCCATCCAAATGCAAACCAAGGGGAACCCTGCTTGGCAGAAGGGGCAATTCATGCTTGTTCGTCCAGCCCTCCACAGCCAGAATGGCCCACGGGGTTAACTCAGTATTAGGCAGTATGAGGACATCCAGCTTGGTTAGTAACTAGAAGTGGTTCGTGAAGTAACCTGGCCCCATGTTGTTTGGGGCTTTAAGGGCAATAACCAGCCTCTTCAACTGTGCTCAGAAATAAACTGGTAACCAGTGGAGAAGGAGCAGAGCCGGCACAGCCTGCTCTTGGGCCTCGGCTCCCCCACCCCAGGCCCCCCTCTTAGTGGTCACGTCTGGCCCCCTCACCTGGCCAAGGGACAAACTTTCTAGCGCTCCCAAACTGATGGCAAGTGGAACAGACTTGATTAAACCCAAGCAGCGCTTTGCAGAAATCCAGCCTTTTATCCCCCCAGAGGCTGTGTGCATTGCCTGGCTGAAAAAATTGGTAATTAACATTCAAAACATCGAGGACACTTTCCCAGGGGTGGGGGGTGGGGGTGGAACACAAATAAAAGCGGCAGATGGGAATAGTCTCTGCCTCTCCTCCAGCATCCCTTCAACGAAATTTGTAAATCTTCAGTTCTAGCTTCTCCTCCTCACCACCACCACCACCACTCCGCATTTGCTCTAAACAGTTTTATATTTATTTGTTTCTTTCTTTCTTTAACACATAGCAACATAGGAAGCTGCCTTCCACAGAGCCAGACCCTTAGTCCATCTAGCTCAGTATTGTCTTCATAGACTGGCAGCGGCTTCTCTGAGGTTGCAGGCAGGAGTCTCCCATGGAGATGCCAGGGAGGGAACCTGTCTGGGACCTTCTGCAGGCAGGTGTACAAATGCTCTACCACTGAGCTACGCCCCATTCCCTAAGGGGAAAACCGTACAGTGCTCACACATATAGTCTCCCATTCAAACGCAAACCAGGGCAGACCCTGCTTAGCCAAGGGGGCAACCTTTGCTTGTTATCACAAGGCCAGCCCTCTATGCAAGCCCCTAAGTGGTTCACAGTTTAAGAAGCACCTTGTATCTCCTTAGACAGGAAGCTGCCTTCTACGGAGTCCGACCGCTCGGCCTGAGCCTAGTCTTGGCTGCCTGGCGGGCAAGAAGCAGCTCTCAGGCACAGGAGGGTCTTTCCCACAGAGCTTTTGAAGCCCTTTGGACTCGCATCTCCTCTGGAATGGAGGGGCTACGTTCACATATCAGCCAGATTTGCCTCGAAGTCCCTGCAAGTTATCAGGGAGCAGCTCACTGCGTGTTAGAGTCTAGCCCGGTTTATATCTGGGGGGGAAACCCCCCACTTTTTGTATTGGTCTTTTGGGACAACTTCGAGTTTGCAGTAGAGCTTCCCTGTCAACTCACAGTAACGCCTGCTGTGTGTAAAAGTCCCTGGAGCTGCTGCCGGGGATTGAACCTGGGACCTCCTGCATGCAGAGAAGCTGCCGTTCCAGTGAGCTACAATGACCTTCCCCTTCCTCTGGGGAGAGAGAGACTCAGGTCCAGTAGTTTAGATGAATGCAACAGCAACAGCAGCAACAGCAGCACACAATTTGAGTTTTTCACTGTGCTTTAGAGAATAGCCTGGTTTACATCCTGGGTAAAAAAAAAATTGCACCTTTGGTGCAAGGATACAAAATGAGACATTCCAGAGGGAAGTAAAAGACTAAAACGGGTCCCCCTGGTGTTGGTACACTGCGATGCAGACATGCTGTGCTACCCTCCCATCAGTAGAGGGCACTACTGAGTCGCATGGGAAGCCTACCTAAGAACAGTCTTGTTGGTGCACCATCAGACCAAAGGTGCATGTTGGCCAGCATCCTTTTTTCAGCAGGGGCCAGGAGGACACCTCTGGGAAGCTCCTGAGCAGATTGTGAAGGTGGCAGCATCTAGTATACTGTCTTTGAACAACGCCAGAGGCAGTGACACTGCTGCCCTCCATGAACTTGTGTAACCCTTTTAGAAAGCAAGTGGCCACCACCTCACCCTGTGGCAGTGAATTCCAGGAGCAGGTTATGCTTTGCGGGGAGAAGAACTTCCTCTGGTCGGTTCTGACCCTCCAGCCAAGCACCTCCACCCCGTGGCCTTGAAGCATTCTGAGCACACCTTTCTCCACACTATTCAATGTAAATGCACAATTTGATCCAATATCCTCATAGTCACCTTTTTGGCAGACCAAGCAGCCGTTTGCCATCTCCCCAGGATGCCCTGTCCAAGTTTGCCCTCTGAGGAGAAGGCAACTCGTCCAACCTGCATCCCCACCAACCGGCCCACCATCCCCTTGACTTCCTGAGAGGTTTTCCTGGGAAATGCCTGCCACATGGCTTTGTGTTTCAACACTCCCCATTTCTTGTCCACCAAGCAAGCACTGGAAGAACAGACAGGCCTGCTGGTGGCCAGAGGAAGCCATAAACAGTCCTTTGTGTGGGCAAGGAGCAGAAAACCAGCTGCCACCTCTTCCACCAGAGATGGACAAGTTGCTCTTTGCTGGACATTTTGCGGCTCAGCCTGAACAGGAAGCGGCCGCAGGTTCTGCTCGGACGGGCCACCCACCAGGGGAAATAACCCAACTGCTCTTGGGGGAACCTCCACATTAAGCCACCCACCTATAAAAAGCCACCATCCCAGGTGCTCCCATTCCTTCCTCTCAAGGACACAGAAGAGCTTTAAATTATAAATATCCAAGACCCAATTAGAAGGCTCTCATCCACCCATACGCTGTTTTCCAGAAACCTGGGCTTCTTTTTGCATGCTACAGGGAGAGCTTGCCCTCCTCTCACAGGAACAAAGTGGGTGCCTGAATAACATGCGGGCAACAGAACTGTGTTTAATGCATCTCTGCAGGGAAACAAAAGGTTTCTGAAGAGGTAGCTTCTGTTTCGAAAGTGCCTGCCTGCAAGTAAACTGAAGTGACAAGGAAAGGAAGGCACAGCTCTTGTCTCTTGAGTAAAGTAAAGTGTGCCGTCAGGTCGGTGTCAACTCCTGGAGCCCACGGAGCCCTGTGGTTTTCTTTGGTAGCATGCAGGAGGGGTTGACCATCGCCTCCTCCCGCACAGTATGAGATGATGCCTTTCAGCATCTTCCTATATCACTGCTGCCTGATATAGGTGTCAGTGGAGATTTGAACTGGCAAGCTTCTGCTTGTTAGTCAAGCATTTGCCCACTGTGCCACTTAAGGTCGTGTACCTCGAACACTTCTACAAATGAGGGGATTCGGGCAGGAAAGCTCCAGCCAGCCAACCGCTTGGGCCTCACAGGCCTGAGCAGAGGACACTGCCTTAACAGCAGACATCTATAAATCCACTTGCCAACTCCCCAGGGGCGAGGGGCCCCCAGCCCTCTGGAGAGCAGGACACCCAGCACCACACAGATCTCCCCCAGGGGTGTAGCTAGGATTGAGCAGATGTATTCAAAGAACCTGGGGTCCCCAGCTCCACCCCTCCCTATTTTCTCCATTATCTCCCTCACTCCGAGGGGCTGTGGCAGAGAGGAGCAAACACGGCCCCCCTCTCCCCTAGCTATGCCCGTCTCCTCCCCAGAGATCTCACTTCCACTCCCCTTGCTGAGAAGATAAGGAAGAGCAGGCCTCTTATCTTCTCAGCAGCAGGAGAGGGCTCTCACTACTTCTAACTGCCTCCATTTCCCAGTGCCAAAACCTGCTTCCCTCCTAAGCCCTCTGCCTGTGTGCAGATCTGAGGGAAGAGAGGGAATTGGTGGTGACCACCCATCAGGTCTGGCTTGTGAGCTAAGCCTAAATGTGTGGGTTCCTGCAAATTTCTGCAGAGTCAGAATTGCCAGCTCTGATGGGCAGTGGCTCTCCAAGGTTTCAGAGAGGGGTTTTTGCTCAGCTTGATGCGGCTTGAGCTGAACATCAGAACAGCCCTGCTGGGTCAGGCCCAAGGAGGCCCATCTAGTCCAGCATCCTGTTTCACACAGTGGCCCACCAGATGCCTCTGGGGAGCCCGCGGGCAAGAGGTGGTTGAGGGCACGCCCTCTCTCCTGCAGTTGCTCCCCTGCAACTGGTATTGAGAGGCATCGTGCCTCTGAGGCTGCAGGTGGCCTATATCCACCAGACTAGTAGCCATTGATAGACCTGTCCTCTGTGAATTTATCAAAGCCCTTCTTAAAGCCTTCCAAGCGAGTGGCCATCACATTCAGTGGCAGAGAATCCCATCGATTAATTATGTGCTGTGTGGGAAAAGCACTTCCTTCTGTTGGTCCTAAATTTCCCAGCCTTCAGTCTCATGGGATGACCCCTGGTTCTAGTGTTGTGAGAGGAGGAGGGAAATTTCTCTCCACTCTCTCTGCTCCATGCATAATTTTAAACAGCTCTATCATGTCTCCCTGTCGTTGCCTCTTTTCCACACTAAAAACTCCAGATGCTGTAGCCTTGCCTCATAAGGAAGCTGCTCCAAGTCCCTGATCTTCTTGGTTGCCCTCTTCTGCACCTTTTCCAGCTCTACAATGTCCTTCTTAAGATGCAGTCACCAGAACTATATGCAGTACTCCAAATGTGGCCACACCATAGATTTATATAAGGCCATAATATTATAATATTAGCCTTTTTATTTTCAGTCTCCTTCCTAATGATCCCTAGCATGGAATTTGCCTTTTTCACAGCAGAGTTCACACTTTCAACAAGCTGTCCACCACAACCCCAAGATCCCTCTCCTGGTCAGTCACTGACAGCTCAGACCCAATCAGTGAATATGTGATGTTGGGTTTTCCCCCGCCCCCAATGTGCACCATTTCACGCTTGCTTACACTGAACCGCTTTTGCCATTTTGTCGCCCACTCACCCAATTTGGAGATATCCTTTTGGAGCTCCTCACAATCTGTTTTCGATTTCACTGCCCTAAATAGTTCAGTGTTATCTGCAAATCTGGCCACTTCACGGCTTACCCCAACTTCTAGATCATTGATGAACAAGTTAAAGAGCACTGGTCCCAGGACAGATCCCTGGGGGATCCTACTTCTTGCTTCCCTCCATTGTGAAAACTGCCCATTTATTCCTACGCTGTTTCCTGTCCTTCAGACAGTTACGGATCCACACATGAACCTGTCCCCTTATCCTTGGGACCTTCTGTATGCAAAGCAGATGCTTTACACCAGAGCTAGGACCCCTTTCTAAGCAATCTTGCTCTGCCTTGTGTACACAAATGAGCAGCAGGGGAACAAAAAGGAACCAATGATGCCAGAAAGAGGCAAACACAGGATATCCAACCTCATCTTTGCCACCTAACAAGCATGTGTGTCCGCACATGGCAGGTGAGGGGCTTAATTCTCCACAACCTGTCCCTCAGTTGGGCTTCCTTCCAGACTCAGAGCCCAAAGCAATGGGCTGAGGAGGGGCGAACAGCAAAGCATAGAAGGGCTGAATGCCCCCCCCGCCGCCCTTTTGCAAATGCAGCATTCCATGTTTTCATGCCGTCTGATTCAGTATTTCATGTTTGCCAAGTCATAGTTCCCTGAAGGGTGGGGGGGGAAGCAAAGAGGAGAAAGGAGCACTGGAGGGGCACACTCCACGCTGCAGCTCTGCCCCCCCCACTCACCGTCTGCCCCTGGGCACGCCTTAGTTCCCTCACCTGCAAAATAGGAATAAAGCGACACCCCTCGGAAGATTGTCAGGCTTGACAAAACCAAACCTGTCAAGCCCTCTGCAAATGTAACGGATGTTCTAGAAATGATTAATAATGAACTCCACTAATGGCATGCCAGAGATTCTCTCAAGAGCCTCTGCAAATTATGGGCCTAATTTTTCATCAAAAAACGTTTATCCGGGGCTTTTGCAGACATGGCCAGGATTAAGGGCTCAGGTCTTGCTTCACCTTGTGATGGAAAAACCACGTCGGAACAGCAGCCAGGCTGCTGCTTCCCTCTCCCAGAGAGTGTCGGGGGAGATGGACCGGAGTCCGCTGCAGAAGGCAGGTGCCTGGGTGGCTGGAGCCTGGGTCACAGGGGGGTCCGAGGGGCCACCACCTCACACCCTATACCTCGGCTCGTCTGTTGTTGTGCTTGCTGATTACGCTGCCATTAAAAACAGCTCTCCAATCTCCTCCTCTAGACCTGCAGCATCATGGCTCGGAGAGTGACAGGAAGAAAAATGAGCCACACAACACCCACAAATGCCGAGAGGCCAAAGAGAAGCAGGCAGGCAGGCAGGCAGCAGGAGCTGCTGGTCCTAAGGAACCTGGGGCAGGGGGGCCAAAGGAGGCAGCGTGGATTGCTCCTCTCTTTCCGGTGCTGCCTGCAGGCCGGCCATTCGTTAATCGGTGTAACCAACTCTTAATCAGCAAAGGCCAATTTTAATTAGGGAGGGGAGATTTTAATTAATTGGCAGGACTCTGAGCTTCAGGGCTTCCTCGATTATGTCTTGCCAGAACCTTGACTCACCTAAGGGGCTTCCCTCCTCTGAGGATGAGCACTCCTTACTCTTACCCCTTCAAAAAGGAAACACCCCACGTTGTAAGAATGGCATTTGCAATCCAGTAAACCCCTGGGGTGTCTCCAATATCACACACTGGTGAGAGATTTCTCCAGGGAGAAGGGCCACAGGTCAGTGGCAGAGCACCTGCTTGCAAGCAGAAGGCCCCAGGTTCACTCCCTTGCAGCATCTCCAGGTAGGGCTGGGAAAGACGCCTGCCTGAAACCCTGGAGAGCCGCTGCCAGTCAGTGCAGACGAAATGGGACTAAATGGACCAAGGGTCTGACTCGATACAAGGCAGCTTCAAGTGTTTATGTTTATCAGGAGCCTCAAGTCAGTGGTTTGCATGCAGATGGTCCTCAGTCCAAGCTCCAGGTAGGGCTGTAAAAGATCCCTGTCTGAAATCTCAGAGAACTGTTGGCAGTCAGTGTAAGCAGGACTGAGCTTAGGTGGACCAAAGGTCCCCACTCTTCAGATGTCAACACAGGTGTGCGTGGAAGAGCCAGAGCGGCCCCAGCTTACCTGCACGATTTCCAGCATCTCCTCCCTGCTGATGTAGCCATTCCCGTCGAGGTCATACATACTGAAGGCCCACATCAGCTTCTGCTCCAGCTTCCCCCGCGAGGTGACGCTCAGGGCAATGATGAACTCTCGGAAGTCGATGGTGCCGTCGCCGTTGGTGTCGAAGGTGCGGAAGACGTGCTCGGCGAACTTGGAGGCGTCGCCGTAAGGGAAGAAGTTGGCGTAGATCTTTTTGAACTCCTCCACGTTAAGGATGCCCGTCGGACAGTCCTTGAGGAAACCCTTGTACCACTCCTGGAGCTCCAGGTCTGAGAACTCCGTATTCTCACGGAGGTCTTGCAGCATCTCCGGACGCAGTTTACTGTTCTGCTTTCCCATGGTGGAAGAGGAGCCTTAAACTGAAGTGCAGGAAGGAAGAAGGACTTCAGGGTGGAAGAACTGCCAATCAAACAATGTGTATATGCGCACTAGCATGTGTGTTCGGGCAAGAGTTCTACAGTTCCCTCTTCCCCAAGCAAGAGCGCAATGGCTCTGTATTATTAGTCTGAAATTCTGCACACAACCATGAGCACTAGGAACTTGCTTCATTTAAAACAACACACAAATCTACTTTTTCAGGGATCCAAATTTTGTGCTATATTTCATGACAATTCAGCATCTGCAGGATCCGCTGAAAAATGTAGTGTGTCAGGATTGATAGAAATCATTGTCAACAGAGGCATGATTCAGTATGTTTGGCAGAATTTCATCACTGCTAAGAGTGGTTAAGATGCTCCAGACATAGACCTCAAAGCCAAGAGCATCCCCCCACCCGACATCATGTCACTCATGCTGCCCCCCCCCGGTTTTCTTGGTTTCTGTTTTTTAAAAAGGGTTATGAAAGAGAACAGAAAGAGAGGATATAAATGGTACCCCTTAAAGCACCACCAAAATCCCTTTAAAACTGAAAACAGCTATACAATCCTGTTATAATATATATAGGGAAATACTTAAAATCAAAACAAATAAGTTTGTAGCTACCCTGATTTAATACAGACTTAAAAGTTACATGTACAGCATAATTCACACCAAAAATCTGAACTGCAGGCAGCACAAATGTAGGTGGGGTGGGAGAGAGGAGGAGCAACCTGAGCTGTCTCCTTTGGTGCCCCCCCCCCCGCCGCCCAGCTCATTAGGACGAGTCACTGGGAGGATTCCTTCAACCCTGAAAGGATAGCTGGATGGGGGCTGCCTCAGAGGATGGATGCCGCCCCACACCCACCATGGTGAATGTCCTTCAAGTCATATTTCTCCCACCATCCCAGATCATTTTGGAAGTGAAGAGCTGTGTGGTTATTGCATGTGTCCCTGGGTTCTTTGAATGAGTTCCTAAGATCGCCTATCCCACTCATCTGCCAAGGAGCATGGGATGCATTTATCTATCAATTGTTTCAAGTGTTTTTACCCACCAAAGGCAGTATAAGAATTAAAAACAAACCCTTTCCTAAACAACAAAAATGTGACCAGATAAAACAAAACAGAAACAGCATTGAAAGTAGGAGTCTCCCTCTGAGCCTGATTCC
The DNA here is from genome assembly GCF_027244095.1 of Hemicordylus capensis. NCBI lineage: Eukaryota > Metazoa > Chordata > Lepidosauria > Squamata > Cordylidae > Hemicordylus > Hemicordylus capensis. The sequence continues at coordinate 32,403,891 of NC_069663.1, forward strand.
AGCCCACAAATGTCCAGAAATGAGCTCACAGTTCTTCCACACACAAATGCACGTCTGGCGAGCTCTCTTTGCTACAGCAGCCTAACTGGGTGTCATGAACCCAGCCGTGAGTGAGTTCATTATCCAGCCTCTTCCACACCACGGTCTCCAAGCCTGCACAACAGTCCCGGCAACAGGCCAGGAGGGGTTAATTGAGTGGAGAAGTGCTCGACTCCACTCCGGAGAAATGCTCCTTTCAATTTTTCTGCTCCCCAAGCCGGGTGGCAGAGCCTGGGAGAGGCACCCTGGAGGCACTCAAGGCCTCAGTCGGCTCTGGCCCTTGTGGAGCAAGTTGCTCTCTGGGAGCTCTCCAAGGTGCTGCGACTCAGACTGCCTTGCCTCACCTTGCCCTGCAGCAGCCAGGATGGGCAGAGGTGGGAGGATGGAAAATGAGCCACAGGGGCAGTTCCCCCCCCCCACTCTCTCGCCCATCCTGGCTGCCTCTCCCTCACCTTGTGCTAAGCCCAGGTGCCCAGGCCGGTATTCACTGGGTTAACCTCAACTGGGTTAACGCCACGGCGAGGGGAGAGAGAGAGAGGGGCAGCCAGGAGAAGGAGAGGCGAGTGGGAATTAACCGTGTCTGAGGCTCGTTTTCCACACACCCCAGTCCTGCCCAAACTGGCCGCCACACATTCCCAAGTGTTGTGTTTTTTTTTTAAAAGGCACAGCCTAATATATAACAAATTGCACGAATCTAACCCTGACATTACCGAAGCATGAAGAACAGTGCCAGGATTCAATTCTTTCAAGAAGGCACCCCAGCGGAAGTTGGTAAAGGGTGCTTGGGGTGGTGGGTGCTGTTTGGGCATCTGTGGTGAAGAAGACGCCCCGCTGAGAGTTCTGCTGGGTGCGGCTGGCGGGGCAAGGCTCACCCAAGGCCACGTACATGCTTTGAAATGTTGGGGGCGGGCAGCAAGGCAGATCCCCCCCATCCCCACCACTCAGTGCTTCCCCACTGGGCAAACCTTTTTAACAACTGGGGTAAGGCAAACACGGCAGCAGATCTGTTCATTCCCCCCTGACCACACACACACACCCCACCGTAACAGAAGGCCATCCCCTCCTTCTGCTGCTTGAGCACAGCAGTAGCAGCTCATACGAATGAGCCAGGGAGGCAGCAAAGGAGGCCGCTCGGGCAGCGCCCCCCCCTCCCGCCCTGCCCAAGAGCCTCACTGCCTGCAGGCTGGCCATTCGTCAGGTAGGGCTAACCACCAGCCTGCAGGCAGCCCAGGGGAGAGTAGAGCTGCTGATGGGAAGCAGAGGCAGCTGCGCCTCCTTTGGTCCCCCCCCCACCCGCCTGGCACATCAGAATGAGCTGCTGATGGTGCAGAGGATACGGCACCCTCATCACTGAAGAGGAGCATACACCAGCCATCGGCAGTGGCTACCAAGTGGCTGCTGGGGGGGGCGTTTGGCCCCATTGTTTGCGAAGGGCCCCCGGAGAGCTCAGGAAAGGTTTTCCTTTCACCAGACAGAGGGCTGGAGAGGGTAGATTGCAGGGAAGAGCCTTCCCAGGAATTAGCTGGGGCAGTTCAGGCCTGCTTAAGAGACAGACTAAGAGCCCGACAAAGGAGATCCCCCCCAAGGAGATGCTCCCATCCTCAGCAAAGCAGCCGTTGACCAAGAGAGTTCTCACAAGTCACACCTCCTGCCTCAGCGCCATGCCTTCTCCTGAGCCAGGCCCATGGGGGCTCAGCACCTTTTACTCTGACTGGCAGCAGCTCTTCAGGATCTCAGGCTGGAGTCTGTTCCTAGCCCTACCCGGAGAGGCTGCCAGGATCTGACCCTGGGCCCTTCTGCATGCAAAGCAGAGGTGATGGCCCTGGCCCCATCCTCTCCGCGCTGTTCCTCTTTTCGCCTCACCTCCCTCCCTAGACTTTGCTTTAAACTATGTCCTACAAAATCTCACCACCTCTGTTTTGAGCCAAAGCTCAGCTCCAGGATAGTTGTGGAACAGGGGGTCGTGATAACAGCGCCTCCGAACACGTGCAAAGTGCCAGTCACACACAGTATAGAAGAGAGCATGTTCTCTTAGCTACTGGTGTGTCTTTTACTGAGGATGGAAAGCAAGAAATCTGCACAAGGGTGACTCTTGTTTCCATCCCTGGCCAGACAGGATCTCAGGCTGGAAGCTATCAGATGATTCTGGCATTTGAGTGAGGCGGCTGGGCGGGGGGTGGGGGGGGAGCCTTCCTGAGCATATTCATTTCCTCTCCATCTATTTGGTGCCTGATGGAAGCAGCTGCACCATTTTTCATACAAGCTCAGCTGCACAAGGAGAATGACAGCACAGATGCAATTAGGTCCGCTCCAGCTTCCTGCCCAGAAATGCAAGGCACCGTTTGAATGGCCGAGGCCCAGCACATGGCCAAAGGCTTTCTTTTTTACAAAAAGAAAAGAAAATATCTTTAAGTGAAAGGAGGGGGCTCTCTGAGAACAGGGGACCTGCTTCCAAAGCAAGACAAGCCCTAAGGCAAATGGCACAGCCATTGTGCTGACCCCACTCCACACACACAACTGAGGAGGTATGTCCCCCAGTCCCCTACAATCTGTGGATTGTACAATCAAGGCAGTACGGAAGTGCATAAGTCCCATAAGAACGTAAGAACAGCCCTGCTGGATCAGGCCCAAGGCCTATCTTGTCCAGCTGTTTCACACAGTGGCCCACCAGATGCCTCTGAGAAGCCCATAGGCAAGAGGTGAAGGCCTGCCCTCTCTCCTGCTGTTGCTCCTCTGCAACTGGTATTTGGAGGCATCCTGCCTCTGAGGCTGGAGGTGGCCTACAGCCACCAGACCAGTAGCCATTGATAGACCTGTCCTCCGTGAATTTGTCTAAGCCCGTTTTAAAGCCATCCAAGCTAGTGGCCACCACCACATTCCAAGGCAGAGAATTTCATAGATTAATTATGCACTGTGTGAAAAAGTACTTCCTTTGGTTTCATTGGATGACCCCTGGTTCTAGTGTTGTGAAAAGAGGAAGAAGAAAAAAATCTCTTTCCTCTCTCTACTCCATGCAAAAGTATACACCTCTATCACTGGAGATAGAGGTATGGAGATGGACCACGGAGGAGGTCTGTCTCCAGTTACCGCCAACTCGTTTGGTGGCTACACAGAGTCTGACACAGTGCTGCGGCACACTGAGTCAACACTTTCACTGAGTCGACACTTTCACTGAGTCGACACTTTCACCGAGTCGACACTTTCACCGAGTCGACACTTTCACTGTCGACACTTTCATTGAGTCGACACTTCCAACGAGCTGTCCACCATGTTCCCAAGATTTCTCTCCTTGTCAGTCACTGACACTGATCAGCGTATATTGGAAGCTGTTTTTGTTTTGTTTTTAAACCAATCCACAATTGAACTTGTCCCCTTATCCCATGACTGCTAAGTTTATTCAAGGGCCTCTGTTTGGGAACTTTGAACTTTTGAACTTTGTCAAAAGCTTTTTGGAAGTCCAAGTATACTATGTCAATAGGATCACCTTTATCCACCTGCCTGTTGACACCTTCAGAGAACTCCAAAAGGTTAGTGAGGCAAGACTTGTCCTTGCAGAAGCCATGCTGGTTCTCCTTCAGCAAGGCCTGTTCCTCTATATGTTTAACTATTTTGTCTTTAAATATGCTTTCAATTAATTTACCCAGCGAGGGTTAAGTTAACTGGCCTATAGTTTTCCAGATCCTCCCTGGATCCCTTTTTGAAAATGAAAATTACATTAGCTACTTTCCAGTCCTCTGGTACAGAGCCCAATTGTAGGGACAAGTTATATATTTTTGCTAGGAGATCAGCAGTTTCACATTTGAGTTCCTTAAGATGTGAAGGAAGTTAATTTTTAGTTTTCCAAGACAGTTTAGAACATCCTCTCTGGTCACCTCAGATTGACCCTCAGCTTTCAAGCCTGAGATGTTCAGTTCCAGAGCGAGTACTGTATATGGTCAGTTTCCTCCTCCGTGAAGACAGATGCAAAGAACTCATTCAGCTTCTCTGCAGTCTTCTTATCCTCGATAATCCCTTTCACACCCCCATCATCTAAGGGTTCAACTGCCTCTCTGGCAGGTTTTCTGCTTCTGATATATTTGAAGAATTTTTTGTTATTCCCCTTGACACTTGTAGTATATGCTCCTCAAACAGGGGCGTAGCCATGGTTGGGCGACTGGGTTCAAAGAACCTGGGCCACCACCCCTCAGGGGCCATGCCTTGCAGCCTTTACACACACGCGTGTCTGACGTCAGATGCGGGGGTGCTGGTTTAGCTCCTGAGCAGGGCCACGCAGCCCCGTTCGGGAGTTAAATGACCAGTGCTTCATTCACAACGCAGCCAGGAGTGGCTCTTCCCTGCCTTAGAGGCAGGGAGAGCAGCTTCTGGCAGCGCTGCGAATGCAGCACTGGACACGATCTAGCTCCTGAACGAGGCTGCGTGGCCCGAGGGTCTCATCCACATACCTCTCTGCCTCTTAGCTTCTCCAGGTCAGCCACCTTGGCTTCAAGGGAGTGAACCTGTTCCCTGAGAGCCTAGAGCTCTTTGCACAGCGCATACCCCTGACTTCTGCCCCCGCCCCCAGGCATATAATCATACTTGCAACACTCCGTGCAATACAATGGGAAGCACCCCTCACCTGCTGGCATTCCACCTTCATAATCAGTTTTACTGGCTATTTAGAATATATAGAGCTTGTTTAGTTAAAAGCTAGGTCTTAGCTGCAGTTGTCAGCTAATTAAAGGTTTTAAGCTCTGTCCTCCAAGAAAATTACCAAGGTGGGGTAGTACTCATCTTCTCCTCATGCTGGGTGTCTCCTTTGTGATAAAGAGGGACCACTTGTGTGGCTCCTCACACACATCCCGCTAAACTCCACACAAAATTCCTTTGATATCTGTTAGCAAACTCCTGTTCGCAGAGATCCAGGTAGCAAAGCTTCCCTGGTCTGAGCCTTGTTTTTTCAAGAGCTGCTTCCAAACTGAGCCACCTCAGGAATGTTTTCCCAGTGTTTTCCCATTCATTCATTCATTCATTCATTCATTTGCTTGCTTCTTTAGGAAAGAAAACAGGAGTGTGCTGCCTCCCCTGATCATAGTCTTGTTTTCTCAAGAGCTGCTTCCCACTCTTCCCCAGTTCATTTACAAGAGGTTCCTGAAGTACACCTCTCAGTTTGCTACATTACTCCAAAACGCTGTTAGCTGAAGAGTCTGCTTGGCTTTCCTGTCAGTTTTGATGGCCACGGGTGCCCTGAAGCCTCCTCCATGCTGAGCATATCAGTTGCAGTCCTTCCCTTGAACGAACCCCATCCTGCCAATAGCAGCCAGTCCTAAGGAGTCAGGCGGCAACCAAAGGAGGCAGCTCAGGTTGCTTCTCTCCCCCCCCCATTGACTGTGCAGCTCTACCTGATGAATGGTCAGCCTGCAGGCAGAGTGAGAGAGAGAGAGGAGCAACCCAAACTCCTTAGGACCAGCTGCTACTGCATCCTGCAACCAAGGCCAGGGGGAAATGCTAGGAAAAAGCTAAAACCCAAAAGGACGCAGCCGATTCCTGCAAAATCCTTGTCCTCCAATCCTAAACCTACTTCCAGCTTCCAGGTCCTTGGGAACCTATGTGCTCCAAACGGCCAGCACTCCAAAGAGCCCAGCCCTCTTCATTTGGAACGGATGGCAGCAGCAGAGGTGGGAGAGGGGCGACCCCACTGAGATATTAAGTGCTAGGCTGGAATTGTCTCTGTTTTTAAACCCACAGGCACTGGGGTGCCTTCTCCTCTTTCTTCTACTTGTTCCCATAGGCCGGGAAAATGATCACTGGATTCTCCTTGGCTGCATGTAGGTGGAAATTTCCCTCCAGCCTTTATTTCCCTTGTCATCTTGCCGTGGCTGCATTGATGGGGTATTTTTAAACTGCTCTTAGCGGCACTGATACTTCCCTCTGAAAGTGCAGGTTTGCCTTAATGAACAGTGAGCTCTGCTGAGAGCAGGGATGGATGGGGTGGGGTGGGACACCCGTTTCCCCTCTTCGGAGCAGAACCCAAAGAAGAACCATGGGGAGGAGGTCCTGCATGCTCAAGGAGGCACAGTGGCTGGGGGGTTTTGTGGGGAAGGGGTGGGGGTGGGGGTTCTCAAGCTGTGAAGGGCAATTCGCGAGGGGGGATTGTACTCCTTTCTCCACAGGCTGCCCCACAGCAGGCCCTCCCTCCTGCCCCACAAGTGAATGGAGTGAGGGGGGAAAGGGGTTACAGACCCAGTGCCCGACTGAAGGGGTCCCCACCTTGGGTCTCCCTCGTTGTTGGGCTACAAAGGTGGTTGGGGGAGGGAAGCCATTTCTGTCCCAGAAATCTAATAGGTGGGGCAGAGCTCGCCCACCCATACATGCCTTTGGCCCCTTCTGTGTCCCCTTCCATTCCCACCCCCCAGCCCCGGTGCTGCCACTGGATCATTCCCATTGACACGCCGCCTCCAGGTTCAGAAGCAGGACGCCTCAGAGTTGCAGGGGAGCAATGGAGGGGCAGGGGACGCCCTCCTCAGAAGATGCTGGGCTAGGGGGTTGATTCTGGTCTGCTCCTGCAGTGCTCTTCTTATAGTCTTAGGAACAGAAGAAGCTGCCATATACTGAGTCAGGCCCTTGGTCCATCTAGCTCAGTATTGTCTTCACAGACTGGCAGCGGCTTCTCCAAGGTTGCAGGCAGGAATCTCTCCCAGCCCTATAAAAAAAATCTTGTCCTATTAAAATAAATAAATAAATAAATCTTGTCCTATCTTGGAGATGCTGCCAGGGAGGGAACTTGAAACCTCCTAGATGCTCTTCCCAGAACAGCTCCACCCCCTGAGGGAAATCTCTCACAGTGCTCACACTTCTAGTCTTATTTAAAATATTTATATACCACTTTCCAGCAAAAAGCTCACAAAGCAGTTGACATAGCTCCAGGTCTGAGGGAAATGGTCCCCTGCCCCAAAGGGCACACAATCTGAAAAGAGGCACACAAGCAACAGCCAGCAAGACACTCTGGCTGAACTGCCTTCATGCAGGTTGATGCTTTGGATGCCAGTCACGATTTATTTTTATGTATCACCACCCCCACCCCCACCAATATAAACCACTTTTCAGCAATAACACTCACAAAGTAATGGTAATGGTACTGGCTTGTCCCCACGAGCCGGGGGGTGCCCAAGCAGGCATTTCGGATGGCTCCTCTCTCTCCTGCCCCATGCTGGAGAACCCACACTGCCTCCCTGGGCACCCTGCCAGCCCGTGTGAGGACAGGCCATTACTGAGAAGTAAACAGAAGGCAGGGAGGTGGAGTGGGGTGAGGGACCCACTAGGGCCCGCTCCAACCTTGCTCTGCCCCCGCCCGCTTGAGAAGCCCTGGGCCCCTTGACTGGAAGCAGCTCTGCAGGTCCCAGGCAAGGAGAGGTCTTCCCCGGCTCTGCTCCACAATAATTCCCCTTTTCGCGGGTGCTGATGAGGATTTAACCTCGGCCGGTCTACAGGCCCAGCCACGGCGCCAAGCAGAGGGCCCGATGTTGCTGGGGACCTTCCTGCGCTGCTTGTGGAGACATTATTCCAGCCACTCACGGAGTCGGGCTGCTGAGCTAGATGCACCTCTCTGGGTCTGGTCAGATCCAGCTGAGCTTTCCTTGCATTCCCGTGGAGTCAAACAACCGGAAATATTTTCTTTCTGGCCCTGGAATCTGGAGGTATTGGGAGTGCTATTGCATCCACTCTTTCTTCCCAGCGAATTATACCCAAAGACAACAAAACGCTTTGTACGCTGGAAAGTGCACTCTTTCTGTGCCAACTCAGACGAACACATTGGTCTTTAACAAATGCCATATCTGCCAGCAAACACTCACAATCTTTCCTACCATACGAAAAAAAAATTAAGCAAGATAGATCGCCTTGGAAACACCGAGAATGTTCAGAAACATGGATATGTTTGCCGTCAGTTCAGCAAAGCAGACTTCCGTGTTTAAGGGGCCAGGAACTTTCTGTCGACCAGCTAAGGACGCAGGGCAGAAGAGGCGATTTTGGAAGGTTCTGGCGCTCCTCACACAATAGGCGGGGAAAGAAACAGCCATGGAAATCGCCCCTCCTAGGCAACTCTGAAAGGTGCAGCAGGAGAAGAAACCAGGGTGTGCGGGGGCTTCCCCGGAGGGGTCCTCTGAGGAAGCCCCCACACACCTCGGGGCCCCAAGCTGGAAGAGCACTGCTTCAAAATGCAGCGTTTGTGTTGGAAGCTTGAGCAGAAGTGGGTCAGCTCCCTTTTGAGAGATTTATTTTCAGCAAAGCGAAGGACACAATCACAGAGACTGAGACAGAGAGAGACACTTCGCTCAGTTCATTAATATTTCACTGGCCCTTTCTAGCAGCGTACGCCTCCAACTACAGTCCCAATGATCAGAGGTGTTCTTTTTTTAAAAAAAAAAAAATCTCTTATATGATTCCAAATGGTCCTGTCAGAGAATTCCCACTTTTGTGAGGATTCTGCGGGGTTTTTTTTCTGTCTGCAAGGATTGGCAGGCAGTGCCCTTGGCTGAATACCAGCAACTTAAACAGACGGAATTGAGGCCTTTTTGCTCTGGAACCCAATGCTGGCTGAATGGCACCACCTAGTGGACAGACAACTCAAAATGCAACATGCCTCTAAAATCCATGACTCTAACCTACTTCACAGGGTTGTTGTGAGTAGAAACTTAAGCATGTAGTACACCGCTCTGGACTCTTTGCAGGAAAAGCGGGCTATAAAATGTAAAATAAATAAATAAAAATAAAATCTCCTCTCATGGGCCCTCTCTCTTGTGCCTACCTAGCGATGGGTAATCCGTGGTGCTCAGCCATGAACCACACCACCACTTTCAAGACTTTGGGGCCACAAGTACATGGAATTGTTATTGCCTAGGAAAGTGATTTGCATCCAGCCAGACCATTGAGGCATCTGCACCGACTGGCAGCAACTCTGCAGGGTTTCATACTGACACTTCCCAGACCATAGGAACATGGGAAGCTACCATATACTGAGTCAGACCCTTGGTCTATCTAGCTCAGTATTGTCTTCACAGATTGGCAGCGGCTTCTCCAAGGTTGTAGGCAGGAGTCTCTATAGGAGTCTCCAAGCCCTATCTTGGAGAAGCCAGGGAGGAGGGGACTTGGAACCTAGATGCTCTTCCCAGAGCGGCCCCATTATCCCCTCAGGGGAAGTTCTCACAGTGCTCACACTTCTAGTCTCCCATTCATATGCAACCAGGGCGGACCCTGCTTAGCTAAGGGGACAAGTCATGCTTGCTACCACCAGACCAGCTCTCCTCTGGGCATCGCCTAGAGGTGCTGCCAGCAGCTGAGCCTGGGACCTTCTACAGGAAAAGTAGAGGCTCTTCCACTAAACTACGGCCCTTCCCCATCCTTCTTTTAGGGCCAAGGATAATCTCAGCTCACCTCTCCTTTCCCCTCCTTTCCAACTGGTCTTTTAAAAGTTAACCCATTTACTTTCTTTTTCTCTTGCCAGGCGAGGGCAAAGGGTGGCCGGCCCACCACCATGTCAGGCTCATGACGAGGGTGGGCGGGAGAGCAGCGGCGGAGGCCCCAGGGGGGGAAGCTTTGGAGCCCCCCCCCAGGTGGAAGAACCTGGGCCCCCAGGTTCAGGCCTAAGTGAACCCCTGATTGCACATTCTCCTTTTTACCACATCTCCAGCTTCTACCCATTCTGTCCCCGTATTTGCATCACATACAACAAATCCTGTATTTTGCTTCATTTTAAAAAAAAGTTTCTAGACCTCATGGTTGCAAAGGTAAGGTTCCTTCCCAACACACCATATAGAAAACAAATGCTGACAGACCAGAAATAGTTGCATTTCCTAGAGGCTGGCATTTGCTGGGTCCCTAGATGCTGGAAATGCATTATATTTGCATTTGCAATATATTTGCGATATTTGCCTTTCCTAGATCCAAGGGCCCAGACACCCATGCCTATGGGAATTTTCCAGCTCAGCTTCTTTTACGAATGCCCTGCAAAAGAGCTTCAATGACATCTCTTCTTGCAACCACTCCAGACCTGCCTCCCTCCGCTGTCCAGGATGCCCCCCTCTTAGCGACAATCCAATACTCACCCACAAAAGCGGAGACGCAGGCAGGAAGTCCAGGCACTGCAATGAGAGAATTGAAGCAAGGTTGCTTAACAGCAAATTGCCCACTCATCCCAAGACACCGGATTTTGACCCATTTGCTCCCCATCCGCTCGAGAGCAGTAAACTCAACACACACATTTACCACAGGGCTGTGCCCTGCACCAGTCCTACGGGAGAACAGTGGGAAGGAAAGCAGGATCTCAACAGCCCAATATCTTGCCTCTAGGGCTACTAGTACTAGCTTGTGCTTAACCACTTCTCCTTGGGGCTGAGAGCATGACTGCGTCTTGGAAGAAGCGGTCACAAACTGGCAGCCTCTGGACCAAATCTGGCCATCCCTGTCAACACTCCCTCTCCCTCTGTCCTGTTTGTGGTCCCTAAAAAACGGTGCAGGGAAGCGAAGAGGAGAAGCAAGCAGCAACGTAAGAGAGAGCGAGAGAGAGTGCATGGGGGGTGGAGAATGTTGTTGGGAGGCTCTTAGAGCATCCCTCCCATTCCCTCTGTTTAAAATGGACTGCTGGAGATTTAAAAAACAAACAAACACAAAACCAGCCTGGCTGGAGCAGACTAATGATGCCTCTAACCCAGCATCCTGTTTCCAGCTGTGACCAGCAAGATGTCTCCAGGAAGTCCACAAGCAGGGCCTGAGCCCCACAGCACCCCTTGCAGAGACTAGGGAGAGCCCAAGATGGCAGATGCCTGTGTGAATACGCATGATGTTCGTAGGAGGAGGTCCTGAAGCAATCCCTTGAGAGCATCTCTGAGCATTTAAATTGCTTACTGGTGTCCACTTCACTTTTTGAGGGTTAAATCCACGAGCAGATTCCAGTAGGAATCTAGGATCCTGCCCACCAGGACATTTCTAGGCAACGTTACATAAAAGAACCATCTCATCGAAATCTTCCCATACAAATGCATTCGCTTCTTGTGCACGGCCCCGCATGGATGCTCTTAGCATCGGTACCGGATGCTCTGTGGGCATCCACCCTGTGAGGCAACTGTCTAAGACAGAACGATGTGGTAGAATGTGGATACCATTCCAGGCTGCAAGTAAGAAGTGGTGTTTTTTAATGTTCTCTCTTGTGGTGGTGCGGGCGGGGGGGGCACCTCTTTCCATGTAAAAAAGTAGTATATCAGGGGAAAATATTTAGCATAGCCTCTCTGATGTGTTAGCTTAAAGGTAAAGTTGCGTCGTCGAGTCGGTGTCGACTCCTGGCACCCACAGAGCCCTGTGGTTGTCTTTGGTAGAATACAGGAAGGGTTGACCATTGCTGCCTCCTGCGCAGTATGAGATGATGCCTTTTAGCATCTTCCTATATCGCTGCTGCCCGATATAGGTGTTAGCTTACTAGATGCAAAAAGGGTGGTGATTGTTTTTTAATGGGGGGGGGGACACTATAAAAATATGACCCTCCTAGTCCTGCGGTCTGAAATGTTACACACAGAATTCTGCCCCCTGCATCTACCCCATTCTTCAGCATAATATCTAAAATCAAAACCACTTTATTACAGCCAATGACCAGTTTAATGCAAAATATCATATATAGAAGAGAATTGTGTTACATAAACTAGTATTCTTAAGATGAAACTACTAATATCTTATCCACTGTAATTATTTATCAGGTAAGTCTATCACATTATTAGCATAATGTTGAATCTTCTCTCAGCGACCATAGTGGGCCCCTGGCAATAATTGCAAATAGTTTCTGCTTTGCGAAGACTGCACAAACAGGACTGTAAAAGAAAATAAAAATCCCAGACTTTAAATAGCATCTGGGTTTATTCCAGGGCTTTCAGGAACATTACAAGCACCTGACCTGTTTATTGATCTCAAACTGTATTAAAAATATACATTACTATTAATGAACATAGTACAGGAGTTATCAGCTTTGAACTCCCAGAAGTTGCTGGACCACAACTTATATAACCTGCAGGATTTGGCCTTTGTGGCTGGGGAATGATTATGGGAGTTGTAGACTGGTAGTCCAATGACATCTGAGAACCCAAAGTGGGACACCCCCACCACCACTTTAGAGCATAAGCAACAACACAGCAGGTCCCTGCCTCAAGTAGCTTACAATATTTGCCATGTAATCCAAACGTCTGACAGGGAAGTACTCCTATGGAAGAACTCTTCCCAAGAGGTCTGCACTTCCTCCCCCTCAAAAGGACAGGATAAGAACTCCCAAGCACATAAGGGAAAATATTGCATCCCTTTCCGTACCAGAAACCACGTACCAGTAGCCAGCACTTGATTTTTAAGTACCAGTCCTATGCAAAGAGGCTTCTGGTCCCAGTCCATCTATTTCACACCCCAGTATGCAAGAGGCGAGCCTCTTTCCTTGGTGAGGAAAACTCTGGCTTCCATCTTTTGCATACTTACCTGTCAGTAAGCCCACGGAATGCAGTAGGAGCTACTTTTGAGTAAGCCTGCATAGTTCTGAGCTGCAATTCCCCTTTCAAAAAATGGAACTGGCAGAAATGGAGCAGAGACAGAACCTGCCTCTCTCTCAAAAACAATCTACCTTACAGATGGGAGAAGGTGCTGGAAGGAAGGAGCCCGGGCAGAGCAAAGCGCCATTTCTGGCACCAACACCCATTTTCCTACCCTGCAGAGATATCTGGCCTCTGGTCCCTCTTCTAACCCACTGCACCCGGGATCCTGACTTCTGAGAATGGCTTTGACGTTCTTTTCTGCATGCAATCCTGCCTGAATCCACACAACCGTTCTTAATGTATAAAATGGAAGAACATAAAAATCACCTTGCTTAATCAAGCCAAAGCCCACCAGGGCCAGCATTCTCTCTCTGAGAGCGGTCTCTCTGGGAAACTCACAATCAGGGCATGAAGATTATGACCTTCCCCTGGTGCTTCTTCCCAGCACGGGCCCATAGGGGATACACTGCCTTTGTACATGGAAGCTTGAATAAGGTGACATGACTAATGCCTGTCATTAGGCTTATCCTGCTAACCCAGCACTTCGCAACCTTGGGCCCTAGATGGGCCCCCAGCCTCCCTCATGGCTGTTGCTGGTGTCTATTTTATGTTTCTAGGAGCCATTCCGTTTGTTTATATCTACGTAAATCACTTGGGGGACTTTTGTTGAAAAGCGGTATTTAAATATTTGTCATATTCGTTTTATTCAGTTGCTGAACAACTCCCATTAATCCCCTATCAAAGGCCACAGTAGCAGGGGGCGATGGGATTTGTAGTCCAACACCATCTGGGGACTCAAAGTCCAGAACCCCTGATCTAACCCCTTCTTAAGGCCATCTCAACCAGAGGGCCATCACCATATTTTGTGGCAGGGAATGCCATATATTAATTGTGTCAGAAGTGTTCACTAAGGCCCCCAAATGTGGCAAAGACTGCAACCTCTGTGGGGCAGGGCCTTTGTATACTGTTGCTCACGCATGATAAAGAGCCATGCACCCTGGTGGCAACATTTAATTTCATCCAAATGACAATCAGGACAGACCCCAAGGAATGCAGGCAGACAGGCTTCCTCACGGCACGTTTTTTCTCTGTGGAATCGCCTTCCAGTCCCTGGAGGCTTGCAGGAGAAGGGGACCCAGAGGTCCAGCCAGCCAGGGTATCCCCGGCTGCCTCTGCTGCTCCTGCGGCTAAGGTTTTTTGAGAGGCAGGGATGTCCACTCATGTGGAGAGCAGCGACCAGCCGTAGCTGCCACCCCCACCCACAGAAGGACGCAGCTAAGCTGGAGCAAGAGAGAGAAGCACCCATGAATCCAAGCTTGGGTAGTGTGCGTCCAAAAATGTGGGGGGGGAGCAGGCTTCTCTCCCCCCCCACCCACCCCTCTCCCTGGCATCTGCTGTTTGGAGGACACTTTCCCTCTCGCCACCCCCTGGTTCCTGGGCTCTCCCTATCCACAGTGAGGTGTCCAGCAATGTGTGGTGGCTCCCTGGCAGGGGGCCCTTCCGTCCCAATCAGACTGGTGCCCCCTCAACGGGACGCCCCTCAGTCCTCCCCACACTGCCCCCAGTACAAAGCACTCATAGTATAATGAGGAATCAATTATGAATTATTGCAACTCACCAGTAGAAAATGGATGGAAATCGCAGAGGCCAGAGGAGAAAGACTCCCCCCCCCGACCGTTCTCTGTGGGGTGGAGAACCTCCTGCCCCCCCCACTCCATTGCAATCCCCAGGTGCACCCTCCCCCAAAGTACACTGCTGAACCTCATTGCCATTTAACCAGCACCAATTTTGAGGCAAATGGCGGGGGGGGCAGGCTGCCCCCAGCCCCTCTTGCTGGCAGAGGTGTGTGTTCCCTGCACCTTGAAGGAGAACCCCCCCCCCCTCCAGGAAGACACTCCCCACTCCAGCTCCCCTTTGCAGAGATCCCTCCTTTACAATTGACAAGCAACTCTCTGACAGACATGGGGGGGGAGAGATGAGAGACCCCCCCACCCCTTCTTTCCTCCCCCCCCCGCTGCTGCACCCCCAGATTGGAGTCCCCACCCCCAGACTCACCCTCCCCTCTTCTTCCGCCGCAAAGGGCTTCCCCGCTTCCTTGCAGCGCTGCCAGCGAGGCTGGAGGGCTCCCCATCGGAATCTGAGCGAGGGAGGGAGCTCAGCTCAGGCACACCCAACGAGGGCAGCGCGGAGAGAACGGGGGGGCCCCTCATCTGACACCCCCCCCCATATCTATCAGTTCGTTTCTTGTCAATTGCAACTGCAAATTCGCAATAGATTGCGCAGGGGTCGGGGGCGGCATGCCCCCCCTCTCCCTCCCCGCTTCTTGCAAACTCCCCCCCATCATGCAAAAGGGGGAAACCCTCCTCCTCCTCCCCCCCTTTTAGGAACTGCAACTTCCTCCTCCAGCAGATTTGCTGGCCCCAAGGAGGCTAGTCCTCCGCAGCCGGTGTGGTGGCGGGGGGAGCGCCAAAGGAAGGAGGCACAGCTGCCTCTCCTCTCCTTCCCGATTGTTGCTCCTCTCTCTCTCTCTCTCTCTCTCTCGCCCCGCGCGCTGCCTGCAGGCTGGCCGTTCGTCAGGTAGATCTGAGCTCTACCTGTCGAATGGCCAGCCTGCAGGCAGCGCGCGGGGCGGCGAGGGAGAGGAGCCAAGGGGGCCGCTGTGCCCCCTTGGGCGACGCTTCCTGGCTTGACCAGCGCTCCAGTCTGCAGGGTTGCTGCCCTCGGAGAAGCAGTTGCGGCGGGCGGGCGGGCTTCCATCCTACCTGGCTGAGCCGAGCCGGCGGAGAGTGGCGGCTCCGGCGGAGGTTGCGCCTGCTGCTAGGCGAGCGCGGCCAGCTGCATCCCTCGCTGCCTCCCGCCCTGTCCTGTCCTGTGTCCTGCCCGCCTGCTGCTGCTGCCGCTGCTGCCGCCGCCTCCTCCTTACAGCTGCTCCATCCAGAGCGACCCGGCGCTGCTGCCTGCCAGGCTTAGCCGGCTGGGGCTCCTGCAAATGCAAACAGCGCGGGGGGGGGGGCGTTGGGCAAGCAGCCCCCAAGCTCCTCCCGGCGGGGCTCCCCAGGCCCGCCCCAAAGCCGAGCTCGGCGCGGCCCCGCCCCAGCGTGCGCCCCCTCCCCCAGCCCCTCACCCAGCCGGCAAGCCAGGCGGCCGGCGGGGCGCCCCCCGCTCCCCAACCCCGGCACACCCCTCGTGCTCAAGGCCGGGGTGGTACAGCCCGGCGGCTGGGACTAAAAGGCGCTCAGCCTCCAGGACTCGGAGGGGCGTTTTGGCCGCGGGAGCCTTGATTGACAGCCGTGGGGGGGGGGCCGCAGGGCGCCCTCCCCCCCTGCCAAAAGGCGGCCCAGGAAAGCCAGCCTCGGGGGCGCGCAGGCAGCTGGTGGGATGGAAGTCACAGCCACAGGCTGCCCCTCGCGAAGAGGCAGAGCGGGGTCCTCCGGAGCCCCCACCCCACCACCCGCCGCCCCCAGCGCGCCCCTGCCGCTGCCCTGGGGAAAGAGAGCCCGGCCACGGGGGTCGTGGCACTGGCGTGCGGCGCTGTGCCGGTGCAACCGCGAGCGACGATCCCCTGCAACGCGCCGGGGACGCAAATGGCTCAGTTCATCCCTCACAAGCAGCGTCTAGGAATATCCGGCTCGGCCGGTTCTCTTGGGCATCATCAGGCAAGGAGTTTAAAACACGAAGCAAAACGAATGCCCGATGCTCAGTTCAGTGCTGTGCAGTTTGAGTTCCGTCTCTGGCCAGCAACGCAAAGCAGACGCGACAGATAAAACTTTAACATGAATAACAAGTGAGTTGGGTTAACTCCTACCAACTGAATTGCTAGGCACCTTTTTAAAGCTGCAATTCTCTTACATTTAGCAGGGGGAGAGCAACTGGCCCTATCCATCCCCAGCACAGCACCCCCCCCCCCCCGTGGCTGTTGCTGGTGTCTATCTTATGTTTCTTTTTGAGACTGTGAGCCTTTTGGGGACAGGGAGCCTGAGCCATTTTGGGAGGGTAGTGTACGAATCAAATAAATCAAATAAATGAAAATAAATCTTTATTTATTTATTTATATCAATATTAGACATTTTAGGAACTTTTGTTGAAAAGTGGTATATAAATATTTATCATATTCATATATTGGGTGTGTCTGATTCCATTGGCCACCACACAAAATTTGGCTACATTATATGTAACATCAGAGTTATGGTCAGCAAGAAGAAAACAAACAAAAGACTCATCCGAACAGCCTGGAAAGTTTCTTAGTAAAGGAGCTATAAGAGAAATACAAGAATCTCGATAAAAAAGTACAGTATAATACAACATGGGCTATAGATTCAACTGCTCCATCTCCACTTGGACATACCCGTTGTGCATAAGAATCCGCTTAAACCTACCCTCCAGAACTGCTGACCGGAGAGCATTAAAACGTGCCAACGAGAAAATCCTTCTAATACTTAGGCACAATTAACATGCTAGCTGGTTTGGCGTTATATATTTGGTTCCCAAGGTAAAACTTATTTGTAACATAACTTAGATCATTTTGCCATGCAATATCTAGGAGCCTTTGTTTGAGGGTTAACTTGGCACATTCATGGCACATTTATGGCCCCACATTATCATTAGCTCAGGAGAGAATCCAAGAAAATGACATTTCTTTGCTATTAGTAATTTCCATCACAATTGAAAGTCATCCTTCAGTATCAAAGGTATCAAACCCTAGGGAGAAAGATAAGCTTCACCCATAAATTACATACCATAGCATAAATTTCTGAACCCTGCTGAGTAAAGAGACACCTTTTAAACTGGTGATTCTCTTGTATTTAGCAAGGGGAGAGCAACTGGCCCTATCCATCCCCAGCACAGCATCCCTCCAGTGGCTGTTGTTGGTGTCTACCTTATGTTTCATTTTAGATTGTGAGCCCTTTGGGGACAGGGAACCATCTCATTTATTTTTCTGCTTTGAGAACGTTTTCTGCTTTGAGAACGCTTTGAGAACGTAAACTGCTTTGAGAACGTTAGTTGAAGAACGGTATATAAATATTAATAGTAGTAGTATACTGCTAGCCAGACCCTAGTTTCCACACTTGGTACACCTGCCTCTAAATGTTAGATCACATTTGGTACATGGCAAGGCTCTTGGAACAGGCTTTTCAGAAACTTGGTTTGAGTTGTTTCTAAGTCTGCAGAACTGGAATATAAGGTGATCTGGGCACCATATAGGAGATGGGCTTAACACTTTGGCTTTGTATAGTATGATAGCAGCCAGGATAAACTGTCCACCTCTAGTTCGGAAAAAAAGCCAAGATTGCTGAAATACCTCTTTGGAAGTATTTACTTCTTTGAGCATTTTGGAAGTAATACTTCTTTGGGCATTTTGCATTACAAGCTCTTTATCTGCATTTAACTGCCTTTTGCTTGGAAAACTACCCCTAAATATTTGAAACTGTCAACTTGCTTGATTTTAAATCCATCAATACTCCAACTCAGCTTCTTAGGGGACTTTGCAAACATCATGATTTTAGGGTTTTTTGTAATTAGCCTGCAAGGAATCTTCCCTGCAGTACCATGCAAAAGCCCACCATGCTCTTTTTATCCCAGTAAGGGACAGGGATAGGATCATAGCATCATCTGTGTAAAGGAGCACAAATATATGCTTAGATGCTAATTTTGGAGGGTGGTGATCTAAATTATTTGGTCTCCGTCTCTCCACAAATGGAGTTATATAAAATTGGACAAAGTGGGGCTAAAAGGAAGCCCTGCCTTACCCTTTTCTAGGTAAGAATCCCTTCTGAAAGCTGCCCATATGCATTGCATCTAACTTGCAAGCAAGTGCTCTCATACAGTTTGTAAATAAGAAAGAGCAACCTCTGATCAACTGAGGAGGCTTTATGTTTTCTCCATAGTTTCTCCCACTAAATCAGATCAAAGGCAAACTTGAAATCCACCAAAGTGGCATATAAGGCTGAATGAACATTCTGAGTAGATTTTTCTACCAAATGACGAAGGGCCAAGCCCTGCTCAAGGAGAAGGCAAGTTAAAGTCCACGGAATGGAGAAGGGGGGGAAATGTGCAAAACTTGTGGACAAAAAATTTTTTTTTCAAAAAAAGCAAACAACATACTCTGTGATGACTGATAATGACTGATGAACCTTGAGGCTTTAACATGCTTGTATAAGTTCGATTGTATAGAAATGCTTTTCTACCTTTATCCAGTACTAATGGGAAACAACCCCTGATGAAGCTTTTGGTGAAACAGCTCCTTATCCCGGGGTGGCTGTCGTGTGGTTTTCCCCTGGTGTGATTTGTCTTCCATCATCAGTCATTATCAGTCATCACAGAGTATGTTGTTTGCTTTTTTTGAATGAAGGATTCATGACTTGAACTATTTGCATTTACAACATCTCACTGAGTACATCGTTTCCTCCCTTTGGATTTGAGGACTTATCACCTGTACTGCATGTACTCATCATTTCTTCATTCTGAAGACATCTCGGACTCTGCCTGGATACCTGGATACACCATTTTCTTAATTTTCCATTGTATGTTGTATTTTCATTTGATATTATGTCATTGTATTTTTACATGTGTTATACAGATGCGTTTGATTATTCTCATGTGTGCTGAGAGCTGGTTATTCATTATTTATCATCCATCATTTATCATTCATTATTTATTATTTTTTGTCCACGGGTTTTGCACATTCCCCCCCCTGCTCTAGGAGAAGCAACCGGACCTAATATCTTCCGTCTCAAACAAGTCAAGCAATTTCTCATATAAATGGCAGACGCCAATCTGACTAATGCTGGATACAGCACCAGCATCATTCAAATAAAGCAGGAGCTCCCAGCCTCGGTCCCCGGAGGTGGTTAGACTACAACAGAATGGCTTTGAGCCATTGTGGCGGGGCATGATGGGAGTTGTAGTCCAGCACTATCCGGGGACCGGAGCCTGGGTAGTGCTGGGTTAATGTAAGAGGGTGGTTTCTGTAATGCCCAGTACAGGCACATGGCAGCTCGTCATGTTGAGGGATGTCTATTGCCAAGTCCTGGTTTGCACCGCTGCAGCAGCAGACCCCACCCTACTTTGGCCCACGCTCTGAGCACGGTCCGTTGGAGGTCCAGGCACCCGAGTGGTCTGTTGCTCATGCTGGGCACCGGGCACTGTGCCTTGAGACCCCAGACTGACGGAAAGGCAGAAAACTCCCCTATATGGAGAGATGCGTTCCCAAGCAGTCCTCGGACGCAGGCAGGCAAGCTTCCCTCAGTGCCTGCACTCTCTCTGTCAAAGGCCAGGGTTGTTTAGGAGTGACAAGAGGAGCAGATGGTCTGGCCAGATGGGAGGAAGAGGCATCCGTGCTCTAAATTACACAAATAAACATTGATAGAGTGATTAAAATTACAGCCCCACTTCCAGTTCTGGGTGAAACCACGCAATGTTGCAGGGGGATATGGCGGGCTGGGCTGGCGAGGCCTCCGCGTCTGCGGCAGCGAGAGCCTTGGCGAAAACTGCTCAGAAGGGCTTTGCCTTTGTTCTCCAAAACAGATGCCTCGGGTGTGCTTTGCCACACAGACATGCTAGCCCCTGCAGCAAGGGGAAGCTCAAGGCTGCAGTTGCACGACAGCAGTACTGCATATGCACAATTGCACATTTGAATAGACATATTGTGCACATTTGCACAACAGCATGTATAAAGCGCTTGAGGACTTCGCAGACATCATCTGAGAAATTCTGACATCAACCCTGTAGGGCCGGCCAATACAATTATCCACATTTGCTGATGGGGGTGGCAATGGGGAGAAAGCCAAGAAGGAGACAGAGAAGCAGGGGCATAACGAGGCTGGAGTGGGCCCAGAGACAAAATTTTAAAATGGGCCCCTCGCTGATACACACACACTCACTTCACATGTGACTTGCCTCGGGGGGCCCCTTGAGGCGTGGGGGCCCCCAGGCAGCCGCCTCCCCTTGCCTAATGGTAGTTACGCCCCTGTAGAGAGGAGTACGCCCAAGGCCACCTGCTGCTGGGTTTGTGGCAAAGGGAGCTTCCTTCCTAGTGCACACCTCCGCCTCTTCGACACTGAGCCCTCCGCGCTACATTCCCATCACAGGTCAGAGCACTCCAGCTTCCGGCTGCTTTGGATCTCCAGGTTCAAGTGGAAGTGCTGCATTGGGGAAGCAATATTTTTAGAGACACCAACAGCAGAAGGTACAGCTTGCTTCTCCTGCAAGCATCTGACCGAGCCAGATCACACGGAGTCCTGGTTTGCAGCATTCTGTTGAAACCTCTTGCTTTCTGTATTGCTGGGCAGAATCAGAGGTTCAGAAAAAGTCTGTGATGACTGGCCACTTCTTCTCATTAGTTCTTTAAATCAGGGGGGTTCTCCACCTTGGGTCTCCAGATGTTGTTGGACCAACCAGAGGACCTCTTACCCCTGGACTTCCAGGCTGAAGTCCAAGGCCTCCACAGTCCCTGGGGCCCCCCAAATCCTCTTTAGTCTGTCCTGAGTGCTGTGGTCGCCTGGCCAAGCATGACGATGCTTAATTTGTGGGGGTGGGGGCGGTGCTCCAAAGGCCTTTAAGGCCGGGCTACAAAATTCCCAAGGTGCACCTCTGGGACCAGCTCCCATCATCCCGTGCTGCAATGGCCCAAACCCATTCCATTGTAGCCTTCAGCCATTGGGCTGGGGATTATGGGAGCTGAAGTCCAACAATATCTGGGACCCAAGTTGAGATTCCCTGCCTTAAATGGTTCTCATGAATAGATCCCACCTTGCTTCAGCAGTTGACCCACAAGACAGATCTGACGTGGCCACCATCACGTCCTGAAACGATGGGATAAGCCTCTGGGCTTACGCCATAACAGAAAATGGCATTCAGCAGATCTAGCCGCAGTTCCAACAACGGAGGTTATTTTCTCTCACAGGCCCATCCCACCTAAGGAGCCTTAGAGCCATATACCAAAGTCCAAACCCATCAGTATTTATCTACAAATATGAGACGATTGAAAATATAAACTCAGAATTAAGTGCACTGCAAACATCTTTTAGGAACATAGGAAGCTGCCATATACAGAGTCAGACGATTGGCCCATTTAGCTCAGTATTGTCCACACAGACTGGCAGCGGCTTCTCCAAGGTCGCAGGCAGGAGTCTCTCCCAGCCCTACCTTGGAGATGCTAGGGAGGGAACTTGGAACCTTCTGCATGCAGGTGCTCTTCCCAGAGCAGCCCCATCCCCTAAGGGGAATATCTTACAGAGTCACATGTAGTCTCCCATTCAAATGCAAACCAGGGTGGACCCTGCTTAGCAAAGTGGGCAATTCATGCTTGCTACCACAAGACAAGCTCTCCTTCCCTGGGGGAACCGCTGGAGAAAGGGTTCAAAACAACTCTTGGTGGGGATTGTTAAGGATATAAAAATAGGCAAGAAAAGAGAGATTAATACTGCATGTTGTATAATTAAACCGAACCTGGATAATGGAAGTGATGTAGCTGATCTTAGACCTTGAAAGAACATTTCCAGATCAGCAGAAGACAAAGATGTCCTGGGCTGTGATCGCGGAGGGGGGAGAACTCAGGTGACCCTCTCCTCGATAATCATCTTCATAGCTATTTTAATCCTCTGCTGCATGAGTGACAGCAACATGATTGACGCAGAGCGATTTGAAAACATCCCATTTCCTATTTGAAAAACCGCTCCCTAAAACCATGCTAATCCCTTGGGCTGGCATGGATTCCAGGAGGGAGATGGAGCCTGCTGCCGGGAATTTAGAATCCAGGGCACACGGTTCAGGCTCAAAGCCCTTGAGAGAACAAGGCGCCTTGATGATCCCAGGCAAACAATTAGCAGCTTAGGTGGCCCCGTGTGCTTTTGATGGATGGTTCGGGCCGAGGGACACACGGAGGGCGCCATCGTCTTCTTTGCACATTATGTTTGCGGTCTCGGCAAGGGGACACAGGTACAGATCTATGTGCATGCACCATTATTCATACATTATGTCGCACACAGATGCAGCAGTGCCCGCTCCTTATCAGGGGCCTGTACCCGGCTTCACTTTAAAAATGAGTGTATAGGTACAGCCACTCACACAAAAGCACGTACATGCATGCAGACAACTGAACACAGGTGGAACATGGTGTCTGAATAGGGCTATGGCGTGCCTGCCCACCCCCCCACCAAAAAAATTTAGTAAAGAATATGAGAGAGAGAGAAAGGGAAGGGAAGGGAAGGAAGGAAGGAATCGCCAGGTTAGTGCTTGACAGCAGAAACCAGGAAGAGTCTGGTGGCACCTTCAAGACTACCAAATGTGCAGACTAATAATGCAGCCCACTCCCAAACATGCTTATTCTGAAGCAAGTTCTGCAGAGTTCAACAGGACCTCGTCCCCAGTAACTGTGCATTGAATTGAAACCACTGACACTAATGCAAGCTTTTGTTCCTTAACAAATAGCTGCCATGGTGTTGGGGGTGGGGGGAGGCACTGATTCAGATTGGAACCATTGAAGAAGGGAGGTTTGATTCTGCCCCCCCCCCGCCACCGGTCCTGATCAATGGGGAGCCCAGTCCAGCTGCGATCTGCTGTCAAAACCACCACCACCACCACCAAGTACAGAAGCACTAAGTACGTAGTAGTGTGACCATGAAGGTGATGAGGATGGATAATACGGGGCAGCCATGAGCTCCATGCTTGACGACGACGTTGGAAGCAGGATGCTGGGGTGGATGGGACCAAGTCTGAACTAGCAAGGACATTCTTACACTCTTAGGTCCAAGATATGTGTGTGTGTCTTCTTTCTTATTGAAGGAGCACTTAAGCCTTTGTCTTTTCTGCTTAGAAAAAAATGATGAATATAGGATGCCGCCTTCTAAGAGGCAGACCATTGGCCGTCTAGCTTAGCATTGCCTGCACTGACCAGTCTGGGAATCGTGGTGGGGACTGAGCCCCAGACCTTTTCCAGGCAAAGCATGAAGTGTGCTCTGCCACTGAGACGCAGCCCTCCTTCCCAGCCACTTTTTACAGTCATGGAGGCAGTAACCTTTAGAAATAAATGGAAATGAATAATTCTCTCTCAGAACACCAGATTGCCCAATAAAATTTATTGCCAGCAAGTTCAAGACAGGCAAAAAGAAACAACATGTAATATGACATATGGAATTCCTCAAGACAGGAGTGCAGTGACCACTAACTCTGTGTGTGTGTGCGTGCGCACACACGTGCATGCGCATATGCGTGCATACGTGTGTTAGAAGTTATTGGAGGAATTCAAGAATAGATCTATTGATCTTTTTTTAGCCATAATTACTTTTCTCAGCCAAGTCAGTTTAGGGTTGCCAGCTTTTCAGCTGACCTTAGTAGCTGCATAAACCGCTTAACCTCTACAGCAGTGTTTCTCAACCTTTTTGGAGTCAAGGACCGCTAAATTCTTCGTGCAGAGTTTCAAGGACCGCTACATTCTTCATGCGCAGTTTCCCGGACCGGCAGTTAGTAAAGGGGTTTCAAATCTATCTATCTATCTATCTATCTATCTATCTATCTATCTATCTATCTATCTATCTATCTATCAGACTTCTATACTGCCCAAAACTTGCATCTCTGGGCAGTTTACAATTAAAATAATATAAGCATTAAAATAATTAAATTTGGAATCTTTTGCAAACATGGAATATTAGGGGTTCTCAACCTTGGGTCCCTCAGTTAAACTCCCATAACCCCCAACCACAATGGCATTTGGCCATTATGGCTGGGGATTATGGGAGTAGAAGTCCACCAACGTCTGGATACCCAAGGTTGAGAACCCCTGAATCTAAATGCCTGGGTGAACAAATTTGTCTCCAGTATGTCTTCAGTATGTGTGGGGTGGGGGTGGAGGTGCTTGTGATTACTCAATGGAGAGGGGATGTTGGGCCATTAGAAAAATTCAAAAGCTACATGGGGGCAATGAAAACAACACACAAGCAAGCTTTTGAATTCCTCCAAATGCTTCATCAGGCTGGATGTCAAGCAAAGCAAAAAGGAGGTGAGGAGAGGAGAGCTGGGCAGGTTCAGTAGAGCCGGAAATCTACAGTTTAACCCTCTCATGATGGAGGTGGAGTTTTAGCAGGAGTTGTGTAGTCGCAGGGCAGGATCCAGACAACGTTAGTCACGACCACCCACTGAAATTAATTTAGTCATCTCTCATTTGTGTCAATGCTGCTTGGTCATGATCACCTGACTTGATCTGGATCCTGCTCTTAGATGTGCACTTTGTGAGGTGGACCTAATGAAACCCGTGCAGCTCCTCCAAAACTCGTTAAATTCGTTACATGGCAGGTGCTGGGAATGGGGTTTTTTTAATGATGAAAGAAAATGTGAAGAAGAGCGGTGGAGACCTGGCATTAAAAGAAAGGGGGTGATTCTGAGATGGTGGAGGGTGTGGGGCGTTGTAGTGGTAGATGCCTCATTTTCCTCGCTGGGGAGACGAGGCACTGTTCAGGGTGGGTGAGGCAATGGTGCACCGGACTGCACTCGGAAGGTCGCCTGGGTCCAAGAGCTGCCGCCACTGTGCTTGCGCACCAGAGTGTAGCAAGTGTTCCCCATCCTCTCTCACAATGTGCACTTCTGTGCCCCCCTCCCAACTCCCCTGCGGGAGCCAATCACACCAGCCTGCCTTTGGGGCCACGCAGCTCACGTGGTCCCACATGCTGCCCGCGCGTACCTGCGAGGTGAGCCAAGGCGGCCCTCCTCCCTCCCTCCTCTGCTTAGCCCTCACCGCGGCATGATCCCGGCCAGAGATTGTCCCCCGCACCTGGCGAGGTCATAAAGGGGACCGCCGTCCTCCACCGGCGGTGCAGACCAGGGGGTTACAGGGGGCAGAGGGACCACAACACCCCACCGATGCAAGAGGGAAACAGCGTTCCCTCTCAAGGCGCCTCGACCACAATAGGCAGCTGGGTTTCAATCAATCAACCTTTGGCTGCAAACAATGAGCATGCAAGAACCAGCAGCCCTTCAAGTGGCAGCCCTTCAGGTGGCATACCTTCCACACCGCATACAGTTTGAAGCTGTAAAGATAGGGAATAAAATAGCTGTAGGAAGATCACAGCAGCACGTGGAGGCAAGGGACAAGAAGGTGATACTCTTCCTCTTCCGTACCATGTGCAAAATTGAGGAAGTGAGTGCCTTGATTGCAGTTGTTGGGGGGGAGGGTTTGACTCCCAGTCAGGGACCGGCGCTCAACCCTTCGGGGACCGGCAGCGGTCCCCGGACCGGTGGTTGAGAAACTCTGCTCTACAGCACAGGCTCCCGTTAGACACAAGCATCAAGCAGGCTAGCTTTTTCAGGTCATTTGGCAACCTGAGTTTTGCTTCTTCAGCTGCCTGGATGAGGCGGCTAAGCTGTCAGGAAAAGTAGAATGGCTACTCCCCACCCAACCCCAACACTAAATGGGTGTTTACACTGTGTGGTGGGGAGATGGTGGGGCTCAAGCCCCCCTCCCCAGGATTTTTTAGGGGGGCAGTGCCCTCCCAGCTGCCAAGCAGCATCAGCAAGCTCACAGCTTCATCAGTCATAGGAACATAGGAAGCTGCCATATACTGAGCCAGACCCTTGGTCCATCTAGATCAGTATTGTCTTCACAGACTGGCAGCGGCTTCTCCAAGGTTGCAGGCAGGAATCTCTCTTAGCCCTATCTTGGAGATACTGCCAGGGAGGGAACTTGGAACCTAGATGCTCTTCCCAGAGAGGCTCTAAGAGAAATATCTCACAGTGCTCACATCAAGTCTCCCATTCATATGCAACCAGGGCGGACCCTGCTTAGCTAAAGGGACAAGTCATGCTGGCTACCACAAGACCAGCTCTCCTTTTGAGTGAAATGGCTGACCTTTCCACCTTTGTCAGAAGTTCACTGACCCTCCTTGCCTGGTTCATAGCCTTGAAATTGGGGGGAAATTCACTGCACAGGATGGAGTGTGAGATCAACTTCCTTGCAGTCTGTTTGCTCTTAATTATAGAGAGCTGACAGAGTTCTTTGAGGATGTGTCATCTGAGGAGAGAGGAGATGCTGGTGCAGAGCAGATGGTTATGCACGAAGCTTGCAGAGACAGGATCCTTACTTCATGCTACGGCTGCGGATGCTTGTGTCTGGACACACGGAATAGTGCACTTCCCAAAAGGAAGCCACAGTTCCACCCAGCAGAACTTCTTCTGGCTTCTCCCAAAGGAGCGTGAAGCAATGGAGGAACAGTTCAGAACAGTTCTAGTCCAACGCCACCATGATAGCAAGAGACTCTGCTTTAAAAACACTCTCTCTCTCTTTCTTTTTTTCTCGGCCAGGGATTTCCAACTTTGGGTCCCCCAATGTTGTTGGACTGCCCAACCCCGATCATCAAAGGCCATTGTAGCTGGGGATGATGGGAGTTGTAGTCTAACCGCATCTGGGAACCCAAGTTGGAAACCCACACTGAAAAGCTGGCAGCTTTTCTGAGAACACCTATGCAAGGTGCAGAAAGCTGCCACAGCACACTGATGCTCTCTCTAGTTAGCTAGAATACATGTATTTTAATTTGTGCAATATCTATCTATCTATCTATCTATCTATCTATCTATCTATCTATCTATTTATTTACATTTATAACCCACAGCCCCTGGTGGCACAGTGGTAAAACTGCCGCCCTGTAACCAGAAGGTTACAAGTTCAATCCTGACCAGGGGCTCAAGGTTGACTCATCCTTCCGAGGTTGGTAAAATGAGTACCCAGAATGTTGGGGGGCAATATGCTAAATTATTGTAAACCACTTAGAGAGCTACGGCTATAGAGCGGTATATAAATGTAAGTGCTATTGCTATTGCTATTTTCCTCCGAGGAGCTCAGAGCGGTGTACATGCTTTTAAATTTTTTAATGTGTTTTATCCTCACAACAACCCTGTGAGGTAGGCTAGGCTGAGAGATACATGACTGTCCCAGAGTCACCCAGTGAGTTTCATGGTTGAATGGGGATTCGAACCCAGGTCTTCCCGGTCCTAGTCTAACACTATAGAGAGTGTTGAATAGAGAGTTCCTTGATTTTTCTTTTGATTCCCACCCCCACCCACTTTTTCTTTCTTTTTTAAAAATATGACTTTGATCTGCAGGGCATAGAGCAGGGCTAGGCAACCTTGACTTTCCTGCTGTTGTTGGACTACAACTCCCATCATACCCAGCCACAATAAATGGTGGCTGGGGATGATGAGAGTTGTAGTTCAACACAGCTGGCGAGCCAAGGTTGCCTACCCCTGGTATAGGGCTATGGATAGAGGTGTGTGTGTGTGTGTGTGTGGAGGGTCAAGCTATAGTCATATAGATTAATATGTAGGGGAGTTGTTGAGTACTTAAAATATTTTGGGCCCAGTTCCACAGCCTCCTTCTTGATAATTAAACTCAATCATACCCTACCCAAGAAGAATTATGGAGGTTTTTTAAAGTCTCAAAATAGTATAACACTGCCATATAAGGGTGGAAGCAGCAGAAAACTAGGGCAATTTCCAGATTAACCCCGACAACGTATCTGCGAAGTGTGCTTCCATACTTCCTGTGTTGTGATACCGCAGTCCCTACACTATCAGCAGGGTGCCGTTCACATTTCAGATGCCTTGTTTCGGATTTCATCGCTGCGATTTAGTTCTATAGCGTGGTATGCCCGTTGCAAAAACGTAGCTGTATTTCCCCGTTGTAGATTCCAGGGGTCGTTTTCAATTGGATCCTGACAAGCCGAAGCATGTTACCACAGTTGTAGCAGGTAATCTGGAAAGTGCCCAGGTGGGGCTAGGAGCTCTCTACCAAATCCCAGTCCTGTCCATCATAAAACATTACCCTTCAGAAAAGCCTGAAATGTGAATGGGCACTGGGGAAATAATGAAATCTAACAGAGTAATGAAGAATTATGATCTAGCCCCTCAGAAAACATTACTGAGAAATACTGAAACCTGACAGAGTAATGGGGAATTATGGTCCAGTACATCAGACAACACTACCAGCCAGAAAAGCTTACCCCAGTATTGAAATGTGAAGGGGTGTTGAAACTTTTCAGTCGAGTATGTCACCAGACAACATCACCTGTCAGAAATGCAAACCTTGGTACATGAATCTGACAGGGTAATGAAAAGTCACATGTGCTGAGAAGATTCGGGGCTCTGAGCAATTCACTGGGGAGTCATGCCCCATGGATTACCTGCTAATGACACCCCTGCTAGTAAGGCTGCTCCCCAATGCCGCCAACCCAGGCAACTGAAAAGTCGGCCCAGGTGGCCAGAGGCTACCAGCTGTTTCTTTCCACCCAACAGGCCCTGCCTGGATGTTGATTGTTCTGCAGTTTTCTTCCCATCGGTCTCCGGAGGGAATAATTTCCTTCTGGTTTCTTGTGCTCAGATATTACCAGGGACAAACCCAAACCCTCTTGGGGACCATGCTGCTGCTGCTGCTGCTGCTGCCGCTCTCTCGCTCGCTTGCTCGCTCTCTGGAGGGAAATCTGCAGGTATTCCCTCAAGTTGCCATGGCAGCTGCAGAAGAACTTCTCCGACTCAGTGAGCCGACCTTGTCACGAAGGCTGCCTGGCAGGGAGACGTTTCAAGACTCTTGTCCTGGGCAGCCTTTGCTACGACTGGAAACCCCTCTTCGTGGGCAGAGGTGCTTACCAGACTCTGCCATAGTTCTGCAAGGGTGAATCACTTCAATCAGTTGATGAAGCCGCCAAAGCTTTAATGGATTAATCAGCGGGGCCAGGATTAATTGGTGGCGCTGGCTGAAGGCCCTTGGGGGGTTGGGCGGCTGTTTTGGTGATGGACTCTGGAATGGAGGGAAGCAAAGAAGAAACGTCAGTGTTGCAGGCGGCCTGTCCTCCTAACAATCCATAACTCTCATGGATGAAATGGTTGTCTTCTACTTGCTTCCACATTCCACAAAAGCCCATCGCTACTATGCAAATATATCTGAAGCAAATAATTACAGAATTAATCAGATCTCATGCATTTTTATAATGTTAAAAGCAATCACAAGGAAGGGGGAATTGGATCAAGGAGCAACATCAAGGGAGGATTTTTTGAAGAAGAAGAAAACCCAGTTGTATTCTGTCTAGGAATCTTTTGTGTTTGGCAATGATGCAGTTGCAAATTCAGGAATGCAGGCCCTCTCCAGGACAGCCTCCATGGCCGAGAAGTACCAGCGCCCCATCTCTGAGAGGCCCTCCTCCATTACACCCCAGGTGTTTTGTTGTTTGGAAGTTTGTCCCAGTGGGGATCCTGTAGAGATTGTGCGGGATGGAGTCAGAAAGAAAAGAGAGGGAGAGGAGAAGGAGAAAATGGAGCTGTCCCCAGAATAAAGTCGTAGTTAAATCCTCATATGATTGTTTTGTGTTTACAAGGGAAGCGGTTATAAAAACCCCTCTGCCGAATCTCTGCTCAAAATGCACACACACACACACACACACCCCCGATGGTATTTGCCCTACATATAGAGAACAATATCGCTGCTCAGATGTGGTGGTTTTAATCAGGAGAAAGGTGTGGGAGGAAGGGTTCAGTTCCCCATGCCAAGCATTGCACCCCCAGCCTGATGTCCTTCTTTCTGCAGCTGCTTTCAACATTTTTATGCTGTGTTTTTAAAGCCAGCAATCCTGTAATGGGTCATCTGCCTCCTCTCTTTTCGACCCCGAAGTGGCCAGAAAAGAAACGTTGGTGAGCGCAGGATGGCCACCTGAGCAGAAGCCATGGCTTGGCCTGCCCTTGGCCTTTACTAGCTGCTTGATATGCAGAAATCATGGGGGGACGTTTTCCGCAGCACGGAGATGAATATATATTATCACCTGTTCCTGTCTGTGTAGCTACTGGCCCAGTGTGCAAGCTGGTAACCTGTGCCGCCTGCATGGTGTCAACAGGCCAATGTTTATGGCATGGCACACATCTCTAGTGTTTAAGTGCATCAGCTGCAGAGAAGAGGTGGTCTCCTGTGGGTTTAATAGATATGCAGGCGAAGGCATTTGAACAGGTGCAGCTTCTCACAAAGGCGGTGAGGCTAGATACACCTGCAGAAATCCCTTCTCCGGTGAAGCTAGGAAAACAGGCCAGAGAGTTACTTCCAGGGAAAGGGTGCCCCCCCCCCCACTCTCTTTCTCTCTGAAGTTGGGACCACCAAGAGGCAGGTTCTGGAGTCCTTATCTTCTTGCCATAAAAACATTTTTTATATCCCGCTATATCCCGCTCTTCCTCCAAGGAGCCCAGAGCGGTGTACTACATACTTAAGTTTCTCCTCACAACCACCCTGTGGAGTAGGTTAGGCTGAGAGAGAAGT
The DNA here is from genome assembly GCF_027244095.1 of Hemicordylus capensis. Lineage (NCBI taxonomy): Eukaryota > Metazoa > Chordata > Lepidosauria > Squamata > Cordylidae > Hemicordylus > Hemicordylus capensis. The sequence continues at coordinate 32,434,740 of NC_069663.1, forward strand.
GACTGGCCCAGAATCACCCAGGAGTATCATGGCTGAATGGGTCTCCCTGGTCCTAGTCCAGCACTCTAACCACTACACCACACTCGTTCTTTTTGTCTTCACAGACTGGCAGCAGCTCCTCCAAGGTTGCAGGCAGGAAACTCTCTCAGCCCTGTCTTGGAGATGCTGTTGGGGCGGGGGGGGGCGGGACTTGGGACCTTCTGCTCTTCCCAGAGTGGCGGCTCCATCCCCTGCGGGGAATCTCTTCCAATGCTCACACTTCTCGTCTCCCATTCATATGCAACCAAGGCAGACCCTGCTTAGCTAAGGGGACAAGTCATGCTGGCTACCACCAGACCAGCTCTCCTTTCAAATGAGGTGCAGTTGCCTCTGGTTCCGGCAGCTCCAGTTGCACCCCTCTCTCCCAGCCCGCCCCGCCAGGTTGGCTTTTGAGAGCATCCTCTAGGTGGCAGTACCAGCCTGCCTAAACACCCAGTCAGCTGAACCTCAAGGGCCAGTCCCAACGCCAGGCCTTGTAGCCCTGAATGGTCTCCTCCGTCTGAACCACTGGTCTGGGTTTCGGACCCTCTCTGGCTTTGACCATGCTTCAACACTCCACCCCACCCCACCCCTTGTTTCCTGCCCCAGAACGCGGCTCTCACAGGGGTGGGGTGGGAGATGGGATGGGAGAAATAGGTGCAATTGGGCAGCAGGTAGCCATAGGCATCTGCCCCTCATCTGATGCTCCCCAGGTCCCTGAGGATGAGCTGCTGTTGTATCTGCTTCTGGCCTGCCACTCAGCCAGTGACTGTGGGTCCTGGAAGCAGGGGTGTGTGTGTGGGTCCAAGCCACTTTGCTGCATGAGGCCAAGGACCCTATGATGTCCCCTCCATCTGCAGGTGGTGAGTGCTTGCTGCTCCCCATTCCCAGGCCATTCTGCTGAAGCTGTGAACAGCCCTGCTGGATCAGGCCCAAGGCCTCTCCAGTCCAGCCTCCTGTTTCTCATGGTGGCCCATCAGATGCCTCTGAGACGCCCACAGGCAAGAGGTGAGCGGGGCACACCCTCTCCCCTGCTCTTGCTCCCCTGCAACTGGGATCCAGAGGCATCCTGCCTCCGAGGCTGGAAGTGGCCTACAGCCCTCAGACTAGTAGCCGGTGATAGACCTGGCCCCTATGAATTTGGCTAAGCCCCCTTTAACGCCATCCAAGCACATGCAAACACTTTCAGTCAGTCTATGCCACCAAGCCAGGCAGTAGCAGCAGGGACATTCCTAGCTTGTGCCAGTGAGGAAAAGAAGAGGGATGTCTTCTACTTTTCCCTTCGTGTTTGCCACCCAGAGGCATACTAAGCCACAGACTTTGGGAATTTGGTCCATGGCCTCCTGTCTCCGGGGGGGGCCCTCCAAACATTCTGGGGTGCCTCCCCAGAGCCCCGCCACTGCCCTGCACCTGCCGTGCAAAATAAATCTTTTTCCCAACCGCCGCTGCATGGCACGGATGGGGACAGCCACTCAAGGAGAGACCAAGGCGAGGGAGGTGGAGACGGAGGCCAGAGCTCCTTCCCTGAACCTTAACTCTAACCCTAACCGGCCTGCCGCACAACTCCTGCTGCTGCCACCCCTGTCCCCGTCACGCCGCTCTTGCTCCTGCCTCTGCCTCCCTCACCTTGGTCTCCCCTTGAGTGCCCTAGTAGCCGCCCTCACCCCCAAAATGCAGTGGCGGTTGAAAATGGCTTCTAAAAAAAGATTCAACTTGCCCCTACGCCCCCCAAGCCCTCGGGGGGGAGGTGTCTCCAAAGCCCTTCAGGTCCAGGCTCCAAAATTACCTAGGTGTGCCCCTGTTGCCCGCCCCCCCCCGCACCCATGTCCCGCTTTCCATCCATGCCTGAAGCAACTGCCTGACCTTGCCCTATGGAAGGAACGCCCCAGTCTGGGATCCGACTGTGTGGAATGCTCTCCTTGCTGATCCACCAGGCTGGGGTGTTGTTTTGCGGGGGGTGGTGTTTGTCTTTCGGGCTGTTGATAGACCCCAAATGGCAGGAGGAAGGAGAGGACCTTCTACGGATTTACGTGCAAGTCTGGGTGAAGGGCAATGCCCCTGCCCTGCTGCCTTCTGGTGCTCTCTCCCAAAGGAAACAGACCCCAGAAGAAGGGTCACCTTCAGCATCTCACTGCTTGAAGCCAAGGAAGGAAGCCACATCCTTTTCTTTATCAGAGGAAAATCTCAGGATTGGTCCTCTGTCCAGAGCTGCAAGCCAGAGCACACTGGGAATCAAGCCACCCTCACCCCAGGGCCTGGCTGCAACTCTCCTGCCCCTGCCCCCCCCCCCCGCTCCCCGTGCGTGTGCTGCACACACACACACAACACACCCCACAAAGGCACGGTCAAGGTAAAGAGGCCTGGAGAGCTCTGCAGCTGTGTGGGGAGAGGGAGAGATGAGTTGGGGCGAGTGGAAAGCGAGGGATTAATTGCAAATGCCCAGATAATGAGGATCTCTGCTCAAAAGCCCATTCGTATAATTTAAATCTCTAACGAGGTTTCCTGGAATACAAAACCCTTTGTGATGTCCCTGTTCTCATCCGAAAGGAAAGCTGTGCTCTTGCCAGATCTAGACTTAGGAAGGCTTCTCTTGGGGTGGGGGAAATTCATTAAACAGTGGACAATGCCATCACACACACACACACCCCTCCCCGCTCTGCACACAGGAGCTCCACATGAAGCTCAAGGAGGGTCAAGGTCACAACACTGGAAGAGACGCAAAGGTGCGGGGTGTGTGTGTGTGTGTGTGTGTGTGTGTGTGTGTGTGGTGTGTCAGTTAAAAAGTAGGGCAGCTGCAGAGATGCAAAAATTTAAAAAGGGACAACCTCCTCCCACTCCAAGCAATTGTCTTAGTTCCGTGGAATTATGACATTTACAATTACATGCATTAAATCCACAAAAACTGCCTGCTTTTATTGGTTTTAGTAACATCTGCAGCCTGTTTTTCTCCAAGGTGTTCAGTCAGTACATGAAGAGATCCTGTTTCCCCCCATTTACAACAACCCTGTGAGGTTGTGACTGGCACAAAAGAGATATTGACAGGTGTAAGGTTGCCCAGGGAGGAGCCTGCACTATATTATTGAACAGCCAGTTCAAATCAGTAGAGGCTCATCCTAAAAAGCCAGGGTGGGGGGCAAAGGCGGTACAACTGCCTCTGCTTCCCAGTAGGCATTTTCAAATTGGGCGGGGTAGCTCCTCTCACCCCACCCAAAAGCTGTGCTGCCTTCAGGCTGGCTATTCATCAGGTAGAGCTCCACAGCATGGAGTGGTTAGAGTGATGGACTAGGACCAGGGAGACCTGAGTCCAAATCCCCATTCAGCCCTGAAACGCACCGGGTGACTTTGGGCCAGTCAGGGAAGTAACTATAATAAGGCAAGGGGAGACAGTTGTCTGAGGGCCCACTGCCTGGGGGGGCCCTCAGAGGCCAGTCACATGACTGACTCCCCCAGCCACGCACCCACCTGGGCTTCCTTCAGTTGGATTCATCCTCCGAAACTGATGTGAGTGTGAAGACCTGGAGCTACCAGAACAGCATCTCTTTCTCCAATACCATTCAATGACTTGCATCGTCCACAATTTACAAAACCTTAAAAAAAAAAAAACAATTTAGGATGATGTTCTATTGTGGCACGTAGGAGATAAAATTTTACTGTGCTTTTTGTTACCACTATCCAGCCTCATTTAAGATTTCTTCACTTCATGAGCTGAGCTTCAGTGTGTGTGGGGGGTGCATTTTAAGATCTTGTCTCTGGGCCCACTCCAGCCTTGCTAGGCCCCTGGGGCCAGTCACCTATTTCTTATCCTAACCTCCCTCACAGGGTTATTGGGAGGATAAACACAACTCTGGGCTCCTTGGAGGAAGAGCGAGAGAGAGAGATGTGAACAAATAAGTCATGCAGAACCACCACAGCCCACCACGCTGGTGGGGCAAGCAATGCTGCTGCGTGGAGAACTCTGCAGCCGGGAGGAGGTTCATGCGAGAGAGGGGAAGGTGTCAGCTGCTGCCTCTCAGGAAAGAAGAAGCGCCGCTGGGGTGGTGCGGAGGCGCATTGGGGGCTCAACCCTCCCCTCCCGCGAAATGCCTGCTTGGCTGCCGGGCCTGGCTTCCCACGCGGATGATCTGCATGTCGACAGCACCAGGGGGTGCCCTGCCTCCCTGCTCGGCTTTCGGAGCAGCACATCCCTTCTGTGGCAGAGGCCGCCCGCTGCCACCCACCCGCGGGCGAGGGAGCGGGCAGGAGAACCTCAGCCCAGCGGTGGCAGGTCGCTCCTCGAAGGAGGGGGAGCTCGCGGGGCCGCTGCACTCCGCCAGGAAGAGAGATGGACGGACCCTCTGTCTGTACTGCAGCCCACCAAGGGGGCGGGGTGGGGCGGGGCGATGGAGCCCAGGGGCGTGTCACTGCCGTTGAGCAGGGGGGTTCAAAGAAACCAGCCCGCCAGCTCCAGCCCTCCCTGTCGTCTTCACTATCTCCCTCACTCCGAGGGCCCCCCCTTCCCCAAGCGAACCCCCGGGGCCCAGACACTCTGTGTCCTGCCTCAGCTGCTGCTCTCCTCCTCCAGGAGCGGTGGCCCCAGCTGGCCCTCGTGAGGAGGGGGACTCCTTTGCAGGGACTCGCCAGCAGAAGGCAGGCAGGGTCTCCTTGTGGCTGCCAGCGCCTGTTTTTTGGGGGTGCGGTGGGGTGCTATTGGGAAGGCTCCTTTGAAGCCGAGAGAAAGGGGAGCAACCGCGGGGCGGCCTCCGGGGGTCGACTTGGCAACTGCCCCGCCCAGCTCCCGTGCCTTCACGGGCACCTTGGTTGGCAGGAAGGAGCCCTGAGAAGGAGGCAGCTGCTCTTGGGAGCAGGAGCCGGCTGGAAAGTTGGCAACCGGCAGGGGGGGGCATCCTTTTTCGTGAGGTGAGGTGAAGTGGTCACTTCAGGCCTGGGATATGGGCAGAGGTGCACCTAGGTCATTCGGGAGCCTGGACCTCAAGGCCTTTGGAGACCCCCACCCCCACCCTCCGCAAGTTAAGCATCACCCCCCTACACACACACACACACACACAGAGTATTTTTAACACGTGGATTCTTGCAGGCACCAACAGCAACTGAACTCACAAGAATGCAAGTTATATTTACGCAAAGATGCAAGAGCAGAAACATTTCAACACGTGACTTGACATATTCCCATCTCACACATTTCTCTCCCCCACCCCCCACCCCCCCTTGTCTCTAAAGCAAAGCTCACGCTTGGTGTCACAAGCACAGCTCATCATTGCATTCAGCTGCCCGGCACAGTGCAGGCCAGCAGCACCCAGGAAAGGCCAGAGGATTGGGGGTCCCCCAGGAGGAGTGGAGGAGGCAGCCCTGGACTTCGGCCCGGAAGTCCAGGGGGAAGAGCACCTCTGCTTATGGGGGCACCAGCAAGGCAGGGAAACCCTCCTCCGAGCAGCTCTGCAAATCCAGTCTGATCCACCACCGTGACACCCCCAAAGCTTGCAAAGGGGTCTGGCCCCTACCAAATGCATGGGCCCAGCCAGGCCACTTCAGGCATCTCAATGCCTTCAGCCACCCTGAATCCAGCACAGGAGGTAGGAACATAGGAATATAGGAAGCTGCCTTCTACAGAGTCAGACCCTTGGTCCATCTAGCTCAGTATGGTCTTCACAGACTGGCAGTGGCTTCTCCAAGGTTGCAGGCAGGAATCTCTCAGCCCTACCTGGAGATGCTGCCAGGAAGGGAACTTGGAACCTAGATGCTCTTCCCAGAGCAGCTCCATCCCCTCAGGGGAATCTCTTCCAGTGCTCACATGCAGTCTCCCATTCAACAAGTCATGCTTGCTACCACAAGACCAGCTCTCCTCTCTAAAGGTGTCAGATCTGGTGCAACATTTTTATCCCCTTGTAAGAATTAGTAATGGCTTGGTCTAACATGGGGGGTGGGGCTCCAAAGGAGGCAGCTGGGGACCTGGGGTTGCTCCTCTCTCTCTTGCTCCACCCCAGAGCAACGCTGCCTGCAGACTGGCCATTCATCAGGTAGAGCTGCGTCGTTAACCTGAGGAGTGGCCTGCGTGCAGGCAGCGTAGGAGAGAAAGGAGCCCTCGGAGCAGCGGCCTCAGAAGCCTTTGGCACCTCCCTGGCTCGGGAGTACTAGCCGCTCTTGGTAATCATGTTAAAACTAACCCCTGCTGCTAACCGGAGAGAGGCTCTCTGCTCTTTAGCAGGGGGAGAGAGGACCGGTCTCTCTGCATCCCGGCACAGCAGCCCCCTCTGGTGGCAGTTGCTGGGGCCTCCCTTCTGCTTCTCTCCCAGTTGTCAGCCTTTCTCAGCTGCTTTGAGCGCTTCTTGGGTGGAGACGGGGTGGGCCAATATTCTGAATAAACAAAATAAATAAAGTCAGAGCCCGAGAGCCCCTGAAGCAGCCCTGGCACCGGGCCACACCTAGCCCCGTGCTCCTGACTGGCAGCTGCTCTCATGAAGCAGAGGAGACCTTTCTCTCTGCCCTCCTCCCTGGAATCCTTTTAACAGGAGATGCTGAACTCTGGGCCTCTCTGCGCAAAGCATGTGCTCTTCTGCTGAGCAGTGCCCCTGCCCCAGTCATTTCTGTTCAGAGCAATGTCCGTGCACAGTCTCAGTTACCTAACACTCATTTAAGGAAGCTCAGCATCCTTATGTCCATTCTGCACAGCTGATGGATGGAGAAGCTGATGCAGAGAGACAGTAGCTAGCCCCAGGTAAGGTTGCCACTTTGATGCCAGGTGGATGCCTTTAATTGCCCTGATGCAGCAGGGAGGGAGGGAGCAGCTGCAACTCCCAGCTCCAGGTTACTCGCCTGCCCTGTCCTCCATCACCTCCCCTCACTTTCTCTGCAGAGCAGGAGTCCAAAGCTCTGTTCACACATGATGTTCAATGCATGTGCCACCTGGGTACAAGTGTACACATGTACAGAACTACATGCAGCTACACCCTGCATTTGAGGAGCCCTCTATATCCAGGCTCGCTTTTACAAACACATGCAAACTCATTCAGAGAAAAACATATACTGTGCACATGTACAATGTAATGTCTGAACAGGGCTGAAGGATGCTCTGCAAGGAGTGACAAAGGGGCTGTCTGCCCTCCAGGCTCCAAAGTGGCAACTTCCGAATGTACACTCCCACCCCAGCCAGGGAGGAGAACCAGTCTGCCCTGGTTTGCATCTGGATGGGAGACTACATGTGTGAGCACTGTAAGATATTTCCCTCAGGGGATGGGGCCATGACTCAGTGGAAGAGCATCTGCCTACTTGCATGCAGAAGGTTCCAAGTCCCCTCCCTGGCAGCATCTCCAGGATAGGACAAGATTTATTTATTTTTAATAGGACAAGATTTTATTATTGAACCAACAAACTACCAAAGCATACAGTACGTTGCCAAAGCACAATTATATACAAAGTGGTTGTTTGTAAATGATATATCTACAAAGATTTACACACAAGGATTTGGAAACCCACAAGGTTATGAAGTATATGCAGGTAGTATTGTAACTCGGGGGTGGGCTGAGAGAGATTCCTGCCTGCAACCATGGAGAAGCAGCTGCCAGTCTGTGAAGACAATACTGAGCTAGATAGACTGACTCAGTATATGGCAGCTTCCTATGTTCCTAAGCTGCTGCCAGTCTGGGTAGACAATACTGAGCTAGATGGAACAATAGTCTGACTCAGTAGAAGGCAGCTTCCTGTGCTCCCTGCAGCTGTGAAGGAAGGCAGAGCTCAGAACACAATGCTTCGCAGTTTTACAGAATTCTGGCATCTGCCACTTTTCTCCCCTATGCAAGACAAGCAAGCTGCACTTGCCAGACACCTCTCTGCTATGCAGCCATTCAAGGCAAAGGAGCCCCTATTTTGGGCATCGGGCAGTTATTTACTCATACCAATCTTTTCCCAAATGAACCTTGCAGAAGACATTAAGGTTTGGGACATAAGAGCACCGCCCCCGGACACCCAGCTTTGTCCACATTAGCATTTCCCTCTGCATCTGAGGTCTTCTGGACCCAGGACCCACCCAGGCGGCCTCGGCACCTCAGTACCAGATGCAAAGGCTTTCAGGAGTTTCCTGGTATTTCGTGATGTGACGGAGCAAAGTTTCCATGGCAACAGCCTCCTCTTTGGAAGCACGAGACTTACCTTGTTAAAGCCTTCTTTAGATATAGCCCAGAGTTCCCAACCCGAGTCCCCAAATATTGTTGGACTACAATTTCCATCACCCCCAGTCACTATGGCCAAAGGTCATTGTGGTTGGGAATGATGGGTACTATAGTCCAGTGATATGTGGAGACCCAAGGTGGAAAAGCCCTGATGCAGTCTTTACAAATGTCCAACCTCTTAGGGTTGGTTGGTTTATTTATTTATTTATTTATTTATTTATTGGCCTTTGCTTCTGTGCCTTTCACCCAGTGCCCGACAGCAGCAGAAATTAAACACAAGAAGCCTTTCAATCTATGTATCTCCATGTCAGGAAAAGTTTCACCTGTGAAATGGCTGTATTTCAAGTACAATCAGGAAAACAGGAATACACTTATCTGGAATCTTGCAGATGTGTGCTTAGAGCGGAATTTTACGGGTTAAACGTCTGCCACGCCCTTCTTTGCTGTGATCCTAGGGCTCCCCCTACTGGCAGTTTGAGGAATAGGGGGAAAATCGGTTCTCCAGTTTTTAGGCGGTTTAACAGGTGGAACTTAAGCCTACAAAACATTCCAGCAAGAAAAAATACAACTGCTGTTTTCCTGCGGGAATCCATGTATTAAATTGCTGCTTGAGGGTGCAAAATCATAATGCAGATTAATTAGCCTCTAAGCTTGGGCCATTACCTATTAAAAATTGCAGTCAATTAATTGTATTTGTTTTAATTGATTGAGCAAACAGTCAAATCTGCATAAATTTGCAAAATCCTAAAAACCAGAAAAATGATGCCCAAAAAAATCCTAAAAACCAGAAAAACCTTTCTGAAGAAGAAAGATGTTCTTTGTTGTTGGATGCTGCAAATGACTATCATGTCAGGCATGGCTGTGAGAGCTGTTGGACAGTGGAACAGCCTGCCTCATGGGTGGTGGGCTTTCCTTTGCTGGAGGTTTCCAGAGAGAGATTGGATGGTCACCTGTCAGGGATTCTGTAGCAGTTTCCTGCTCTGAACCAGAGGTTGGACTAGATTACAGTGGTTCCCAACCTGGGTTCCTCTAGATGTTGCTGGTCTACAATTCCCATCATCTGCAGCCACAATAAATTGCAGCTGGGGATGATGGGAGTTGTAGTTCAGCAGCATCTGGAGGAACCCAGGTTGGGAACCATTAGACTAGAAGATCTTCGATGTCTCTGACCCATATGCCAACATTACTGAATGATGCTTCTATGATTCTAAGAGGAATGCACTTGTGTGTTTATGGAGGGATGGGGAAGGCTTTTGCTAAGCAGCAGAGGCTGGTCCTAATGAGTCAGGGGGGCAAAAACGAGTCACAGCTCCCTCTGGCTCACAGAAGCTCCAGTTGCATCTCTCTCCCATCCTGCCCCACTGGGCAGCTGGGTCCCGTTTGGTGCACCCCCTCCCCCAAGTCATTTGGACAAGCCGCTGCCGCTGCTCCTAAGAGAGTGCTAGCAATCTGTGCTTTGTGCAAGTATTTGTATTAAAAATAATGGAGCACTTTCTTAATGGATCTTTTGTTAATTAGTACTCTCCGGTCCTTGACATGTCATTATATGCTGTTAAGAAAACATAGCCACGAGAGAAGTAAAGTGGACTTTGAATTGCTGGTTTCAAGGAACATCTCCAAGGTAAAGTATATGGAAGCATTATGGATTTAGACGCTGAAGGTGGCACTTTGCTTACCTGATGAATGGCCAGCTCTACAGACAATGCAGATCTCATTAATGCTGGGTCAGGGCAGGATGGGAGAGAGAGGAGCAAACGGAGCTCTGGGAAGGAGAGGCCGCTGGGCCTCCTTTGATGCCCCCCGCCTCCCCCCCCCCCCCGCGCCCCTCTGGCTTTTTAGGACCAGCTGCTCCAGACTTGGAGTGGTATAACCACAACAGCTTAAAATCTGTGTGTACTCACAGAATACTTAAGAAACACATTCAGACATAAACAAAGAAGAACTTCAAAAGACTAAAAGTAATTGGTAATTGCGAACTGGAATACCAATTCAGGGACCCTTCTTCCATCCTTTTATGAAGCCGTGCTAGGAATTTTTGCAGCAGGACAATTAGTAACTGGGGTCGATTTCAGCGGAATCCAAAATAAGCCTTTAGACAGCAAATAAGCCATTGGCACACAGGCACAGCTGGGAATGGAAGGATACAGCCAGAACCTCTTTCAAAGGACTGGAAGACAATAGTTTGGTAGATATGGGGCATTTAAAAAAATCATTCTGAGTGCTGAGATTAGATGTTAGAGTTGTATTTCTGTCCACAAACAGTTTATTCTTAGATAGATTTCGTCCTTGCTTTACCCTCCTTGATAACTAACATGGTAGTAGATGTTGGGACAGCTTCAGCGACCTTCATAGACCACACCTCAGTTTCCTCCATTTGGCTTTTGAGAGGGAAAGGTGACTAAAGCCTTTTTCATTTCAAGATAAAGAGATAGTGGACTCTACCGCAAGGCTGCTCAACTTTGGCCCTTCTGCAGATGTTGGCCTACAGCTCCCATAATCCCTGGCTATTGGCCACTGTGGCTGGGGATTATGGGAGTTGTAGTCCAAAAACAGCTGGGGGGGTCTAAGTTGAGCAGGCCTGCTCTACGGGCACACTCCTTCCACGAGGTGAGACGATTATCTCAAGCACTGTGGGTGCTTGAAAATTGACACACAATTTTGGGGGTGTCACTAGGGTGGCCTTAGTGACCCCCACCTCACATCATCCCTCCCTCTTCAGCCACCCACAAATTAGAGCAGCTCTTTACCTAAGGGAGGCACAGAGATGCTCCTCTCCCCTTCTTCTCTTGGCCCTGCTGTTGGCCCTGGAGTGGGGAAGATCAGGAGCCGCTGATCCTAAGGAGGCAGCTCAGGTTGCTTCTCTCTTTCTCTCCCATGCTGCCTGCAGGCTGGCCATTCACCTGGTAGAGCTGCACATTTAACCGCACAGCTCTACCTGATGCGGGCAGTGCAGCTCTTGGGTGGGGCGGGAGAGAGAGGAGCAACTGGGGCTGCCCGCTTGGCGCCCTCCCTGGCTTGTTAGGAGGAGCCGCTACTGTCCTGTAGTCCAACATGGTTTGGCTGACGCAAGCCAACCTGAGACATCACCTTACTGACAAACTCTAAAAGGTAAGCAAAGGAGAATGAGGATGTTGACACGTTTATAGGCAATTCGATTTTATTTCTATAATGAGATACATAATTTGTGGATGATCCATTTTCGTATTCTTTGTGTGCACTTATATAACAACTGTACTTATATAACAACCGTTTATAATTCCTGTATAGCTATTGTTCGGATGGCTGACATCCAGACTAAATGTGCTCAAGGAAGTCCCATCAAAATGAAAAGGAGATGTTAGCCATGTCTAACTTATCCTTTTAATTTCAGTGGGACTTGTTTGAGTAAATTTAGTTAGTGTGTCAGCCAGCCAATGTTTATAATCTTGTAAAATTAGCTATGCTTTCTTTTCTTTTCTTTTCTTTTCTTTTCTTTTCTTTTTTTGATGTTTAGATTTTTTTAAGAAAAACAAACCCTTTGAAGTAAAAGTAAACCCCATAGAAGAGGGATCCTCAGTTCCTCTCCTAAGCAGGGGTCCTTTCTGCACGACGGCCTGCTTCTGTGCAGATGTACTCAGAAGTAAAGCCCCTGAATTCAATAAGATTTACTATCAACTAAGAGGACAGAGGATCCAGGCAGTTTGGGCACTGTATAAATGGGGCACTGTATAAATGATGATTCATGATGGAAGAAGGGGTGGCTGCCAGCATCCTGTGGCGAACAGGCACTGCTTTTGATGTCAGCGAAATTATCCAAGTGGCCCTGCTCCTGCTCTTTGAAACGGACAGATCCACCCGTGAACTGGAGCTTTGCCCCTGGGCTGCTGCGTTATGAGGTGCCAGCAGGTAGCAGCAAATCTCCACGACTCGTGGCTCCCTGGAATCAGAGTCACAGGACTGGAGCAGCTGAACTTTCCCAGGAATCTGCAGAGTCTCCTTAGGAATGGAGGAAGCTGCCATATACTGAGTCAGACCATGGGTCCATCTAGCTCAGTATTGTCTACACAGACTGGCAGCGGCTTCTTCCAGGTTGCAGGCAGGAGTCTCTCTCAGCCCTTTCTGGAGATGCTGCCAGGGAGGGAACTTGGAACCTAGATGCTCTCCCCAGAGCATCCCCATCCCCTCAAGGGAATATCTTCAAGTGCTCGCACATGTAGTCTCCCATTCAAATGCAAACCAGGGTGGGCCCCGCTTAGCAAAGAGAACATTTTCCTGCTTGCTACCACAAGACCAGCTCTCCCCCTATGGGAGAGCTGCCATATACTGAGTCAGACCCTTGGTCTGTCTAGCTCAGAATTGTCTACACAGACTGGCAGCGGCTTCTCCAAGGTTGCAGGCAGGAGTCTCTCTCAGCCCTTTCTTGGAGATGCTGCTGCCAGGGAGGGAACCTGGAACCTTCCGCATGCAAGCCTGCAGGTGCTCTTCCCAGAGCAGCCCCATCCCCTGAGGGGAATGTCTTACAGGCTCACATATTTAGTCTCTCATGCAAATGCAAACCAGGACAGACCCTGCTTAGCCAAGGCGGCAATTCATGCTTGCTGCCACAAGACTAGCTCTGCTGGCCAGGTGGGTCACTGGGGAGAGAGTGGCCCCATGTGGAGCACTTGGAACTCTGGCTGGCAGGCGGGAACGGCTCGTCCTACCACGCTGTGGGAGGGCGCCCAATGGGGCACGGCTGCCTTCCCTCCCCAAGCTCTGTTTGCTCCTCCGTATCCCACCCCACCCTGCCTCAGCCTCAATGACAGTTGTGCTGCCTGCAGGCTGGCCATTCATGAGGTAGAGCTGCGTGGTTAACTGAGCAGCTGTACCTGATGAATGGGCAGCTTGCATGCAGGTCATTTACAGTTGGTATAGCCCCTCAAAGGCAGGACAATAGTCAGAGCCCCATGACTTTGCCAGAAATACGTAGGCTCCGATTGTCCCTGCTTACCAGGCAATCCCTATTTCCTGGAACCTGTCCGGGGAAACGACTGTCCCATCTTGTCCTCATTTTTGCCTCTTGGGGGGCGGGGGGGCTTGTCCAACTTTTTCATGAGCTGCTAGAGTTGTCTTTCTTCATCTCCCTCCCTGAAGTCTCCTGAAATTCAGCCCCCAAGCAGGTGTGTGGATGCATCCTGTCTCTGGTACACTGCATGCAAAATGGGCGCACAATGTCATGAAAATAAGCCGTTTGCAGCGTATAGTGGGTAGAGCACTCAGTCGTCAGCAGTGGCAGGGAGGACTGGACCATAATTCTTGGGAATTGGTTGTTCCGAGTGTTTCATCTGAGAAATGCTGAAGGGTCTCTGGGCTGGGCTCAGCTGCTGTGGTCGCCTAGAATCACGGGCTCTGCACGCACTTGATGACCTGCTTTCCATCCGTGGCATGCTTGCTAGGGGTGGGCGAGCTGGCTCACAACTGGGTCATTCTGGGTCACGCAAGTGGCCAATGAGCATGCATGGCGGCCAAAATAATTGACTGCCATGCACGTGCAGAGGTCCAAAACAGGAGACGGGAGGAGGCCGGCAGGGGGAGGGGGAGCCCCCAGAGACACACACCCTCCAAGGCCACTGCAGCAGCCCCCGAGCCCTTCCAGCATCCCTGACTTGGGCCCGAATTGGCTTGGATTCAAACCAAACCAGGGCCCAACTCGGAGGGTACCAAAACTAAACATGCCTGGTTGAGTTCGAATCCGGTTCGACTTCCACCCAAGCTGTGCAAAGCGGTTTTGTGCACATCCCTAATGCTTGTAGTCAGAACTGTATGCCACGCCTCCCAGTCTTAGGCCACGCCCCTGCAGATTGTATGCCACGCCTCCCAGGCTTAGGCCACACCCCTGCAGATTGTATGCCACGCCTCCCAGGCTTTGGCCACGCCCCTGCAGATTGTATGCCACGCCTCCCAGCCAGACCCGCTACACATTCACAGGCGTGCCCCGATTCTCATCGATGAAATGCTGGGTGCGTGTGCATAAATTAGGGCAGGGCTATGCAGATGAAGGGGTGGGGCAATGCATATAGAGCAGGGCTGCACAACGCAAATGCCCTAGTGGGCCGGAACCATCAACAACTTGCTGTGCAGGGGCCGAGGTCAATTTTTAGCACATTACATTCAAATTAAAAATACTATTAGTTACGTGTGGATCTATTCCCCCTGTCAATTGACCCATAGTTTTAAACAAGGATAGTGGCCAGAAAATGAGTCCTGTCCCTGCTCATTAGTGGGGCCCCTGGAATGCATGCCAGCCCCAAACAAATGCGAAATCCTCTAATCTCCCTAAATTGCCGTTGCTTTCAGGCTGCAATCCTAGGCATGCTTATATAGGAGCAAGCCTCACTGGGCACACCATGGAGCATATTTCTGAAAAAAACATGCATAGAATGGTGCTATAAAGCAGTTCCCAGCTCCTGTGTTGCGGCAGGATACCTGGGGGCCAGTCAAACAGTCCCTGCGGGCCGAATCCGGCCCCCGGGCCTTATGTTGTGCAGGCCTGATATAGAGGCTGTTTTAGTCCCCAATGGCAAACTCCCACAAACTGGTCTGTATACTCTGCCTATACATGTACACACACACACACACACACACACACACACACACACACACACACCCTAGACAGAGCTGCTACTGTCCTGGAGAGAGTCACCACCTTGCTGTGAATAATGGCAAAGGCAGTCAATAGCAAATTGAGCAAGTTGTCTTTTGTCCAAGGAGCTCTAAGAGACCACTCAATGTTGGGTGTGTGTGTGTGTGTGTTGGAGCATCTGCTGCCTCTGGCTCTTCATTCCTGCTGGGCTGAGCTTGCTGCCGGTTTCCCTTTTTCCTGCCCATCATGGCAAGACGACGACCAAGTTGCAGAGAAAACTCCCCCAGCTGCAACTTCTCCTCCGACTGCTGCCCTGGGATGAGGTGCAGCTGCCTTCTGGGAGCCAGGAGCTGGCTGCCTAGAGCCATGAGATCTCTTACTAACAGCAGCGGCTCGTCCTAATGAGCTGTGGGGGTGGGGTGGGGTGGGGGCTTCCAACAACCTGGAAGGCTTTAAGAGGGGTTGGGATAACTTCATGGAGGAGAGGTCTCAGGGGCGGAGCCACCATTGGTTGAGCGGGTTCAAAGAACCCAGGCCGCCACTAATCAGGGGCCACAAGCACAGCCCCAACACGCCCCCCCCACATCTGACATCAGACATGGGGGGGCATTATTTCAGTCCCAAATGGGGCTGCATGGCCCCATTTGGAGCCAAAATTGGCCCGTGCTGCCTTGGCAGCATGGCCGGAGTGACTCTCCCTGACTTCAAGGCAGGGCAGCTGCTCCTGGTCTCACTGACAACGCAGCGGGGCCGACTGATCTCCCTCCCAAATGGTGCCACATAGCCCCACTTTGGAGGTAGATTGGCCAGCGCTGCATTGGCAGCGTGGCCGGAACGGCACTATAGGCTACCTCCAGCCTCCAAGGCAGGATGCCTCTGAGTACCAGTTGAAGGGAGTAACAGCAGGAGAGAGGGCAGGCCCCCTTTCAGCTCCTGCCTGTAGGCTTCCAGTGGTATCTGGTGGGCCACTGTGTGAAGCAGGATGCTGGACTGGATAGGACATGGGCCTGATCCAGTAAGGCTTCAATCATCTTTATTTGGCCCATTGACCAGCAAAATCCAGTAGGGCTTTTCTTATGTCTTTATGGCACGCCAGATGAGGCACAGCTGCCTCCGGCTCCCAGCAGCTCAGGGTTGCACCTCTCTCTCTCCCACCCACTTGGCAGGAGTCATGCAATATCAGTGGGGGACTTCCAGGAAAAGAAGCCAAACTCTAAAACTGCTGTATCTCAGCCATTTTTCAACAGATTTGCATCAACTTTGGAGGGGTGGTGCCTCCAGTCACCTAAGTGATGTCTGCAAAATTTCAGGGGGGTTGCATGCATACTATAGATTTTATGAGCAATAGAATGTTCAGGCCTTATAACAATGGAATGTTGAAACAACTCCTCATCTTAAACGAGACTGGTACTCCCATGCCAGTATAATTATTCTTCAAGCTCACTTCTATTTCCATACCTTCCAGTATTTCACTGACGAAAACAGGGACTGCCTTGTGAATGTGTTGGGGGCATGGCCAGGCACCCTGAGAGGTGTGACTTATAATGGGTGATGTTGTCCACAGCAAATACCACTGTGCCTGTGTGGATGCACCCCCCCCCCATCCCACGACTCCCCATCCCTGAGTTCTCTTACAGGGACAAGGTGGGTCATCTAACAGCCAGAGTGTGTCTCAGTGCGTGAAACTGACGATATGTCTGAAAGAGAGAGAGAAACACACACCACTGCAAAGACTATGTACCAATAGGGCTGGAGGCTGCTCGTGGTTTGCCAAGGACATCACTCATAGGCTCCAGTGGTCCATATTTACCAGGACACTCCCTATTTTCTGGATTCTGCCCCTGGCGAATCACTGCCCTCTTGCGTCTTGAGGATGCCTTCTTCGGTTGTCTTCATGTGGGTTGCTGCAGTTGTCATTCAGCTCCCTCCCCATGGTCTCCAGACATTAAATCTCCATGTGGTTGGGAGGATGCATTGGAAGCATGGCGGCTCTGCGTGCACAAGACCAAGACCCTCTGCAGCGCACCGTATGGAGTGGGCTGGATCAGTCTTCAGCAAGATGTCCTAGTGGCTGGGGGGCTTGGGCACTCATCCTTGGCATGAGCCTTGGCTGCTGCATGTGCAGTGATGCAGCCTGGTTTTGATCTGCCAAAGGATGGAGGGTGCAATCTCTCTCGCGTGTGTGGCCAGGCAGAAGGACGGCTGCCTTATTTCATGATTACCATAACAACCGCTAAACAATGGCGCTTTGTCTCTCTCTCCTTCTCCAATTCTGTCAAGTACAGCACTTGGCAGGGGAGATGACGCTCCCAGAGAATGGCCAATGGTGCAGTGGGGAAATGACTTGACTAGCAAGCCAGAGGTTGCCGGTTCGAATCCCTGCTGGTATGTTTCCCAGAAACACCTCTATTGGGCAGCAGCGATATAGGAAGATGCTGAAAGGCATCTTCTCAGACTGTGAGGGAGGAGGCAATGGCAAACCCCTCCTGTATTCTACCAAAGACAACCACAGGGCTCTGTGGGCGCCAGGAGTCGACACTGACTCAACAAGGCACACTTGGCCTTTAACTACTCCAAAGCACCAGACTTTGTGGCTGGCCAGCCTGCCACTTGCAGGAGTGAAGGCACCATTTCTGCCCGGGGAGGCAGGCAGAGAAGAAAGAGTTTCTGGCTGGTAGAAATGGCTCCTAAGATGACTGCTGCCACTCTGGGGCAGGGTGCTTCCTGTTTTTGGAAATAAGTTGATATGGCAAAAAATACCAAGTCGCCAGGACGTCCATGCACTCCTCATTTCATAAGGCCCATTGATTTGTGAGGAAACCACCGCCATGATGGAGGAGGCACGATGCTCTATACACGGGAGATGCTGCATCTCTACTGTGTGCTGTCACATTAATCATCACTCAGGCTCAAATTGCATCCCAGAGAGGAGTATCCTGGGACAGGAGCAGCTTGTCAGCCAGAGGAGACTCCGCTGCCTCTCCTCCCCAAGTTCCATTTGTTCTTCTCTCTCCCACCCCGTCCCACCCCGCATTAATGAGAGTTTTGCTGCCTGCAGGCTGGCCATTGTCAGGTTAACAGTGCAGCTCTACCTGATGAATTCCAGCCTGCATGCAGTGTGGGCCAGGAGAAAGAGAGGAGTAACTGCCTTGAGCCATTTTGGAAGGGTGGTATACAAATCAAATCAACCAATCAATCAATGGAGCCAGGGAAGGAGAGGCAACTGTGCCTCCTTTGCCACCCCCACAGCTGGTTAGGACAACCGGCTCTTGGAGTGTCCCAAACTTCTGTGAGATTCGGAGCTCCTCAATCTGCCAGTCTCAGCTTCCTGCTGCTCCCTCCAAGAAGGGAAAACTGATGCCCTGGGCATGGGGCACAGCAACCAACACACAGCCTGCAGCTAAAGCACGGCCCTTCCTGGGAAAGCCGACAGGGGCATGATGAGGCTGAAAGGCCACCTTCCTCCCACAGGCTTGGAAATCCCAAAGTCCAGAGACCAAAATCTTAATCCCACCCACTTCCCTCTGAATTTGAACCCTGGGAAATATTTGCAGACATGATAAACCACGTGAATCCTCCTAGGCCAAACCTGCACGCTTGGAGGGAGAGACGGGGAGAGAGAGAGAGAGATCTCTTTCATCCAACCAGCTCTGGGCTGTGCACTTTGGGTTATTTGATGTTTCTGCTCACAACAATATACATATAGGAAGCTGCCTTATACTGAGTCAGACCTTTGGTTGATCTAGCTCAGTATTGTTTGAACTAACTGGCAGCAGCAGTTCAGGGTTTCAGATGGGAGTCTTTCCCAGTCCGACCGGGAGGCTTGACAGACAGGGTGTCTACCCCGAATCTCCTTCGGAAGAGAGTGTGTATGTTCACACACCAGCCAAACTTCTCCCGAAGTCCCTTTGGGATCCTCCTTGGACCCACTCCACACACAAACCGGGCTATGTCTTGTGAATTCTAGCTTATCTCAACGTATTTCCGGGTTTTTAAAATGCTGGTTTTAAGCTACTTTTTCTGAAAAATGCTGGAGCAAATAGGGAGAGGCACTGAGGTAGAATCATGAGCATGATAAGAAGGATGCTCTCTTTAGAAATGCAGATATCGCTCTTTAGGAAGCTCCCTCTCTCCCCCTGCCCCCACTGGCCAGAAGGAAAACACGGAGCCTGCCGTGTGAACTTGCATCAAAACAAAACCCCAGAGCAGAGGGGAGGGGCTGCTTCCCTCAGTGCAGCGAGTGTGATTTGAAGTGGCTTTGCTCAACATTGACCCCACAGCTTGAAGCCAGGTGCGAATAACTCCCTGGAGATGCTGCCAGGGATTGAACCTGGGACCTTCTGCACGCAAAGCCGATGCTACGGCACTGAGCTATGCTGTTGAGGTGGGATGGATTACAAGAAAATGACTGACTCAAGGCCACCCATTGGGCCTCCTGGCTGGGATCTGAACCCAGGTCCTAGTCTAGCAATCTAGCAACTGCACATCACACTGGCTGGCTGACATTCTTGCCTTGATATCCCACCTGGCTCCATCTGAAAGCCGACCTTGTCTCCTTCCATTCCTTCTCATTCCATGCAAAGCTGTCTTATGAGTGTTTCTTTGGAAGGCCGCCGGAGCAAGACACTGGGGCAGCTTCCAAGGAGTTGGGTTACCCGCTGGGCCCCTTTACAGCAGGTCCTTTGATGTAGCACTGATGACACGTCCCCTCTGGAATGAGGGGGGAGAGGGAATGTACGCCACACAGCTGGTGGTGTCACTTTATAAAGGAGCCAGCCAAGAGGAAATTCTGAAAGCTGCTTCCCTGGGTGTGAGCGGGGAGAGAGGCAGAAGGCAGCCCACCTGAGACGGACAGCGTGGGACTGGCAAGCCAAGAGGTGAGTCTGTGGAGGGGGACGTGTCTGCCCTTCTCCCACCAGCTCTCGGTGTTGGTGGTGGGGGTGGAGGAGGATCTGGCCAGAAGGACATCCAGAATGATAGAGAGGTGGGGAGCCTGCCAGAATGGCACAGCCTGCTTTTCTATTCCAAGCAACTACCCTGATGCACATTGACATGGGCTTCTGTGCTTTTGATGCATGCCGAATCTCTTTGCTTCATCCCAAGTGGCTCTTTTTGTAACAAGCTGTTTGAAAACATACAGGTTGAGCAGGTACAGAGCAGGCATGCATAGAGCTACCCACCAATAGCACGGAGTCTAAAGTAAAAGCAGGGCCCCCGGACCCCAGGACAGCCACATCAGCCCCCCCCCAATACAAAAAACGGCTTCCTTTTGTCCTGGGCAAAATCACGCCCTGTTCCAGGCAGCCTCCTCCCTGGCAGTTGTGTAGCTGTCCTGCTCTGGGCTCGGCTGGGGCTGCTCGCTAAGGCAGGGATCCAGGAGCATCACCAACCCTAGAGAGCTCTGAGGAGCGGGAGTCAGCACCTTGGTGAGCCCCAGTGGGACTGCAGGAGCTGGATAGGGCCACATGAGTGGCGTGCTGCTCCCCCCACAACCACTTTTCAGAGCTGTTTTCAGAGCTGATTGCTGCCAGCTTTTAAGGCAACTGGCCAGGCAGAGTGATTTGGCCCTGCCTCTTCCCTAGAGAAGGCTCTCTTTCTTCAAGGGGCCTTGCCCAGTTTGGTAAGCACTGACTCTGGCGGCGCTGGGGGACAGAGGAGGTCACATGGGGTCTGGTCCAGAGGTTCTTCCCACCCTATTTCCTGACCATCTCATCCCTCAGGGTGGGATCTGGGGGGGGGGGGTGTTCTTGGTCCAAGGTCATGACAGTTCTTTCCATGGAGGGGCGGCTCGATGAAGACTAACTGGATGGACCATTAAGGAATAATCACCCATCACCTGTTTATCATCAACTAGTAGACGCAGGGGATGGAGCCGCTTGGAGAAGAGCAGAAGGTTCCAAGTCCGCCCACCCCTGGCAGCATCTCCAAGATAGGGCTGAGAGAGACTCCTGCCTGCTCCCTTGGAGAAGCCGCTGCCAGTCTGTGAAGACAATACTGGGCTAGAGATGGACCAAGGGTCTGACTCAGTATATGGCAGCTTCCTATGTTCCTACTTTAGTTGAAAGCAAGTTTGTTGCTTTCTACTTTGTGGCTTGCCGCAAAAGAATAGTGTGGCTGTGAGAGAACTCGAGTAAGTTGCCTTATACACACACTGTATCCCATGAGCACCTTAGACAACACTTTGAGCCTTTTCTCACGACCACGAAGAAGCCTCAAAATGCTTACCTCCCCCACTGGTCTTCTTGCTGGGTGAGCGGATTGCTTGCCCAGACATTCGCCGGCTGCTACTGGAAGCTGGGAGGCCCCCGGAACGCCCATAATGCACAGTGTGAGTGTGTTGTGTATTAAGGAGAGCCTCCTGATCGGTGCTCCCGCTAACAGGGATTCCCAGATGTTGCTGACTACAACTCCCAGAATCCCCAAGAGATTGCCGCTGGGGATTCTGCAATGGCTTGCAGAAGCTATGGCAGCTGGGGATTCTGGGCGTTGCAGTCAAGAACATTTGGGAATCCCTGTTCGAGGGAACACTGCTCCTGACGCCAGCCGGGAGTCCTCAGCCTGCATCAGGACTTCCATCAGACAGTGAGAAAGCAGGACCTGTCTTCCCTTTCTGGCTGTACCAGTTCCTGAGTGGGGGCCAGGTGAGTCCGCTCCTCCAGGGTGGGGTCTGGCCCCTTTTCAAAATGCCCAACCTCTCAGGCCCTCCAAGGCCTCCGTTTTCTTTTTCTCCGTGTGTGTGTGTGTGTGCGTGCGCGCGTGCATGCACAAAAACCATGTAGTGGCAGTTTTATGTGTGGTCAGAAAGATCTTCATGTCCAGTTTCCATACCCCACATCCTGTCTGGCTCAGGCATAGCCAAAGAGGAGGCTGGACTCTCCATGCAAACAGGGTAAACCACAAGGTGAGCTAAGCAGTGAAAAAGGCATCTTGCTAATGCCCAGGGGCATTTTTCAGTGAACTCTGCCTGGACCGTTTTGGTGGTCCAAACCTGTGGCAGGTCTGAGTCCACTCAAGAGCACCATCACAAAGACCTCCAGCCTGCCACCACCCAATTCCAAATGCAGGGGGAGCAAACGAAGGCATCCCCTCTCCTGGCTAGAAATGTCGACATATCAAGCTCATCTCTGGATCTTCTCCTGGGCAGAAGATCTGCTCCATGAGAATCCATCCCGCCCTCAGTGTTGAGACCTTCCCATCCATGAGGCATCCTGTGGTAAGAAGCATGGTTGCCCGATTCTGGGCTTCTGTGTTACTTTAGTGTGCCTTTGTTTGGTCAAGTGTGGTCATGCTTCCCAAGTTTGGATCACCTCCACTTTCCAGGAGGAGTCAACCGAAAAATGCATCTTGGCATTAGCAGCTTCTGACAGCTGGTCAGCTCACCTTAGGGTTTGCCCTGACTGCATGGTGAGTCTCCAGATCTGTAACACATATGCCTGGTGCTGACTTGGAAACCCTCTGACATGCTGAATAGAATCGAAAGCCACAGTGCTCGAAATGGAGGTGAGACTCCAGTAGAAGCAACTCATGTTCCAGGCCAACCATGAAGCCTTATTGATATGGGCGGGGGTGGGGTTCCTTTACAGAATGCGACTTGACTCACTTGCTTGAGCAACTTATCAGCTGTTTGTCTTGCAGTCCCCTTGCACATGACACATTGTTAATTCCTGCTTTGGTTCTGCTCCTCGTTTTTGCAGTTGCTGAAGCCTTCTTTGTTCACTGCTAGAGAAATACAAAAGTTCTAAAAATCCTGTGCTGTTCAGCTTCCACATAAAAGCCTTGTCTGACAATCACTGAAACTCTAATGACACATCTTGCAATTAATACAGTATTGGATTTATAATTCACCAGGAAGAAAAGCAGTGGGCAGGCCACTGGAGCATTCCCGTCAGAGGTATTGGAAACATGTTTCATCCGGCAACCCAAATTGGCTTTAAGGCTTAATTGTCAGCTCTGTGTGGGGGCGGTTTGTGGTTTGCTCTTGGTTAACTCTGTACTGCCGTTGTCACCCGGATGTTGCTTCCGGTGGCTTCTAGTCCAGAGTAGATACCCCTTAAGGAGAGGATTTCCCCACTCCTTAATTAAGGCTTCAATTTTAAAGTGGGTTAATTAGCAGATTAACCAACTATGGCTTTAGACTATTCAGTGGAGGAGGGAGGTGCCATTTTAACCCCTGATAAGTGGTCATAGAGACACCTTTGGAAGTGGTCATTCATTCCCTTATTTTTAGCAGAGGGAGATCAACTGTCCCTTTTCGATCTAAGATCCCTCCCAGTGGCAGCTGCTTCCTGGTGTCCCTGTGTTGTGTCTCTTTTCAGACTGTGAGCCCTTTGGGGCAGGGAACCCTCTATGCTATGCTATGCTATGCTATGCTATGCTATGCAAACTGCTGTGAGAACATTTTTGTCAGGAAACACAGGAAACTGCCATATACTGAGTCAGACCATTGATCCATCTAGCTCAGTACTGTCTACACAAACTGGCAGCGGCTTCTCCAAGGTTGCAGGCAGGAATCTCTCTCAGCCCTCTCTTGGAGATGCTGCCAGGGAGGGAACTTGGGACCCTTTGCTCTTCCCAGAGTGGCCCCATCCCCTGAGGGGAATATTTTACAGATCACATGGAGTCTCCCATTCAAATGCAAACTAGGGTGGACCCAGCTTAGCAAAGGGGACAATTCATTCTTGCTACCAGAATATGGGAAACACCTATATTGGGTAATACCTATATCGGGCTCTGGCAGCAGCGATATAGGAAGATGCTGAAAGGCATCATCTCATACTGCGCGGGAGGAAGCAATGGTCAACCCCTTCTGTGTTCTACCAAAGACAACCACAGGGCTCTTTGGGCGCCAGGAGTCGACACCGACTCGACGGCACAACTTTACTTTACCACCAGACCAGCTCTCCTCCCTGTTGTTGTTGTTGTTCGTTGTTGAAAAGCAGAATATAAATCAGTGTCATCCGGGCTGTGAACTGATTCTTTTCTGAAGCTATTTTGTCTCCACTGCATGACTGGAAGAGGGAAATGAAAACCAAACATTAAAATTGGTCTTTTCTTCTAAAAAAATGTGTTTGTTTGTTAAGCGATAAGTTGCCTCCTGCTTCCTTCGGTCCATCAAAAAAGTACCTCAGCTGAGATTTTGATATGTTTGCTATGCACATTTATTTAACAGAATCAGTGGTTCACTTAAAAGTCGGATGATGAGTCAAGTACAAATTCTTTATTAGGTTACTAGCCCTTCCATCAATATATGTGTGTTGGTGAATGATTTGCTGCCCGACTGTGTTTCAGGATGATGTACACATAACCAACTGGGAGTAGTTATTCTGGACTGAATAAATGTGGAACAGGAAGGTGTGTTTGTGCATGTGAGGTCAGAGAAGGGGCAGCTCCACAGCTGTGGGGTCAGGGGTCAGTGGTGGAGATGTGTGAAGATGGAATGCTTCTGACAAGGGGTCTGGAGTTCAGAGCATCTTTGCTGCCCAAACCAGAAGAGGTTAGGACTCTTTCACAGGGGCTTGTTTAAAGGTATTGATATCAACGTGAATAAACTTTCTCCAATAGGCATTCTGAATGGCTCTTGAGAATGATGCATCAATGTGCGTCCAGATTGTGTCAGTGATGTAGTCACAAATTCAGAAGTGCAAGTGTTCTCCACGACAGCCCCCATAGCCACACCCACCAAGACAGCCACACCCATCCCAATGGCCACACCTTCACTTAGATAAATGCAATAACTGGGAGGGTTCTGCTACAATAAGTCAAGGATCATGTAGACTCTAGGGAATGCACTAGAATGAATGACAGGGAATGCCCACTGAAATGCACTGGCTTCTTCCAAATGGCCATCGTAATGCATGGAATTTCCAAATGGCCATTGGCCATTCAGAAATTCAGTGCCTTCCATGGCCATTTGGAGGGGGCCAGTGCAATTCAGTGGGCATTCCCTGTCATTCATTTTAGGATGCCCTGACACTAGTCCAACATGCTGACAGTCCCAGGTTCAATCCCTGGCAGCATCTCCAGGAATGGCTGCGAACGACTCCTGCCTGAAACCCTGGAGAGCAGCTGCCAGTCAGTGTAGATGATACTGAGCTAGATGGAGCAATGCTCTGACTCAGGGTGATGCAGCTTTCTATGTTCCTAAGACAGGAAGCAGCACATTATTTCCATGCAGAAAGCCAAGGGCTTTGCATCCCGGCTGAGACCCTGGAGGGGGCAAAGTACTGGGACTGCATCCACGCCACTGGATTGCGTCTCCTCAATATCCCAAAAAGCCTGCCAAAGTCCGGGTTGGACAAGAGGAGCGGCTGGAGAGAAGACAGAGCAACCAGGACTCCGTTTCACTAAGGCAATGTGCTCCTTGATGCAACCATGACAGCCCAGGATGGTGGCAGCCATTATGGCTGGGGATGATGGGAGTTGTAGTCATCTGGGGACCCAAGGCAGGGGACGCCTGCTGTAGAGGTTTTCAAGCAGAGGCTGGATGGCAGGGATGCTGCAGCAGATTTGGGCCCCGAGCAGCAGGACGACCTCCGAGGCTTCTGAGTGCTTCGGGGCCAAGGCCTGAGTGTGTGCCTGGCACAGCCAGACTCCCGGCTTGGGTGTGCGGCTCCCAGTCTGGCTCCAGTCCAGGCACCTCTCTGGCGGCTGCTCCTTCTCCCTCTTGCTGCCCACCGGCTGCTCCCCTCTCTCTTCTGGGCACTTAGGAAGCTGCCTTCTAGGGAGTCTGAGCACTGGTCCATGATCTGTGCTGTTAACGGGCTCTCCAGGGTTTCGGGCTCAGGGGTCTTGCAGGGAGGGGACCTGGGAACTTCAGTCTGCATGCCAAACAGGGGCTCTGCCACTGAGCTCCACCCCAGCCCTGCCTGCTAATTGGGCAAAGAGGCACCTTCTTAATGTGGTGGTTCTCTTTATTGAGCAGGGAGAGAGCAACTGGCCCTATCCGTCCCCAGCATAGAGCCTCCAGTGACTGTTGCTGGTGTCTGTCTTATGAGAGGAGAGCTGGTCTGGTGGTAGCAAGCATGACTTGTCCCCTTTGCTAAGCAGGGTCTGCCCTGGTTGCATATGAAAGGGAGACTTGATGTGTGAGCACTGCAAGATATTCCCCTCAGGGGATGGAGCTGCTCTGGGAAGAGCAGAAGGTTAAAAGTTCCCTCCCTGGCAGCATCTCCAAGATAGGGCTGAGAGATATTCCTGCCTGCAACCTTGGAGAAGCCACTGCCGGTCTGTGAAGACATTACTGAGCTAGATAGATCAGTGGTCTGACTCAGTATATGGCAGCTTCCTATGTCCCTTCTTTTTAGATTGTAAGCCCTTTGGGGACAGGGAATCATCTTAAATATTTATTATTTCTCTATGTAAACCACTTTGGAAACTTTTGTTGAAAAGCGGTATATGAATGTCTGTTGTTGTTGTTGTTGTTGTTATCTGTTGTTGCTGCTGTTTGGGGTTGAAATTTTTACCCCCAGTTAATTAGCAGAGCACTAAAGAAGTAGCTACCCACTCCAGTTACAGGGGAGAATGCAGAGTTTAGTTGTTGCAGCTATCCAGAGAAGACACAGGGAGATTCTTGTAGAACTAAATACAAAGTATTTATTAGTGAAGTACACTTTGGATAGGAAAGACCTAATCCTAATCTATAGGCTACATAATGAGTCGGTAGGAGGAGGGAGAGTCATGTTTCCATCTGCTCTCTAAGAGGAAAGGAAGGGAATCTGACTCAGCACAGGAAATACCGGAAGGAGTCCAATCAGGGGTCATAGAGCAGAGACAGGTAGAACAGCTGGGGAGACCCTCACTCACTATCTCTACTCCCAATGCCCCTCGTGGTCATTCGGATAGTTGGTGCAAAAGTTTGATGCCCTGGAACGCCATCTCCAACAGCTGCCCCCTCTGCCCTCTTCTTGGCACAATTTCTGGCTTCCAACCATCTCTGCCTGGGTGGGGACTGAGCCCCCCTGTGGACCCAGTTGCCGCTGTTCTTCACCCCAGTCCCTGCCACCAGCACTTCGTCTCTCAGCCTGCTCAGCTGCCTACAGCCCCATCCTGACACTTGGAGAGCCTTTGGGATGGGCTGCATTATTTGTGACAGGCAAAAACCTCTTTTAATCTCTGACTAGCGTGTGGGATTAGCAGAGTCCACTGCTTTAGTTTGATTCCCACCAGCTCCCAGGGCTTCTACGGTCCCTACTATCAGTGCCAAGATCCGGCCTTTTCCATTCAGTGACATATTGCTTGACAGCTCATGTATGAGAGTGGAAAATTGCTTCGGTTCCCATCAACTTGTTGCCATAAATCAGGCCACTGCCGGTTTAATTAACCTAAATGCACATTAATTCCAGTGCCCCATCTAATACTCGCATAACTCTGCATTTAGGACGCAGGTTCCTGCACCAGCAGCATTAATCCTTCCTCCTGATAAAGCATTGCTGGGTCCCCAAACCAAGTCAGCAGCAGCAGCAGGGAGTTGGACAATGTTTCACAGCAAGCTGGCAATCAGGAGTGGGAAGGCAGACAATGTGGCCCATGCTGTAATAAATCGGACCCTGCGGAAGGGTAGCTTTGGGGAAATCGCTCTCTGCAGTTCAGATCCAGATGTGACATGGGAATTAGAGAATGTATCTCCAAGGTTGCTATGAAAGTTAGGGGGCGGGGCCCATAGCTGTTTTGCAAATGAAAAGTGAAATGTAAATAATGGAAGCATCTGCCCAATATATGTGTAAAAGAGTCCCCCCATAATTGTGGGAGCAATAAGATGTGTCAGATCCACAACAGTGTTGGACAAGTTTGCTTCCAGGTTGGTTTCTTGGGTTTTGCACCCTTGGCTGTGCCCTCCTTTGTGGTGGGCTTCCCTCCCTCCCTCTCCTCTGAGACCACTTCAGGATTCTGTTTCACCATCCTGAGAAAACAACCCCCTACCTGACGGGCGTGTTTTGGATGTGTGGAAGGCAGGCAGGCCTCACTGGTTTTGAACCAGACCAAGAGGCAACTGGGTGGCTCTCTGCTGCTCTTGGGGCCATCGCTGCAGCTGACCGGAAGGAGACAGGGCAGCTTCCTAATCCAGCAGTTGTCAGCTGACACAAAGGGCCAATCAGGATTCCTCTCACTCCATAAAGCCACAGGCTTCAGGTGGACTGCTGCATCTGAGCAAGCCGCCTCTTCCGTGAAGGGCAAGCAGCTTTTGGGGTGGAGAATTGGCCTTGCAGTAGTGAACATGGATTGTCCCCTTGCTAAGCAAGGTTTGCAAGTGCGGGTGGCTACATGTGAGCACTGTCTGCTGCACAGAAGTGCTCTTGCTCCTGGACTTCTGGGCCAAAGTCCAGGGCCTCCACACCCCCTGGTGGCGGCCCCCAAATCCTCTTGAGTCTGTCCCAGGTAGTGTGGATGCCACACCGCGCCAGGCAGCTAAGAGTGATTGTGACCTGCGCCAGGTGGCCAAGCATGACCTCTGGTTAGAGACAGAAGGGAGAGTGGGGAAAGAAATAGGTGGGATGGGGGTATGTTAAGTTGTGTGTTGAAATATCGCTGCTAGTGCATGTTTGCATAAATAGACCTGTTTTATATCCTTACATTCTTGTGAGTTCAGTTGCCTTTTTTGCCCTCAAGAACCCACCTGATAAAAATACTGCATGTGTCACAGGATGTGTGTGTAGGGAGATGATGCTTAACTTGCATTGTGTGTGTGTGTGGGGGGGGAGGGGGATCCAAAGGTCTTTTGGTCCAGGCTCCAAAATTACCTAAGTGCATCTCTGCTGCTGTAAGATACTCCCCTTAGAGGGTGGGGTGGTAGCTCAGTGGGAGAGCACCTGTGTGCATGCAGAAGGTCCCAGGTTCACTCCCTGGCAGCAGCAGGTAGGGCTGGGAAAGATTCTTGCCTGTAACCTTGGAGAGCTTCTGTCAGACAGTGTAGATACCGTCATCCCTTGCAGTTTTAACAACCACGATTTTGAGTATATGTGAATGGGGAATTGTGATGGGTCTTGCCAACCATGACCCGAGTATCTGTGGTTGGCAAGGTTTTTTAGTGATTGGGGGGCTCAGCAGTTTTGGGGGGATTCAGAGGTTCGATCTGCTCATTCCTCTTGGTGACCCTTGCTGACCTTTGCTGACCTTGCTGTTCCCTGTTGATTTAAAATGCCTTTGAGTGATTGGGGGGGGGGTTTCAACAAATTTCCACAGGTTTGATCTGCTCATTCTTCTTGGTGACTCTTGGCAATATTACAGGATTTGGGGTGACTTTTTAGCATTTTTTGGTCCCCCCCCTTATTTTTAGGCTTTCTGTAGTTGTGGTTCTCCTAAGCCTGTTTCCCATAGACTTTTATGTCTCATCAACTGCAGATGTGCCAATGGTGAGGTTTTGCCGGAACGGATCCCTCGTGGTTGGCGAGAGATGACTGTAATACTGAGCTGGATGGACCAGAGGCCTGACTTGGCATAAAGGGTGTGTCTCCTATGTCCCTATGGCTGTCTGTGCCACCCTTTTCACCTGCCTGCCTTGCTTCACCTCTCCATGCACACCTGTCTGATGCCAACTGGCCCTCTTATTGCACGGCGTGTACATGGCCTTTTGTCCAGACCCTGAGAGGCTGAGGAAGGAAGATTCCTCGGTCAGATCAGGAGGGTATGCTTTCTGTGTGCTTTTCTTTGTCTCACTTGACTAGTTCACCTGAAGCTAACTTGAAGCTACCTGTCTGACACAGTGGACTTGGAGAATTTGAGAACTGAGAATCGCTGTACCTCACTGACCTTGCAGCCATCTAGTTCTTTTCCAGGGACATTGCAGTTCACCTCCCCAGCCCAACTGCCCCAGCCAAGGGAACCATCCCTAGCCATTCTAACACCTTAGAAATGTGTTTTCGGAGTTTATTCCCTCCTCCAGAGCAGTCCTTCTGTCGCTGTGCTGGGGAAATGAGAGAGGTGATCACTCGGCATGGTAATGTTGAGTCAGGTTGGGTCCTTTCAGAAGCCACCCACCATGTAATGGCCTCAGCTGACCCCAATTAGTCCGTGATGTGTCCATATG
This sequence comes from Hemicordylus capensis, assembly GCF_027244095.1. Classification (NCBI taxonomy): domain Eukaryota; kingdom Metazoa; phylum Chordata; class Lepidosauria; order Squamata; family Cordylidae; genus Hemicordylus; species Hemicordylus capensis. The sequence continues at coordinate 32,464,543 of NC_069663.1, forward strand.
TTTAAGACCAAAGTTATCTCCCTGCGGGGTCTTTCATCTCTCCTTGCTTTGTGGTTGTCTGAGGAGTGCAAATGAAACAGGAGACCTTCCTTTCTCTCTGCAAATGCCTTTGCATCTCTGAAGCCCTCGCCACTGCTCCCCTCCTCCTTTTTTCTTAATTAGTGCCAAGTTTGGAGAAGCAGAGGCAGGGACAGGCAACCGAACCATGCTGGTCCATGGCCCACTTTTTGCTTCTCTGTGGTTACATAATGCAGCCTCCCCTTAGGCTTTATGAACCCTCACTCAGATGTCACCCTCCAGCACCCAATGCACGGAACTCCTTTCCATTGGCACCTTCTTCCCAAAGGGTGCTGCTTGACGACTTAGTTTCCAGCCAGGAGGCGGTGGGCGGGCGGGGCGGGGTGGGGTGGAGAGAGAAGACGGGAGTTTCTCTCGCCTCGAGCCTGGCTCCTCTCCTTGCTTACCTCTCTGTCTCTCCCATCAGCCAAGAGAGATGCAGTCACTGGAGGATCTTTGGAGCGGGCGGACGGTTTAAACATGGAGGCATCAGGAGGCCACGGTGTTTACTAGCCAGATCGAACCAGAGAGATCCCGTCTCCCCTGGAACGAGTGCCGGGCTCCTATTAAGGTAACGAGGGTGGGGGGGGGAGAGGAGGAGGGACCACTGAGGACCCTTCGCGCACGAGTCTCAGTGGCAGGCGAGGGCAGTGGCAGGAGGGCCTGTGCTGGGAGCTGGGCAGCAAAGAAAGGGCTCGTTGGTTGGGGGCTGGCTGCTATTAAAGGGGGGGGGGTCGTGGAGCGAGTTGGGGGGCTCACTCGCTCTCTCTCTCTCTCTCTCTCCCCTTCTCCTTCTTCCATGAATGGAGCTGCCTGATTGATGGTGGAGGCGGCCCACTGGTGGCACGTTTGCATCTTGCGGAGACCGAGTCGTTCCTCCAGCCGCCGCCGCCGGCAGCAGCAGCAGCAGCAGCTGCGGCGGCGGCGCAGCTCTTCCTCCTGCTCGTCGGCTGCCGCCCGCCGCCGAGAAACTTTCTCCGGGCTCAGGCAGGCGGACCGAGCCGGCCTCCGGAGCCCCAGCGCCGCGGCAGGCGCTGCCTTCCCTACAGCGGCAGCCGCCATGGAACCCGAGCGGGCGGCGGCGGCGGCGCGGAGCTCTCCGTGGTGCTGAAATGTTCCCGCCGCCGAGCCCCGCGCTGAGGAAGGGAAGCTCGCCGGACGCCGGGCCGTCCCTGCTTTGAGCCGGGCGGGGGTCTACAGCTGCCGCGCGGAGGAGGAGGAGGGTCGCTCGCTGGCTCTCCCTGCCTCCCTCCCCGGCGGCGACTCAGGCTGGATCGGGACCTCTAGAACAGCCATTCCCATGTGGATGCAGGATGGACCCGCTCCAGAGGATGGACCAACTGCTTCTCTACATCAGCGCAGCCCTCCTGGTGTATTTCAACTGTTCCAGCTTGTGTCTGGTGGATGCAGGTAAGGCGGCGGGGGGGGGTGGCGCGGGGCGGGGGGTAGAGCAGAATCTGGTGGTGCGCGGGGGGGGGGGGAGTGTGGACCATGGGTGCTGGTTACCCCCACCCCGTGTCTGTGTGGGTGCGTGGCTTCTTCGTGTCTTCAGTAATGCTGCCTTGGTAAATATATTCTTCCCAACTTCCCAGACCTGTTGTGTTTTCTCATGCAACATTTGACATCCCCCCACAAAAAGCTTGACGCTGTGGCCCACCGCCCATCAGTGAGAGCCGAGGAGGTTCAAGAAGGGAAGGGGGGGATGTGGGCTTCACCCCTGGAACTCACTGCTACATGATTCTGGAAAGGAAACAGTACTATTTGAGGGTTGTTGTTGTTGTTGTTGTTTAAAGTGGGGAAATGTGTGCAAGATTGGTTAGTTTATGAAGGGTTAGAAAAGCTCAGATTCTGGAGATGTTTTAGGAGTGTAAGGTAAAGGTGAAGTGTGCCGTCAAGTCAATTTCGACTCCTGGTGCCCACAGAGCCCTGTGGTTGTCTTTAGTAGAATACAGGAGGGGTTTACCATTGCCTCCTCCCGCGCAGTCTGAGATGAGGCCTTTCAGCATCTTCCTATATCGCTGCCGCCTAATATAGTACCCATCTATGCTTGGGGGAAAGGAGCCAACCAATGGCCCAGGGGACTTTCCCTTTTGCAACTCAGGTGATTAGCAAAAATGATGGCATGGTGCCATATAAGAAGGAGGGCAGCTGGGTTGCACATGGGGCTAGTGGCCTGGCTCTGATCCAGCAAGGCAGGCTGCACATGTTTATGAAGACCCTTGCCCTGTATGGGACTGCAAGAACTTGGAGGAGGACAAGAAGGGTGCCATAACTGCCGATCCAGTTCAAGACCCCTCTCCTAGAAAGCATCTGGTGTAGGTCAATGTCTAGAGAGCATACTGGACAGAGTAGACTGGGGGGGGCGGTTCATGGACTCTGCAGGGGGCAGGGGCGTAGCTAGGGGAGAGGGGGCCCGTGTCCATCCCTCTCTCTGGTGGCCCCCCCAGAGTGAGGGAGATAATGAAGAAAATAGGGAGGGGTGGAGCTGGCGGGCCTGCAGGAGCTGGGGGCCCGTGTTCTTTGAACCCTTCCGCTCAGTTATAGCTATGCCCCTGGCGGGGGAGGGGTGTCATTGGACTCCACAGGCCAAAGGCGACCAGGCTACCAGCTGCTTCCCAAGTTGGCACCTCACACAGAAAAGAGATTGTGGGCAGGGGTGTAGAACATAGCAAGGTTGGAGGGGGCCCTGGGACAAAAAGTGAAGATGGGCCCTTGCCCCCATCCCAGTTTTCTTCAGAGAGGTGCATGGAGGAGAACAAAGAGCAAGCTGTCACTCAGCTGGTGAGGGGGCCTTTAGGGGCCCTGGGACATCCCCCCCCCCCGCTTATTAGCTACACCCCTGTGTGTGGATAGTACACAATGGCATCCCACTATGGGTGAGGGGCGGGTCCTTGCTACCAGCCTTATTCCCCTGCTCAAAGCAGCCCTTCTGTAAAGCCAGCTGCTGTCTGAAGGTGAGGTAGACAACTGCACAATAAACTCACTCCCTGTTTATAGTCTTGGAAGAACCCAAGTTTGGGGTATATTATAATTCCATTGCCCAACCCAGAATCATCCGTGGATTTGGGTATAGGAGCTAAGTCAGAAGGACAATACCAGAGGCAGGGTGGGATGTCCAGCAGACTCACAGATAATATACCATCGCTTGAAAAATATCCGCGAGGAGGCAAGGCTGGGACTTATACAAGCTTTCAGTCGCTTGTGGCTGTAGCTCAATATTGCTTGTGAGGTTTGATGGCTGTAGTCCACAAGGTCAGGTTTACTGTCATCATTGTGATTTATCAGAAAAAAGGCACCAGAAATGGGTGAAAGCATGGGTTCTCAAACTTGGATCCCCAGATGTTGCTGGACCACAACTCTCATCATCCCTTGCCACAATGGCCTTTGTTTTCACAATGTAGCAGCCCTAATTAACATCTGGGGATCCAAGTTTGAGAACCCCTGGACTAAAGGCATCTGTGGGATGGAATCTGAGACATTTATGTATTTAGGTATTGTTCAGTTTTTATACCGCCTTGCATAATGCATCTCAAGGTGGTTTAAAAGAACATAATTTAAAAGGATGCCCAAAGAGCATTTCCCCAGCTTTGGAAACATGGACCTTATTAAGATGTGACATCAGTGTGGGCAGCTTTGGATAATGGAGACTATCTCAAAGTGATCTTGAAGTGATACCAAGGCAAAAGAAAGCACTGTAGAAGATAAATGGCACCTGGATAATGTTACCTGAGCCTGGGTGGGCCCAAGCAAATTTCAATCAAGATTTCATGCATAGGAGAAAGGACAGTGTTGGCAAGCCATAAGAAATAGCAATATTGCACACTAGGATGTGACGTCTCCTGTTTTGATTCCATCCGTCACGCTACGCATTTGCTCGGTAACTGAAGTGCCCTTCTTGCTAACCTAGTGTCAACTTGATTATGAAGTCAGACTGTTTGATTGGGGCTGGGGGCAGTTTCTGGTTGTGCAGCAAATCCCAGCTCCAGCCACTGCTGTGTGGCAAGCAGGGTGACCCCCAGGCTGGCCACAGGAACATAGCAAGCAGCTTATACCGAATCTGACCATTAGTCCATCTAGCTCTGTATTGTCTATTACACGAACAGCAGGAGCAGCTTGTCCTAATGACCGGGGGGGGGAGGAAGCACAGCTGCCTCTGCTTCCCAGAGTGCCATTTGCTCCTCTCCCTCCCATCCCGCTCTGCCTGGAGCTGTGCTGCCTGCAGTCTGGCTATTTGTCAAGTAACGGTGCAGATCTACCTGACAAATGGCCAGCCTGCAGGCAACTCATGGGGTGGGAGAGAGCTCTGGGAAGCAGAGGCAGCTGTGCCTCCCACCCCCACCCCACCCCCAGCTCATTAGGACTACCTGCTCCCGACCAATCAACTGGCAGTGGCTCCCTCCCAGCCCTACCTGGAGATGCTGCCAGGGATTGAACCTGGGGCCTTCTGCATGCCACACAGATGCTCTTCCACTGAGCCTCCCCATCCCCTAAGGGGATCTCTTACAGCTCTCACATGTAGTCACCCATCCAAATGCAAACCAGGGCAGGCCCTGCTTTGCAAAGGGAACAGTTCCACAGGAACATAGGAAGCTGCCTTCTACTGAGTCAGACCCTTGGTCCATCTAGCTCAGTATTGTCTGCACAGACTGACAGTGGCTTCTCCAAGGTTGCAGGCATGAATCTCTCTCAGCCCTGTCTTGGAGATGCTGCCAGGGAGGGGACTTGGAATGCTCCATCCCCTGAGAGGAAGATCTTCCAGTGCTCACACTTCTAGTCTCCCTTTCATATGCAACCAGGGTGGACCCTGCTTAGCTAAGGGGACAAGTCATGCTTGCTACCACAGGACCAGCTCTCCTTCCCATCTATACAGCAGAGAATTCTTTCCCCAAGAGAGGGCTCTTTTCTTTGTCCGTTGGTCTCAGTATTTCAAGGTGTGTTAGTCAATGCATGATATCCATGACCTTTTAACGTTAGCACCTCTTGCATTTCCCTCTGCCCTGCAGTGGTCCAGAGGTGTCAGTGTGTCTGGACACCTTCGCGGTTTCAGTGCTTGAGGACATAGGGGTTCCTGGATTCCTGAGTCCATTGAGCGTCTCTGTGAGCTGATCAAAGCAATGAGCAGGCATCTCCACAAACAAATTTAAGCCTGCCGGACTTCCATGCCTTCCAGCTACTGAGCCCTGTCTGAAGGACTTCTAGCAAACACCCCAGCAGCACCCTCTTGGAGTTCTTTGGAGGAAGCCAGAACGGTTAAACCAGTTCAAGAGTTGAAATGTGTGTTGGAAATACATCAGATCACATGTGAATAGGCTTGTTCACATGACTGTTATGTGGGCAAGACAAGCATTCTACCCAGCTTCGGGAGCTGTGCATGCTGCCAATTTTTGGTCAGGTGCAAGTAAAATGTAAGATAGGGGGTGAGGAGTGTGATCATCTACTAAGTGCCAGCTGGGAAGGACAGTTTTTATCCCTACCTCATTCAGAATGAGGAACCTTGGCTGGGCACGCTTGTCCTACCCAGCTGGTGCTTAGCAGATGGTCCTTCTCCCTGCTTCCTACCTTGCTTTTTACTTGCACACAACTGAACATGGGGAGTGCTCACAGCTCCCGAAGTTAGGTAAGACTCTTGTTCTCCCCAGTGAATGGTTCTGTGAACACGCCTAGTATATTCTATACTCATCGTGTCACATGGAATCGGACAAAGCAGTGGTGGCTGGTCAGGGCAGAGCAGGGAGGGCGGAAAATGAGCCACAGGTTCAGGTTGTTCAGACTCACCTTGCCAGCTTCTTGCCCTGCCCGGCTGCCTCATTGCCTCACCCTGCTTCAGCCACGGCGGGGCAAGGCAAGAGGGAAGGAGGCTGCCGGCAGGGCAAGAAGCTGGCAAAGTGAGTCCAAACAAGCCTCACCTGCAACTCGTTCTTCATCCTACTTGCTCCACCCACCGGCTGTCACTGGACAAGAGTTTTGCTTCCTAAGAGCATGAATATTTCAAAGCAAGTCTGAAGCCTTCGTGGCTGTAGTGGATAATTGGGATAGGTTTCGCAGTCTTGCAGTCGGAACAGTGAAGTAACCTCAGATCATTTTGCATTGTGTACTATAATACTTTAAGCACACTCAGTGTAAGCATACAGCTTACACTGTTTCCATCTGAATTTGGCCTCTCTGGCACACACGCATTTGGTGCGTGGCATGCATGTGTGTATGCATGTGGTGGCTGATTACGAATGTCATTGAACTTCAGTTCCTTTCAGTGAACTGTTGCAAACCACAGAGAGCTCTGTGAAACTAGAGCTTATTTTAAACTCAATGAAGTATCCTCAGAGATGGTCCTCCTTTTTGAGTTTGTGTGTGCGTGTGTTTCAATAGCACACTGAGACCTGTGGATATCATTCCTCCTGTATTCTATTTAATTCGCAAGCAAACTGGTTCCTTGAGATGATATGATGTATCATCTGATGTATTATATATGATGTATCATGCCATGTATGATATATAATGTCCTGAAAGCGTGTATCCCTTACTCCAGAAAGCTGGGGGTCTGGTTGTGCTTAATCAGTGTCAGGAAAAGGAAGACTGTAAATACTCTGTGGCATGCACCTCTCTCTGCATTGCTGTCTCATATGTTCCTAAATGACCAAGTTCTGGAGTTAAACTATAGTGAGCTTCTGGACTGGCTCAGTGCTAAGCCTTGGTTCTGAGATGTGCTCCCTCTGGCCAGCAGTTTCATTCAGACACTGTGCTGAGGACTTTGTCTACTCATGCAAAAATGTGTCTCGCTCGCTTTCTAACAGCACAGGCAATGTGGCTTTAAGAGACTGGCTGGGAATTGCAAAAATTCTGTGTGTGTGTTGGGCGGGGGAGGGGGGGGAATCAGCCAAGCCAAATTACGAGGATGCCTGGCACAGCTGGGTGCTGCTGTCCCCAGTTTAATGGGATGAGAGGCTCTCTTTCCTGGGGCTGTGCGTTTGTTCTGTGCATTGTCTGTCTGCTTGGGCTCTTGCTGAATGCACTGGGATAGAAGCCACACACACACGTCCACCCCCAGCCCCTGCCAGAGGTGCCTTTGGTTTTGACACGGCTGTCCTTGATGCTTCCTGTTGCAAAGGAAAGTGGGACTCCAGAACTTGCTGTGTCTGGGAGACACCACTGAAGATTTATGAAGGTGTCCTTAACCGGGGGTGGGTGGATGGGTGGCGCACACGCACCCCCCCCCCAAAGCCGTGGCAGTTCTAATAGCCATCTGCTGCTGCTTTCCCATATCTCCTCCGTTCACTTTATCCTTAGCTCACCTAAATAAACGGCATGAAAGGAATTTGGGTCTGAGCTGTCCTCCTCTCCGCTTGCTGCCCTAAACACACGTTTGCTTTGATAATGTACCTTATGAGTGCGAGGAGGGGATGCATCGCTCAGGGGCGGAGCCTCCGCTTGGCAGGCAGAAGGGCCCAAGTTCAATCCCTGGCAGCAGCAGCATCTCCAGGTAGGGCTGGGAGAGACGCCTGCCTGGCGCCTTGGAGAGCCACTGCCAGGCAGGGCACCGAATCCAGAGCAAGATCGACCAAAGGGCCACGGAATGCAGGGCCTTTCCCAATGGCCAACGGCCCTTCAGAAATCCCATGCACCCCGATGGCCATTGGGGAGGAGCCAGAGCCTTTCAGTGGCCATTTCCTGTCTTTGGTTTTAGGATGAGGCTGCGGCTCGGGGGCAGAGCCCCTGCTTGGCACACGGGAGGTCCCAGGTTCAATCCCTGGCAGCGTCTCCCGGTAGGGCTGGGAGAGACTCCTGCCCGAAACCCTGCTGCCAGTTGGGTGAACAATACGAAGCTAGGCAGACCAACTGTCTGCCTCAGTAAAAGGCAGCTTCCTATGGACATGTCCTCCCTCAGTCTTCCCTTGAGCTGGTATATTATAATGTCCAAAGAGGCTGGAGTACAGATCAAGAAGCCCTTTGTTCAAATCCGGGGGAAGGACCACAGCTCTCAGTGGGGAAGCACCTGCCCTGCACGCAGAAGGTCCCTGGTTGTGTTCCTGGACGCATCCCCAGGTAGGGCTGAGAAAGGCCATTCTCTGTCTGAGACATGGCCTAGCGGCTACCAGTCAGAACTGAGGTAGGTGGACCAGCTGCAGCCAATGGCTGGGGCCGGAATTCCATGCTTCGGACTTGGAATAAGGCAGCCTCTGATGTCCCTGTGAATCTGGGTGCTGCTGGAGACCCGCTGCTTGAGGCAGAAGATCCAAACGGCATCCCCTCTTCACCACCGCCATGCTGAGTCACACTGAGCATAGTCCAGAATTCAGTGGCATCAATACATTTTTTAAAAAAAATCTCATGCAGATCCCACCCGCTCCACCATTAACCATGAGAGTTCAGAACCATCCTCTCTCTCAGTCCTCCTTTCATGAAACAGAAGAAATAATAGGGGATAATAAAGGTACCTCTGACAGCATACAGAGTGCTTTTCCTTCACTGAAGGCTAAGAGGCCAGGCTTGCAGCCAGAGCACCAGACCGGTCTCCCATTCAGGCCTAAGACCCAACACCTCTCTTTCTGGAAGTTAAACCACGCTCCCACCATGACAACATTCTCTTATAAACTCTGCAAACACATTCTGAATCTTTTAAAGGTTATCACTTATGGTGGCATTTGCTTGTTGCTGCTGCACAACAATACCTGACTGAGCTCCGTATAGACTGAGCTCCGTACGTGACCAGGCTCCGTAACACAACTGACTGGCTCCATACTGAGCTAAGTCTACCTACTTTCACCCGTGGGATCTGTAGAAGTTAATTAATTTATTAAATCTGCAACTAAAATAATCCTTTCGGAGAAAAACGCACACTTGCTTTGTTTTCCTGTGGTCCGTGTAGGTCACAGCCGAAGCATCGTCTTCAAAGAAGCATCCTCTGCCTTGTGAGATAAATGGAGGTTGTGGCCCTTCTGAAATGCAGCTTTTAGTCTGTAGTTCTTATAACAACTTCTGTTTAAGGGACTCACTTTTAAAAAGAGAGTTGCTTGATTAATTGGGAATGCCTTTCTGGTTGATTTCAAAAGCATTTCCATCAATTAATCCAAATGATTAATCCAGTAGATGTGCTGCTGTTAGGTGTCTGCATCAGAGGGTGTAATTAGGTCCCCACTCCCAGTACCAGTTTTCTCCATGTTTGTAACCCCACAAATTTTGGCCACTGGTGCAATCTCAGGGGATGGATGCTCAGAGTGATTTTTGGCAATGTCTATCCCCACGCCCCCCAGAGATGGAAAATAGGTGCTAACATGGTTGCACCTATGTCTTTTCCATGGGTTATCATCCCTTCTCCATCCCTACCCAGAGGTGCTCTTACTCCTGGACTTCAGGACCAAAATCCAGGGCCTCCACAGCCCAGCCCCCCCCCAATCCTCTTTAGTCTGTCCCGGTTGATGTGGTCGCCCGGCAGAGCATGATGATGCTTAATTTGCAGGGGCCTCCAAAAGCCTTTAGGTCCAGGCTCCAAAATTACCTAGGTGCACCTCTGTGCCTACCCACAAACCATCAGGATAAAATTGCAGTCATTTTTGCACAGAGCAAAGGGTCAGGGTAACAATGAACAAATTGCTGTTCTCTTGCCATGGAGTAATGTTTGCAGGACATTCCCGCCCATTTTCATTTCCATTTCTCTGACAGCATCAATAAAATTTTATAGCAAAATTTGTGCTTTTATGACTTTTAAAAGCTTTTAAGACATCGTTGCAAATTTGGTCCCTGCAGGCCCATAGTCAAGACCATCCAAGCATGATAACATACTGAAAGCTGGTAGTCTTTGCAATGCTGTCACCTCTTTTCCATCTCTAGGGGTGTAGACCTCATCAAACATCACAGTGAGCATTCTTCTCCACAGATGATACCGACGGCCAAAAATTGTGGTTCTGATAGATAGATAGATAGATAGATAGAAAGAATTTGGGTCCTCAGATGTGGTTGGACTACCATCATCCAATCAGACATTGGATCATTTGTGAGACCCACCCCAGCCAGCTCATGTATTATAGGACTCTGAAGCAAGGATAAAGAGGAGATCCCCTCTGAGTATGAGCAGAGTGTCTGGATTCGAGGCCCGTCTTTCAGAGAAGGCTTTAGGTTAGAAGCTCTCTCTTCCATAGAGAGATGGATCGAGAGAATTCCAGGGGTTCTCTCAGCCTAGGGGCCCCAGATGTGGTGGGATGACAACTCCGCAAACAGCGTAGGCCCTGGATATATAAGAGAGCACCTTCTTCGCTATTAACCCCACCGCCCATTGAGATCATCAGGGGAGGTTTGTCTGCAGTTGCCACCAGCTCCTCTGGTGGCTCCTCAGGAACGGGCCTTCTCCATCGCTGCCCCGGGGCTCTGGAATGCTAAAACAAGAGCTTCCCCATTTCTGACAACCTTTAAAACGGCAGTCAAGACACATTTGGCCACCCTGGCTTTTAATCAGATACTGTTTTGATAGTTTTTAACATTGCTTTAAATTTTAAATTGTGGTTTTAGCCTTTTTATTTTGTTGTAATTTGTATTTTATTGTGAGCGTAAGTTTTGGGTGGGAAATAAATATGTCCAATCAATCAATCAATCAATCATCCCCTGCCATTATGGCCTTTGGCCATTTGTGCATCCGGGGACCCAAGTCTGATAATCCATCTATTACCCCCTAACCCCAGTCATTTCTGGGTTGCAAATGTAGCATCTGTTATGTGATGTCCCCGGATAATGGCTCCTGAGCTCATTAGTCAGTCCCACTGGGAAGCACTCCCATTAGGATTGCAGCCTCTCCAACTGGGTGAATCATTGGTTTTCAGCTTGCAATCATTCATCACAGATAATTGTCTCTCTTATCACTTCTCACAGTTACCTGACAGTGGGAGCCAAGCTTGGAGCCTGATCAATCTGTCCCTTTTTAAAGGACAGCTGGAATGTATGTTCTTATTGCAGGTGCTGCACCTAAGAGTCTGGGGGTCTCCTTACCACACCTTTCCCCTCCCGCAACTATTGTCACTCTGGGTCCTCAGGGGCTGTACAGATCCCCAGCGCCTTCCGGAGGGGTAGTAGCAGCCATGTCAGTCTCTCGATTGCAGTGAAAACAACGAAGAATCTGGTGGCCCTTTAAAGACTAGCACATTTACTGTAGGGGAAGGTTCGTAAGAACATAAGAACAGCCCTGCTGGATCAGGCCCAAGGCCCATCTTGTCCAGCATCCTGTTTCGCACAGTGGCCCACCAGATGTAGCTGGAAGCCACTGAGGCACCTTTTAAAAGTGGTGGTTTTCTTTACTGAGCAGAGGGAGAGCAACTGGCCATATCCAACCCCACCACAGCATCCCTCCGGTGGCTGTTGCCTATCTTCTGTTTCTTTTTAGGTTGTGAGCCCTTTGGGGACTTTATTCTTTATTTGTTCATTTTTATTTCTCTGTGTAAACCACTTAGGGAGCTTTGGTTGAAAAGCAGTATCTAAATATTGGTTGTTGTAGTAGATCTGTCCTTCGTGAATTTGTCTAAGCCCATTTCAGAGCTATCCATGGTAGTGGCCACCACCACCACATCTTGTGGCAGAGAATTCCATAGATGAATTATGCGCCGTGTGGAAAAAGTACTTCTTTTTGTCAGTCCTGAATTCTCTGACCTGCAGTTCCATGGGATGACCTCTGGTCCTAGCACGGTGAGAGAGGGAGAAACATTTCTCTCTATTCATCTCCTCCACACACCATGACCTGCATCAGATGCACCAATCAGGCCGGTCTTTTCAGCTTCCTTGCAGCCGGGAACTTCTCATGCGATGAAGCAGGGATGAGGAAGGATGTGGGGAGATGGAAACTTCAGAGTTGCTTGTTGGGGCCATATTACTCCCTCCCTACCCAAACTCCCCAAGGTGAGGATACAGGGACAGAGGAAACAGCCTCATATCAAGTCAGACTCTTGGTGCATCTTGCTCAGTATTGCCTTCACAGACTGCCAGCGGCTTCTCCAAGGTTTCAGACAAGAGTTGCTCCCAGCCTTGCCTGGAGATCCTGCCAGGGGTTGAACCTGGGACCTTCTGCATGCAAAGCACATAGAAACATATGCAGCTGCCATATACTGAGTCAGACCATGGGTCCATCTAGCTCAGGATTGTCTACCCAGACTGGCAGCAGCTTATCCCAGGTTGCAAGCAGGAGGAATCTCTCTCAGCCCTATCTTGGAGATGTTGCCAGGGAGGGAACTTGGAACCTTCAGCTCTTCCTGGAGCGGCTCCATCCCCTGCAGAGGGAAATCTCTTCCAGTGCTCACACATCAAGTCTCCCATTCATATGCAAAACCAGGGTGGACCCTGCTTAGCTAAGGGGACAAGTCATGCTTGCTGCCACCAGACCAGCTCTCCACTGCTCTGCCACTGAGCTGCACCCCTGTTCCCTCACCTCACTTAATAAAAGGACCAGCCTTGTTGGCATGGCCTTAAATAGTGCCACATAAATAAATACATAATAAATATATCAGCTGCTCATCATCAAAAAGGGAGTTATGCAGCATAAGGAATTGAGAAGCTGTTTCCCTGCCCCGAAGGGGTGGACAAGTGAAAAGGAGATACAAGCCATAGGGAGGTGCACAGAACCGGGCAGGGGTGCCACTCGAGGGGGTGGGGGTGTCCCCCTGCTGGCGCTCATTTTCCATCAAAGTCTTCGGGGCGGCCGTGTGCTTTCCTGCCTCCCCTTCCCCTTCTTCGGCCGGAAGTGTCTGGAAGTACCGGGGGTGTGTGTACACATTGCGTGCTCGTGCGTGCACGTCAGACAGGTGTGTGCACCTGGCCTGCACGCGCATGCACCCGGCACTTCTGGCCACTTCTGGCCGAAGAGGGGGAAGGGGCGGCAGGGAGGTACACTGCTGCCCTGACCACTTTTATGGAAAGCGAGCGCCAGCAGGGGGAAAGCGGGGGGTGGGGTAAGTGCCCCCCCTAAAGTGCCCCCCCGGCTTCGGACTTCCAACCCTCCCCCCCCCGGTGTTCAAACCTGTTCGGAGGCCTGTAAAAGGGCCTCCAACTAGGTCCAGGCACATCCCTAATAAGCAAGAGCCACTGGGAGGGATCTGATCCTGGATCGTGCCAGCCACTCTGAAAGGTGCCCCTCGGCGCAGTGGACCGGGGTCAGTTCAGCCTTGTGCCACAGACTGAGCGCCACATTGGTGGCTCAGCAGCTCCTGTGCAGGCAGGTACTTCCAGGTCCACGGGTGACAAGATGCACCCACCCACTCAGAGCTTCAACCCTGAAGGCCGAGAGCTAAAGGGTGGCAACAGCAGCAGTTCAGACGAGCAGAAACTTGAGAAGGCAAAACTAGGGCAAAATAGGAGCAAGGATTTTCCAGGGAAAGAGACCAGGAAATAGCACTTGTCTGCGGGGAAATGGGGCCGTTGGAGCAGTGGGGGAGCACCTGTGCTTCTGCTGCAGGACAGAAGAGTCCTGTCTGCACAGTGATGAGCTGTGCACAAATGTGGAAGAGTGCCCTTCTTGCCAAAGGTCTGCAGGTTAGAATCCTGCTGCAGCGATTCCCCGCCCGTGATTCCAGCAATCAAGGCATGGCAAACAATCTCCTGAAGCTCTCATGGTGCACACCGATGTGTCTCTTTTGGCAAATGGCATGTGACTAATTAGGGCCATTTTGTGGGCAGCTCATCCTAATGAGCCATGTGTGTCTGTGTGTGTGTGTGTCTGTGTGTGTGCGCGTGCGTGCGTGCGCCAAAGAATACACAGCTGCCTCTCCTTCCAGAGCTCCATTTGCTCCTCTCCCCCCACCCCCAGGCTAGCCATTCGTCAGGTAGAGCTGCACAGTACCTGATGAATGGCCAGCCTGCAGGTTGTACATGGGGCGGGAGGGAGTGGAGCAAATGGAGCTCCAGGAAGGAGAGGTAGCTGGGCCTCCTTTAGCACCCCTTGGCTCATTAGGGCAGGTCCTGCCAATCTGTAAGCTAAAAATCCGGTCTGATGTTAGGGTGGGGGCGGGAAGCAACAGAGAATGAGGATGTTGTTAATTTGGCAGTTGGGGCTGCCGGGTAAGCAGTGATGCCATCAGGCAGTTCACAGGTTTGGACTGGAGCAAGGATTGTATTAGCCAGCATACCCCCTGCCACTAATTTCTATTGCGGTCTGCTCAAGGCAATTGCCAAGATAATATTTAAGTCAGTTTTACCGCTTGGAAATGTGATTTAGCTCTGCAATAACACGGGGCCCAAGGCCTGCCTGGCCAGCCCTGCCCGGGGTCCCTTGAGCTGCTGCAGAACTGCTGTCCATTACTCAGAGGTTAATGGAAGAGGGAAGTGAACTGTGCAGAAATGCTTAACAATTGAGTCGAGGAGCTGCGGAGTGCCGGCGTGGCCAATGGGAGCCTGGGGCAGATGGAGACAACACAAGGGGATCCGTTCGGGCCAGTGCATCTTTGCAGCGAGCCAGCAGCCCGGTCTGAAGGCTGGCAGAGGCGTTTCTTCGGCCTGCCTTGTGGCTGGAAGGCTGATGGCCACGTGCACCTTGCCAAGAATGCTCCAAGGGCAGGGATGCTGTGGATCATAGGGACATAGGAAGCTGCCATATACTGAGTCAGACCACTGGTCTATCTAGCTCAGTATTGTCTTCACAGACTGGCAGCGGCTTCTCCAAGGTTGCAGGCAGGAATCTCTCTCAGTCCTATCTTGGAGATGCCGCCAGGGAGGGAACTTGGAACCTAGATGTTCTTCCCAGAGCGGCTTCATCCCCTGAGGGGAATATCTTCCAGTGCTCACACATCAAGTCTCCCATTCATATGCAACCAGGGCAGACCCTGCTAAGCTAAGAGGTTGCAAAGGGGATGGAAAGCTGGTGAAGGGAGGAGGCATGCCAGACTGGGCCATGGGGCTGCAGCAGGCTCCCACCCCAAACTGTAGGGGAGACTGGCCTCCTCTGTCAGGCTGGCTGCCCACCACCTTCTGCCAAACGTGCACTTTTGTGAACAAGCCAAAGTGTCCTAGAGCTCCCGCACTCTCTCTTGTGCAAGGGTGTTCCTGGAAGGCCCTAGGGACATGGGGATATTGGAAGCTGCCTTCTACCGAGTCAGACTCTTGATCCATCTAGCTCAGTATTGCATACACAGACTGGCAGCAGCCTCTCCAAGGTTGCAGGCAGGAGTCTTTTTCTCAGTCCTATCTGGAGATGCTGCCAGGGAGGGAACTTGGAACGTTCTGCTCTTCCCAGAGCGGCTCCATCCCCGGAGGGGGGAATCTCTTCCAGTGCTCACATATCAAATCTCCCTTTCATATGCAGCCAGGGTGGACCCTGCTTAGCATGCTGCTTGCTTCCACAAGACCAGCTCCTCTCCTTTCTCCCGACAGACCCCTCTCCTCCTGGAAGTGGGGAGCCATGAAATACCTCCCCTCCCTCTGGGTGCCAATTCCTCGGCAGTGTCTTTGCGATCCCCAGCTCCCCGGACTGAGCTTTCTTGCCCTGTTGCCTATCGCTACACCCACCCGAAACCTCCCAGCAGTCCTTGATTCCATTATGGCCCCGCTTGTCCCATTAGCTGCTGGCTGGCTGGCTTTCAGAGCCCTTTCCTTGGGCCTTTCAAGAGCGAGCGTGGCTGACCTGTCAAGGGGGCTTTTGTTCTCTCAGAAGGGCAGGAGGACAAAGCCGGTTGGCATATGGCTTCATAATGGATTCTGCCTCCCCCTGGGGGCCCTGAGTGACTCAAGGCCCAAATGGCAGGGGTGGGTGCAGGATCCCTCCCACTCCCTTTGTGTGTGTGCCTTTGTCACTCAAGCTCTCGGGCAAGTGTTTCAGTGATTGCAAAAGACCCCATCATGTTGGCAAGCAATTGATGCTTTGCTGGGGGGAGCCCCACTGAGCAAGAGCAAAGAGAAGTCGGTGGAAAGCCGTGTTGGGAAGCAAGCCTTTCACACCCACACCTCCGCTCCGGAGCCACTCAAAGGACCCCCACAGGCCCAGAGGGAGGAAAGAGAATGAGAGGGGTGGGGCCGCCTTCCAGCTCTTCAGAAAGAGAGAGCGAAGGAATGGGGCTCGGGAGACCTTTTTGCCACAGTCCTGCAGGTCCCTGTAGTTATGCCTCTCAGTCAGTTCCCCAGCAAAGGTCAAAGCGCAGGGAACAGAATAAAGCTGCACAACAGCATCTTGACATTTAGAGCTCCTCGGAAGGGAAAGCACATGTTCCTGTCAGGTTCTGCTAAGCCTGGAAGCAGACAAACCCGACCCACTTCAGAGTCCTCACCGGCTGAGTAGGCATTAAACGGCACCAGCCACTCCCAGGAACCCAAAGCAGGAACCCAAAGCCTGCCTGCCTGCCGCTCTCACGCGGTCAGATTGTCACCCCGATTTGAAGCTGGCAGGGCACCCGTTCCAGAGGCCCCTGCTTACCAGGGGGGTCCCTCTTTTCGGGAATCCGCCCCTGGCAAATCATGGTCCTTGTCTTGTCCCTGCTTGTGCCCCACGGGGATGCCTTCTTCTCCCCTTGTGGTCCCGCAAGATGCTGAAGTTGCCATTCTTCAGGGTTCAACTCCGCAGTCTCTGGAAATTCAGTCTCCATTGGGTATGTGGGTGCATCCTGTCTCTGGCATACCTGCAAGCAAACAGGTGCACAACCCTAAGGCACTCTGTCTGCCATGCACAGCACAGAGTGGGTGGGATCCAGCTTCAGCCGTGGGTATTAAGCGAGTCCAGGGCTTGGGCAGTCATCCAGGGTACAAGAATCAGTTGTCACGCGTGTATCCCTGTTTACATCTGTGAAATGCTGGAGGCTCTGAGCCTGGCTCCTCTACTTTGGTCAGCTGGAATCACGGGCTCTGCACATGCTCCATGACCTGCTTTCCATTTGTGAGACGGCATATCAGCAATGGAATACACATTGCATTGCTCCAAAGACAAACTTCCAATGAGCTCTTTAATGCACAAACGGTATTAAAATAACTTACAAATTTTACATAAAATATGTAAGCTAAAACAAAACTGAGCAAATGTTTAGGAGAGGAGAGCTGGTCTTGTGGTAGCAAGCATGACTTGTCCCCTTAGCTAAGCAGGGTCTGCCCTGGTTGCATTTGAATGGGAGACTTGATGTGAGCCCTAGAAGATCCTTAGGGGATGGAAGTGCTCTGGGAAGAGCAGAAGGTTCCAAGTTCTCTCCCTGGCAGCATCTCCAAGATAGGGCTGAGAGAGATTCCTGCCTGCAACCTTGGAGAAGCTCACACTTCTAGTCTCCATTTTTATATGTAACCAGGTTGGACCCTGCTTAGCTAAGGGGACAAGTCATGTTTGCTACCACAAGACCAGCTCTCCTCACTTTAAAGGAGTCTTGAAGCCCTTCATAATGTTGTTGGGTTTTAAATGATTTTAATGTTTTAATCATTTTTGGTTTGTTTAATTTGTATTGCTTTTTATTGTCCATTGCCCAGAGATGCAGGTTTTGGGTGGTATAAAAACAGGTTAAATAAACAAACAAACAAACTTGCAGAGCAGGGAACAGAGTGACCTACAAAATCTTATCTGGCCTTGAGGCACATTCTGCAAGAGTCCAGTGCTGCTCCAAGCATAGCTTCTGCAGAGCCTCAGAGCGGAAAGGCCTGCTTGCAGGGGAGCTTCCGGCATCTTGGCCCTTCGGTGTGGCAAGCACGGATGGAAACAGGGCTCCAGTGCTGTAGATGCCGCTCCCCACTTAGGGCTGAGCTCAGACAGCAAGAGGAGTAGACCCCGAGTCACGTGGCCACACGGAGTTCCATTTGTCAGCTGCTGTGCACATGGCAAAGGTGGATCTGCCAGCCAGCCCGCCCAGTGTGTCTCGTGGGCTATTCAACTTGTCCTAGCTGGTGGTTATTGGCTTTTGGAAAGAAGCACGGAGGCTAAGGCAGTGTCAGGCTGCAGTCAAGTGCAGAGGCAAGCGACGGGCCCCAGGGGACCTGATTCTGGCACAGGCAAGGTTAACTGGTGGGCAGGCAGGGAGGCCAGCTCATCCACTAGGCAGAACTAGGTGGTTGCCTAGGGCCCCGGTTCTTGGAAGGGTGGCACACCAGCAGTGCCAGAATATAACACCGCCAGTTACTCTCCCCTTTGTACTGCCGCCTTGAAGTACTGCACGGTGGGTTAAGAATGTAAGAGTTAATCCTGCACCCCCAAATGCACCATCTTCTTTGCTCATGGCACCTCAGCTCCCAACAAACACCTCATCTCATGAGCTGCACTCCCTCTCTTGAATATGAATTACTTGCCACAGCATTCATTTCCAAACAGAAATGCTCTCAAACTTAAATTCCAAATTAACAGCAGCATTTTTTCACCTCGGAAGTGTTAGACTTTTGCCCCAGAGACTGGAAACTCTCTCCCACTGGATCCTCAGACCAGCACAGGCTAGTCATTCACTGGTCATCCATGCGGGCTGGTCATTTGACCTTGTGAATGGGCATCGTGTGTGACTCAAGTTAATGCTGGGGTTAGAGGTGTATGCCAAAATCAAACTTTTCCTAGGGCATCAAAAACCCTAAATCACTAATAAAAATGGCTGGTCGCCATTGATAGACCACTCCTCAGTGGATATTATGCTTGTCTTTATGAAAGCCATTTTGGTGAGTGGCCATCACTACTTCTTGCGGCAAGGGTTCTGTCAATCAAGGGTTCTCAAGTTTAAGGCCTCAGATGTTATGGGACTACAACTCCCATCATCCCCACTTGCAATGGCCTCTGGTGGAGGCCATTGCAGCTGGGGGTGGTGGGAGTTGTAGTCCAACAACATCTAGGGACCCAAGCTTGGGACCCCCTGCCCTAAGTTAACTGCATGTTGTGTGACGGATTCCTCCACTCTTCCTTCTCCCATGGTAATAGCCCTTGTCTCCATTCCTGCAACATAATGGCGTTTCCCTGGGCCCCCTTTCTGCCTCCCTACAGACAGCCCGTCCGCTCCAGTCAACGTCACTGTCAAGCACCTGAAGGCCAACTCTGCTGTCGTGACCTGGGACGTCCTGGAAGAGGAAGTGGTCATCGGGTTCGCCATCTCTCAGCAGGTAGGCAGGCGACCTGCCCCTGCCCCATTCAAGCCTGGCTCAACCCTCCTACTTCCAGGTCTTGCAGCAGGTTCAAATGTTACTTACGAGCAGGTGGGAGGTGGAGCATTCGAGCTCTTGCCCAACACCACCTCCTTCCTTCTCCAGCTCAGCCCAGAGGAGTAGCCCAAGTCTTCTTTTCCGAGCCTGGCCCTGCTCCCTGTTCTCCAAAAGCAAAGCTGACCCCTCCCAGTCCTGAGAATGAATCAGGGGAAGTTTCTCTGCCCAGAAATTCTGCACTGCGCCCTTCTCTAGACGTCTCCCTTTCTGCACGGAATTCCTTTTATTGCATCACAGACATGGTGTCCCTCCCTCACACCCTGTACATAAGAAGAGCCCTGCCGTTCAGGCCCAAGGCCTCTCTAGTCCACAGTAGCCTACCAGATGCCTCTGAGAAGCCCCCAGGAAGACGTTGAGGGCATGCTCAGTGGTGGATTAAGGCAGAGGCAGTGGAGGCATCTGCCTACAGCGGCAAACTCTGAGGAGCAGTTTGACGCTCCTCAAATTTTGCCGCGCCTCTCTGGGAACCCCACCCCTTTGCTTCTAAATATCGCTGCTACCTTGGTATGGGGCACAGTGTCGGTGGCTGGCTGCAGGGAGGGTGGGGGGCAAGGAGGGAAGAGTGCCCCCATTTTTTTTTACCTTTTAAGGTGCAAGAGTGGCGGTGGCCTGTCTCCAGCCCCGCCAGCGACCTCTCCAGAAACATCCCGTGCATGGCCGGGGCATCACCTGGCTCACCGCTCGGCTCCGAAGCCCAGCAAGCTCCTCTCCCCTTGTCTTCTTAGTCAGCCATTTGCCGCCTTTCTCTTCCTCGCTGGAGTGAGAGGAAGCGAGATAAATGCAATTCAGGCAGCAAACGGCTGCCTGAAATGAGCGGCGGAGAGCTCACTCAGCCTCTCCAGAGCCCAGGCCATGCACATGCAACGGCAATATTTAGAAGCCATGGGGGGGGCGGATTTCCCCTTGCGAGCCCCCCATTCCTGCAGTGGCAAAATTCTCTTTGCCTATGGGTGGCAAAGAGGTTAATCCACCCCTGGGCCTGCCCTCTCTCCTGCTGTTGCTCCCCTGCAACTGGTATTTAGAGGCATCTTGCCTCTGAGACTGGAGGTGGCCTATAGCCACCAGACTAGTAGCCAGTGATAGATTTGCCCTACATGAATTTGTCTAGGCCTCCTTTAAAGCCATCCAGGCAGGTGGTTGTCACCACATCTTGTGGCAGAAAATTCCATAGGTGAGTTATGCCCTGTGTGAAAAAGTACTTCTTTGTGTCGGTCCTAAATTTCCTGGCCTTCAGTTTCATGGGACGACCCCTGGTTCTAGTGTTGTGATAGAGGGAGAAATTTTTTTCTCTGTCCACTCTCTCTACTCCATGCATTATTTCATAGACCTGTATTATGCCACCTGCCGTAGTCATCTCTTTTCCAAGTGAAAAAGCCGGAGATGCTGCAGCCTAGCCTAATAAGGAAGGTGCTCCAGACCCCTGATCATCTTGGTTGCCCTCTTCTGCACCTTTTCCAGTTCTACAATGTCCTCCTTAAGCTACGGTGACCAGAACTGTACGCAGTACTATAGATGTGACCGCACCATAGATTTGCATAAGGGCATTCTAATATTAGCATTTTTATTTTCAATCCCCTTCCAAATGATCCCTAGCATGGAATTTGCCTTTTTCACAGGTGCCACGCACTGAATCAACAATTCCAACAAGCTGCCCACCACAATCCCAAGATCTCTCTCCTGGTCAGTCACTAACAGCTCAGATGTCATCAGTGTATATGTGAAGTTGAGTTTTTTGGTCCCAATATGCAACCACATTTGCCATTTTGTCGCCCACTCCCCCAGTTTGGAGAGATCCTTTCAGAGCTCCTCACAATCTGTTCTGAATTTCACTACCCTAAATAGTTTAGTGTCATCTGATAACCTGGCCACTTCACTGCTTACCCCTGCTTCTAGATCATTTATGAACAAGTTAAAGAGCACTGGTCCCAGGACAGATCCCTGGGGGACCCCACTTATTACTTCCCTCCATTGTGAAAACTGTCCATTTATACCTATTCTCTGTTTCCTGTCCTTCAACCAGTTAGTAATCCACACATATACTTGTTCCCTTATCCCATGACTGCTAAGTTTCCTCAAGAGCCTTTGGTGGGGAACTTTGTGGAAAGTGTTTCAGAAGTCCACGTGTACTATGTCAACTGGATCACCTTTATCCACATGCCTGTTGACACTCTCAAAGAACTCCAAAAGGTCAGTGAGGCAAGACCTGCCCTTGCAGAAGCCAGGCTGGTTCTCCTCCTGCAACGCCTGTTCTTCTTAACAATTTTTTTCTTAAGTATGCTTTCCATCAATTTGTCTGGCACAAAATTTAAGCTGACTGGCTGTAGTTTCCAAGATCCCCCACTCCCCAGATCCCTTTTTGATAAGTGGAATTAGATTACCTACTTTCCAGTCCTCTGGTATAGAGCCTGACTGTAGGGACAAGTTACATATTTTTGCTAGGCGATCAGCAATTTTTCCTTCAGAACTCTTGGGTGGATGCCATCTGGCCCTGGAAGTTTTTCACACAGTGCTTTTGAAGCCCTTTAACTCACATCTCTTCTGGAATGGAGGAGTTGCGTTCACATATTGGCTAGATTTACCCCGAAGTCCTTGCGAGTTATCGGGGAGCAGTTCACACACAATTCGGGTTTTTCACTGCACATTAGAGTGTAGCCTGATTTATATCCAGGGTTAAAAAACCCCACTATTTGCAGCAGGTTTTTGGGACAACTTCAAGTTTGCAGTAAAGTCTCCCTGTAAGCTCATGGTAAAAACTGCTGTGCGTGAAATTCGCTGGTGGTTTGTTAATTTTTCGTTTTTAAAGACAGTTTAGAACAGGGATTCTCAACGTTGGGTCCCCAGTTGTTATTGGACTTCAACTCCCATAATCCCCAACCATAGGCCACCAGGGCTGGGAATTATGAGAGTTGAAGTCTAATAACATCTGGGGACCCAACGTTCAGAAGCCCTGGTTTAGAACATCCTCTTCCATCACCTCAAATTGGCCCAGTTCTTCAACCTCCAAGCCTGAGAAGCTCAGTTCCGCAGCATGTATAGGGTCAGTATCCTCTGCTGTGAAGACCGATGCAAATAACTCATTCAGTTTCTCTGCAATCTCCTTATCCTCCTTAATAATCCTTTTCATGCCGTCATCATTGAAGGGTCCAACCGCCTCCCTGGCAGATTTTCTACTTCTGATATATGTAAAGAAGTTTTTGTCATTCCCCTTGACACTTCTAGCAATATGCTTCTCCAACTCGCTTTTTGCATCCCTTATTGTCTCCTTACATATCTTTTGCCAGAGTTTGTGTTCCTTTGTGTACCTTTCATATGGGCAGGACTTCCATTTTCTGAAGGAAGTCTTCCTCCCTTTTATAACTTCACTGACTCTACTTGTTAGTCATGCTGGTGTCCTCCTGGTGGTACCTTTCCTCCTTCTTGGTATACATACCAACTGAATTTCTATTATTGTGGCTTTAAATAAGTTCCATGCTTTCTGGAGTGATTTGACCTTCCTGACTTTCCCTTTCAGCTTCCTTTTAACCACTCCCCTCAGTTTTTAGAAGTTTCCTCTTCTAAAGTCCTATGGCATCTGTGTTGGACTTCCTTGGCAATGTTCCACTTGCATATAAACTGAATTGGATCACCCTATGGTCACTGTTCCCCAGTGGTTCTACAACTCTGACATCTTGCACCAGGTCCTGGCACCACCCAGGATTAAGTCCAAGGTTGCCTTCTCTCTGGTTGGTTCTGCGGCCATCTGTTATAATGCACAGTCATTTAGCATGTCTAGAAATTTGGCCTCTCTGTCAATACGTGCATGTGAATTTACTCAGTCTGTGTGATGGTAATCGAAGTCACCCATTATTACAGCTCTTTCTCTCTTTGATGCCTCTCTGATTTGCTTCTCCAACTCCAGGTTGTTGGAAGTGAAGGACTTTGCACTGTCTCTTGTCTCAGTGACATAGGAGGACAGAGAATGGAGTTCTCTAATAAATACCATATATATTGATTTGAAACTATGAACTGGCTCCAAGTTACTTTACTCTCAGCATACACGCATGTCAAACTAAATTCCACTATGTTGTGCCTCTGTGCACTCTGCTATAATGAAAAAGGGTTTCTCTTACGAGAGAGAATTCCCAACACAGGTCACTCTCAGATTTTTGATCCGAAGGGCGATAGCACTTCTGTAGTAACTCATTTCCTTTCAGTCCTCGTATTGTCACCCATAATGTTTCTGTGGAGGACTTCTGGTCCTCCTAGGTTTTCTAGCTTGTTGGATTCTATCCCTTCTTTAATACACTGTGCTACTCCACCCCCAATCCACCCCTCCCTGTCCTTTCTGTAGAGTTTGTATCTAGGAATAACCGTGTCCCACTGGTTCTCACCATTCCACCACATTATTCTGTTATGTTTCCATTAGCAACCAAGCACTCCAGCTTGCCCATCTTGGCTTGGAGCCTTCTGGCATTGGTATATAATCACCTACATGCCGAGTATCTTATCCGGTGTTGGCGTGTGCTATCTCCCTTACCCAGAGGCGCGCTTAAGCCCTTCAGGTCCGGGCACCAAAATTACCTAGATGTGCCCCTGCCCTTACCGTCATTTGACCTTTGTGACCAGCTCTCATGTGCTTCTGTCTGCTCTACTCTGGTTGTACACTGTCTCCTTCTGGTTTATCTGAAATGTTTGCACCCTCGCACCTGAGGGGATTTTGCTTGCCAAACCAGATACCACACAGTTCCTATCAGCAATCCTGTCAGTTCCTGTCAGCAATAACCTTCCAGAGGAGGTAGAGAAGTATTTCTCCTTCCAGTGGGCCCCTATTGGTGGTGGCCAGACCGCCAGGTGATGGGGGTGGACAGGTTTTGCCCCCACCAACACATTTATTATTGAATACATTTAAAGCCAGCATGGCTGTAGAAAGAGAAAACCAAAGACAAAAGCTGCTGGCAGGCATTTGATCTAAACTGGACAGATGAGACTGGGGAAAGTGCAGATGTGAAAATGATTGGGAATTGCACATTGTAGGGAAATGTGTGGACCCTGAAGAGGTGAGAATTGCCCGTTCATCTGGTTTTCCTTGAATATTTATTTATTTATTTAACATATTTTTATACCTCCCAAAACTTACGTCTCTGGGCGGTTTACAACAGAGCAAAAACAACAGAAAAGTTTAAGACATTAGTCAAAACAAAATGTTAATAAAAAAAGTTAAGACATTACAACAATTTAAAATTTTTAAAACCACATTTTAAAACTGTGTTAAAACTATTAAAAAATATTTAATTAAAAGCCTGGGTGAACAGATGCATCTCTAAAGACTGTAATGTAATGTCACGAAGAACTTGCCTGCGCAACCAGATATCTGTCCTGAAAATCACTCTGATGTACACAGAGCTCACCATAGGCAAGCCGTACAAATCCAAAATATTTTGCTGCCTACCATGGAGAACAAATGGCAGCTCTGTAGTATCCTATCCAGTTATCTTTTGCAGTCTGTTGGTTTGTTTGGACATTTGCCCCAAGGGGGATCCTGTAGAGAGTGTGGGGGAGGAGGCAGAAAGGAAAAGGGAGGAAAAAGAGAAGAAGAAAATGGAGTTGTTGCTGAATAAACCTTTAGTTAAATCCACATAAGAGTCCCTTGTGTGTAGGAGGGAAGCCACTAAAATATCTGGTGATGAGATTTTGAACCAGCTATGCGTGTGAGTCTGCAAAGCTTGTGAATGTTCCAGCAACCTCATTTCATTGCCTCACTGGCCCTGTGTACCTGCACTGCTTTCTACTACTGCTGTTGCTGCTTGTTTCTCCCACTTCCTGACCTGCACAACTCCTGAAGGTACTTTCCCCTTCTCTAGCCTGGACTCTGTTGTTCACTGGATGCCCACTGCAGCACAGCTCAGATCCCACCACCACCTTTTTTCTTGTGCACCCCAGGAGAACCTGCTCTTCCCTGGAAATAATGGAGGTCCTATTTCTGCAATTATCTCCTCATCATACAGAGCCCTGATTTTACTCCAGCCAAGCAGAAGGCTATATTCCTTCACTGCCTGGGCCCTGAAGGGCAGAGAATACTGTATATAATCATTTGCCTTTTCCTGCCAGCTTGGAAGGGGATGCCAATTCTTATGAAGCTGCCCTTCAAGCCTTAGATGATCATTTCAATCCTATTTTGAATGTGATTGCTGAACGCTACAAGTTCTATTCTAGATCTCAACTGCCTGGTGAATCTATTGATCAGTTATCATAGCACTGCATGTCTTCAATGTCCCCTGTGAGTTTGCCAACTTTACTGATGGTTCAGGGATCAGATTGTTATAAAAACAAACTGCTCCAAACTGCATGAAAAACTACAAAGTGTGACAGAGTCAGAGCCTGCTTGTCAGCATTGTCAAGTTAAATGGCCATGAAGTGCAGATGCTGGCTGATTCTGGTTCTCTGTACACTATGATTTCCCATCTATTTTACAAGAAACTCTTCACTGCATCAGAACTGCACTTGCAGCCTTCAGACCTACACCCATGGGGATATAGAGGTCCCCCTATTGCCATAAATCAATACTTCAGCGCTATCCTGGAATACAAAGGACATACTGAAGAAGAGAAAGTTTATGTGTCACAAAAAGGAGTCTCAATATTGGGCTGGAAGCATCAGAAAGATCTACAGATAATGTTAGACCCAAATAGCATGGAACCCGCATTACAGATAATGGAGCATCCATATGCTGATATGATTGCTGATTTCTTGTAACATTTCAATGTAATCAGTAATAATCATGTAATCAGTAACATTTTTACTGATACCCCTGGCATCGCCACACATTTCAAACATAAAATTCCAATGAAAGCAAATTCAATACCTGTACAACACAAAGTGAGGAAAGTACCCATAGCATTGCACCAGCCACTTACAGAGGAGCTCTTAAGACTACATCTTGCTGACATCATAGAATCTGTTGACTCATCAGAATGGGTCTCTCATCATTCTTGTGCAGAAATCAAATGGTACACTTCAAATGTGCATAGATTTAAGAGATGTGAACTCCAACATGGTAGTGGATTGCACTGTTGTCAAAACCTAAGGGGGTCAAATGGGCCGTAACCCAAATTTTGGCTTTTAAAAAGCCAAATTTGGTGACAGAGGTGGATTGTCATCCATTACCCAATATCAATAAAATGCTGCTTACTCTGAAAGAGGCCTCAGTGTTCACAACTTTGGACTTGTCTTCGGCCTATCATCAAATTCCTCTGCTCAAGAATTCTCACAAATACGCAGCCTTCGTTACCCTACAGGGTCTTTTTCAATACAAAAGACTTCTCTTTGGATTAGCCTCTGCAGCATCCGTATGTCAAAGAATGATGCATGCAATTTTTGGGACTACGGGTGGCATCATTTACTTTCAGGATGACATTTTAATGTATGGCAAAGCCATTGAGGAGCATGATGCTCAGCTGACAAAAGTCTTAAGAAAACTCCAACACAGACTTACTATCTCTGCAGAAAAATGCACAGACTCTGTGACATACTTAGAACACACAATATCTTAGAGTGGCGTATATCCCAAAACAGGCTTGTTGAAAGCTATTCAGGAAGCAGCAGAGCCACAGAACAAGGATGCACTTCACTCATTTTGAGGACTCTGTGAGTATTATTCTAAATTTGTTAGACAAATTGCCTCCAAAGTTGCTCCATTGTGTCTTCTTTTTAAAAAGAATATGGCATTTACCTGGGATGCAACATGCAAGGCTAGTTTTCAGACTATCAAATCGGCCATTGCCGAAAGCCCTGCTCTCACTTCTTTTGACACCAACAGGCACACTGTTGTACCCACTGATGCTTCTGAATATGGTTTGAGTGCTGTCTTGACCCAGCAAAAAGGGGACAGGGAAGTCACAGTTGCCTTTGCTTCCAGAGTGCTTACTGCTTTAGAGAAGATGTATTCTGTCATTGAAAAAGACGCTCTAGCATGTTTCTGGGTAGCAAGGCACTTCAGGACTTTCTTGTGGGGCAGAAAATTATGTTCAGACCATAAAAGCCCCTATCTACTTTATTTACTACTTGGAGATCAAGTCAAGCAACCGCAAGAATAGCCAAATTGATCACTAGACTTATGGATTTTGATTTCCAGGTGGAATATCTTCCAGGTCTTTGGAATACAACTGCAGATTACCTCGACTTCCAGGCCAAGAGGAGATGCCAGAAGATGAGAGTGGAGTAGTAGTAATTGTGCAAATAGCTTCATTCACTCATGGAATGATCATGTCTTCTGAATGAAAAGTGGCCCTCAGTGCTGATCAAGGGCTTATTGAACTTAAACCTTACATAACTAATGGATGGCCATGCAAAAACAGGGTACCTAAACATTTTCAACCATACATGAAGGTAGCAAGTGAGTTGTCCCTTCTCAATGAGTTGGTGCTGAGGACTGATCATTTGGTGGTGCCAACCTCCTTACATGCAAAAGTGATCAAAATTGCCCACAAAGGTCACCTGGGCATGAGCTGGTCTAAATAAGATCCCCTTGTGTGTATGAGGAGAGCAGCTATAAACCAGGCAGTCCCTCCCTCCCTTATTGAAACCAACCACCCGCCTTTTCCTCCCTTCTTTCTGTCTCCCCTCTTTCCTTTGTCTTTTGTTCAAACATGGCCTCCCTCTTTATATCTGCTTAAGGGCAGAAAGGTTAGCTGAAGCCTTTCCATCTGATTCTCTCTCATTCCACATGCAAGTTCACTTCAGGTGAGTGGGAGAGCAAGCCTGACAAATGCCACCAAATCTGCTGCTTCATCCTGCCTTGTGCGCCAGCCGTGCAGACAGCAGTTTCCCTGTGTCAGCCTCCAGCTTCCATCTCTCTCTTTCCTTTCCCTCCCATCCCTTTTATTTTCAGAATTTCAGATGCTTCCCATACCTCATTCTGCAAGCAGAATAAATGATTTCTGTGTTAGCTTCTATGCGCAAATGTTGCTTTCTTTTTATAATTTATCCAGGCCATGGGTCGAAAAGGCTTCCTTGGTGGAGAAACTGGATATCATGCTTGCATGGGTGTCTGTTTTTTAGGCCTAGAGTATTACAATCTCTGATTAAACCACTCTGGCTGAGATTCTAAACTGCAGTGGTACAAAAACAAAACTTCAGGAAATGGTAAGATCTGGTGAATTTCCAAATGCTGGAATTGAGAATCTGATGGCGGAATCTGACTTGCAGATTGCAGAACTGAAATGCTGCATCCAAATTTGTTCAGGTTGGTGTAATCAATTAGTTTCATATTTACTAAGTTCTATTGAAAGTCATCTATCAGCAGCTGTCAAATATTGCTACTGCATGTCGGCTATCAGGTCTTGCCAAAGGCTGACTGCTCCATTATGCCTGGTAGTTTCAAATGCTGACTTCAGCTGCAGGCCCAACTGTCAGGTCTTGTCAAATATGGATTGTTACTAATGATCAGCTGTCAAATCCTGTCGAAAACCAACTGCTATAAATCATGTTGTTTTTTCACATGTTGACGGATTATGCATACATGCTGTCAGATACCAGAAAATGCTGAACTCTACTGCAGAATATTCTGAATGACAACTACTGTATTGATGCTGAATATTTGACAAATCTTTTCACACCTAAAGAATACAAGAACAATTTTCAGCATTTGAAAAATGAGAATCCCAAGAAGAACTTTTGGAGCAAATTCATTTCAGCTCTATACACTTAGCGCATGCTTAGAGTCTTGGTTTATCCAACTGCATCTCTTCCTAGATTCCAGTCTGTTTGCAACACTCTTTGCACAGAGAAGAGGTGGGAGATCTGATTGTATAATTCTGGATCTGCCCCAAACATGTATGGAATGGGGGTGTCTGCTTTTAGAGCACAAGGGGCAGATTGTGCAGAGGTTAACCTTTCCAACGTCCACCGCTTACATCTCTGTCTTGCAGCAGTGAGCATGAATTATCTCCTTTGCTGAGCAGGGCTTGCCTTGGTTTGCATTTGGATGGGTGACTACATATGAGCACTGTCTGCTGCAAGATATTCCCCTTAGAGGAAAAGGCTGTAGCTTGGTGGTAGAGTATCTGCTTTGCTTGCAGAAGGTTCCAGATTCACTCCCTGGCAATGGCATTTCCAGGCAGGGAAGGGAAAGACTGCAGCCTGAAAATAGGGATGTGCATGAACCAGTTCAGTGCCTCCTTAGGAAGCGCTGCTGAATTGCCTCGGGTCCCCGCAGCCAAACCGGTTCGGCGGGGTGGGGAACAGTTCCCTTAAAAAGCAGGTCCTTACCTGCTCCTGCACCATGCCACAGCTTTTCCAGGTGTGGTACTCACCCTAGAAAAGACCGCTCACAGCCGCACTGGTGTTCCCTGCAGCCTGCCCGCGGCATCATCACGCACATGCGCAGCGTCCATGTGCATGCCAACACTGTGCACAGGCTGTGGGGAGAGGGGCCACAGCCACACATGGCCTTTTGCAGAGCAAGCACCACACCCGGAAAAGCGGTAGGACCACGCAGGACAGGAGCAGCATTTAAAGGGAACTGCTCCGAGCCCCACTTGTGGCTGCCCGAACCTGTTCTGTCTCATCCTACCTGAGACCTCGAAGGACTGCTGCCAGTCAGCATAGACAATACTGAGCTCAGGGGACCAACGGTTTGACTTGTCATAAGGCAGCTTCCTGGGTTCCTGGGTTCCTGTTCTCTCCCTTGTTTCCTTTCCAGCAGACCAGTTCCAGTATTGGTCTTATTCAGAGGAGAAAGGTGCTGGGGGAATAGACCACAGGAAAGTGAGCTGCAGATTTTTTTTGGGGGGGGGGTGTTGAACGGACACCTTGTTCACCCTCTTTTGTTCCAACAACCAGACTCCCCGTCCCCTGCTTTGTGCCTGATTGGGTCAGACCCAGCTTTAAGGCCCCTCGACCTCAGCCCTGACTCC
The DNA here is from genome assembly GCF_027244095.1 of Hemicordylus capensis. Classification (NCBI taxonomy): domain Eukaryota; kingdom Metazoa; phylum Chordata; class Lepidosauria; order Squamata; family Cordylidae; genus Hemicordylus; species Hemicordylus capensis. The sequence goes on from NC_069663.1 coordinate 32,494,590, forward strand.
CTTCTCTCCCTGCAGAAGAAGGACGTGCGGATGATGCGCTTCATCCAGGAGGTCAACACCACCACCCGCTCCTGCTCTCTCTGGGACCTGGAGGAGGACACCGAATATATTGTGCACGTCCAGTCCATCGGTATCGAAGGCCAGAGCCCGGCCAGCGAGCCCGTCTACTTCAAGACCCTCCGAGAAGCCGAGAAGCTGGCGTCCAAAAACAAAGGCAAGCAGGAGGGGTTCTTAGACGGGCCCGGAGGAGTGACATGCAAAAGAGACAGTGGTGGTGGGGGTGGCAGCGGCACAGCCTGCTCCAGAGGGTGGTGAGGCTTGGGGGGGGTTGGGGGTGGGTGGGGGGGATTTTTAAACGTTAGAACAGCTCTTACATATGCAGACATTAGAACTCAATTACAGGGAACAGTAAGTACGCGATAAATTCAAGTTAGTACATTGGAACCACAGGAGCCTAGATGCAGAAACAAATCAAGATAAGTGCACGGTTAAATATATAGTTACATGCATAGTGATACACAAAAGCCAATTCATATCAAAGAGATCCTATCCACGTTACTTCCGACTTACAGAACCCTTCCAACATAAACCTGCCCCCATCAACTCAAGCATTAGGAAGGGGACGTTCTGCAGTCCCCTTCCACCTTCTCACCCAGTCACAAAAGGGCGTCTGATCCCTCTCATACCAGGCAAGTTCCTTCATCATGAACTTTAATGGCAAGGCTGGGGATTTCCTGGAGCCTCCAGACCAGACTGGAAACACCCATGCCCCATCCCCAACAGGATACCTGCTCTTACTTTTGGTGTTCACCAAGGACAGTCCCTGCTTTCTGGAATCTGTTGCTGGTGCACCAGCCACTGTCCCTGCCTTGTCCCTACGACAGCCTCTTGGGGAGACCTTCAGACCCATCCAGTCCAGCATCCTGTTTCACACAGTGGCCCACCTTGTTCAGTTGTTTTTCACACGAGTCGCATTCTTCAGGATCTCTCTCCCCAGAACCTCTAGGAATGCAGTCTCCAGGTGGGTGGGATGCATCCTGTCTCCTGTTCATCTGCATGCACATTATGCCCAGCACAAACAGCTAGTGGGTGGGGTCCAGTTCCTCAGCAAGGTGCCGTAGTGATGGGGGGCTGGGGCAGTAATTATTGACATGAGCAGGAGTGGCTGGTCCTTATGGGCCGGGCAGAGGTGGGTGGGCAAAGGAGGCACAGCTGCCTCTGCGTCCCAGAGCTCTCTTTGCTTCTTTCCCATTCCACCCCGCCCCTGCATTAATGAGAGCTGTGCTGCCTGCAGGCTGGCCATTCATCAGGTAGAGCTGTGCAGTTAACATAACTGTGCTTGTGGAAGCAGAGGCAACTGTGCCTCCTTTGGTGCCCCCTCCCCCCATGCTCATTAGGACGAGTCGTTCCTGGGTATGAGACGGGGCGTAACTATAATAGGGCAAGGGGAGACAGTTGTCTGGGGGCCCACTGCCTTGGGCCCCCCCCAGAGGCAAGTCACATGACTGACTCCCCCAGCCGCGCACCCGCCCGGGCTTCCTTCAGTTGTATCCATCCTCCGAAATGGATGTGAGTGTTAAGACCTGGAGCTACCAGAACAGCAGGTCCTTCTCTAGTACCATTAAATGAGTTGCATCCTCCATAATTTACAAAACCTTTAAAAAAACAATTTAGGATGATGTGGCACATAGGAGATATAATTTTTACTATGCTTTTTGTTACCACTATTCAGCCTCATTTAAGATTTCTTTGCTTCATGAGCTGAGCTTCAGTTGGGGGGGGTGCATTTTAAAATCTTGTCTCTGGGCCCACGACAACCTTGCTACGCCCCTGGGATGAGAAATGGGTATCCCTATTTTCCTCTGTGAAATATTGAAGTGTATGGCTTTGGTTTGGGGAGGAGATATGGTATTGTCATAGTGAGTATGAATTGTCCCATTTGCTAAGCAGAGTCCACCTTGGTTTGCATTTGGATGGGCTAATACATGTGAGCACCGTAAGATATTCCCCTCAGGGGCCAGGGCTGTAGCTCAATGGAAGAGCATCTGCATGCTTGCATGCGAAGGGTCCCAGGTTAAATCCGTGGCATCTCCCGACAGGGCTGAGAGAGACTCCTGCCTGCAACCTTGAAGAGTCACTGCCAGTCTGTGTAGACCAGGAATTCTCAAGGTTGGGTCCCCAGATGTTATTGGACTTCAACTCCCATGGTCCCCAGCCCCAGTGGCCTTTGGTTAGGGATTATAGGAGTTGAAGTCCAATAACATCTGGGGACCCAACCTTGAGAATCCTTGGTGTAGACAATACTGGGCTAGATGGACCAAGGGTCTAACTCAGTAGAAGGCAGCTTGCTATGTTCCTATGTTGGCTCTTCTGCTTTGGTAATTTGAAATAGGAACATAAGAAGCTGCCATATACTGAGTGTGACCACAGGTCCATCGGCTTGGCAGTGGCTTCTCCAAGGCTGCAGGCGGGAATCTCTCTCATCCCTGTCTTGGAGATGCTGCCAAGAAGGGAACTTGGAACCTTCTGATCTTCCCAGAGCGGCCCCATCACTCCCTAAGGGGTATCTCTTTCAGTGCTCACACATCAAGCCTCCCATTCATATGCAACCAAGGTGGGCTTAGCTAAGGGGACATGTCATACTTGCTGCCACACGACCAGCTCTCTTCCCAATAACATGCCCTCCATGCAATTAGCTGCTTTCCATTTAGGTTCTTCACAAAAGCCACTGCCCACCTAATGGCGCAGTGGGGAAATGACTTGACTAGCAAGCCAGAGGTTGCTGGTTCAAATCCCTGCTGGTATGTTTCTGAGAAACACCTATATTGGGCAGCAGCAATACAGGAAGATGCTGAAAGGCATCATCTCATTTTGTGCAGGAGGAGGCAATGGTCAACCCCTCCTGTATTATTATTATTATTATTATTATTATTATTATTATTATTAATTCGATTTCTATACCGCCCTTCCAAAAATGGCTCAGGGCGGTTTACTCAGAGAAATAAACAAATAAGATTGAACCCTGTCCCCAAAGGGCTCACAATCTAAAAAGAAACACAAGACAGACACCAGCAACAGTCACTGGAGGTACTGTGCTGGGGGTGGAGAGGGCCAGTTACTCTCCCCCTGCTCAATAAAGAGAATCACCACATTAAAAGGTGCCTCTTTGCCAAGTTAGCAGGGGTTAGGGTTAGGGTATTCTACCCAAGACAACCACAGGGCTCTGTGGGCGCTAGGAGTTGACACCGACTCGGTGGCACACTTTACTTTTACTTCTGCTTTTGGTGAGAATCCTGTCTCCACAGGATCCAATCACTATTTGGGGTGTGGGACTAAACCCTACCAATGGGCGGCTCTATTTCCTCAGAACCACAGAAAAATGAACCCTCTTATATCTCCCTAAAACCTCTATTGAAGTTTAGTGCTGCTTTGTGCCACAACTCCGGATAGCGCAATATTCATTTTTTCAGCATTTCCTGGAAACCACAATTTGGGGTGTCTGTTACACCCCTAAAAGAGACAGCATAAAACTTGGGGTTTGTGGCACAAAACAGCACAGAATCAGCACAAACCTCTAGTAGAGGTTTTGAGGAGATCCTCATGGATCTTAAGAGGGAGTATGAAAACATTCATTTTTTCCCAGCATTTCCTGGGAATACTGTCCATTTCACCTCTAAAGGGATTGGCACAAAACTCAGGATTTGTGGCACAAAACAGCACAAAACTAGCACACAACTCTTGTAGAGGTTTTGAAGGGATATGAAGTGTGTGTGTGTGTGTGTGTGTTTCAGAGATGATAGAGCCACAATGGACTCCTTGACACTAGAGGGCACAGACACAAAACCCTGATGAATTTTACCCATTGTTCTAACCAGCTTCCAAGTGGCGGCACCATTTTTATTCCATGGGACCATCCTGAAGCCTAACAGGAGTTGTCTCCTGCCTGAAAAATCTAACAGACACCATATACCGAGAGTAAGCCAAGGGCAAAAGCAGAGCAGATAGCCAGCAAAGCCATTTTCTTATTTATGTGGCTTTGTGAACTTGCAGACTGCATATTCAGACGAGAACCCGTCTGCTTGATCCAGGGCTGAGGTGCACGTGGACTTCACCTGGGCACTTTCCAGATTAGATCCTGCAACGGGGTCACGTTGGATCTCGGAAGTGTGCTTCCGCACTTCCTGTGTTGTGACACCGCAGTCCCGACGCAGACAGCAGGGTGCCGTTCATATTGCCAGTGCCTTCTCTCAAATTTAATTGCTGCGATATAAAGCTAGGACATTGTCAGGGGCATAGCTATAATTGAGTGAAAGGTTTCAAAGAACACAGGCCCCCAGCTCCTGAGGGCCCTCCAGCTCCACCCCTCCCTATTTTCTTCATTATCTCCCTCACTCTGGGGGGCGGCCAGAGATGAGGATGAACACGGGCCCCCTCTCCCCTAGCTACGGCCTTGGACATTGTATATCTGGTGTAAAGAGGTCGCTCTTTTTTCAGGTTGTTAGTTTCTGCAAAAATGCTCCCCCTGCTGTTTACGTTTCGAATACAACTTGCCCAAATGGAGGCATTTTGCTGCTGTTGAGCAGTTAGTCTGGAAAGTGCCTTGGCAATCCCTGTCCCCGCCCTTGAGAGGGAGAAATGGAGCTAACATCCCCTTTTTTCTCTCGCTGCAGATGAGGTGACGATGAAGGAGATGGGGGAGAAGAACCAGCAGCTGCGTGCTGGAGAGGTCCTCATCATTGTGGTGGTCTTGTTCATGTGGGCAGGTCAGTTGGGGACCCTGCATGTGTGCAGAAGGCAGGGCGGCTTGGTTTGGAGCTTTGAACAGATTGGGCTGTGTGCTCAGTGTAGGGTTGGTTGTGTGCTTCTGCTCAGGAAGCAGAAAAGTGCCTCCCTCTTTTTCTTTTTTAATGTCGTGTTATGACCAGTGGTCACAACAATCAACATATTACTTACACAGCCGCGATCGCTCTCACAATGCCTGACATTGTTGGCTGTAGGTGTGGGATTCTCCTGCCCAGTAGTTGCTCATCCTAACGTGCTGAAGGAGGCGCCACACTGCCTGCCTGCCAGTTCTGACAATAAAACCCATGCCTTTAAAATGTTAAATCATAGATCTGCATGGTATGTGCACTCCCAGTTTCCGGTCATGCGAACCCAGACATGTTTGGTGATATTGTCTCAAGCTGACAGTTATTGGTTTGTTTGGCACATTTCTAAACTGCCCAAAATATGTGCCTCGTGATGGTTTACACAAAAATTAAAACAATATAGCTTCAATTAAAAACAATTAAACATACTTTAAAATAACAATAGCAGCAATAAATTGAACTCACGGGTCACCAAAGGCTGACCCAGCATTAACAGCTGTGCTGCCTGCAGGCTGCCCATAGCTGCACAGCAATACTTGATGACTGGTCAGCCTGCAGGCAGTGCACAGGGCAGGAGAGAGAGGAGCAAATGGAGCTCCAGAATGGGGAAGCAGCTGTGCCTTTTGTGGTGCGCTCACACACGCACACACACAGCTCTTTAGGACAAGCCGCTCCTGCATGGATCTGATTGGGAGAACTGTTCAGTTCAGACTCCACCTTCTTGATTTCAGCATCCATTTTGAACAAAAAAGTTTCTAGTCCTTATGAGATACACCTGAAAGTGTGCAGGAAAAATGCTTGTTCAAACTTCAGGGAAATCAATTTCAGGTGAACAAAAAGGGATGGAGCTCAGAGGCCTTTGGAAGCAACTGGCCATGACTAACAAAAGCAAAATAGAGTATGTAAAAAGGCAAAAATGTCAGAATAAAGTATGTAAAAATCAACAACACTATGCATCGCAGTACCCAACTTTGCTTGGTGCAGTCTATAACATTATGCATGGTGTGGGGAGAGTGGACAGAGATAAATAAAAGTGGACAGAGATAAACAGACAAATTCATGGAGGGCAGGTCTATCAATGGCTACTAGTCTGGTGGCTATAGGCCACCCTTGGTCTCAGAGGCAAGATGCCTCTAAATACCAGTTGCAGGGGAGCAACAGCAGGAGAGAAGGCAGGGCCCCCCGCTCACCTCTTGCCTGGTGGGTATCTGGTGGGCCACCATGGGAAACAGGATGCTGGACTGGAGAGGCCTTGGGCCTGATCCAGCATGGCTGTTCTTATGTTCTTACCTGGGCACAGAATTTTAAAGTGTTCAGTGTGGCTTATACTCTTGCCAGTTTTGTCCTGTCTTCAGTGCTGTGTCCTGGGTTAGAATGGACAGCTTAGGAACTGAAATAAAGAGGTCTAAAGCACCCACCTCCTTGTATGACCCTCAATGCCAAATCCCTCCTTGCCCCACCCAATGTCCGCAAATCACCCACCAACCTTCCTGTCATGTACCTTGGCCAATATTCCAGGAAACCCCAAACTCACAAGTCAAGAGGAAATTGGCATCTCTCTTCTCCCTTGAAAAGCCTCTCTGGTACTCAGTATTAATGAGAGACCGATTCCACCGCTGTTAAAATAATAGAACTGTTAGAAGAATAAATGGCCTGAAGCGTCAGAGCATAAAACAGTGGGGTGGCAATAAACCACAATCTTCTTAAAATCGGTTACTGGGAAACAGCAAATAAAAAAAGCGGGGGGACGGGAGCATGAAGAGGAAACTTTTCCTAAAAGCATCATTGCCCCTACTAGGATATTGATGTGATTAATGAAAGCACTAGAAAGGGGTGGCCAGCCCATGAGGAGACAAGACCCAACTTCCCTCCCTGCCTGTGATGCTATTTCAGGTAAGGACTGGGGCAGAGCAAGGTCCGGGAATCCAAGGCTAGCTCCTGAGTTCAAGATTCCTTGCAAGAAAGTTGTGTATTTGTTGCACACCCAGGCCCCAATAACGACCGGATATGAATAAATTGGAAGAACTGGGGCCACTTTATTGATTAAATTCACAGAAATAACCTGCAACAAGAAACATACTAAATAGAGTGTGGGTACCCACATGTAGCCACCTAATGGTGCAGCGGGGAAATGACTTGATTATCACGCCAGAGGTTGCCGGTTTGAATCTCTGATGGTATGTTTCCCAGACTATGGGAAATGCCCATATTGGGCAGCAGCAATATAAGAAGATGCTAAAAGGCATCATCTCACACTGCGCAGGAGGAGGCAATGGTCAGCGCCTCCTGTGTTCTACCAAAGACAACCACAGGGCTCTGTGGGCACCAGGAATCAACCCCGACTTGATGGCACACTTTACCTTTACCTCTGCTTTTGGTGAGCATCCTGTCTCCACAGGATCCAAGGTATTTGAATAATCTGGAAAAATGATCCACTCACAGAGAATCATAAACACACACACCCCTCTGCAACCAAGTGAGTTGCATAGGGTTGCCAACATTTCATTGCCAGAATGAGGGACACAAGTTTGTGGGGGCTGGCTGTGGGGGACTGGGAGGTGAATGCAGTGGTAATCAAGAGACTGAGTCTCATTCATTCATTCATTCATTCATTCATTTGATTTCTATACTGCCCTTCCAAAAATGGCTCAGGGTGGTTTACACAGAGAAATAATAAACAAATAAGATGGCTCCCTGTCCCCAAAGGGCTCATAATCTAAAAAGAACCATAAGATAGACACCAGCAACAGTCACTGGAGGGATGCTGTGCTGGGATGGATAGGGCCAGTGACTCTCCCCCTGCTAAATGAAGAGAATCACCACGTTAAAAGGTGCCTTTTTGCTAAGTTAGCAGGGGTTGATGTATATGTATATGTATATGTATATGTATATGTATATGTATATGTATATGTATATGTATATGTATATGTATATGTATATACATTGATGTATATGTAATCAAATTATGTGCTATTGAATAAATGAGGGAGAAATGCTGTCCCTCTAGGGACCAACATTTCATCTCTGAAATGAGGGACATCCTGCGTCATGAGGGACAGTTGGCAACCCTAGACCATTGCACTAGAAGAAAATCACCACCCTAATCCAGCAGCAAGAACTGCTTGGGGTAATCAAACTCACCTTCTCCCCTTACCAATGTATCTGTTCGTGGCTCATTCCAAAAATGCGAAGGCAACCATTTTTACATTCAGTTTTGCCATCTCCTAACGCTTCTTTGTTTTATATTCTAAAGCCCCTCTTATGGTGCGGCTTCCCACTTCGCGTGCCCCTGCCATTAAAAGCAGACCTGGTGGCCCCAGTCAAACCAGTCTCGGCTTGCCTGGCTGGGACCTGCCGAGCACAGACAGAGCGCCTGGGAAATGTGGCTTGAGCTGCTTGGCTTTCTCTGTACAGCTCCACTCGACAGCTGCTTTTGCTGCTTCAACAGCATGAAACATTTATGAAAGCAGCAAAGCTCTCCCCGGTGAGGTTTGGAATTGCTTTAGCTGGAGGCTGGGAAAGTGCAGGGCCGGGGAGGGCAGGAGGAGCGCGGAGAGGCACGCAAGACAGCAAGCGATGTCCTTGACATCCTTCTCTGGGGGATATGTGCCTCGCCTCCCCTCTAGCCTTCTCTCTCCCAAGTCAAGGACTGCCTGGTGTATTTGAGATGCTTTGTGCACAGAGCTGTGCTTTTTAATGCGAGCTGCACCCATCAGAGTAGGAAGTGGTGTGGTTAAGAAGGGGCCAGGGCCACACACCTGCTGCAGGTATGGACAGTCAGTTTTCCTGAGGGGCTGTTTTTAAAGAGAGGAGAGGAGGAGAGAGGCTGTATTTACCTGAATCCAGAGCTAGATTCCCCCACCCCACCCAGGGGATTTTTCATGTTAGAAATCAGCAGACCATCTTAAATCCTGGGTCTTCTTCCTCCTGGGTAAATAAGGGTATAACCTGTATTTAACCTCTATTTTTTCAAGAGGCTCTTGTATCTTGTATTCAGAGTCATCTTGCATTTGGATAAATACCATATTTTTAAAAAATCTGTGTTTTAAAATAAATTGTTTGTTTGTTTTTTGTTAGCCAACCTGAGCCTAAGCAGACATCATAATCCTATGTATATGTTTTTATTTTAAAATATTTTTGACCCTCATTCAAGGTGGTCAACAAGCAAAACTAATACAAAACAGCTCATTAAAAATATCACAATAAATTAAGCAATGGAAAGGCAGCTAAAATCAGGCCACAGTTCATGGGTGAAAACCCAACCACCCAACCACCACTACCCACCAGCGAGGCGTCTGCCTACCATGTTTATATCTCATCCAGCAGGGAGCTCAGGGCAGTTGACATGGGGTGGCCACAGGGTCAGGCCTAGACCTCCTTAGCTTCAGCCATGGGGCTGTATCATATGCCCTCAGACTAGGCTCTGGGACATACTGCCATGAGCAACCTAAAAACTACCAAATGTATGGCTTGTGACCTATGACTTGGCAGGATAAAGTCCAGAATGCATAATTATCTCTCTGTCCTGTCCTATCTATCTATCCATCCATCCATTCATCCATCCACTGACACACCGTCATCTATTTTAATGTCCCCATCCCTGTGAAACCTCCCACTTATCATTTGCTGATGGTGTTGTTCCAATTCCCTCCTGGATGCTAGAATTGGGCATTGGGCATTGCATCTTCCAAATGAGCCAATAGGAGTGGGTTCTGGAGCTGACCACGCTCACCTCCTCAAAGGTGTTCCCCTAATGGAAGAAGGAATCTGGATACCAGGGTAGTGAAAGAGCCCAGCTGGCCGGCCTCCTCCTGGGTTCCCCCTCCTCACCTACTACAGGCAGGGAGGTGGGAGGGGGTGCCCTCTTTTCCTTTGCCCACCTGGGCTCCTCCAACCCTCCCCACCTCCCTGCAGGGAGACCGCTTGCTTACTCAGGCACACGGAAGGAAGCTCGGCACTCTGAGTCCGGTCTCTTTCATTTGTCACTACCGGTGCCCCAGCTTGATTCCTCACAGCCTACGTGAAGAAGCACGGGAGTTTCCCTCTCTCCTCCCCCCCCCCGCCATCCTTGTGTGGGTTTCCACTTGCATGCATTCCCCACTAAGCCAGCATCTGCTTCTTGCTCTCAAGCAGGTGCCGATCGGCGCTCAGCCACTGGCACCAGGGTGGCCCTCCTTAAGCAGCCTCCAGGAAGTTGGGGGCCGCCCCCCACCTCTCCTGACTGGCCTGCTGCTCTTCCAGACGTTGGGGCACCCTTTAGTTATAGGAGCACCTGTTCTCTCACCTCTCCACATGCACTGCCTTCCTTTTTCTCTGTTCTTAAGAGGTTGGTGGCTCCCTGTCTCTCAAGAAGTAGCGGCTCATCCCAACGAGCTGGGGGGGGGGGGCGCCAAAGGAAGCGCAGCTGCCTCTTCCTCCCAGCCGCAGCTCAGGGGGCTCCTCTCTCTCCCACCCCGCCCGAGAGCTGTGCGGCCTTCAGGCTTGTCATTCATCAGGTAGAGCTACGCAGTTAACCATGCAGCTCGACCTGACGAATGGCCAGCCTGCAGGCAGTGAGGCTCATGGGTGGGGTGGGAGAAAGAGGAGCAACCTAAGCTGCTGCCAGGAAACAGAGACAACTGTGCCTCTTTTGGCGCCCCCCTGCTCCCCCCCCCACCAGGAGGCCAGGAGGTCGTTTATTTGGTGTGTCCTAAAGAAGTTCCTGTTATTGCCTTTAATTTGCTGATAATCAAACTTAGCAAGGATGACCTGAGTTTTGGAGGGCAGGTCTATCAATGGCTACTAGTCTGGTGGCTGTGGGCCACCTGCAGCCTCAGAGGCAAGAGGCCTCCAAATCCCAGTTGCAGGGGAGCAGCAGCAGGAGAGAGGGCATGTCCTCACCTCTTGCCTGTGGGCTTTTCAGAGGCACCTGCTGGGCCACTGTGGGAAGCAGGATGCTAGACTAGATGGGGCTCCTTGGGCCTGATCCAGCAGGGCTGTTCTGATGTTCTAGCTTCAAGGTCGTGAACCAGTCCCCTCCATTCATAGCAGCTCTAGCACACCGAGTTATTTTGTTTTTTAAACCGACTTGGTTAATGGGGATGATTCATGTTATTTATTCATGCATTTCATATTTGCACAGTGCCCTCAATATATGAATTTGACAAATATTTTATACTAGTAATTTGAAGCCCGTTATAATAACGGGCGCTAGCCCATGTATTTCCCCCCGCCGACGACGACGACGACCGGCCACGCACTCTCCCAGCTGCTTTTTCATCCAAACCGCCCCGCCCCCCATGTTTAAGGGCCAAATCGGCCCATGCACTTACCCCCGCCCTCCGCAGTGCAGAGAAAAGGGGCCTGACGGGGCCAGGGCGCCGCCGCCTCGCCCATACTTCCGCGGCAGCGGCCACCGCCATCGGGGCCAGTCGGCCCGCCGCGGCCGCCGCTGCCTCACCCACACTCATTGTCACCGTGGCGGTGGTGGCCACCATCGGGGCCAGTCGCCCCGCCGCAGCCACCGTCACCTCTGTCTGAGGCCGCGGCTCTGCCGCCGCCTCGCCAGCATTCTGCTCCCGTTGGCAGCGGCCGCTTCTCCTAGGCCACCACTTCTCGGGCTCCAACATGTCCGCCGGAGTCTGGGCAGCCGTGTCTTTTTGGGCCGATCTGGGCATGCGCTCTGCGCATGCCCAGAATGGCCCAAAAAGACACGGGCAGCACGGCCACACGCTTAAGGCTTTTATGGTATAGGATACTTTTTCCCCCAACAAGAGTTCCCAAAGCGGTTTACCTAGATATAAATAAGTAACGAAAGATGGCTCCCTGTCCTCAAAGGGCTCACAGTCTAAAAAAGAAAGATAAGATAGACACCAGCTGCAGCCACTGGAGGGAAGCTGTGCTGGGGACGGAGAGGGCCAGTCGCTCTCCCCTGCTCAATAAAGAGAAGCCCCACTGTAGAAAGGTGCCTCTGTGCTCCGTTTGCAGGGGTGCTTTTCAGAGAAAAGCAAAGAAGGATGGTCCCCCTGCCCCAAGAAGCTTAGAATGACCGTGAGGAACAAAACAGAGGGAAAGATGGAAAGTGACAGGCAAGGTCGCAACAGGACCATGGCACGTGCCTGGGCTCAATGTCGGTTTGTGGCACGGCGTGATCTGGCCCCTTTTCCTTCTGGGTTGCTCTCCTTGCCCAGAAGAACTTGGCCCCACACAGGGAGCTGTGTCAGGCCCACACTGCCCGGCTTGTGTCTTCTTGGAGCTGCCTGGGGCACCACCACCACCTCCCCCTGGCGTGACCTGCTCTGCTCTCTCTCTTCCCCTCAGGGGTGATTGTCCTGTTCTGCAGGCAATACGACATCATCAAGGACAACGAGCCAAACAACAACAAGGAGAAAGCCAAGAGCACGTCCGAAAACAGCACCCCCGAGCACCAGAGTGGGGGGCTCCTGCGCAGCAAGGTGAGGAGGGGGCCGGGCTGGCTGCGGGGAGGGGAGTCGAGGCCACCCACCATCTCCAGATGCAGCCTTGGGCCTGATGGAAGCCGGACACCCATGACGCGGTGGTGGTTCTGCTTTATGCACATATTGCATTTCAACAGAAAAGTCCCCAGAGCAGTTTACGGAGGGAGGGAGGGAATGGAAAAGGCTCCGGGTAGATCCAGGCTCTGGGAGGGATGCCCAGGGACAGGGACAGCTGTTGCTCTTGCACTGCGATACCAGAAAGCCCCTGTTTTGAGCAGCGTTTCGGCGGCGTTGATCCATCTCCTCCTAACAACTCCCGATAAAGGAGGGCTGGGGAATTGTATAGATCTCCCCGTTGCAAGTCCATGTCAGACCAGAGAAGCAGATATCATGCCAGCCCCTTTGTTTGTCTACATTTATTTACCCTGTTAAACAGTTTGCATGAATCAGTGCTTGCCAGCCTTTGAACCGGAACGTGGGGAGGGAGGTGGAGACCATGGCTGAGCTCTGGGTAAAAGAGGTGCATGGGATGCTGCCATCTTCTGAGTCAGACCATTGATCCACGGAACTCATGTTATCTCCACTGACCAGCAGCAGCTCTCCAGAGTTTCAGGCAGAGTTTCAGCTATGAATCCATCCACGTGCAACCCCAAGAGTGAATGTTTCCCACTGACTCTCTATAAGTAGTCATGAGAGACAAAAGACTTGGCTTTTACGGCTGCAGTGAAAGCGCAACATTCAGGAAAGCAGCCTGGAATACCGGTGAGGGGGCAGACCGACACAGGACACCCACACACCCCAGTTACACCCCAAAATTCCAAGTTTCACCTGGATTTTAAGCATCTCATCCAGCTTGCTTAGCCCACCCAGATTCTCCCAGATTCCAGCTTTCTCTTCTTTTTTTTAAAGCCAAGCTCTAGCCCTTGTAGAAGCGGAGTTATGGAGCAAAACATGCAGTCACTCTTCTGCCCAGAAATTATTTTCCAGCCAATTTACATAATATGCAAATTAGGCACCCACATTTGGAAAGCCAGAAAATGGCAACCCTAGGCATGCCTCTAGCCCCAACCTTGGACCCCCCAGATGTGGCTGGACTACAACTGCCACCACCCCCAACCACAATGGTATTTAGCGATTGTGGCTTGGGATGATGGGAACTGTAGTCCAACAACCTCTGGGGGGGGGCAAGGTTGTGAGCATCTACTGCATCCAGTCATCCGTCTTTAATCCCCCTCTGCTCCAAACGTCGTGATGAGGCTCCTGTCTTTCCCTGACCCAGTAGACTCTCCTCCTTGCCAGCCACAATCTTGTCAGCGTTAGACAGGTCTGCTCCACATTCTGCAAACTCTGCAGTCTTAGGAATTAGGCACACTTTGGTGCCATTCCCCTTCGTCTCTAGCAAAAGCCATGTCAGGACGCACACAGAAGAGCTCCACCGCACTGGGCAACCCTCCAGGTCTCCACTGAGTGACTCATGGAGATGATTTAGAAGTGGCAGCGGCAGGGGCTGCAGCTCCGAGGGACATCACTTGCTTTGCATGCAGGAGGTCCCAGGCTGAAACCCGGAGAGACTCCTGTCTGAAGCCTGGGAGAGCCACAGCCAGGCCGTGCATAGAATCCTGAGCTAGGCAGACCAAATGGCCATGGAATGCATGGAGTTTCTGAATGCATGGAATTCCCATAGCCATTGGCCGGAATTTTCCATGGCCATGGCCGGAATGGATGGAATTCCCATGGCCATTGGGGAAGACCCAGTGCATTTCCTTTCGTTCCTTTTAGGATGAGGCTGTAACTCAGTGGAAGAGCATCTGCTTTGCTTGCAGAAGGTTCCTGGTTCAATCCCAGTCAGTGTACAGAATCTTCATTGTAAGGCCCAGGAGCCAGTGGCAGCCCCCATCCGCCCTAGGTTTCCTAACTAATTCTTGATTGGGCTTGTGTATATGCATGGTACAATCCCCCCAAGCTCCATGCGGAGGCAACCATTCCAACTCTGCCGGGCTGTGCCTTGCCCAGAGTTCCTTGAAGGGGAACTCCTTCAAGTTCCATGCCCCTGCGCCACCTTGGAAGGTGTGCAGGGAATGCTGGGAAGGGTTGTCCTTCCCAGCTCTTTCCTCCTCGAGCTCTGGAGAGAAGGTTCCAGCCTCCACCTCTCGTAAAGGGCCCTCCCAGCGCTGAGAAAGGCACGGCACTGTGCAGAGGTCAGCACGAGAGAGATGGCTCCCACCACGAAGGGGTTTTGCCAAATAGCCCCCCCCCCCCGATTAAAAAACAGGGAAAGGTCACTGATGTAAACAGAAAAGAGCTAAATGGACCAAGAGGCTGACTTAGTAGGAGGCATCTTCCCATGTCAGGCCACAGCAGGGCTGCAAGGAAATTGAAATGGGGAAACAAACATGGAGGTTCGGTGGCAGGATGGGCCCCAAAAAGTAGGTTTGGGGGGGCCTCATAGCTGGGTGGTCCAGGTACCCAAATTACCTAGTTGCGCCCCTGACTGGGAGGGCCAGGTAGGGCCAAGGTGGGCTCATGGATGAAAATCAAAACAGATGCCAGGGCCCTCTCTAAGGTAGCCAGGTCCCGATGGTGAAAAAAGTCGATTTCTATCACCCATAAAGTGGAAATAGAAGACACTTTTCACCCCCCAAAAGGATAAAAAAAGTCTCCACTTTGCATAAAATTTGCATGTGTTTATTGGTGGTCTATATCAGGGATTCTCAACGTTGGGTCCCCAGATTGGACTGCTGTGTCCGATCCAATCCAATCTTTATTACGGTCATAGATACAAACAAACAAACAAACAAACAAAGCAAGCAAGCAAGCAAGCTAGTTAGCTAACTGCTAGCTTCTGACTGCTACCACCACATGGAGGGAGGAGAGCTGGTCTGCTAAGCAGGGTCCACCCTGCTTGCATATGAATGGGAGACTAGAAGTGTGAGCACTGTGAGATATTCCCCCCTTAGGGGATGGAGCCGCTCTGGGAAGAGCAGAAGGTTCCACGTTCCCTCCCTGGCAGCATCTCCAAGATAGGGCTGAGAGAGATTCCTGCCTGCAACCTTGGAGAAGCTGCTGCCAGTCTGTGAAGACAATGCTGAGCAAGATGGACCAGTGGCCTGACTCAGGATATGGCAGCTTCCTGTGTTCCAAGCGGCACCTGCCAGACACACCTATCTGTGCTCCTGCATCACGAGGCTCTGCAGCCTGCCACTGAAGCAGAGCCTCCCTTCTGGCTTCCCCACTGGATGGATGGTCAGTAGGAAGAGGAAAGAGAAGGAGGAGGAGAAGCTGCTCAGGAGAGCAAAGAGTTCTGAGCCAACAAAAAGTTCCAGCTGCTCCACAGAACTTCGGACACTCACAACATATGCAAAAAAGTCGTTTGGTCTCCAAAATAGTCTCACGTCCTCTATAGAAGTCCCTAGTTGACAGCAACCCTAGCACTCTCCCCTAATTGTATCAGTCAAATAAAACTCACACAATTAAATGTTCACATCTGTGGACCCAAAGCTGCGAATCCAGTCCTTGAAAAATCCCGTTGGTGGGCTCCTGAATCCGCACCCCACCTTCCAGGTCCCATTTTGCTCTCCGCTGGGCTCTGCATGTCTTCTGCCCAGGAATTCCAAACATGCATCTTCCCCATTGCCCCCTCTTCAACTTTACCATGGCTAGCTTAAGGCCAGTGTGTGCTTCTTCCTCTGTACTATGGAGCACAATGGGTGTAAAATACCTCCCAAACCAGATTTGGGGTGACCTCTTACCCCACCGTAGGGACCAAGCTGTTTAATGCCAGTTTCCCTTCCATCCCTAGTTCTAAATTTCCCACCTGGGTTGCAATTTCTCAACCCTTTCTGACCCTCTGGATTCCTTTCTCTCTCTCTCTCTTTCTCTCCTAGTTTCCAAAAAACAAGCCCTCGGTGAATATCATTGAAGCATGACAGCCTGGTGGATGGACTGGATTTCTCTCTCTCTCTCCCTCGCCCGCCTTCCCTCCCTCCCAGATTTGGCAACTGGGGTGGTGAAATGTTGCCAGAGCTTTTTGGAAAGAGTCCGGCTCAGCGGCAGATGGAAGGCAGGAGCCTCTCTCTAGTCTTGTCCTGTGGCAAGAAAATAAAGGCGAGGAGCCCCAAACTCAACCCAATGTGGACAGAAAGAGAAAGACTGCAAGGACAGTCCTGAGAAGGGACCCTTTCTGTGAAAGCTGTCCGTTTGGCAGCCGGGGCGAGTCTGAAAGATGCCACGATGAGGAGATGCCACACACCCACAATTGCTCCTGTGTTGGTGGTGAGACTGGTAGGGGTGGTGTCCTTCACCTTGACCAACCCTGTCTTGCCCCTTGTCTCTTGGGAAATGTCCCACCTCATTGCTGATTTGCTCCCCTCTGACCACGGCTTGCTTTCAAGTAGGAGTCGCCAACATGGACTCTGGACACGGCTGCCTCCGTTTCTCCTCTTTGTGACCATGCTGGAGAACACTCTCCCGTTTGACCACCGAGCGAGCAAACCCACAGCATTGGCTGTAACTTCCATGCAGAAGAGGTCTCGCAGTTTGCATTTTTAAGAACAAGCAAATGTCTGCAAGCCTTACATGTTTCTTTAAAAAAATGAAAGCACACATGGCGTTTCCACCGGGGCCTTCGGGACTCCACTAGCTGCTTCTTTGGGGTAATTCTGAGCAGTTCCATGTTTCTTGTTTTGCTCCCAGGTTTAGTGTATTGTGTGTTGTTTTCCCTGCTGGATAATCGACCCTCAAACTTGTATCAGGTTTATACCACTTCAACTGTCAAGACTTCTCCCAAAGAATCCTGGGAATTTTAGTTTGGTGAGATGCTGAGAAGGAGAACAAGGTAAGACCCTGGTTGCTGGATCAGGCCAAAGGTCCATCTGCTTCAACATCCTGTGACCAGCAATGGCCAGCCAGATGCATGAAGGCCATGCCCCTTCCACGGCCATCTGTCTGCAGGATCTGGTTCTCAGAGAGACCCAGAGGTTTGTGATAGGTTAGATAGACCTCTCCTCCGTGATTTTTCTCTAATCTAGGAGTACTCAAGATGGTGTCCTCAGATGTTGTTGGACTATAAATCCCATCAAAGGCCATCATGGCTGGGGATGATGGGACTTGTAGTCCACCAACATCTGGGGAACCAAACTTGAGCGCCCCTTCCTCACACCCTTTTTAATTCCAGTGGCCATCACTAAAAGGCCATGAGAACCATAAATTCTACTGTGTGGAGAAATCTTTCCTTTTGCCTGTCCTCCAGTCTTTCTTTGGTGCTTTCAATTAATTTCATTGGACATCCCCCAGTTCTAGAATTTTGAGAGAGGGCAAGAAATTCTGTGCAATGATCAGCAGCCCTGCCCACAGCAATTACAATTCCCAGTTCCCTGGAAAGAAGGAATGGCTGTTAAACCAGTACAAATACTCCCTTACAGATTACGATTTCTTTCCACTATTTCTCAGCAAGGAATTTTATGTGATTCACCCACAGTGTGCCAAATGGCTGCGCTGGGATCCGTGGAGAGGCAGCTATGTGGTGCTACCCCCTGCCCCCACCACATAATCCCAGAAACATTTGCTGGGCTGAGTTTTCCCTGTCCCTAGGAACGTCAGGCACATGAGAGACCCATGGAGCAGACTAGAGGAAGAAAAATGTCTCAAGTAGATTATCTCTCAAATTGACCTGCCAAAGGTTCGAACAAATGCATTGCTTAACTCATTGTCATTTTTAGACGCTGTTGGAGTCACAAGTGTTTTGGAACAGAAGAGTATAAAAGAGTGGGTTTTTTGGTCCAATTAACCTCATTGTTTTGCAGTGTCCCTCAACGGGGCTTATTATTTCTTTCATGGTTTGTTTGTTTTTTAAATGCCTTAAAATGAACTTCTACAAAAAATCAAAATGTGAGGGGCAGAATACTTAGTTCATGGATTTGTTCTCCACCATTCCTCTCTCAAAGCAGCCTTCACAACCACCCTGTGAGGTAGGTTAGGCTGAGAGATTGTGACTGGCCCAGTGCCAGCCAGTGAGCATCATGACCAAGTGAGGATTTGAAGGAGGGGGTTTCCCACACCCAAAGTCATGGCCCTTTGAATTGTGAGGACTCCTTGTAGCTCAAGTTGGATGAAAATTTGCTGCTGCAGCTCAGCTCGCGCCCCCCCCCCCCACGCCCATTGCCAATGCAGGTGGATTGGTGGCGGGGGGCGGGGGTGGAATCCAGCAGGATGTGCCATCCGTGTAAGATACCCCCAAATGCCTCTCTCACTTCCATAGTTAGTTAATCAAGCCACCAGGTCTCTGTCCGAGCCTTTCCTCCATCTTCTGTCAAGGCGGTGGAAGGAGCAGGCCATCTTCTCCAGTTAATGAGCATTTCATGGTTGAATGCTGACTGTCTCTGTGAGTGACGGCGCTTTGGAGGGTGTGAATGGAGGAGGTGTTCCTTCACCAGGAGGAAGATTAATTCTTTGTGCTTCAACATTCAGCATCTAGATTTATTCATATTGCTCCAGTCCCCAGAAAACCATCCCATCCCTACTGGAAAAGGAGGCAGGCTTCTAACTGCTCCTTCTAGATGCCAAGATGGGTTGCCACATTTCTTTTCCTAGCCCTGCTCCTATGCCCTCATGAGCAGCTCAACAGAAATTTAACAAGGGAAACTTTGTGTGTGTGTGTGTGTGTTTGTTTGGCATGGAGATAAAACAATGGGGAAAATGTCACCGTTCACTGCTAAAGAACTGTATCACTCAATTTCTTCATGTTAGGCTCCTCCTAAAGGCAACAGAGAGGGGCCAGTTAAAAAAGGGTGGCAACTAGAATGAAGAGATCTCTAGTTCAAATCCAGTCTCAGCCATGAACTCATCACGGGTGGCCTTAGCTGAGCCCCGTCTTCGGAACTCCCCTCCCTGCCTTACAGGGTCATCGTTAGAAGAGAAAGTGCTTGGATCGCTCTAAAGCAAAAGTACCCAACCGTACTGATGGTCACTGTGGCTAGGGGTGATGGGAGTTGTAGTACTGCATCTGGGGACCGAAGGTTGGGAACTGCTGCCATGAAGCGCTGTACACTGAACCAAGTCATATTATTAGTTGGGGTGTCTCCCTGATGACCTCAAAGACCCCTCTTATGGACACTCACTGGCAGAATTTTCCTTTCCTCCCCCCCCCCTCATTATTTCCCTCCCATCTCTGCAGCCTTTTGGATCAGGAGCGGGCAGCCACTCACATCTGCAGGTGGAGAACCCGGCTGCTTCTGTCTGTGACATTGCTAACATTAGGTGCCTGTTCAAAAGACACACACACACACACACACACACACACACCATTCACAGGGGACTGAAACAGCGTCTCAAGCTTTAAACGCAAGTGCTAATCAACCCACTGTTCAGCCAGAGCCCTTGGGTCAGGTTTTGAACGAGGTGGCACCAGCAAGCAAGACCCAAGGTCAGGTCACCATCATTCACAAGAGTTGCACAAGAACCCCAAAGGCGGCATTCTCGGCCTCAGTCACTCCCTTTGATTCTCGCCTGGGAGGAAACGGGCTGGGGGCAGATGGTCTGCCTTGGGGGCGGGGAGGAAAGGGTTGTGAGCTGTGATAACAGTTTGAGCAATAAACCACGTTTTTAAATGTACAAATGTTTCCTGGATCTGAATTTAACAGGTTGCTTGTTCTCAGTCTGGCCTTGGAGTGTCAGATAATGTGTCAGCAGAAGTGCACCGAGGTAATTGGGGAGCTTAATTTTGGACTTTAAGGCTGCCTGCCCATCCCGCTTGCTGGAGCGCCCCCCCCCACTGTAAGTTAAGCATCATCCCCCTACGCACACCCACACAGGGGCGTAGCTAGGGGAGGGGGGGCCGTGTTCATCCCTCTTTCTGGCAGCCCCCCCAGACTGAGGGAGATAATGAAGAAAATAGGGAGGGGTGGAGCTGGAGGGCCCTCTTTCGTTCAGTTATAGCTACGCCCCTGCACACCCACACCCATGACAAACACAATATTTTTAACACAGGGGTTCTTGAGGGCACAATCAGCAACTGAACTCACAAGAATGTAAGAATATAAGACAGGTATATTTATGCACATATGCAGCAGGAGAAACATTTCCACACACAACTTAACAGATCCCCATCCCGCATCTTTCTTTCCCCACTTTCCCCCTCGGTCTCTAAAGCACCCAGCTCAGGTCACAATCACACCTGGCCGCCCGGCACAGTGCAGACTAGCGGTGACCACACCACCCAGGAGAGACTAAAGAGGATTTGTGGGGCTCCAGGAGGTGTGGAGGCCCTGGACCTCAGCCCACAAAACCAGGGGTCAGAGCACCACACTGTGTGTCAGACCTGGGGCAGTGGGGAGGGCTCTCTTTCCCAGGTTTCTAAGGGTTCCTAATCCGGACAGAGGGTGATTCTGTTTGGAGAAGATGTGCCCACAGGACTTGTCCTCCCCAATTCTCAGAGGTTCCCTCACTTATCCCTACATGAAAATGCCACACAGTCATGGAGTTCTTGGGGGCTGAGCTAGCTGGGGATTGGGCTGTAACTAGTCCAGGGCCGTGCATCTGCTTTGTGTTCAGGTGGTCCCAGGTTCCATCCCTGGCAGAATCTCCAGGTAGGACCAGGAAAGATCTTTCTTTCTCTGAAACCCTGGAGAGCTGCTGCCAGCCCATGTAGACAACACTGACCTAGAGGGACCCCACGTGTGAATTGAGTTCAAAAGAACTCAATTCACACTTGGGTTCAATTCACCCTGGGTTCAAAGAAGCCAGGGCCCCCAGCTCCATCCCTCCCTATTTTCTTCATGATCGCCTTCACTGCGTGGGGTCATTGGGGAAAGGGGTGAACACGGCCCCCTCTCCCCTATCTACGCCACTTGACTCAGCCTAAGTCAGCTTCCAGTGTTCCTAGGACCCCAGCAGCATCTCCAGGTAGGCCTGGGGAATGCTCCTTCCTAAAACCCCGGAGGGTTGCTGCAAGTCAGTTTAGACCAGGGGCTTCCACGCTCTTGTACTCCAGATGTTGCGGAACTATTTACTTATTTATGTACTGCCAAAACCTGCGTCTCTGGGCAGTGTACAGTAAAAACAATACAAATTAAACAAAATTAAAATGATTAAAACATTTCAATCATTTTAAAACAAGCACCAAAATATTAAAACTATAAATCTAATTAAAAGCCTGGGTGAACAAATACGTCTCCAGTGCCTTTTAAAAGGTTGCCAGAGATGGGGAGGCTCTTGTTTCAACAGGGAGCATATTCCAAAGCCCAGGGGCAGCAACGGAGAAGGCCCAAGTAGCCCCCAGACGAGCCTGTGGCAACCGTAGACAAACCTCTCCAGATGATCTCAACAGGCAACGGGGTTGATGGTGAAAAAGCCGTTCTCTTAAATACCCAAGGCCTAAGTTGTTTAAGGCTTTATAGGCAATAACCAGCACCTTGTATTTTGTCTGGAAACCTATTGGCAACCAGTGTAGCTCTTTCAACACAACAATAAATTGTAGCCAGGGATGATGGGAGTTGTAGTTCAGCAACATCTGGAGTATCAAAGGTTGGGAACCCTTTAGATCAGGGATTCTCAATGCTGGGTCCCCAGATGTTATTGGACTTCAACTCCCATAATCCCCAACCAAAGGCCACTGGGGCTGGGGATTATGGGAGTTGGGTGCTCAGATGTTATTGGACTTCAACTCCCATAATCCCCAGTGGCCTTTGGTTGGGGATTATGGGAGTTGAAGTCCAATAACATCTGAGGACCCAACGTTGAGAATCCCTGCTTTAGATGGACCAAGGTTCTGACATGCAGCTTTGTATGTGGACATGGCTGATGCTTTCCAGAGCTGCACAGCTAGTGAAGTTGTTTGATTCAGAACTTGGCCCAAGGGTTGGGTGGGGGTGTGTGAATAGCCCAAGTGCCTCTGAGAATACCAGCTCATTTCTCTGGCTCTAGGGGCAGGTACATGTGTGCTGGCCTCCTCTCTCTCTCCTCATTCTAGCAGGGGATTAGAGAGCAAAGTGCACCTGCTTTTTCCATCTTCCGCATCCCTCTTGGCTCCCCACAAGCAGCAGAGGGAAGCTAGGTGGTCTGAGTGCGCAGCATGTGCTACCTGGGCAATATCATTAATTGCCAGCTTTAAAAGAGGTGGCAATCAGTGCCATTAATAAGAGAGGAAACAAATGCAGGCGGAAAGCAATTCCACACTTCAAAGAGAGGAATTTCAAGCTATGAAAAACAGCTGCAGGATCTCTGAAGAGAGAGATCTTTTACAGAGCAATCAGCAGCAGGAACGTCACAAGGATACAGGGGAACAAACGAGGAGTGATGTACGGTAGGGAAAAGATAGTTGAAATACAAACTGTTGCTACATTATTTTAGAAAGGCAAGTAGCACAGATTTTGACAAGGGCAAAACCAGACTGGCCACAACCCCAGATCTGTGCTAAAATTTAGGCTCTGTGTCCATTTGGCAGAGAGCTGCATAACTCTAAAAGAACACTCCACCCTTGGGCTGCTTCCGATGTTTGCAGAGCTTCAGAAGTTCAGGGCGGACTTGCATATTTCATGATCTGGCAGGTGGGGAAGTCAGGCTTTCCACTGGGCAGTTTTCCATTTCAGCTCTTTTAGTAGTTTGTGTCTGTGTGTGTGCAATACAGGTGTTTAGGGAATGTGCCCAGTACCAGAGCAGCAACTGCTACAAACAGAAATCTCCAGATCAGCACTCCAGCTATACCTTTTGCAACTTTGCATTATTACAAACCAGTGGTTAGTTTTCCACCAGGGGAGGCCCCCGCCCAGATAGGTGTCGTGTCTCCAGTGGTGTTCAACACGAACTCTGGCTAGGCACAAAATCACTTGCCACGGCATGTTCCATAGTTCTGCTCTGGTATTAATCAAGTTCAAAGCTGAGCCTATGGGGACTTGAAAGTACTTTGCATATGCTCAGAGGCATTCACACCACTGCTGAGTCCCGGATCAATTAAGGCCTGGTGCAAATTGATTCATAAAGGTAAAATGTGTCGACTCCTGGTGACCACAGAGCCCTGTGGTTGTCTTTGGTAGAACACAGGAGCAGTTTACCATTGCCATCTCCCTCACAGTATGAGATAATGCCTTTCAGCATCTTCCTATATCACTGCTGCTCGAGATAGGTGTTTCCCATGGCCTGGGAAACATACCAGTGGGCATTCGAACTAGCAACCTCTGACTTGCTAATCAAGTCATTTCCCCCACTGCACCATTAGGTGTCTAGCAAACTGATTCATAAGGGACCCCCAAAACAAGATGCTTTCCAACAGAGCATAAGAAAATGTGCATCAATAGCCAAGCAGCTTAACAGACAGCATGCAGTCAGTGGAGATTAATATAGCTAATCTTTTAGTCAGTGGAGAGTAATGCAGCTAAACAAATAAGACATGGGCAGTTGCCGATGAAAACTATCAAGATTTGTAATGGGTTTTTGAAAGAAGCACTTTACTAGTCACTGGATGGTTAACGTTTGGGATAATTTGCCTGCCTTTCTTCCTTAAAAGTGCAAGAATGTCACGGGTCCCTACATCAATGCCCCCCAGGGTCTCCTCCTGTGCAAAGCACTGTGTGTAGATGAATGGCAATCCAAGGCGACAGCTCTGAGCACCAAATTGCACGCTGCCTGGCTTCCCTACCCATGCCCCTCGACTTCTTAGGGGCTGCTCTCGAAAGAGGCACATGCTGCCCTTGCACGCTGGAGGTGGAAAAGCCAGCTCCTGCCCTCCTCAAGATGCAGGGGCATCATCAAGCAGGAGGTCCTGCTGCACAGTGAAATAAGGGCACTGTTCTTCTCTCCTGCAGGATGACCTCCCAATGATACTATGTGGAGGGCTTGATCCATTTCCCCTCTGCTGCCACGAATCCTATCCAAGATCTGCTCCCAGGCCCTTTGGATCACTGTAGGGCTGCCTCATGCCAGGCCTCCCCCGTTTAAAAAACAACAACCCAAAAACATTTCCGCCTTCAAAGCCGTTCAACAACAGCACAGAGCCAAACAGACCTTTCACCACAGTCAAGTGTGTTATGATCTCTGTTGGTAATGACTTCGCAGGAGGACATAAACAGAGCAAAACTGGCTGTTAATCGCTGCATTCCTCCAACATCTGAAAGGCCCATGTGCTCCCCTGGGCAACTCACAGCTGTAATTCAGTTTTAAAGATCTCCACAATGGGTCTACCTTGCAGGAACTGCTTCCTAATAGGGAATTAAGCCTACACCCCATGGGATGGCAAAGGCTTTGCAGAAGCTGTGAGTTCAGTGGCCTGTGCCCTTCACTGGCTCAGCTGCACAGACAGCATTTTCCGGCTTCTCTCTCCATGCAAACTTGCAGGATCCAAAGCAAAAGAGGCAGCACCCAATTCCCCTTCCCTACTCTATGCAGGCTGTTTGCAGAGACTTTCAGAATTGGGGGGATTTTGAATAACAGGCAACAGGAGTTGTGGAACAGAGGGAAGGCATCATAGTCAGCGTATGGCAGGACAAGATGCTCCCTCTATCTAGTCTCTTGAAACTTCTCTTCGATCCCCCTTGTTTTTATTTATTTAACACATTTGTATACCACCTCTTACAGAAGTCTCAAGGCAGCTTACAAAGAAATAAAAACAACCAGAAATTTAAAACCTACATTAAAACATACATAAAAATGCAAATTAAAAACAACAAATCAGTAGAATTCAACCCAAAGCCCGGCTAAAGTGAGGTGTCTTCAACAGTTTTCTAAGAGGTATCAGGGATGGAGCAGCTCTAATCTCAACAGGGAAAGCATTCCACAGCCCCAGGGCAACTCTAGAGAAGGCATGTCTGAGTTGCCACCAGGTAAACTGGCAGCACCCTCTGATTAACCTCCTTTGACTATCTTGATAGGCAATGGGGTTCATAACAAGTAAGGCATTCTCTTGAATACACTGGGCCCACGCCATTAGGGGCTTTATAGGATCCAGTTTGTATTTTGCACCTATTGGCAGCCAGCGTAGTTCTTTCAGAACAGGAGTAAAGGTCTCCTCGGGATGTCCTGGAGACCAACCTTTTCCAAGGATGTTTTCTAACAATCAAGATTTAGAGAGGTTCTCTGCTCAAAAGGCACCATTTCCAGAATAGAGTGGCAAGCAGTTCCTCAGCTGCAAGCCTTGCTCAGTCCCACCATGAGGCCTAGCAGCTTTGAAGTCAAGATTTATGGGGCTCTGGTCAACAGGTTGAATGCAAAAGCAGAGGAGTGTATTGCAGCGGGGTGATCCTCTTGCATTTAGCAGGGGGAGAGCAACTAGCCTGGTCCAACCCCAGCATAGCATCCCTCCAGTGGTGGCCACTGCTGGGGTCTACCTGGTGTTTCTTTTTAGATTATGAGCCCTTTGGGGCCAGGGGGCCAGCTCACGTAGGTTTTATTTACTTTTCTGTATCGGCTGCTTTGAGGACTTTGGCCGAAGAGTGGCATAGAGATCTCCACAGTCGTGGTCATTGCCCTTGCTCCCCAGGCTCATGTTAATTCCACACATTCTCTTACTGGACAGGCTTGAAAGAGCACTCCAGTTCTCTCCATTGCAGGGGAAGCTAGCTAGGCAGCCAGCAGAGCGGACCCAGGCTTGCATTGACACATCTCAGCTCCACGGGGAGAGGCTTGGCAGCCAAGGAGGACCGTTTGAATCTCTGACCCCAGACGGAAGGGATGGCGGGGCTCTCTTCTGTGCCAGCTGCCGGCCCTTGCCAGGAGACTAACAAGGGGGGCCAGAAAAGCCCCAGTTCTCTCGTAAGAATTCAGCTCCTCGATGAAGTCAGCACAGGGCTCTCGCTCTCCCCCAGAAGAATCTGCAGCTGTGGACGCAACCGGCTTGCTCAGACTTCACCAGCAGCTTGCTCTACTCAGGTATCTTGCAGTAGGAGCTGCTCTCTTACCTTTTGCTTTTAAGGGGCACCCCACCAGTGGCTCATTCCTAACCAGAAAGCTGCAGCCTCTGAATGGGAGAGCCCTAGAGAAGGAATTCATTCATTCATTCAGAGTTGTAATATACCGCCCAATCCACAGACTCAGGGCAGTGTACAAAGCAAGAACAGTATCCAAAATTTAATAAAATAAAATAAAGGTTTGAATGGGCAAACACCTGGTGGGAAAAAAATGTCTTCAATAAGGTCTTAAAGGCTGAAAGGGAGGAGGCAGACCGAAATGGGGCGGGGCGGGGCGGGGGAGAAGAGAGTTCCAAAGTGAAGGGGCAGCAATACTATGGACCTCTCTGAGACAGGGACCAAAAAAGAAGATCTCACAGGATGGGACAGGACTGGCTGGGAGAGGCGGTCCTGAAGGTAAACAGGCACTAAGCCCTGAAGGGTTTTAAAAGGTGAGAACCAGCACTTTGAATTGGAACCGGAAGCAAATAGGTAACCAGTGCAAAACTGTAGGAGAGGTGTCACACCACCATATTTTTCAGCGCCCATCAGCAGGTGGGCTGCCGCATTCTGGACCAACTGGAGCTTCTGGGTCATCATCAAAGGCAACCCCAGGTAGAGCGCATGACAGTAATCCAGACGAGAGATGACGAGGGCATGAGTGACCGTTGCCAGGGCCTGCTGGTCAAGATAGGGCGCAACTGGTGGACCAGCCAAAGCTGGGCAAAGGCACCTCTGGAAACGGCCTCCACCTGCTGCTCGAGCAGGAGCCACAAGTCCAAGAGGACCCCCAAGTCGCGGACCACCTCCTTCAGGGGCAACCAGAGGCGTATCTAGGGAAAATAGCGCCTAGGGCAAGCACTGAAATTGCGCCCCCTGTCCAAACATCTGACACTCCTCTTTCAGATAACTTTACCATAATATCAGCTGAAAAATACAAGTCTGAAGGTCACATACAAGTCACATATAAGAATGTGTGTACAGTGACTTATATTATATTAATTTTAAAAAATACTTGTAGCCCATTTGAGGGGCTTCCTAAAGGCCATGGAGGGGTCTACAAAGGTTCCCCCTCCCCCCCGCTGGCCTCTAGGGCCTCACAGGGACCATTTGAGCATGTGCGGTGGCCATTTTTTTTAAAAAATATTTTTTTTTTTAAATGGCCGTTGAAAACAAAATGGCCACTGCGCATGCTCAAATGGCCTCTGTGAGGCCCGGCCTCACTTTTTTAATTAATCATTTTTTTAAATTAATTTTTAAAAATGGTGCCCTTTCAAGTGGTGCCCGGGGCACGTGCCCTGCCTGCCCACCCTAGATACGCCCCTGGGGGCAACACAACTGCGTCCAGGGAGAGACTCAGGCTCAGCAATTGGCCAGATCGAGGAGCAAGCAATAGTAACTCAGTCTTGGAGGGATTAAGTCTGAGCTTGCTTTGGCCCATCCAGACAGCCTCCAGACACGGGGCAAGCACAGAAATGGCATCTCTGGAGTGGCAATATACAGCTGAGTATCACTGGCATATTGATGGAATCTCACTCCAAGCCAACAGATGACCTGCCCCAGTGGTTTCAAGTAGATGTCACCCCTGCTAACTGGGCAAAGAGGCACCTTTTACCGTGGCGATTCTCTTCATTTAGCAGGGGGAGAATAATTGGCCCTCTCCACCCCCAGCACAGCATTCCTCCAGTGACTGTTGCTGGTGTCTATCTGATGTTTATTTTTAGAATGTGAGCCCTTTGGGGACAGGGTTCCATCTTATTTGTTTGTTATTTCTCTGTTTAAACTGCCCTGAGCCATTTTTGGAAGGGCGGTACAGAAATCAAATTAATAATAATAATAATAATAATAATAATAATAATAATATACCCCCAGTGAGGCACTACCTTGGCGTGGTTGTGGGGCTTGTGTGCTCTGAGGAAGGTGAGAGCTATGCCAGAGGTCCAACCATACTGGACAGGTCTCACCAGAGGAGCCAGACAAATAGTGCCTCTCCCATCAACAATATGGTGAGACGTAACTTTAATAAATCTATACCGGATCGGTCGTCGCCCGGGTCAACAAGGACCGCGCCAGGTGCTATAGTCCCTGGACATCTGCTGGCAAGTGGGCAACAGGACTCAGGATCTTCAGTTGAGCAACCAGGGCTGGAGACAGCAAAGTTACTGGAAGAAACGTTGCTTAACCGAAAAAAATATACGAAAAATGCCAACAAGGAAATAATGATCTGCTATTACAAGTCTAGTCCAACTAGAAGAGGTTATTTAAAAAGAATGTACCACATTTGGAAAGAGAAGCATCCAGATACAGAAATAACAGAACAAAGGCTAGCAGAACAGAGAAGATACATAACAAGAAATAAAGTATTCACAGGAGTTGAGCTGGAAGAACTGCAAAGAGCAACACAGGCTCAAGATATGGAAGAAGAATGACCACCAATTGAAGAAGTTGCTCAGGCACAGGTGGAGGAGCTGTTGGAAATCGAGGATGCCACTGTTACTGAACTGTTTCAAAATCAAAACCAGGCAACTGCCCCTTTGCCTTCACCTCAAAAACCCAAATGCCGTTTAACAGAAAAGCAACAAGAACTAAAGCAAAAAATAACTGAGCACATGAACCAAACAACCACCAGGGTTCGACTTCCAGCTCTAAAAACAGTTGCCAAAAAACAACTCGCTCAGGCATTAAAAGATGTCAATGCTGCACTTGCAGAGATAACAACCAATAATTTGCAAGAAACAAACCAACTAATGTACAGTGCAGCAACAATAACAACACAAGAGCTCGGATATCAGATCAGTGGACCTGTAAAAAAAGAAAGCAGTACATCACCTAAATGGAAGATTAGATTAGAAAATAAAATCTCCAGGCTTAGATCAGATGCTAGTAAATTTGAAAGATATGAAAGACAAGAAGCTGAAAAATGAAAACACCAAACAGTATCTGATCCAAAAATACCACCTAGATTCAAGGAAAATTAGAGAAGTCCTGGAAATTATAAAGGAGCAAATAACAACAGTGTCAAAGAAGATTAGCAGGTATGAAGCCAGAATTACACAACACAGGAAGAATCTCCAATTCCAGTCGAATCAGAGACGTTTCTACCAAAACATAGAAGGAGAAACTGCAAGAAACCTAGAAACACCAAATAAAGAAGAAACAGTGCAATTCTGGGGGAAATTATGGGACAATCCAATAGATTATAATAAAAAAGCACGCTGGATGAAAGAGGTCAAAAATGTAACCAACAAATGCAAGATCTTATAATAACACCAGAATTAATAAGTGAAAGAGCAAAGAAAATTAAAAATTGGACTGCTGCAGGCGACGATGAACTGCATGGCTTTTGGCTTAAACACCTAACAAGCCTTCATAAACAACTATCAAAACAGTTCAATCACATTTTGCAAGGAGGTGATATTGAACAATGGCTAACAACTGGGAAAACTCATCTCATCATGAAAGACCCAGCAAAAGGTGCAGTTCCAAGTAATTATAGACTGATAACCTGCCTGCCAACCATGTTCAAATTATTAACTGGAATAATAGCAGATGAAGTCATGCAACACTTATTAACTAACAAACAGCTCCCAGTTGAACAGAAAGGAAATTGCCCGAACACCAGAGGTACAAAAGACCAGCTGCTGATTGACAAAATGATTTTTAAAAACTGCAAGAGAAGAAAAACAAATCTAAGTGTTGCATGGATTGACTACAAGAAAGCCTTCGATTCATTGCCTCACACATGGATACTAAAATGTTTAGAAACAACTGGTGTCAGCAAAAACATTCAGATATTTATTTAAAAAGCAATGAGCATGTGGAGTACACAGTTAACAATCAGTGGCGAGACACTCGGACAGGTTAGCATTAGAAGAGGCATTTTCCAAGGGGACTCACTATCCCCTCTGTTGTTTGTAATCGCCATGACCCCACTTTCACAAATACTAAACAAAACAGGCCTCGGATACCAAACATCTAAAACATCAAGTCAAATCAACCATCTGCTGTACATGGACGATCTGAAGTTGTATGCAAAGTCCCAGTCAGAAATCGAATCACTGCTAAACACTGTCCGTATATTCAGTAGCGATATAGCAATGGAGTTTGGACTAGACAAGTGTGCTGCATTAATAATGAACAGAGGAAAAATAAGAAAAACAGAAGGAATAGAACTGCCCAATGGAAGCAAGATCAAGAACCTGGAAGAGAAAGAACGTTACAAATACTTGGGCATTCTCCAGGCTGATAACATCGCACACACTGAAGTTAAAAGAAAAATTGGAAGTGAATACATTAGGAGAGTTAGAAAAATCCTCAAGTCCAAACTCAATGGCGGGAACACCATACAAGCCATAAACACCTGGGCTATACCTGTTATCAGATACACTGCAGGAATAATAGACTGGACCCAGGCAGAGCTAGAAACGCTAGATCGTAAGACCAGGAAAATCATGACCATCAATCATGCTCTGCACCCCCGCAGTGATGTCAATAGGCTCTACCTCCCTCGCAGCTCAGGTGGAAGAGGAATGCTGCAAGTCCATCAAACAGTAGAGGAGGAGAAAGAGGCCTTGAAGAATATATCAAGGACAGTGAAGAAGATGCACTTCAAATGGTCAATAACGTGAAACTATTCAACACCAATGAAACAAAGCAGGCCTACAAGAAAGAACAAGTCAAGAACCGAGCAGAAAAATGGAAAAAGAAGCCCCTGCATGGTCAATATTTGCACAATATAAGTGGAAAATCAGACATCACCAAGACCTGGCAATGGCTTAAGAATGGTTACTTGAAGAAAGAAACAGAGGGTTTAATACTGGCCGCACAAGAACAGGCACTAAGAACAAATGCAATAAGAGCCAAAGTCGGAAAATCCACAACAAACAGCAAGTGCCGCCTTTGTAAAGAAGCGGATGAAACAGTGGACCACCTAATCAGCTGTTGTAAAAAGATCGCACAGACTGACTACAAACAAAGGCATGACAAGGTAGCAGGGATGATACACTGGAACATCTGCAAAAAATACAAGCTACCTGTAGCCAAAAATTGGTGGGACCATAAAACTGAAAAAGTGGTAGAAAATGAAGATGCAAAAATATTATGGGACTTCCGACTACAAACAGACAAACATCTGCCACACAATACACCAGATATAACTGTAGTCGAGAAGAAAGAAAAACAAGTTAAATAATCGACATAGCTATACCAGGGGATAGCAGAATAGAAGAAAAAGAAATAGAAAAAAATCACCAAATACAAAGATCTACAAATTGAAATTGAAAGGCTGTGGCAGAAAAAGACCAAAATAATCCCAGTGGTCATTGGCGCCCTGGATGCAGTTCCAAAAGACCTTGAAGAGCACCTCAACACCATAGGGGGTCACAGAAATCACCATCAGCCAATTACAAAAAGCAGCTTTACTGGGAACAGCCTATATTTTGCGACGATATCTATAATAACCAATAGTATTGACGATAAAATTCAGCCATCCCAGGTCCTTGGGAAGGACTCGATGTCTGGATAAAACAAACCAGTCAATAACACCTGTCTGACTGTGTAAACAAGAAATAATAATAATAATGTTAAAAAGAATGGGTGCAAGAACCGAGCCCTGAGGCACCCCACAAAGGAGTGGCCACAGGGCAGAGCACTCGCCACAGATACACACCGACTGAAAGCGCCCACTAAGGAAGGAACGGAAGCAATGCAAAACAGTGCCCCCAATACCCAACCCGCACAGGCGCTCCAGAAGGATACCATGGTCGATGGTATCGAAAGCCGCTGAGAGATCTAAAAGGACCAAGAGAGTGGGGCTACCCTCATCAAGGTCACGATACTAGTCATCAACCGGAGTGACCAATACCGTTTCCATGCAATGCCGTGGCCTGAAAACCGACGGACAAGGATCTAGAAAATCAGCTTCATCCAGAGCTTTTTCAAGCTGGGCACATACAACCTTCTCCAAAAACTCTGCAATGAAAGGAAGGTTGGAGATTGGTCGATACTTCTCAAGGACCTCAGGATCGAGAGGAGTCTTCTTCAAAGAAGGGCGCACCACAGCCTCTTTTAAGGCTGCTGGCACAGACCCCTCAGCAGAATTAGCAGCAGGGTGAGGAAGGGACAGTGGAATGCTACCCGCCCCGCCCCCCCGCACTTATAATGGCACCTTCTGCGTGACAGTCAGAAGGACGCTGCCTCTGAAGATGGACGCTCCACCCACAGAAAGCCAATTGGTTTCCAGCTGACCTCTCCTCCTCACGAATCTGCCCAGTTCCTTTGAAAGGCCAACCAGGGGCCCTCATCTTAGCATTCATCATCTGAACTACAAATGCTTATGCAGCACTGCTGTTTCGTGAGCCGGGCCCCGAATCAATTTCATCAGATGGACTCTAAACATTACAAGCGAAGGTAAGAGCGGCTGGTCCTAACAAACTGGGGGGCACCAAAGGAGGCACAGCTGCCTCTCCTTCCCGTGCTCTGTTTGCTCCTCTCTCTCTCTCACCCTGCACTGCCTGCAGGCCAGCCATTCATCAGGTAGAGCTGTGCAGTTAACCGCCCAGCTCTACCTGACAAATGGCCGGCCTGCAGGCAGTGTGGCTCTCATTAATGCTGGAGCAGGGTAGGAGAGAGGAGCAAACAAAGTTCCAGGAAGCAAGGGCAACTGTGCCACCTTTAGCGCCCCCGTCATGCGGCCTGTTAGAACAAGCCACTCCTGTGCAAGGCTTAATTGTTTCTCAAAGCGACCCACACACGACCCACTCAAGCTCTTGTCACTTGAGGATTTGCAGCGGAATGTGTGAACCGCCTCCATTCCAAAGCACTGTCTGAGGGATGTGAACTCTGTATCTGACCTAGGATAGCTGTGCCACATATGCAGGGCATCACTTAATGCTGCAGCCATCAAATGATGAATGCGCCTGCCTGAGCTCACGGCAAGATTTCGAGAAACAAGGCAGGAACACAACTGGCCTGGATAAACCAGCCAGCCAGCCAACCACGCACCATGGGGGTGGGGGTGGGGGGAAATACACCACAAGATACTCCAAAGACACAAACGTTTATAAAACTGATACTAATATGTCACATCAGAAAACATTCCAAAAACAGACAAGTATTCAGAAGTGAGGGAGTTCAAGGACAAAGTGCGAAAATATTTCTAACAAAAAAGAAAACAAAGCACAGATGTACCAAACTGGCTTTAACTTATAAAAAATAAATCAGTAGACTGGACTTAAATATTAAACAAACTTTAAAGTGCAGATAAAAAACACAGTTTCTGTTTATGGGCCGCCCTCTAGAGGCCTGGAATGGGGCTGCGCTTAAAGTGCAAAAACTGAGGATCCTCAAACCGACGATGGTTGCGCTGGTTCCTTTCGACCCACTGACTGAGAGTGTACCTCTTGGTGGGCTGGTTAGTTCGTTCTGCATAGTTCCTGCAGCAGGAGGTGGGGGAGAGGAGAGGAGAGGCGAGGCATTAGGCAAATGGCAGTCATTAAGCAGAAGCAAACAGAGGAACACAGGAAGCTGCCACATACTGAGTCAGACCACTGGTCCAGCTAGCTCAGTATTGTCTGCACAGACTGGCAGCGGCAGAGAGAGGCAAGCCCACAGACACCACAGCCCCACCTGCTTTTTGTAACACTTTGCTTTAACTTTGCCTTGCTCAATCCAACTGAGGTGATACAGGAAGCTGCCTTCTACTGAGTCAGACCTTGATCCGTCTAGCTCAGTATAATCCACAATGACTGGCAGCAGCTCTCCAAGGTTTCAGGAAGGAGTTTCTCTCTGCCCTCTCTGGAGATGCTGCCAAGGACTGAACCTGGGACCTTCTGCGTGCAAAGCAGGGGCGCCAACACTGAGCAGCAGCCCCTAAGGAAGCCCACAATATACCACAGAGCTACAGTCCTTACCCAGCATTCTGCTTCCAATGCTAACCAGCCAGGTGCTTCTGGGAAGCCCACAAGCTGGACACAGAGGCAGTGGCCATCTCCTGTCTCGAGTCCTGGCATCAAGTATTCAGAGGTACAGTGCCTCTAAACCTGGAGGTTCCATTTAGCAATGGTGGCCAATAGCTAGACCTCTCCTCCAGGAAATCGCCTCCTCTTGTTTTCAGACAGCCTAAGCTAGTGGCCATCGCTGCATCTTGTGGAAATAAATTGTATGGTTTAGTAGTCAGTTGCTATGGGGTAGAGGGGGACTCAATGAAGCTAACAACAGACCTATCTTGACTAGAGCCCTGAAGAGTGTCCGGAAGCCACAGCTAAGTTTGGGTGTGTTTTGTTTTTTGCTTATTGGTCTTGTAATGAGGGGAAGGCTTGCCTGACGAAGGTCCAGAGCTGTTGGGAAGTTTCTTCATGCATGACAGCTCAACTCTTCCCAGTCAAGGGAGGGATTTCTGGGCATTGTCCCCGACTGGCCTTTAAAGCCGCCAGTGGGTGGATGCTCCCAGACCTGCTCCTTGAGCATGTCAGAACACCGAGTTGCCCTGTCAGGAGAAGAACGCGCTTTACCCCTCGGGCCTAACCGAGAGGAGCAAACACCACATCATGCCACAGACACCGAGACAGCAGAGAGTGGCGGTGAAAGAAACCAACAAACAGCCAGTCCTCTGCTGGAGCTCTTGACATGAGGAAGGTTCACTTAAGCGTGTC
Organism: Hemicordylus capensis; assembly: GCF_027244095.1. Lineage (NCBI taxonomy): Eukaryota > Metazoa > Chordata > Lepidosauria > Squamata > Cordylidae > Hemicordylus > Hemicordylus capensis. Next base: position 32,529,416 of record NC_069663.1, read on the forward strand.
TAGCAGACACTCAAAAAGGCCAGGATGTCGTGGAGCTACTGGAAATTTGGAACCGGCTTATAGGCAATCAAAGCACTCTTCCCAGTCTGCTGGGAAATTCGAAGGCCAAATCTCCCCCACCCAATCATATTCTGTGCTATGGCTTTTCCAGTCATTTAAGGCACACTCAGGAAGGTAAAAAGGCTCCTGAACAGTTTCAAGTCGGTGCTTCTGTTCCCCAAGGAAGGAGTCTTGGCCCTGGGCGTCTGCCCTCTCACTCAAGAAAGGCGACACTGTACCTCATCGTCAAGTCAGTTGGGTGCACAAATCCAGGTTCCTGGGAGCGGAATTCGGAAGCCACCCTCCCCATCAGCGCATAGAGTTCGTTGGTTGCACCTGGAATTGGGCAGAGCAAGAGCACAGATGCAGGAAAATCAAGTGTTAGTTGTAAGAAAATAGATACTTCACAATTCTCCCTTCACATGTGGGGAATGGAAAACTCAGAAGTCTAGGCTCTTTGCCTTATGCTTAGCTTGCTGTGTTCCTCCAAGACTCATAAAAGCACATAGAAAAAAATGAAAAATTAACAGCATTTACTCTCACTCAAATCCTGACAGTATTCAATAAACAAAAGCAAGAAACAATTCTAAATTCAATCAGTACACCTCAATAATTTAACAGAGTTTTTTTCCTTATGGTTAGAAATTGAAAATTAATGGTTTGTTATTTTTATAATACCTCTTCCGGTTTCTCAGTTACATGTTGTGGTTGCTTCTCTGTTTGAACCTCCTACACTCCTTCCTCTTCTTCCCCCCAAATCATTCAACAGCCCTCTCTTATGCTCAATTGTGGAGTCACCCCCACAACCCTGTTTCCCCGCTCTTCCTAACAATGATCGGTTAGAAGAATCCACACCATGGATAACCCCATAACCCAATTTGTCACCCCTTTTGGCATATCGACCCATTGGTCAATTCTTGAATGTGTGTAAATGAGACCTACAGAAACTGCATCATAGGCGTTTTGATCGAAACTCATGCAAACATTGTGGTTTGGGCATGTCCTGTCCTAATGTCTCCAAAGTAAGATCTAGACTAAATTGGGGAAGTGTTCTGTCATGTCAGCCGAAATACCATCGTTTGACATTTCATTCTGAAAAAGCACCTCATGACATCTTGGAAACATGCTTGGACATAGCACACCCATCATCTCAGGCCCAAAAAGCCTGACTCTCCTAAAACCAATGGCAAGCACACTGATCAACTTGTCCAAAGAACAAGAAAATGCCCTATCCTTTGTCTAACATAGTACCAAAGGTAAGGACAGAGACACCTCTGCTTTTTTCATCTGCCAATATTAGTAGCAAATATTTCTTTGTTACCAGCCATATGCCAGGATTATTTGTAATTGTGTTGCTTTTCCATGCTGTGAACTGCCAAGAGCCAGTAGGAGTGGGCAACATATAAATGAAATGACTAAATAAAATTGTGCAGAATACAAGAAGTCAGATGTGCAGTCATTATAATGTGCTAGCCTGAACAGGTGTGTCAGTTCTCTTTTACTTTTGCTGCTTTAGTACTGCATTGTATTAGTATTAGTATTTAGATGGCCCCCTACTATAACTAAGCTTACGTGCCCACAGCTGAAATGCTTGCAAATTCTTCCTTTTATTCCCTGCTTTAATGTTCCTCCTTCCATCTTTTTCTAGACCATAAAGCCTTTGGCGCAGAAACCTGCCCACCCATTCTCCGTAGTGTGCCTATGCAAAGGATAATTCTGAGGCACACTTTTTGGAACGGAGTCTCACAACAGGGAGGAGTTGTGGGCTGAGATGACAACAAAGGCAGTTGCAGGAGGGCTTTGTTAAAATGCATGCAACTCGGAAAAAGGGGCAAAGCTTTCCTGGGTTAGACACAGGACTGGGAGCAGCAGGAGAATCTGAAGTGTGTCTTTCTGGACAGGCCTCCAGCTCTTCCCAGCTGCAGGGACCACCAAACTCAACTCCATTATTGGGAACCCAGCAAAGCCAAAGCTGTTAGGATGGCCACCTCCTGCCAAGACCATAGAGTGACTCTGCAGAGCAAGCCCAATCCAAATGATGATGCCAAGAATGTTACCTGGACAGCAGGATGCAGATGCATTGTCTGAAAAGCCTAATTATGTTGCTAATGACCTGGGAAAGCTAATTTCCTGAGAAGAGGTTTGGGCAGGAAGAGGTGAAACCAGAAACCTTCCCAGCCAAACCCATCCCGTCCTTCAGATCAAGGAGTTCTCAGCTGCTGCTGAGGTGGATGAACTTGTTGCCTGAAGGTTCTGCCAAAGCAAAGGGCGCCCTGAGTAGCACTTGGAAGGAGATGCTAGACAAGGGAACCAGGCTCAAGTGGCGTCTCACTGTGATGTCTGCCAGCACGTTAAAAGCCGTACAGTCTGGTTAAAGGACTCAGGCATGAAGTGAGTGGACACCTATCATGCACCCATACTTTAAGCCAGACTCACAGGACACAGGAGGAGAAACGGGGTCACCCCATCCTCCCAGGAGCCAGAGCGCGCTCCGTGTCTATGACATGCTATTTTGCACAGACAGCCACAGACAAATATTTGCATGGCTGGCCACAGACACACAAGCCCATCTCCTGCTTTATTTAGGCACTGGCCTATTTCTGCCACTGTAATCTGGCACCATCTCTTTGCTAAAGGTAGGGCAGATGTTGGCCTTGCCACTGAGGAGTGGAGACAGGAGTCCCACAGGGACAAGCGAGGAGACAACTGCTGCCCACATGGTCACAACCCAACCCGGGCATGAGAAGATGGCATCCTCTAATCCTGGCCTTTTGCTCAGGCCTCAGGCACACAGATTGACAAGGTTCTCTGGCTTTTGGAGCACAAGTGCTTTGAGAGAGAGAGATTCTGATTTGTCACAGTGGCATTCCTGGTACCTCTTCAGGCAAGCTGTCAGCCATTTGGAAGACTTGGAAATATTTAAGCATGACAGTTAGGATGGTTTTGCTATTAGCAACAGAACGCAGTGTGAAAGACACAAGAGAGATCAAATGTGGTAGGAAACAAACTTCAAAATTCCACTTGCTACTAGAAACTTGACCCACGTAGGGGTTTCGGTATCACACAAGCCAGAGTCACGCCCCAAGTAAAACTATGCTAAAGAGGTGTGAAGGCTTTAACTTGGGGAGAGAAATCAGTAGGCGGGACTTAAATATTAATGGCTACTCTAAATGGGAGAAGAGCTGGTCTTGTGACAGCAAGCATGAATTGTCCCCTTTGCTAAGCAGGGTCCACCCTAGTTTGTGTTTTGAATGGGAGACTACATGTGACAATAAGATATTCCCCTCAGGGGATGGGGCCAGAGCTCAGTGGAAGAGCACCAGCCTGCTTGCATGAAGGAAGTTCCAAGTTCCCTCCCTGGCAGCTCCAAGATAGGGTTTAGAGAGACTCTTGTCTACAGCCTTGGAGAAGCCGCTGCCAGTCTGGATAGATAATACTGAGCTATTATTATTATTTCTTGTTTACACAGTCAGACAGGTGTTATTGACTGGTTTGTTTTATCCAGACATTGAGTCCTTCTTCTTCTTACTATTATTATTATTATTATTATTATTATTATTATTATTATTATTAATTCAATTTCTATCTGAGCTAGATGGACCAATGGTCTGACTCAGTAGAAGGCAGCGTCCTATGTCCCTTTGTAATCTGCCTTGAGAACCTGTTAATAGGCAGGAAATACAAATGTTACAAATAAAGATCTTAACAAGCCAATCTGTTCAGCTAGACATAGGACACTCCAGAAACCCTACAGAAATCTCAGATCTAGCACAGGCAGGTGGAGTTTTCTCGGCAGTCAGGCAAGATCCATACCCTACTCTTTCTTGCTCTAGTCAGCTGCTCTCAAGGCGTGTGGGGTGCATATGTGCTCCCCACGCCTCACTCGCTTTGCCCCATAAAGGGCACGATAAAGGCAGCTCCAGAGAGAAACCTGCTCTGTTCACCACAGGGGTCTCCATTTTCCTTCTGAAAGTAGCACCTTTGGGAAAGCCACCCTTTCCGACATCTAGCCCGGGAGTGCCAGAATTCAGCGACTTACAGCACTTATAAGGGATGAAAATCTGGAATGTTTCACAGAAGATCGGGAACCATTTTTACTTTACTGAAAGAATTATTTTTCTGATATGGACCTTTCAGAAGGGCTTGAAATATAGCAATAACAGCAGGTTGGGCTGGGTAAAATCGAGTAGCAATGTGGAGCATGTATGTTTTGAGTTATTATAGCAATGGTTTATTCAGTTAACGTGAACTGCGCAGACAGGTAAGCGGGAAGTCAATATTTACTTAAACAAATAAATGAATGTAGTTGGATTGTAAAGTTATTGTAAAAGTCAATTAAAAATTTAAAATGCAAAAAAAAAAGAAGAAGAATTCAGTGATGAGGACTTGCGATGTCGATGTGGGTTGTGGAGGCCTGCAGAGAGCACTCTTGTGCAACTCCCCCTGCCATTTCCGTGGCGCTTGGGCAGGGGGCCTCCCCCGTGGACTGAGCCTCGGGGGCCAGGCCTCCCTCCCCTTGCAGACCCCTCCAGCAGCGTTTCCCAACCCGCCTGCCGGGGCCTGCTATTGCGCCTTGGGGTGCTGCCCCTGACTTGCTCCGAGTCTGCTCCAGGCGTTTAAACTTTGGAATATGCCCCCTACTGAAATAAGAGCATCTCCTTCTCCGTTTGTTTTCAGGAAGAACCTCAAGACTCTCCTGTTTTCACAGGCTTTTAATTAGAATTAATTTTAATAATTTTAAAAACTTGCTTTAATAACCATTTTATTCTATTGCTTTTATTGTCGTGTATTTTAATCTGAAACGTTTAAATATTTTAGATTTTGTACACTGCCTAGAGATGTACATACCAGGCGGTATAGAAATATGTTAAACAAACGCCACACTTTGGAAGCTGGGGAGTTGTGTGTCCTCCTAAGCACATAAGGGAGCAAGTTTAAGCTCCCCACTTTTGGGAGCTGGTGCGCTCCCTGTGCATCGGGAGCGATGTGTTCTTCCTGGTGCATTAGAGGGTGAATCAACTCCAGGAGGGAGGCGAGGGATGGCCATGAATAAGAACAGAGAGGAGGAAGGAGGCTAAAAGGAAGAATGGCAGATCTGCCAGCACTTAAAATATTTTTAAAAGGCATGTGTGTTGGTGGGGGGGGGGCAGTGTGCCCCACTATATATTTAAAGGTAAGCGTGCCTTGGGATGAACAAAGGTTGGGAAACACGGCCCCCCTAAGCAGTGCCCCACGCCACCTTGTCTAAGCACAGGGCTGTGCTTCAATGCCAAAGATGAGCCTGCCTATGGGCTGCGCCAGACCCACTGAGCCTCTCCAACAGGGATGCTGTGTCAGGGTCTCTGCCACTTCCTCTTCCCATCACCTTTGCCACCATACCTGGCTCTGCTCAACCAGTCGCTGCCACTGCCCCTATGGCTAGGCACGTACACCTGCGTAGTATCAAGGCACTCTTTTAATACAAGGAAAGCTGGGGCTTGAGGAGGGGGTCAGCAACTCCCACTCTAGCAGCAGGTGCTCAGGAGAAGCAACAGCAGCCGCACTTTGAGGGGAACATGGGTTTTCAGAGTCCAAGGGCACTTTTGCTACCCACCAGGCAGGAGCAAGGGCATCCTGTTGAAAGCAGGAGGAAGAATGCCATGTGCTGGCCGCAAACAAGGGCAATGCGAACTTTGAAAGAGCTGATCAAAGGGGACCTTAGTCACAACACATAAGCAGGCAGTAAAACGAGAGACACGCTGTTTCATGGGAAGTTCACAAAGCATCAAAGTAATTGCATCTCTGATAGGGGGCTTCCCTCTGGAAATGGACTCCGGATGAATCGAGGCTCACTCTGCCGAGACATTCTGGTGTCACACACACCAAACTGAACATGAGAAAGGATGTTAAGCTGCCTTCTACCGAGTCCAACCCATGATTCACCGAAGCCCAGCGCTGTCTACACGGACTGGCAGCAGCTCTCCAAAGCCTCGGACAGAGGTCCCCTTCGATCCTTTCAATGGGGGTTGCGGCCAGGGAATGGAACGGGGCCAGCCAGGATGCAAAGCAGGTGCTCACCGCATCGCCCAGCCACCTGCCCTCTGCTCTCTCATCCATCTGGAAAGCTGTTGCACTCACAGACTGCTTTTCAGTTTTTAAAAAAGTTCTCAGAGCAGTCTACACAGAAAAAAGATTGATGGTTTGGCTCGCCATCTACAAATAACATCCCTCCTAAGAAGTTGGCAGCGTTATGCGCATATTGTCTCTAAGCAGTTCTTCCCCAAGACCTTTTTATCACGCAAAGATAAAATGCCAGATGTTACTAGTTAAAACAAAATGGTGTAACACCTGGTATTTTATCTTTGCATAATAACGAGGTCTTGGTGGAAGAGTTCCTCATAGTACCCTCTCCACACACACACACACAAACACCCTCAAATCTGACCAAGTTCCATTCCCCCGCAAATCTAATACATGCATGTTGCGCGTGCGCGCGTGCGCGCACACACACACACGCAATCACAAATAAAGCTCTCTTGCAGGGCTGTTGCCAGAGTGATCAAGGCAAAGACAATAAGCCAACACAATGCCTGTTCCTGCAAGGACATTCAGGAGACAGCTGAAGAGTCCCTGCTCTCCTCTGCACAAGAGACAGGGGCTAGCAGTGAGGTGCGGAGGTGCCCCGTCACCGGCCCCTCCCTCGCCAGCCAGCCCCACCAATGCTGTGCCTAAAGCCATCTGAGACCATACATCCTCGTGTCAAGAAGCAAACAGCTGGCATACATTACATAAAGAATTCATGAGCAACTTCAACAGAAAGTGCCAGAGTGCGCTGGAGATACACGGCGAATATTAATTTGAAGGCACCGGAGAAAAAGAAAAAGGCGGCCCTAATTAAACTCTCCCGTCTGCTTGCATTACTCCTCCTCAATACTTACACTAGAAACAGCTCAGCCGCCGCGCACCTGGCTAACACTGCACGCACAGAGGCCCCGGGGCTTGGAGCAAAAAGCAAGGTGACCACTGTTCCTGAAAAAGTCTCTCCCTCTGCCCCGAAAGAAGACCAGCCACCTTGAGGAGTATCTTTAAATGCTTAGAGAACTGAAGGACCAGAAGCCTCTGAAGAAGAACCTCTTTCCAAAGGAAGGGACATGCCCCACCAGTCCCTCGCATCCTCCACCCGACGAAATGGGCTCCCATAGAGCAGGACCCAGGGTGGGTTAAGAACATAAGAACAGCCATTATGGATCAGGCCCATCTAGTCGGCATCCTGTTTCCCACAGTGGCCCACCAGATGCTTCTGAGAAGTCCACAGGCAAGAGGAGGAGGGCCTGCCCTCTCTCCTGCTGATGCTCCCCTGCAACTGGTATTGAGAGGCATCCCACAGCCACCTGACTAGTAGCCAGTGATAGACCTGCCGCCCACAAATTTGTCTAAGCCTCTTTTAAAGCCATCCAAGCTACTGACCATCACCACATCCTGTGGCAGAGAATTTCATAGATTAATTATGTGCTGTGTGAAAAACTACTTTCTTTTGTTGGCCCTAAGTTTCTTGACCTCAGTTTCATGGGATGAGCCCTGGAAATGTCTCTATTTCCATGACATGCATAATTTCATACACCTCTATCATGTCTCTCTGTAAGTCACCTCTCTTCCTAACTAAAAAGCTCCAGATTCTGCAGCCTTGCCTCATCAGGAAGGTGCTCCAGGCCGCTGATCATCTTGGTTGCCCTCTTTTGCACCTTCTCCAATTCTACAATGTCCTTCTTAAGATACAGTCCACCTGAACAGTGTTCTAATTTCTTTTACCTCTGTGCGGAATGAGTTCTGTTCTGGGCGGCAGTATCAAGGCAGTATGTGTGCATGGGCATTCAGAGTGGACCTTCCTAATTCAACCTGAGCGGGATCTAAAATTAACTGATGCAGACATCAAAAAACACGTGTGAGCACACACACTTGTACATGCCTTAAAGGGAACACTGCACCTGAACTGTACTCAGTACTCCACACGTGGCCGCACCATGGATTTGTATAAGGGCATTATAATATTAGCGTTGTTTTTTATTTTCAGCCCCCTTCCTAATGATCCCTAGCATGGAGTTTGCCTTTTGCACAGCTGCTGCACACTTGAGTTAACCCTTTCAACATGCTTTCCACCACGATCCCAAGATCTCTCTCCTGGTCAATCACCGACAGCTCAAACCCTATCATTGTATATGTGAAATTGGATTTTTTGCCCCAATATGCACCACTTTACACTTGCTTGCATTGAACTGCATTTGCCATTTTGTCACCCACTCACCCAATTTTGAGAGATCCTTTTGGAGCTCCTCACAATCTGTTTTGAATTTCACTACCCTAAATAGTGTCATTGGCAAGTTTAGCCACTTCGTTGCTTACCCCAATTTCTAGATCATTTATGAACAAGTTAAAGAACACTAGTCCCAGGACAGATCCCTGAGGGACCCCAATTCTTACTTCCCTCCATTGTGAAAACTGTCCATTTGGAAACCCTCCGTTTTCTGTCCGTCAACCAGTTACCAATCCATACATGAACCTGTCCCCTTATCCCATGACTGCTAAGTTTCCTCAAGAGCCTTTGGTGGGGAACTTTGTCAAAAGCTTTTTGGAAGTCCACGTATACTATGTCAACTGGATCACCTTTATCCACATGGCTGCTGACACTCTCAAAGAACTCCAAAAGGTTAGTGAGACAAGACTTGCCCTTGCAGAAGCCATGCTGGTTCTCCTTCAGCAAGGCCTGTTCTTCTACATGTTTAACAATTTTGTCCTTAAGCAGTGTGCCCTCTAACAGCGATTCCCAAGTGTTGACTTCAACTCCCATAATCCCCAGCCAAAGGCCATTGAAGCTGGGGATGTTGGGAGTTGCAGTGAACTACATCTGGGAACCCCTGCCCTGAAGTATGCTTCCCATCAATTTACCCAGCACAGAAGTTAAGCTAACCAGCTATCGTTTCCCAGACCCTCCTGGATCCCTTTTTGATAACTGGAGTTACATTGGCTACTTTCCAGTCCTTTGGTACAGAGCCTGATTGTAAGGACAAGTTACATATTTTTGCTAGGGGATCAGCAACTTCACATTTGTGCTCCTTCAGAACTCTTGGGTGGATGCCATCTGGCCCTGGCCATTTGCTAATTTTTATTTTCTCAAGACAGTTTAGAACATCCTCTCTCGTCACCTCAAACTGGTCCAGTTTGCAGTCTCCAAGCCTGAGAAGCTCAGTTCTGGAGTGGGTACATGGTCAGTATCCTCCACTGTGGAGACAGATGCAAAGATCTGCAATCTGCTTGTCCTCAATAATCGCTTTCATGCTCTGCTTCTGGTATATTTAAAGATGTTTTTGTTATTCCCCTTGCTGGTTCTAGCTATATGCTCCTCAAACTTTCTTTCTGCATCCCCTATTGTCTCCTTGCATTTCTTTTGCCAGAGTTTAGGTTTCTTTCTGTTCTCTTCATTTGGGCAGGACTTCCATTTTCTGAAGCAAGTCCTCATGGTTCAAACTGTGCTGAGTCACAAAGCCTACAGAGTGGCCTAGGTTCTGTCTTTCTCCCTACAGCATTACTGTTGTGAGGATAAAGGGAGGAAACCCGCAGCCCTGAGCTTCTTGAAGGAAAAAGGGAGGTGGGGAGACTACAAGGTCATTAGCCAATCAGATCCAAAGAAAGGATCCAGTTCCTCACCACATATAAAGCAATTATCAAAGCCCACCCTCAAAGGAAAACATTACTATGCACAACTCCATGCCACTGACCTGACCGCTGGGGCCTGTTTGGAGGTGGGGTGGGTGGGGGAACCCTCCCTGGAAGCAGTCCCATCCTGATCCCAACAAGTCCCATGGCGGCAGCCGCAGACGAGAAGCCCCCAAGGACCCTGCAGCAGGTTACCCATCTTCCCTTGGACTTCAGCGATGCTAACACAACCCTCTTTCACCCGCCAACTTACCCACAAGTTTCCCATTATCAAAGGCCACGTGAGCACGGACAGCGTTGACATAGTTTCTCTTATGCAGCTCGAGGTCTGCCTCTTGGATGCAGATCTTGGATGCAGGTCTTGGCCTTACAGGACAGGGGAGGAGAGAAGAATTAAACACAGTGTCAACTTGCTAACCTTGTACAAAACCCAGGAGCCAAGCCAGGTTCATCAGCATTTTCTCCCTCTACAGTTCAGACAACTACTTTTAAGAAACGGCTCAGACTGGTTTAGACACATTTCATGAAAAGTGATACCAAACTCTTCATCATACCCTTATAGCTGAATATATGAGTAATGAACCACTTTTTTGTTCAAAATGTAGGGGTTCATGTCTGGTTCGAGGCAACCAAGAGGTTTTCAGGTTCAGTTTCTGTGAAGGGTGGGGGCCTTGCTTGAACCCAACTCCCTCACAAAGTCACCTGCTAGACAAAGCAGATACATTACTGAGAAAACTTAGCTAGTCTCAGACAAGGTGGCATGATTTTATAGAAGTTGTTGCTGGTGCCCCACAACAGTTTCCCCATGTCCAGGAGATTGTATCCCCAGCCTCTGGAAAATCAGAAGACTCCCATATGTAATACACTGTGTGAAGTTTGATGAAAATCGGTTGAACAATCACACTCTGAAATGTTGGGGGGGGGGCAGGGGGAGGAGAGAATATTTCTCTCTCCTCCGTAATACAGAATTTAAAAGACCATGAAACCTGTAGATCAGTAGCAGCTGGTCCTGACGAGCCGGGGTGTGTGCGCCAAAGGAGGCACGGCCGCCTCTGCTTCCTGGAAGCAACTCAGGTTGCTCCTTCCACCCTGCTCAAGAGCCACGTGGCCTGCGAGCTGGCCATTAGTCAGGTAGAACTGCGCAGCTCTACCTGACAAATGGCCAGCCTGCAGGCCGCACGGCTCTTGGGCGGGACAGGAGAGAGAAGCAACCTTTGACACCTACCCAGCTCATTATGACCAGCCGCTAGTGCTGCAGATTAACCAGATAAATTTGCAGAGAAACGTGCAACATTTTATCTTTTTAACTTTGTGAGAAAAACAGCAAAAACGTTGATGCGCGATCACCTGTAACTAGGCAGCAGCTTATATGTGGGGCAGCACTAAATTACCAGCACCAACCATTTGCCAGAGTTACAGTCAGGGCGGTGGGTACTCTCTACCACCACCTGGCAGAGACGTATCAGTGATCTCTTGAGAACCGGAGAGTTCTTGTTGGGGAAAAGCCAGTTTCTCTTTCTCGTGACTGCGGAAGTAGCATTCAGCACCCAGAGGAAGATCCTGGGCAACACCTTCCATGGGTGAAAATCCTGAACTGGAAATCGGGAACAATTCAGTAGAAACAGAAGGATAGAATTGAAGGGGGGGGATAAAGGTGACGTTAGATTAATCAAGATGGAAAAACAAGGGGGAATGTTCTGAAGAGGAGCCTTTCACTTAGACATGGAATCTACTTCCCACCAATTCAACGATCACTTATGTGCTTGCTACCATCTAGTGGAAGGCACAAGGATGCAAGTCGGGCCCTGTCGAGTGTTAGCACTATTTGAAAACAAAGCCCACAGAAGAAGCCAAAACATTCTGAGCTCAAGAGAGTAATCCATGCCATCCAGAACAATGTGCTACATGCAAAGAGTAAGAGAAAACGAGGCACAGCAAGGCAAGCCCCACATCACGGGAGAAAGCAAGCCAGATTGCACACAGCAGGGGAAGGGATTCTGACCTATTTGGTTCTCCAGCGCCAGGGTTTGCCACACAATCCCCGCTTTGGTCTCCAGGATTTGCCACACGATCCCCACTTTGGTCTCCAGCAGAATTTGAACTGGATGTTGCAGCCTCCTCAAGCAAGCTGGCAGAGTTTGCTTCTCCTTTGGTTTCATTTGGTACATTGCTTGCACTATCCCCTGCAACCTCACTTTGGCCTACGGAAGCCTGTTCCTCGGAGGGCCCTTCAGCCACCACACTAGTCGACTCAACAGCTGAGCCTGGATCATCGCTCACTGCCTGAGCAGCCTCCTCAAAGGCTACCCCACACCCATCACCCCCATTCTCTAGACTCACAGAAGCTGCCTCCACTGACACAGCTTCCGGAAGCTCAGGACTTTTCAAATTCAGACTCAGTCCAGTTTGATTCTGAAAGCCTGTGTTCAAGTCACTTCCCCATTCTGAATTGACAGGCTCATTCCTGCAAGCAAGGCCACAACTAAAGCTGCCTGAAGGGCCAGTCGGAGGAAGAGGCTCTATACTTACTGTCTCCTCTAAGGTCCTAGGAGTGCTCTGCAGCTGTACTATTAGAGAGGATACTGGAAAATAACTACTTTCCACTTGGTCTGCATTCTGTCCAAATGCTACATGACGTGCGAAGATCTTTGGCTTATCGTCTGGATCGTCTTCCAAAAGTCTGTCCTCGTCTTCAGGGGAGAGATCCGAGGAAGAATCTGGCTCCTCCCCATCGGAAGGCTCTAATAAGGTGGCATCGAGCTCACTGTCATCCCTGTATCCCGTGGAGGTCAATGAGTAAATCTGAGAAGCTGCTACTCCGCTGCTGGAGGAGGAAATAATAGAAGGCAGCAGAGAGGTCTTTTGAGGAAGGCAGGGTGCACTGTAGCACTGTCTCTTCAGGTCCGGATGCAGGGATTGGTCTCCCTCTGGAAAGTCTGTCAAGGGCCTCTTGCTCCTGGAAACTGAATCGTTTAAGAAAGTGACTTTAAGATCACAAGAGTACCTGAAATGGCAGGAGCGGAAAGAGCTGCTCGCCATGTTGATGCTTTCCTGGCTTCTGTATATATTTTAAGTAACCCTCGGCTACCTTTCACTCTCCAGACTAATGGAAGCTAAGAAAAGCAAGTCCTACACTTAAGCCTTTCCTCCAGCCACAGCAGTTTCCAGTTGCCTGCAAAAAGAAAAGCAGAAGAAGCTAGCTGAAGAGGTCTCCAGACTCTGTGCTCTTTCCTCCTCCTCTCCTGAACTAAAACTGTCTTACAGAAAGAAATCCACTCCACTGCTTGAGCCTTTCCTCCCACCAAGCGTGTGACGTATGCGGCGCGCGCGCATGCGTGCTTGTATTACTGCTTCTTCCGGGCAACGACGGGGGCAGGGGCAGCAGGGAGGAACGCTGCCGCACCGAAAACTTCAATTTAAAACACAGCGCCGGAGGGGGAAGAGCGGTGGGAGGGGTAAGTTCTACCCCCCCCGCCCTTAAAGGTAGACCCCCACCCCCGTGCCGGTCTGGACCCATGCACATCCCTGCCAGAGAGAAGGGGAGTCTTTAGATAGTTCTGTCTCATCCCAAGGTGGTTTACAAAAGTTAAAATACAATAAAACTCCATAAAAATCACATTTAAAACCTTAAAACCAGTCAAAGAGTAAAAAAACCACAAACTCACAGCAAGTAGTCTGTTGGTTTTCTTTAAAATATTGCTATTTATCAACAGAGCCCAGAGACTGACAGAGATACTGTGATGTTATTTTTCTATACCATCACAAGCCCCTTTTAGATGTACAGTGGTCCCTCGACTTACGAACTACTCGACATCCGAAGTTTTCGACTTACGAACGACAAAAATGACCGGAAGTCGTTGCCAGTTTAGATGCGGCTTCCTTGACTTACGAATTTTTAGATGCGCTTTCCTCGACTTACGAATGTTTCCAGACCTCCGTGGGTGCGCTTTTCAACTTACGAAAATTTCGACCTACGAACGTGCGTTCGGAACGGATTAACTTCGTAAGTCGAGGGACCACTGTAAAAGGTTTCCATAGAGTCAAGAAACAGGACTAAAGAAATATTATCACTATATTAGCTGCTCCCTGCTATACCTCCACAAATTTGCCCTAATTAAAAACCACCTTCCTTGTGGAGTCCGGTATATATCTTGATACCCGAGCAATATCCTCATTGGTGGGTGGTACTTCCTGTGCCTGTGGGCCTATTAGGTTGAAGATGCCCCTCAGTCACTCTCTTAAACGGAGTTGTTAGCTTAAACAATCTCAAAGAGGTGTGCTAGACAGGGATGGTGCAGGGCTATATTCAGGAGAAAACAAACTAATGGTGCTATTCAAGGCATGTTCTTCCACTGAAATATTTTCAACAAAGGAAAGGAAGATGTGAGCTTATGGCAAGCAGCAGCAGTAACTACCAGAACCAACTCCCAAAATGTTTTTAAAGCAATCTAGCTCAGGGATGGCCAACCTGAGCTCTTCAGCTGTTGGATTACAACTCCAGCTACAACTGTGGTAGAGGATGATGGGAGTTGTAGTCCAACAGCAGCTGGAGAGCCTCAGGTTCGCCATCCCAGTCTAGATTAGGGATGTGCACGAAGATCTTCAGCGGGGGTAGTACTTTAAGGGTGGGGGAGGGTGTACTCACCCCTCCCACCGCATTTCCCCCGCCGACACTCTTTTATTTTTAAGCTCCCCGGGGCAGCAGCTTTCCTCCCTGTTGCCCCGTTCCCATCGGCCAGAAGTAGCGAGCGTGCGTGCACCTGTTGCGTGTGCGTGCCCGTCTGCGCACACGCACATGACGGGTGCATGTGTGCTCGCTACTTCCGGCCACTTCCAGCCAATGGGGGGAACGGGGCGGCAGGGAGGAATGCTGCTGCCCCGAGGGGCTTAAAAATAACAGAGCGCCGGCAGGGGAAATGCAGCGGGAGGGGTTAGTACACCCTCCCCTGCCCTTAAAGTACTACCCCCACCGGTACCGAACCGCCCGCCCCCCCAGCACCGAAACATTTCGGGCACATGCCTAGTCTAGATGCTTTGGACTGGATAGGTGGGTCACTTGGGGATGATAATAAAATCCCTCTACCAAGTATACACTCAACATGCCAATATATAATATATCTATATCTGTCTATCTATCATTTTAATTTCACTAACCTGTTGGAAAAGTGGGAGAGGAAGGTAACTCCAATGAGTGTGTTGTCACAATTAACTCCTTTCCTATCACTTTTTAAGAGTATAAAATGTATGCCTAGTGGGGGAGGCTATGCTTAGTTTGCTCTATGCACTCTTTCTCAGAAGTAAATCTCATCAAGTTCAACTAAACGCAAGGTCAAGATACATGTTGTATGTTTGTGTTTTTTAAATGTATAGTAGTCTGAGCCTTCTATGCTTGCTTTTTAAAGATGAGCACGTGAGGGAGGCTTTTTTCATTTTTTAAAAAAAAAGCCTGGGAAGCTCAAACTACACACTTAAAGTGGTGTGTAGTGTGACCCTTCCTTAAGCAAGAAGTGCATCAAGACCCTAGCTTTGGGACTTGGATTGCCCCCACCTCACACGGAGGTTCATTCTACCATCTTTTCAAGCTATCTGCTATAGCTATCAAGCAGAATTCCCACTGCCCTTTGCAAAAGGTCATGGGAGGACCCTGTGTAGGAGCAAACGAGTTCATGTGTATCCTAGACTTCAAAATAAGGAGGTCTCTTATTACACCAGCTTTTGAGAGTGTTGGGATATGCAGGCCTTTGCATTACACAGAATTTCCCCTCAGATTTTTAGTCCTCATGCTTACCTATTCAAAGAGAAGTTGATCCAGTAAAATAAGCTCAGAAGTCATTCTGTATTTGTAGGATCAACAAAGTAATATCAGTGTTAACATGTAGTCATAAGAATCCTGTTAGAATTCAAGCGTGTGGTGGTGGAAAGAGTGTCTGCTTTCAGCTTTGAAACACGAATGAAAGAAGTTGCACATCTCTTATTTGCATATGGTTGAGACATATGACAGTCAACAGACTTCCTTCATTCCTTTGCAGCAACCACTTCCAGACATGCATAAGAGGGGCGAGATAATGGAAAGGCTATTCTTATCATAGAGCCAAACAACAGGTGCTTAACTCCATCACAAGGGAGGGCTTTTCCCTTTGCAGACAAGCCCCGTCGAAACTGTGAGTGGCAGGGCATGCTGCTGATTCACACGGTGGGGGCGGGACTTCCTCCCACTGTACATGGCTATAGCAGTGCAATTTTATAACGTCTGAGTCAGGTTTACATGCGTTGTATTTCACCTCTGAAGCCTGGCTCCCTTCCCTTCCAGGGGGTTTCTGAGAAAACTAATTTTATTAAAATGGGACAACAGACATTATTTTTTCTTTGTCCAAGTAGAGCACATGATGAAATTGGTGTCTACAAGTCTATAAAGCTAACTCCTCCTTCCCCGCAAGCTTCCATTCTGATTTTTATTTTTTATTTTTTGCTCAGTACTTGGTGTCATTTTGGCTGGTCCTAATGAAGTCGCCACCACTGTGGCATTTGGATTTTCTCCAATGGACCAACTCAGCTACTTGCACTTTGTGTGTGTGCACCTTTTTCTGGGACACTCTTCTACCCTTACCTGAATGTAACAGCACTGAATTCTGCTTCTAGGAATGGACACCAGTTATTTCTGCTTACTAAACAGTAACCCATGAGGCTTTCACTTTGAAGAGTCGGGGTCCCTTTTTCCCAATGGGGGAGGGTTCCCGGATGCCCAGATGTTGGGCCCAAACTCCCATCATCCCCAGCCACAATGGGGTCTGCAGTCCCACAACATCTGGGGCCCAAGTGGGAGATCTCCTGCCCTACAGGCACTAGTCACGGACAACCTAGGAGTTGGGGGGATGACTTATGAGCCCCCCCAGCAAAAATCTACAGGGTCCCCACTATTTCCCTGCCTGTCCTCCTTTTGCAGCGGGGAATCTCAGTCCCTCCCACCCCATGCTAGGATCAGTAATTGGCCCTCTCCACCCCCAGCAGAGTATCTCCAGTGACCGTTGCTGGCGTCTATCTTGTGTTTCTTTTTAGATTGTGAGTCCTTTGGGGACAGGGAGCCATCTTATTCATTTATTTTCTATGTAACCAGCTTTGGACACTTGTTGAAAAACAGTACATAAATATCTGTATACATATATATCAGCAGGAGGGGCGGAGATAGGAAGCAGGGAGACTTGGGGGGTCCCACCCCATCCTAGAACAGGGGCGGGGGGAGCCAACGCTAAACGTTGTTGCCAGAACCAGAGGGGTATAGTCGTGGGTCAAATGGGCCGTAACCCAAAATTTGGCTTAAAATAAACCAAATCTGGCAACAGATCCGCCCCGCGCGTCTTCAGTCCCTTTCGCGCGCCTCTTCCTCACACCAGAACTTTAGTTTCCCCCGCTTTTATATACGCATGAGTGCAGGGGGGGGGAAATAAACCTATACATTCCCCCTGCCCCAGGGGAAGAGAGGCCACTCGAGCTGGGGAGGGTCTCTACTCCCTTTCAGCAACACTAGCTAGGCAAGTTTTTCCCCCAGCCCGTTTTTAGGGGTGCTGAGTGGGCCTCCCTCATATGGAGCCAGAGGAACACCCTGCCACTGCAGTTTACGGGAATGGGATAAATCGGCAGACCCTCTCCCCGTGCTCGTGAGAGTGTGTGTTGGGGTGCTCGTCGGCGTCCTCAGCCGCCCCTTTTGCCTCACCCCCTCAGCGCGAAGGGAGCCTCGAACTTACCCACTACCGCCATCTTCGCTCCCCGGCGACTGACCAAGTTAACAACGGCGCAGGCGCGGCCCTCCGGCGCAGCTTGTCGGGCCACGCCCCCTTCGTCTCCTCGCCCCGCCCCCGGCGAGAGAGGCCGAAGCCCCGCCGCCTGTCGATCGAGTCACTCGGTGCTCCCTTCAGCAGAAGCGCGGCTGTCGCCAGGCTGGGCAGCAGAGCGCCGAGGGCGGAGAAGCTGATGCAAGCAGGACCCGGCAGCTGGTGGTGGTGAGTGTGAGGGCGGCGGGGAGGTCGGTGTCCTCCCCCTGCCCCCCGGGGTGGGTCGATCTCCGTCCCGGGGAGGGGGCGGGCCATTTAAAATCTCGTCTTAACCTTAACTTATTCCAGTTTGGAACGGAGGAGTTAGCCTGACTCAGGACATTTTCCTCCCTCCCGCCAGTGGCAGGGCGTTCCTGTGGCTCCCTGGAGGTTTTATTCAGCTCCTCCCCCTAAAAGCGGCTGTGGTGGGTGGGGGCGGCGATTGGGCCCAGGTCTCCAGTAGGGTGGAAGGGAGCCCCTCCCTCCCCAGTTCGACTGCCCCTCCTTGAAATACGAGAGGCGTATATGTCTAGCCCATCTCTCCCGCCCCGGCGTGGGAGCTCAAGGCAGCTGGGCGTCCTGGCAGCTGTTCCTCCCCAGCCAGGCATCGACTGGCCCTGCTGGGGGCTACGTCAGGCCCTGGGACACTGGACGAGAGAGCTCACTTTGGGGTGTTAGACCCCAGAATGGATCTGGCCAAGCTCCATTTATTTATATACTGTAACTGTGCCTCTATGCTATCCTTCCTAGGAACTCGGGGCACCAGATAGTATTACCTTCCCCTTATCCTTACAACAACCCTGTAAGGTAGGGTTGTCCAACAGCTGGCATAGAGCAGCTGACCGAAGGGTGGCCAACCTGAGGCTCTCCCACAGCGTTCTCTCAAAAAGTTTTCATCTGTGTGTGGAATGAGTGGGACCCTCCTAATAAGAGCCCCTGGTGGCGCAGTGGTAAAACTGCCGCCCTGTAACCAGAAGGTTACAAGTTCGATCCTGACCAGGGGCTCAAGGTTGACTCAGCCTTCCATCCTTCCGAGGTCGGTAAAATGAGTACCCAGAATGTTGGGGGCAATATGCTAAAATCATTGTAAACCGCTTAGAGAGCTCTGGTTATAGAGCGGTATATAAATGTAAGTGCTATTGCTATTGCTATTTAAACTGAGCAGACCTCAAGAAATGTGTGAGCGTGCTCACACGTGCATACCTTAGAGGGAACACTGCTTTCCCCCTGTTGTTGGGCTACAACTGCCATCATCCCATGGTCATGGATTGAACCAGCGGCCTTTTGTTGTAGCTTAATCCCTCTGGAGGAGGCCTGTTCAACTTAGGCCTCCCCACCCCCTGCAGGTTTTTTTGGACTAAAGATAAAGTGTGCCGTTAAGTCGATTTTGACTCCTGGCGCCCACAGAGCCCTGTGCTTTTCTTTGGTAGAATACAGGAGGAGTTTCCCATTGCCTCCTCCCGTGCAGTATGAGATGATGCCTTTCAGCATCTTCCTAGATTGCTGCTGCCCTATATAGTACCAGCGGGGATTTGAACCGGCAACCTTCTTGTTAGTGAAGCATTTCCCTGCTGCACCACTTAAGGTGACTACAACTCCCATAATCCCCAGCCACAGTGGCCAGTAGCCGGGGATTATAGGAGTTGTAGGCCAGCATCTGCAGGAGGTCTAAAGTGGAGCAGCTCTGTTGTGGAGTAATCTTAAGGGGTCTGTATTAAGAGAGTTCCATTTCCTGAGTGAACTCTAAACTGCACCTAGCAGGGATTTGCTCTTCAGTCTTAAGTCTGACTGAATTGCAATGATGGTCTTGATATTATTATTTTTTAATAGGGCAGGAGGACTAGGTGGGTATTCTTAATCATAGAGATAGTTTATTATCTCAAACACTCATCAACAGGCTATGCATTTAAAGCTTCTGATTTGAAATCAGAACAGTTCTGTCCACACAGTCTCAATGCCTTGGTCTCTCCAGAATCCACTGGTTGCAGATCAGCCCCAAAGTGTCTCTTCCCTGTTGCTCAGCTTTCTGTTTTTTATGCCTCCACCCATTCCTCGTTGCCTTTCTAATAAAAATACAGATACTCTTGAAGACTGAGCATCTTTCTCTCTGTGTTTCCATAATATTCTGGCGATGGCTTCAAACACACATTGTTTGACTTCTTGCAAGTTTCCATCATCCTTTGCTGCTGAACCTACAATCTGGATAAACACTGTGGCACAAGTTAACTTGTTTGTCTCTCAAAGGAGACAGTTAATGTTCCTTGGCTCATAGGCAAAGCTCCGTAGTCATAACACTACAGTGTCAGGAGGGAGACACAGAAAACAATAGTTTTAATCGGTAATCAAATATTTCATGGCCCTTCTGCAAACAAAGCGAAGCACTCTGCCATTGAGTTTCTGCCTCATCCTCATTAAGAATGTTAACAGAATCCTGCTGGATCAGGCCAATGTCCATGTAATCCAGCATCCTGTTTGGGAAGCCCTCAAGCAGGAGATGAAGGCATGCCGTGGTTCCCTGCAGCTGGGATTTGGAGATACACTGCTTCTGAATCTGAAGATAGCAGATAGTAGCCATCAACAGGTTATAGCGTAACAGGTTTTGACGGGGATAAGCAGCCCCCACGCCCTTCACAACAGTTAACTGGGAATTCCTAGAATTGGAGAATTTTAGAGTTGGAATTTTTTAAAAAATTTGATCAGCCATCTAGTTGCTCTAAAGGCTAGCTGCTCTCTGATGCCATCTGCTTTTCTTTGGATAATGTAGGGTAAACAGGGAGCACTTTGAGAAGAACTGTAATTTTTGGTGGTTGTTACAAATGAGCATTCGCTTTCCTGAATAATACTCCACTTTCTTTAGATGCTAACAGTTAAGTTTCTCACCAGTTAAGATAGCAATTAAGTTAGTTCCATCTGATGAATGAAATGGGTTGTGCCCACCATTCCCTCTAACAGGGAATTACATATGATGTTGACTACAACCCCCAGCATCCCCAGCTGCGATGGCCTTTGGCTGGGAATTATGGGAGTTGTAGTCAACAACATCTAGAATTCCCTGTTGGAGGGAACACTGGTTGTGCCCACAAAAGCTAATGTTTGGTTGTGACAAAAAACATCTACCGTTTGTCTCAAAGTGCTACCTGCAGGGGTTCCCAGCCTGGGTTCCTCCAGATGTTGCAACTACTCCCAGCATCCTCAGCCACAATTTATTCCCAGGTTGGGAATCACTGGTCTACTGAATCAACAAAAGATTAACCTGGACATTCATGGACACTTATTACTTGAATAATTGGTACTTGTTCTGTTTCAGTTCCTGAGTGCTTTTGGTGAATCAGCAGCTGCTGCCTCCACAATGGGGCACGAGCTGACGATGCAGGAGAAGTATCACCTGATCACCCGGAACTTGCAGGTATTTTACGAGAACAATTGAGTAGAAGCTCGTTCCCAGTTCATTACTGACCACCAAGATGCAAAATCAGCTTGGTTAAGAATCTGAAGCTCATATTCTTCTGCTCTCCCAACTCATCCCAAGATGAGTTACAAAGTTAAAATACAATAAAATTCTATAAAATCTCATTAACATATTAACATCAGTTAAAAACGATAAAATCACCACAAAGCAGCAGCCATAACAAGACAAAGATAGAGCAGCAGGAAAGCAGAGAGATTGGCAACTCCTACGGGGTAAAAGCCTGAAAGGATAAAAAACAGCCACAGGTTCCAGAGAAGGAGATAGCCATGAAGACAGATCAGGGGGAAGAGAACCTTTCCAAGGGCCCTTTTGGTGGGCTTGTGACTGAGCATTTGAACCTGGGTGTCCTGTGCCCAAACTCAACCTCTGTGCTGCACTGATCCAAATGGCCAGTGAAATCACGGTTTGGGTTGTCTCCGAGTTCATGCATATAAAAAGAATTTTCCAAGATTTTATCTTGGAAGTGTCTAAACAATGGAAGGATTACTCAGCTCTTGCTCCTTGCCTTGGCAAATTGCAGGATGTTGAATTCAGATTAGAAACCAAATGGCTCCGTTTGCTATGGCTGTGGAGCTGAGTCACTGCTTGACCTTGGTTTGTTGCTTTCCCCTGTTGTGCCCTTGGGTTTGCCACTTGCGATAGCATTGCACAAAGTTTAATTGTATTCACACGCAGCTGGTGTTTCCGGGGGGGGGGGGGCGGCGTTGCCAGCTCAGTCTGAGCATTTGGAGAAGGAGGCAGGGAAGGGATGCACAGCAGGGAAGAGAAAAGCCATATGGCAGCTTTACCTGGACTTTCTTTAGTTGTTGTTGTTGTTACTACCATCTGTGTACGAGGGACTTTACAAAGAAAGAGGAGAGTAGGTCCCTGCCCCAAAGGGCTTGCAGTCTAGTAAATGGCACAAGGGAGACTACAGAGGAAGAGCTGAAAAATGCAGTTGGGATAAACAGGGGAGGAAGGATATGTGATTATTTCAGTCACACATATTTGAGCTGTAGGGGATGGGTCTACGTGGTTGTGCCGAAGCCTTCACGGCAAAGAGGTATTTTAAGAAGGGATTTCAAGAAAGTCAGAGGTGGCATCCCAAGGTCTCCTAGGAGACAGTTCCAAGCATAAGAGAGCTTGAAGGAGAAAGGGTGGGGTTGCTTGAGGGAAGCAATCTCTTGAGTCATGGAGGGCTCTCTCACAGGCTGTGTATTAAAAGGGGAGGGAGACGGAGAGAGAGAAGGATGTCTGACATCACCCAATCAAGTCTGTAAGCATTCCATTGACAGAAACAGAGAGCTCCCTCCTCTTGATATGTGTATAGAGATACTGGAATCATCAATGTGGGAATCAGTCTTGATTGAAAAGAAACAGCCCAGAATAATTTGCCTAGGGATGGAACTGGCAGCTTCTTCCAAGGACAAGAGAGGCTTTGCACTTGAAGTGATTAAACAATCCAGATGCACCCCATGCAGGAAAAAGGATGCAGAATCAGCTGCCCTGCTGATTGGATTGGAAGAGGCGAGCCAGAGCAGTCCGTCCTGCAGAGAGGCAGTGGATGGGGCTGTGGGCTGACAGGCGACTTTAATGATTGATGGCACACAGGCTGGGGATTACTGAACGACACCAGAACAGCCCTGCAGGATCAGGCCAAAGGCATCCTGCTTCATGCAGCGGCCAGCCAGGTGCAGCCGGAAGCCTGCATGCGGGGGAAGGAGGGCAAGGCTGCCTCCTCCCACCCCCTGTTGTTGTTGTTGTTGTTGTTGTTAACACTTTATATTCCACTCTTCCTCCAAGGAGCCCAGAGCGGTGTACTGCATACTTAAGTTTCTCCTCACAACAACCCTGTGAAGTAGGTCAGGCTGAGAGAGAAGTGACTGGCCCAGAGCCACCCAACAAGTCTCATGGCTGAATGGGGATTTGAACTTGGGTCTCCCCGGTCCTAGTCCAGAACTCTAACCACTACACCACCCTAGCAGCTGGTGTTCAGAGGCCTGAACCCTCTGATCCTAATGGAGACAGACAGCTGTCCAGGCTAGTCGCCGTTGATAGCCCTGTCCTCCATGAATGTATCTAAATCCCTTTTAAACCCGTTTAGATTGGTAGCCATCACCACATCCAGCTGCAGTGAATCCCACAGTATGAAGAAGTACTGCCTCTTGTCTGTCCTGGATCTCCCAGCATTGAGCTTCAATGGATGACCTTGGGTTCTAACATTCTGAGAGGGAGAAAAACTTCTCTCTGTCCGCCTGACCCACACCGTGTATAATTGTATACACCTCTAATCACGTCCCCCCCTTACCTGCCTTTTTTCTAAGCTAAAAAGTCCTTTCCTCATCTTTGTTCTTCATTTTTAATTTAATTTTATTAGAAGATTGAACATACTGCCCAATCCACAGACTCAGGGCGGTGTATTTACAATAAATTATGCTCTCTCGCCCCAGCCCAGAGACCGATTTCCTGATTACCAAAATGCCCATGTCAAGCTGGGCTGTGGGGATGTGTCTGGGGCTTGCACACAAGCCTCCCTCGGCCGCTTGTTGCACACACGGGCAAAACAGCTGTGCTCTGGGAGTGATCTGGAAGAGAGTCACCACGTTGCCGGTTGGAGTCCTTACTCCTCCCACAGAAACGCTGAATCGGTCTGTTTCTCGCTGGCAGGAGGTTCTTGGTGATGAGAAGCTGAAGGCCATCTTGGAAGAGCGGGAGCTGAAGATCTACTGGGGGACAGCCACCACGGGCAAGCCTCACATCGCCTACTTTGTGCCCATGTCCAAAATCGCGGACTTCCTCAAGGCCGGGTGTGAGGTACAGACGGCTTCTGCCTTGGCTGCTGTCCAGTTGCAAAATGGGTGTCCTAGTGCAGGGATTCTCAACGTTGGGTCCCCAGATGGTATTGGACTTCAACTCCCATAATCCCCAACCAAAGGCCACTGGGGCTGGGAACTATGGGAGTTGAAGTCCAATAACATCTAGAGACCCCACATTGAGAACGTGTGTGTATGTGCATGCATCCACACCCAGGATCCCTGTCAGCGGAACTTGGGCCATGGGTTACATAGGTAGCAGCCCTCCACAGAGGCAGACCAACGGTGCATCCAGCGCAGTCTTGTCTGCACGGATGGGCAGTGGCTCTGCATTTCCCAGCCCTCCCTGAAGATGCTGCTGGCAGGGATGGGGCCTGAGACCTTCTGGGTGCAAAGCAGGGGCTCCTCCACGGAGCTGTGGTCTATCTCCACGTCTCCGGGTGTGGGAACAGGGGTTGCCCACATGCCATCCACTTCTGTCAAGAAGGGTTGCCAGAGGACATGCTGCAGTGAAGAGTATGGTGGTGAAGGTGTCCTTTGTGCTGATATAGGGGGCATCAGCGGCTGGGGCAGGGGACAAGCTTGCTCCCCTGCCCAAGACAATTTTGGGATACCGACCAATCATTGGGAACGAAACATGGGGGTAGGTAATTAGGTGAAAGGTTACCCAAGATGGGGTACAAAAATAAGGGGAAGGTGGTCTACGGAGCTTTGGGGTCTCTCTGTCTTGTCCATACGCTTTGCTGCCTGGCCTTCCAATACTGGAGTCTGTGTGTTTGACTCAGTGACTTGTTGGTGCCAGGGATCCAGTCGGTCCTGTGTGGTTAGGAATATAGGAAGCTGCCTTCTACCAGGCCAGACCATTGGTCCATCTAGCATTGTCTTCACAGACTGGCAGCGGCTTCTCCAGGGTTGCAGGCAGGAGTCTCTCTCAGCCCTATCTGCTGCGAGGCAGATAGGAACTTGAGATACCTCCAGGGAGGGAACTTGGGACCTTCTGCTTGCAAGTATGCAGGTGCTCTTCCACTGAGCTGTGGCCCCATTCCTTAGGGGGGATATCTTAGAGTGCTCGCACATGTAGGAACATGGGAAGCTGCCATATACTGAGTCAGACCCTTGGTCCATCTAGCTCAGTATTGCCTACACAGACTGGCAGCAGCTTTTCTAAGGTTGCTGGCAGGCAGACGTCTCTCTCAGCCCTATCTTGGAGATGCTGCCAGGGTGGGAACTTGGAACCTAGATGCTCTTCCCAGAGCACCTCCATCCCCTGAGGGGAAGATCTTCCACTGCTCACACATCAAGTCTCCCATTCAAATGCAAACCAGGGCAGACCCTGCTTAGCTAAGGGGACAATTCATGCTTGCTACCGCAAGACCAGCTCTCCTCCTAAGAAGGTGACGGCTGTGTTGTTAACTGCTCCTGTCAGGTCTGGTGAGAATAAAGTTCTTGTATTTGATAACTTGTGGACTGTCTTGCTTCTTTGGGTGAGTGTGCAACAAATGAACACCCTAGACTTCTGGTTCCCTTTGATTCCCAGTAATCAGTCCCTTGAACATCTCTGACAAGAAGCAGAGCTGGGCAAAGACCCCCTGCCTGAAACCCTGGAGACCCTGTGCTGATCGGAATAGACAGTTCTGAAAGGACCACTGTCTGACTCTGTGTCAGGCCGTTTCCTATGCCTGACCTTGTGGCTTTTAATTTCTCTCAATCGCTGTGCTAACTGGACAAACACAGTTCAAACAAAGATTTGTTTATCTCCTGAAAGATACAAGCAAATAGAAGCAAAGATTTGTATATCTCCAGAAAGAGAAGACACAAATAACCCTGGGAGCTAGTCCAAAGGTGTTTAGCCTGTGATCTTCAGCAGGCACTGGAAGTATTGAGTAACTGGAGATTAACCTCAGATAAATGTGGTTCATATTGGGGTATTTCCTCCCTCTCTGCTTCTTGACACATTCGTTGCACATAGGTAATGAATCCTTACCTATGGGGGCTTGCTAATATCGAGGTCAAAGGTGGCCAGCCTGAGGCTCTCCAGTGTTGTCGGACTACAACTCCCATCATCCCCTGCCGCAATAAATCGCAACTGGGAATGATGGGAGTTGTAATTTGATAACAGCCAGGGAACCTCTGGTTGCCCACCCCCCCGGTCTAGGTGTACAGATGTTGTGGCTGGGTCCCCGTTGCCTTCTCAAAGGGTATCCAGAGGGGGTGCGTCTGAGCTGGCTGAAGAGGCACCCCGGCCTGCTTGTGCTCTTCCCTTCCCAGGTGACCATCCTGTTTGCTGACCTCCATGCATACCTGGACAACATGAAGGCGCCGTGGGAGCTGCTGGAGCTGCGGACCCAGTATTACGAGAACGTGATCAAGGCCATGCTGGAGAGCATCGGGGTGCCACTGGAGAAGCTCCGGTTCATCCGCGGGACGGACTATCAGCTGGGCAAGTGAGTCCGTTTAGGCGGGTCTTGTGGGCAGCACTCACATGTTGGTGGGTGTCCAGCCTCAGCTGGGCAAAAGAGCCATCTTGAACACGGCTCCGGCCGTTTGGGGCAGCTTTTGCAGGGACTGCTGTTGTGGAGCACCCTGGCCTTCGCCTCTCCCCGCCGGGTCAGAACAAGGCCAAGCATGGAGCTCATGGGCTTCTGGCTTGTCTTGAGTTGGGGTGGGGGACGGTGCTCGTGGAGGGGCCTCTCAGAGGCCTGGGCAGTGTCCTCAAGACAGAGGGGAGAGATCTGGAGTGAATCCATCCGGGAAGGAGATTGCGTTGCAGGCCGCGCCTGTGCTTTAGGAGAGAGGAATCGGTTTTCATCCCGAAGCTTGCCTTTTGTATTTTCTTGCACTTGTGCTTGCTCCTGTCTTTGAAACTGGATACCTGGACTTAAGTGTGTGCCTTGACCCTCAGTCAATGTTTGATGATTGCTTGTGTTATTCTCTTTGATTCTTGCAATAAAAGAGATATTAGGGGAGCAAAGAATCATCATCATCATCATCATCATCATCATCATCATCATCATTTATGATTAGAGGTTAGCCCAGGACCACAGGCGTCCACTTTGTTGGGTGAGAGTCCCGACTGGGATAAAGCATACATTCTTGGCCAGCACACTCCTCTCCCGCTCAGGGGTGTCCTGTACATGTCAGAGTAAATCTTTGTCTCAGAACAAGGAGGGATGCTCCCTTACGCAGAGGGCTTTGCACTTCTAAGAGCACTTCAGGAGCTCTTGATGTTTCTGCTGGAAGGAGAAGCCCTCCTAAAGCTGAATCTAATGCCATGAGGCTTTGTTTAGCAGCGAGATGTTTTGCTCTTCTGCATTTTTGGTGCCCCTCCACTCTGCCACACCAACACCCTGTCTGCTCTTTCCTCAGGGAATATACCTTGGATGTCTACCGGCTGTCCTCGGTTGT
This sequence comes from Hemicordylus capensis, assembly GCF_027244095.1. Lineage (NCBI taxonomy): Eukaryota > Metazoa > Chordata > Lepidosauria > Squamata > Cordylidae > Hemicordylus > Hemicordylus capensis. The sequence goes on from NC_069663.1 coordinate 32,556,619, forward strand.
GACCCAGCATGACGCCAAGAAAGCCGGCGCGGAAGTGGTGAAGCAGGTGGAGCATCCCTTGCTGAGTGGCCTCCTCTACCCAGGACTGCAGGTAGTTGGCCAAGGGGTGTGGAAAGAGAGACTTCTGCTGTGCCCCGGAATATTGGTTCTAGAATGTATATGGGGACACAGGAAACTGCCTTATACTGAGCCAGACCCTTGGTCCATCTAGCTCAGTATTGTCTACACAGACTGGCAGCGGCTTCTCCAGGGTTGCAGGCAGGAATTTCTCTCAGCCCTGTTTTGGAGATGCTGCCAGGGAGGGAACTTGGAACCTAGATGCTCTTCCCAGAGCGTCCCCATGCCCTCAAGGGAATATCTTCAAGTGCTCGCACGTGTAGTCTCCCATTCAAATGCAAACCAGGGTGGTCCCTGCTTAGCAAAGAGAACGTTTTCCTGCTTGCTACCTCAAGACCAGCTCTCCCCCTATGGGACTGTACACATGCTTGGCTGACTTATGCAATACACCCCACTCCTTACAAACCAAAAAGAGGTGGGTGGGAGAGAGCACGGACTGGGCCTTCAGTAAGTGTGTTTGGTTGACTGGGGTGGCCAACCTGAGGCTCTCCAGCTGCTGTTGGACTACAACTCCCATCACCCCACTGCAGTCTCTTGTGGCAAGGGATGATGGGAGTTGTAGTCCACCAGCAGCTGCCCCGCTTCAGATTGGCCAGTGCTGCCCTGTGTGCTTGGCTGGGCACACGCGTGGCAGGCAGTTCCCTTTCCTCTGCCCCACTGAGAGGATGAGTGTGTGACTTGCCCCTTAGTCTCCAAGCTTTGGAGAGCAAGCAGCAGTGCTTATCACATGTGATGTAGGTAGATATCTATCTCAATCCAGTGACATACAAAGATGAATGAATGAATGAATAAAATAAAAATGGCCTTATAATTGCCGTCCTGCTGGGCTCCCCATTTTCTGGTCCTTACGGAGCCTCAGCCTGAATCTCCTAACTCTGATACAGCCCGCTCCTTTGCCGCCACACATCCTGGGTAGGTGGACAGGTGAGCTTCATGATGGTGGAGAGACCCCTCGGGAGGCTTTGTTTTGTATCTCCTCCTCCTCCAGGCCTCTGGAACCTTTCACTCCTGATCTCTCCTTCTCTTGTTTTTCTCTTTCTTGCTCTTATGGTATCTTCCAAATTAGACCGGTTCATCGCTTCTCTGAACTTCTTGGTCTGCTCAGTTATGGCCCTGCCTTTGTGGTTTTTTGTTTATGCTGTTTCTGCATCTCGTCTCCATCCCACTCACTATTTCTGCTCTGCTTCTGTGTGCTGCAAAGACTGACTACTTGCACGGTGCCTGAGAGAATCCTAGATGCTTGTTTCTGCTGGTCTTGAGCCTTTAGTGTAAAGGCCACTTAAAACAAAAAGTCTACACTAGGAAATTTGATTGTGGTTGAACTAGAGTGCGTTTGATGCAATGGGTATGCAATAAGTTTAAATGTCGGGAATTTTTGCTTTCTGCACAATTGCCCTCTGAAACTTGCTGCCACAAGATGTGGCAGGGCTCAATGGTTATAGCTCTTGATCTATAGCTTCAGTTCCAGTGCTGAAATCAGCTGGTGTTTATGAAGGCCTTATGTATGTACATCCCTGCAGGCACTGGATGAAGAGTACCTGAAAGTTGATGCACAGTTTGGAGGAGTGGACCAGAGGAAAATCTTCACCTTTGCAGAAAAGGTTAGAGCCGAGGCTTCACTTGGCCAACCATGTAGCTGGTTTTAAGGGCCCCCGGGATGGTTCTTTGTTTTCCCTTGGTCTTCTTGCCTACCCCAGGGCTGGCCCAAAATATTTCAACAGAAAACCCAAAGACAGCCCCTCTCTTGCTAATCCAGCTGGTGCACAGGCCTTGTTGATGTGAATGACAGCTGTGGGAAGGCACAGGAGAGTTCTGGAGAGGGCCTTGGATGTCAGGGAGGAGGGCAGTGTTCCCTCTAAGGCATGCCCACACTCACACATGTTTTGATGTCCACTCAGTTCATTTTAGATCCTGCTCAGGTTGAATCAGGAAGGCCTCACTCTGAATGCAGGTGTGCACACACTGCCTTGATACTCCTACCCAGAACAAAACTCATAGGGACATAGGAAGCTGCCATATTCTGAGTCAGACCCTTGGTCTATCTAGCTCAGTATTGTCTTCACAGACTGGCAGCGGCTTCTCCAAGGTTGCAGGCAGGAATCTCGCTCAGCCTTATCTTGGAGATGCTGCCAGGGAGGGAACTTGGAACCTTCTGCTCTTCCCAGAGTGGCGGCTCCATCCCCTTTGGGGAAGATCTTCCAGTGTTCACGCTTCTAGTCTCCCATTCATATGCAACCAGGGAGGACCCTGCTTAGCTAAGGGGACAAGTCATGCCTGCTACCACCAGACCAGCTCTCCTCTCCGACTCATTCTGCACACAGATCAAAAAAATTAGAGAGATCACTGGAGGCAGGAGGTGGTCTATTCTTCCAAGCCCCTCCGTCTTCTCCTCGCAGCCCACTCAAACCACTCGTGTTGTGTCTCCCTGCAGTACCTCCCCTCCCTGGGCTACGCCAAGCGCATACACCTGATGAACCCCATGGTGCCAGGTCTGACGGGCAGCAAGATGAGCTCTTCCGAAGAGGTGGGTTCCCACAGCCGACTCTTGCCCGGGGCAACCCAACCCTGCAGCGTGGAAATCTCAAAGGGGGGTGCGGGTGAGACTCCTTGGGCTGGCCAGGAAAGCCGTCTGTCTCCTTCAGCCTCTTGCCATGGTGACCTCTGCTGGCGCTGTCACTTCCCAGACTCCTCCCACGGTGGGGGTCGGTGGGGACGCAGCTGGGGAGCAGCCGAAGGTACGCGGGGAGGCAAACCAGCCGTCCGAGCAACCTGGGCTGACCTAGGACTGGCTCGGGGGATCCAGCAAGCGGCTTTGACAGATGCTGCACTCGGTGCCTCCAAGGGAGGGAGCCTTGCGGGGAACTTTAGTTGTTGCACTTCTGGCCCGGGCTTGTGTGCTTGTGGGGGACAAGCACACAAGGGATCTTTGTCCTGAGAGGGAGCAGTGCCCCAAGTGCTGGGCAGAGGCCCTCTTGTTGCCTCACGCAGGGATCTGCAGCCCATCCTTGGTTCCGCCCCAGCCCAACCGTTCTGCCGTGGACCCTTTCAGTCCTGCCTCTCCATCCCAGGTGCCGGAGAGGAGCCACAGCAGGAGAGAGGGCCTGTCCTCACCCACCTCTTGCCTGTGGGCTTCCCAGCGGCATCTGGTGGGCCACTGTGGGGAGACAGAGAGGCTTCCTTGGGCCTGATCCAGCAGCAAGGCTGTTCTGATGTCCTTCAATAAACGGCCTGGCGCTGGACTAGCTCTGTGGTCCAGCCATGGTGGCCCATTCCAGGAGTGTCCCCTCCCTCCTCTCTCCCAGGAGTCCAAGATTGACCTCTTGGATCGCAAGGAGGACGTGAAGAAGAAGCTGAAGAAGGCTTTCTGTGAGCCCGGGAACGTGGAGAACAACGGCGTCCTCTCCTTCATCAAGCACGTGCTCTTCCCCCTCAAATCAGGTGATGCTCCGGGCGTCCCCAGCCTGGGGCGCTGCAGCTATTGTTGGACTACCGCTCCCATCATGCCTGGTTGTAGTGGCCACGTTGTAGATGCTTGAATGCGTCTACAGTCAATGCTAATGCAGCCCTCCAAACCTGCCCTTTTCCTCCCTCTCCCCTGCACAGAATTTGTGATTCTCCGAGATGAGAAGTGGGGAGGGAACAAAACCTACACCAGCTATGGGGACTTGGAGAAGGACTTTGCGGACGAGGTGAGAGATGTGGGGCCAGGAGCGGGAACTGGGAAGAGATTCTGCCACCACCACTGGTTTGCATGGGTGAAAGGCCCCTTTCTGAGTGGCTTGTGCAGAGGGCTTGAGCCGTCCTGTGCCAGTGAGGAGCCTTGATCTTTCTCTCTGAAGGTCTGCTGGGGGGGCCCAGTGGAGTCACAGGGGAGGGCCTAGCCTTGCAGTCAGGCTTCTGCACTCCCCCAAACACCACCTCTGCCATGAATACAAAGCAAAGACATTTCCATAGAACTTGTTATCTGCTAGACGTGTGAAAAGCTACTTTTCGGCACAATTTGGATTTTACGTTTCTCTCCCACCAACCGTGTTCCACCAGGGCTGCCCTCCGAGGGAAGGCCCATGCAGGGGAAACCGAATGGGCTCACATCTCCTTCATTCCCCTGGGCCTTGCACAGTGGAGGTTCTTGCTCAGCTGTGCTGGAGGAGAAGGTGGGGCTGGGGCTGATCTCCATCTCCCTTCCTGGCGGCAGGTGGTCCACCCGGGGGACTTGAAGAACTCGGTGGAGGTGGCCTTGAATAAGCTTCTTGAGCCCATCCGAGAGAAGTTTAGCAGCCCGCAAATGAAGAAACTCGCCAGCTCTGCGTATCCCGATCCTTCCAAAGCAAGTAAGGGCACAACGGCACCAGCAGCCACCCCTGGCCTCCTAGTGCAAGACCTGGCCTCCCCAAGGCACCAATTCCCTGGTAGCCAAACCAGCCATGCCTGCTGAGGTCCGTCTGCCAGCAGCTGAGAGCGCTGGCCGGCCGGCCGGCCCGTCCATCAGCACCAGAGAGGCCTCCTCCTCCCACGTGGCCGGGCTCCTTCCAGGTTCAGCAACCCTGTCCCTGCACTGCAGCTGCATCCCAGGCTCAGAGGGCCACCTTGTCTGGGCAGTCGTCTCCTTCTGGAGCACGCCAGGCATCAGACTGGAGCTGTGTTCCGCTCTCCAGGGAAGAACTACCAGCCTTGGTGTTTTCTAAACATGGGGGGCAGCCCTTATTGTTTGTCCCAGAGTGCATCCTGAAATCCACGCCGAGCCCCGTGTAAGTCTCATTCAGTGGCCCATCCGGTGCCTCCAGGAAGCTCACAAGCAAGAGACGACGAAGGCATGCCCTTTCTCCTGCTGTTGCTCTCCTGCAGCTGGTATTTGGAGGCATCTCGCCTCTGAGCCAGGAGGCAGCCTCTAGCCATCAAGGAGAGTAACCTGTCCTCCACGAATGTGTCCAAGCCCTGCTTAAAGCCATGCAGGCTGGTGGCCATCACCACACTCTGTGTCAAAGAATTCCATAGATTGATTTGAAAGAGGGTTAGGGTTCCTAAATTTCCTGGCCATCAGTTTCATAGGATGACCCCTGGTTCTGGTGGTGTGAGAGAGGGGGCAACCTTTCTCTCCCTCTCCACCCTTTCCACACCATGCATAATTTTACAGGTCTCTGTCAGGTCTCCCTTTGGTTGTCTCCCCCCTGCCCCCCGCACTCCAAGCTAAAAAGCCCCAGGTGTTGTAGCCTTTCCTTGTGCCTAAGGCAGGCGCTCAGGTCCCAATCATCTTGCTTGCCTTTCCTTGTCGATGGCTCATCACTCGCCCTTCCTCTGAGGACGAAGACCAGCTCTGTCTTGTGGGAATAAATGTAAATTGTCCCCTTGGCTAAGCAGGGTCCACCCTAGTTTGTATTTGAATGGGAGGCTACTTATGAGCACTGTAAGATACTCCCCTCGGGATGGGTTCATATCTCAGTGGAAGAGCCCCTGCCTGCTTGCATGCAGAAGCTACCAAGTTCCCTCCCTGGCAGCATCTCCAGGATAGGGCTGAGAGAGACTCCTGCCTGCAACCTTGGAGAAGCTGCTGCCAGTCTGTGAAGACAATACTGAGCTAGATAGACCAACGGTCTGACTCAGTAGATGGCAGCTTCCTTTGTGCCTAACTCAGACTGGCTTGCCTACACTTCTTGGCAGCTGACGGCCTTCAGCAGCAGACCTGCTGCTGTGCTCGAAACCTGCCCCCTGCCTCTCCTCCTACCCAGTCCCTCGTTCTTGGAGACGCCGCTCCCCTGAGAGTGGCCCTCTCTGTTCCCTGCAGAGCCAGCGGTGAAGGGCCCTGCCAAGAACCTGGACCCTGAGGAGCTCGTCCCATCCCGGGTGGATCTGCGTGTCGGCAAAGTGCTCAGCGTGGAGAAGGTGCGAGGGCCCTGCGTCTCGGTCCTTGCGGCTGGAGCTGCGGGCCTGCCAGGGCAGCAGTCTCGGGGCCGAGGGGGGGGGGTTTCAGCCAGCCCCCAGCCTCCGGGGGCCCTGGGCCTTGATGCTGCTTCTCTTGTGCCCTCAGCATCCTGACGCAGACATGCTGTATGTGGAGAAGATTGACGTGGGGGAGCCCCAGCCTCGGACGGTGGTCAGCGGCCTGGTGGAGTCCGTGCCCAAAGAGGAGCTGCAGGGCAGGCTGGTGGTGCTGGTGTGCAACCTCAAGCCCCAGAAGATGCGCGGGGTGGAGTCCCAGGCCATGCTGCTCTGCGCATGCAGGTGTGTCTTGTGGGGGGGGAGGGCTGAGAGGACCTTGGCGGCTGCAGAGGGAGGGGACTGCCCGGCACCTCTGCCCTTCCTCATGTGTGGGGCTGGGAGGGGTGGCTGGCACTAGCCCACCAGACTGTGTAGGAAGCCAGGAGAGAGACTGGTTGCCGCTGGCTTGTCCTCTAACCGTGCCCCACCTTTCCTCCTCCTTCCCCTGCCCCTCCCACCCCCAGCAACGGGGAGCCCGGCCACATAGAGCCCCTGGACCCCCCGCCCGGCTCCTGCCCCGGAGAACGCGTCTTTGTGGAAGGCTACGAGAGAGGCCAGCCCGACGAAGAACTGAAGCCCAAGAAGAAGGTCTTTGAGAAGCTGCAGGTGAGCAGGGCGGACGCGGCTGGAGGCCGCCTTATCCCCAGTCAGGCCCTTGTTCCGTCTTGTCTGCGTTGACTGGCAACAGCTCTCCAAGGTTTGGGGCAGGAACTCAGCCTGGGGGCTGCTGCATGCAAAGCAGGCGTAAGGGCTGCTCGTGAAGCTGCCAGAGCTGGAGTCGGACGCTTTGCCCCTTTCGCTCACTGCTGTCTTCATTGACTGGCAGCGGCTCTCCAAGGTGTCAGGCAGGAGTCTTTGCCTGCCTGACCTGGAGCTGCGGCCAGCAATGGAGCCGGGGACCTTCTGCTTGGGGCATCTCTGACGGGGGCCCCAGTTGCATGGAGTGAGGGCTCTCTGGCCTGCTCCCTCCCACCTGGCCTGTTCCCTCCCTCCCTCCCTCCTTGCTAGGCGGACTTCCTGATCTCTGAAGACCGTGTGGCTCAGTGGAAGGGGAAGAGCTTCATGACCAAGCTGGGGAGAGTCACGGCCAAGACCTTGCAGGGTGGCGGCATCCGCTAACGGCCTGGGCCCCTCCTTCCATCTACCATGTGCCAGTCCCTGTCCCTCCGTCGCCCATCGATCATCCATTGCACTTCCGCGGCACTCTCCGCCCACGACAAGCGAACAGACTTGGCTTCCTGGCTTTGAGGCAGGCAGGGGGGCACTTCTTCAAGGGAGAGGTGGCTCTCTATCTCGGGGAGGAAAGAGCCCCTTGCTTCATCGGACTTGCTCTGGGCAAGGATGGACACCTCCTCCCCCCTCCACCACCCATACACACTTTCCAAGGCTTCCAGGAGGGATGTCAAGCTGCTGAAACGGATCTGCCCTTTGCAGGGGTGTGGGGGCCAGAGGCCTATCCCCTTCTCAGCCCCTCCTGCCTGCCCTGTTGTGGTCGGGCCTGGGCTTCACACACTCTTCCTTTCAGCATTTGCTGCTTTTGCCCAGGTCACCTGCGGAGGAGAACTGGGGTGTCCTCTCCGGTTAGCAATGATGATGGTTCCCCATGACAAGCGCGGCATTCTCAATAAAGTGTCATTCTGTGCTTCTTGCTCTGTGTGTGTGTGTGTGTGTAGCAGCTGCATGGAGCCTCCACTGGGTTGGCCCAGCGTCACTCAGGAAAGCCGCCAAATTCTGCCACAGCTCCTCCCTGCCCAAAGAACGCCCCCTACAGCCTGAATGAGAACACAGGCAATCCCTTCTTAGAGAACAGGCGCTGTCCTACCTGCAGCAATTGGTGCTTGTGCCCCCAAGAAAAGAGCTGCCGTTCTTGCCCCTTAAAAACATCCCCCATGAGAGAAAAGTCATGGAGTACAGGCACACTCTCTGGTCATTTTCCGTGAAAGGCCAAGAGAAGGGAGGTAGCGCGTCGTGGGTGTTGGCATCCCCTCTGCCTCCGTGTGGGGCTTGTGCCTGCCCCCAAAGCGCCGTGGGGCAGGGGAGACCCCTGCTTGTTCACAGGCTGAGGAATGTGCATTCAAGTCCCAACAGATCGCGTGGCTGCTACCTGGTGGTAAGGGGGCCTTCATGGCTCTGGGCTTGCTGGGAGCTCTTGATGTTCTGGGGCCCTTGCCCACCCCTACCCCATCACACTTCTTGGACTTATTCTCCTCCCCCCTTTTAAAAATGGTTTGTGCCAAGCACTTTTTGAGTATGCAAAGCATACTGCAGGTATCCTTTTGATGTAATTGGTACAACCACCCTGCAATGCAGTCTTGCCTCATATTGCCGTGGAGCGAGCAGTAAGCCTAAGACCACGTGGGGAGCTCATGGCAGAGGAGAGCATCAAACCAGGTTCCACAACCCTCTGCGATGCCTAAGTTCAGAGCTGTTTGACCGTGGAACAGCCTGCCTCATGCCCTGGGGGCAGAAATCCAAACAGACTGAACAGCCCTCTCAGACTTGGTTCCCCATCCTGGTGGCTCAAGTGCAGCTCCCACTGGCCGTTGTGGCTGGGGGTGAGGGGAGCTGGAGTTCAGCATCATGGGGGCAGGACCCCAGTAGGAGAGCCCTTGCTTTAGGGGGTTCGTGCATGGAGCAGGGTTTGGGCTGGGCCAGAAAACCTCCAAGCTCCCTTCCAAAGGGAGACTCCAAGGACAGAGCTCTGGCCGGCAGCCTCTCCCCCCCCCGCCCCAGTTCTTGTGCCACAAATTCTCCCCCCTCCCCTGTCAGAGCCAAGAAGGAAAACAGACAGCAAGTGAGCTGTAATCATTGATTTTTATAAAGATCTTTTTTTTAATGGAGTTCACAATCCTTCCACTCCTCCCTTTCTCAAAGGTTGATTCTCCCCCCACCCCCCATTTTACAATCATGGAAATCAAAGCAAATGACCCCAGGATTCTCCTAGAGAAGACCTGTCAACAAATAGGTCCAGAAAACAAAAGGCATAAGGATTGGCCGGGGGGGGGGGGAAGCATCAGAGGTGTTTGGTCTCATTTGTAACTGCTGTGCCCAGACCACGGGGGCGGGGGGGGCACTCAAATCCTTCTCAGGCTGTCCTTGCAGAGCCTGGGGTGAGCCCCAGCCTGCCCCCGCCCAGTAAGCAAGGGGATGCTCAACCAGGACTGCTGCTGGGGCCAGGGAAAGCCGCCCCCTCTGGGCTGGAGGGACCCACGCGGCCTGCTTCTGGGGGCTTGCAGGGTCAGGCACAGTTGGTCGTCAAGAGCAGCACCAGGAAGAAGTGTGGGGGGGGGGTGGCAATGCCAAGCATGGCCACGAGGGCCAGCCTTTCCCCAGGCACTGGCAGAGGGAGAGGCTGTGCAAGCTGGCTGGCAGGGAGAGCAGCAGGGGCCTGGGCACCCTTCCCCCCCCTTGGCACCGAGCGCCACTTCCATGGGGCCAGAAGGAAGAGGCAGCTGCAAGGCCTGGGCAGCAGTGGAAGTGGCCACTGCTGAGCCACGGGCATCCTCCTGACACCCGGTGGGACAAGCAGCCCTGGACGGCGGCAGCTGGCCTTCCCTGGCCCTGGTGCTTTCTCACGTGGGGCTCCCCAGACGATGCCCAACGACAACTCCCATAAGCCCCGGCCGGCCACAAGAGGCCATTGTGGTTGGGGGTGATGGAGAGTGCAGCCCCACAACATCTGGGGACCCACCTCTGAGAGCCCCAGCCTAGACCACACAGGAGCATCAAAGCGGTGTGCAAATGCCCAAAGGCAATGCTCCATGGGAAGCGGGCACCCTCAGACAGGCCCCAGGACCCGTTCCACCGCAGAGGGGTCCATGCCAGCAAGTCAAGCTGGGCAGGGTGGCACTCTGCAGCAAAGCCAGGCCTGCTCTCTGCACGTGCCTCCTTTCCTGCTTGGCTCTCTTGGGAGGAGATGCCGGTCACCAGAGCAGTTCAAATACCTGGCTGGCTGCCAGCCATGTGGGGACAAAGCAAACACCCCCACCCCCAGGCAAGGCCACCAGCAGGACCTCGCCTGGCAAGACCGTGACAAAGGAAACTGCCAGCTTCCAGGCTCAGCATGGCCTTGCACAGAGACCCACCCCAGCCCCCCAGGCTGGCCGACCAAGTTGCCTCTGCGGCGGCAGCAACAGCTCATCCTAACCAGCCAGGGGGCAGCCGCAGAGGCAGAGTCGCTCCTCTCTCTCTCCTGCCCTACATGAGGCAGCAGGAGGAGAGGAGCAACCGGAGCTGCCGCACCTCCTTTGGCACCCACCTACCCCCCACTCGTTCGGACAAGTCACCACTCCTCAACAGCCCTCGGCCATTCCACCCCCTCCAAGAAACCCCGAGTCTCCACCAAAGAAAAGGCAACAGCAAGGTGCCACAACCACACACAGCATCTCTCTTTCGAAACGGGGGGGGGGGTTGGTGTTGCCCTCCTGAGCCTCTTTCCCCCCAACAGCAACTTGATCTTGAGCCTGGAATGTTTCGGTACGGAGTTCGCGGGCACTCCTGCTGGGTTCCGGCAGTGAAGAGCTCTGAGCTGCGTTGCCTGGGTGCCCTCCTTGGCCTCCCTGCCCAAGGCATCCCCTCGGCGAGCACAAGGGGCACCCACCCTCGGGAACCCAGCTGAGGCCGACGGAAAACTCGCAGCCTCCCCGGCCACGGGGGCCAATCGGCGTTCAGACAGTTTCTTGCCTCACCTCTTCAGGAAAAGGGGGTCAACCAAGCCTCCGAGGGGGCATCCGTCCTCAGTGGACAGAACCAGCCCCAGAGGAAGTCATGGGACTGGGACATGGGTGGGGCAAAGGAAGACCCGGAGTAGCCCTCCTCCTCCCCCCCCCCCCCGCCACCCCACCCTCGGCTCTCCTGTCTGTCCCTGCTGCCTTCTCTGCCCCTTGTTTGTGCTCTGGCAGGCAATACGGGGTCCAAGTCACGTCTGCAGGCCCCGTAACGGCCCCTCCACCCAGAATCAGCTGTTTCTGTTTGGGACAAATCTGCACACCGGTGCCCCACTTATGCGTCTACGTACACACACACACACACGGCACAGCACTGTCCTCCAATCCAACACCAAGGCAGGGCCCCTTCAGCGCAAGGCTTCTGCAAGTGCAAACTGTCCAAAGGATGCGAGCGAGAGGGTCCGGGCCCCAGCAGCGCCTGGGACACTGAGCAGGAGGTCTCCACCGCAGCTGTTCCCGACCGTGAAAAGTGCTTCCGTTCCGTACGATTCCAGGTGTGCCAGAGAAAGCTCTCCCACCCACCCACCCAGCCCTGACCAGCCTTCAATGCCACCTGCAGGGAGAAGGGCATCCTCCGGAACACATGCTCCAAGCCGACCCAAATTGGGCCAGTCTCTTCTCCTGCTGGTACTAGGGGAAAGGACTAGGACCGTTTGTGTGGGGGGGGAAGCCTTTTCCTCATGCAGAAAAACCTTCAGTGGGGAAAATAAAACACCAGCAAACCCAGCCAAGGCAGGCTGCTCAAGGCGCTAGTCCTCAAGAGAGGGGACAGGGGAGGCAGCAGGAAAGACTGTTGTGCTACTTGGTCTGAAGCTGTAAAATAAAACTGTGTAGTTGAAGGAAGAAGTGAAACCCACACAATTTTTGCATAAATATCAAGGCCATCAGAGGCTAAGGCTCTTCCACATCTCCATGTCCAGGATCCTCCTCCGGCCTGCTCAGGTCCCTGAGATATGATTGTGTTTTTTAAATTCCTGTATGTTGGGGGCAGCTCTTCCTTCACGCCGTCTCCTCCCACGTGCCTGCAACACACAGAGGCAAGTCAGCCTGGCTCTCTGGAAAGGGGCTGGGATGGGAGCGCAGCAGCTCTAGCCCCAGCCCCTCCTCCCCCCGCTGCCCCCCGGGCAAAGGCTCCCTCTCTGGCCTGCCGTGGCTCCGCTTGGTCCCCTCCCCTCCATCCAGCACTTGGCTGCCAAGGACAGCCCCCCCCCCCATGCCCCCAGCCCCCTGTGTGCCCCTCCCTCCCGCCATCCCTGCACAGGCTTCTGGTCGGCTCCTGGCTTCTAGGAGTCAGAGCCGCGTACGGAGTCAGAGCACTGTCTGCTCTGACTGGCAGCCGCGCTCCCCATTTTCAGGCCCCGGTGCCTTTCCCAGCCCCACCGGGACGTGCACCGGGACTGGACCTTCTGCGCCCCACAGCTGGGCTCCTCCCCAGAGCAACCAGCCCTCCCTGCAGAACACGGCCAAGTTGTCTCTGCTGCCGCTCAGTCGCCTGGATCAGTGCGGCCTGCTTGACCGGCAGCTGCGTCGGAGCCGGACTCTTTCTGCAGCCAAGCCCTGGCCTGGCTGGCTTTCGTCCTGCTGCCCATTTCACAGCAGCCCTTCTGACTGGCTGGTCAGGCACAAACCCACGACAGGAGCAGGTCGTCCTCGGGCTGCGGCTGCCAGCAATGAGAACGGCGCAGCCTGCAGGCAGCACAGCTCTCGTCAACGCCACGGCGGGATGGGGGGGGGAGCAGCATGGCCAGAGCTGCTGGGGGGGGGCACCGTGCCTTGTGTGGCTCCCACCCCCCACCCTGGTTTCTTAGGATGAGCCGCTACTGACCTGTGGCCTGGTTGCAAAGCGGGACTTGGGGCCCCTTCCCCCCACCCTCCCCTCACCTTGTGCTGGGGGGCTCTGAAGTGGGGCCTCCGGCTGTGCCAGGGGGCAGCGGGCCCCCCCGGGAGAGGTCTTCTCGCCAGGCGGCTCGTTCTTAGTCCTGTCCCCGACGGCCGGCAAGGAGGAGCTCAGCTCCTCGGCTCCAGGCGTCTTCGGGCTCTGCGGGGCTTGCAGGGGACCGCCCGGCCCCAGCGAAGGCTTCTTGGCTATGGGAGGGGGTATCTTGTGGGGCTTCGGCTGGGCCTGGGGTCTGGCGGAGCCCTGCTGGTCCAGCCCCGAGCCTGCTAGGGAGCGCTGGCCAGAGACATCCATCAGCTCGGCCACCAGGTTCTTCTTCAGGCTGGCCTGGGCTTCCGGCGATGACGGGGTCTCGATCACCAACTTCTTGGGGCTCCTGGCAAAGATGAAACTAGCTGTGGAGGCCGGGGATTTGTGCAGGGGAGACAGCTGCCCGCCCTTTGCCTCCCCGGCAGAGGAGGCGGGCATGGTCAGCCGGTGGCCCGCCTTCCTCTCTGCGATGCCATCCCTGGAAGCCAAGGTGGAGGCCTTCAACCGCACCGCGTTGTGCAGCGGGTTGGAGGAGGCTGCTTCTTTGGAAGCCGACTGGGGCACCCGCAAGGACAACGACTTCCGGAGAGGTTTCTGGGGGACAGGCTGCCCTGACTTGCCGCTGGCCCCCAAGCTGGGCCCGTTGTGCTCTGCTGCAGGCTTGGGGCCCGTGGGGCTGGCCACGGGGCCGTGGGCGTCCATGTTGACCGAGCGGAGACGCACCATCTGCAGCAGGGAAGGCGTGACGATGGGGAGGCTGGCGTCCTCTTTGGGCATCGAGCTGCTCTTGCTGCGAGCGGCCGGCTCCTTCTTGAGATCGGGACGCGAGCCAAGGGCCGGCTTCTTAAGGCTGGGCTGGGCTGGGAGCCCGGAGGGCCGAGGGGCTGCTGGCGTCGCAGCCTTCTGGTGGTTGAGCTGGGCGCCGGGGGCTTCGCCCCCAGCGGGGAGCTTTGGCGGCGGAGGGGGCTCCACTTTGGGAGCCGGCAGTAACGAGGGGTCCGAGATTCCCTGCTGCTGGATCTTGGACGACACCATGGAGGAGAAGGAGAGGGAGGGGGCGGACCCTTTGCCCTCCCCTGCAGGGGGTGTTCTTTGGCTGGCCGGCTGCTCCGAAGCAGGAGCCACCTCCGGGGCTTGGGCGGCAGCCTTTCCGGCGGCGGCAGGTTGCAGCTCCGGCAGCGAGAAGTAGGCTTCCTCAGGAGGAGGGAAGTCCGCCATGGAGAGATCGTGCTCGTCTGGGACAGGCGGGGGCGGCGGGGGCCACAAGGAATCTGGAGGAGCCTCTGGCTCTGGGAGGGTGGGGCCCTCGGGGCTCACCTCAGCCTTCCTCGCTGGGGGCGGTGGGGGGTGGTAGGCAGGAGGGGGAGATGGAGGAGGGGAGCCGCTGCTGGGTTTCTCGAGGACCGGGAGCTGCTTGGCAGCGTTGCCGGTGGCGGGCGAGGAGGTGGGTGTACCGTTGGCAGCATTGGGCTCAGCCTGCTGGGGCTTGGTGGGCGGAGGGGAGAAGGGAGCTGGGACCTTGGGGTGTGGAGGGATCACAAACTTGTCCGTTTTACTGAAAGCAGGAACGGCGCTGGAGGGAGCAGCTGCTGCCGCTGCTGCTGCCACCACCTCGGTAGGGGCCAGATCCGAGGCAGAAGATGACAAGGAAGTCAGAGAGGAGGAGACGGAGAGCCCCGGGGACTGCAGCGAGCAGACCCTCTCCGGTTTCTTTGGTTGCGGCCTCTTCCTCCCGGGAGAGGAGGCATGGGCGATGACGGCTTTGGTGTGGAGCGTGGGCGTGCCGCTCTGACTCGAATACCCACTGGAGGGCGACATTGTGCGGCCGAAGTGGTCAGGGGAGCCCTGCTTGGAGGAGAGCGCCTGCTGCCCGCCGACACTTAGCCCGTCCTCTTCTTGGAGCTTGTCAAGGGTTAGTGGGCTGCCGTGCGAGATGTCAGGGGAGCTGGTGTCCACCGAGTCGGCCAGGCTGTCGAAGCGGAGGCTGCTGGTCTCGCGCTGCGACACGGGGGAGAACACATCGTCCTCGCCGGCCGGGCTGGGACTGGCCAGCCGTGCCGTGGCCCACACCTCGCTGCTCTCACGCTGGGGCCGGCGTTCTGGCTTGGGGGGCAGGCCCATTGCTTTGGGGGCCCCTTCAGCCTCCAGCTGCTGAGCCTTCTGGTGCAGGGAATAAGTCCTCCGCGGGGGCGCTGGGGCCCTCTTCATTTTCCTGAGGGAGACGCTCCGGCTGGAGGAGCGGTCGCTGCGCAAGCTGACGCTGTCCGAGCTGTCTGCCATGCTACTGGTGCTGTATGCAGGCGAGGCCCGGCCGCTGCTCCCCGGCGGCCGCACTCCCAGGAGGCTGGGTGAGGCAGGGGCAGCCTTCGCACGGATGCAGCTGGGGCTGGTGCCGCTCACGGAGCTGTAGGCACTGAGCTGGTCCAGGTCGGGCCTGGCGACCGTCCGAGTCTGGCCGTTGGGCCCAGCCTCCTGCTTCCTGCTGCTGGTCCCGCCATGCGACGAGATGGTGGACGTGTTGGAGACGATGGTCTCGGTCGACTGGGAATGGCTCCAGTTGTCACTGGAGGAGGAGTGCTCTCGGCTGCGGGGCGCTAAGGGGAAGCGCCCCACGGAGCGCACCGAGGCCGGGCTGGCCGTCGACAGGCTGCTGTGGCTGAGCGTGCGCACCCTGGTGCGGGTGATGGCTATGACGTCCACCATGGGTGGCAAGACGGCGTTGGGAATGATCTTCGACATGTAGGTGCCCTGGGGTGAGATGTACATAGCCGGGCCCAGCAACTCTGGGGAGCCAGGCTGGGTGGTCATCCCGGGCACGGCCAGCGACTTGGGCCTCGCCATGGGGGAGAGTTTGGCTGCCGTCTTGCGCCCCACCAGCGAGTCGTCAAAGTAGACGCGGTCGATGTGGCGCTGGAGGACCAGGTTGGCCGCTTCCGCCTCGAGGGCCTGGAGGGAAACACGGGCGCCACCCTCAGCGCCCTCCCGGGGCTGCAGTTTCCCATCGATGGTGGGGATGTGGATGGTGTTATTGGGCACCTCGCCGCCATTCATGAGGCGCTGGGGGGTCGGGCTGGCACGGACGGCGATGCTACCAGGACGCTTCTTTGAATCATGTCCGTTGCTCAGGCCTGGAGGTGAGAGAGAGGACAACGCCATGATGCAAGAAACCCAAAGGTAGCCCGGAAGAAGCAGCTCAAGGAAGCTAGTGAGGACAGAAGAGTCAAACCTGGACCTTACACATCCCAGAAATGCAGCTCAGTCTCCCACAGGCTGGATCTCTCAGCCAGGGGACTAACCTGCACCAGGTGCTTTCCCACTGAGCTGCAGCCCCACCCCGGGGTAAGGAGGGAACCATCGGGCCAAGCCTCTTTTCCAGACATACAGGCCGTTCACACCATTGTCATTAGGACAGGAGAAGCCTCTTGCCCGAATTCGAGAGCTGGGGGGGGGACTCCTGATTTTCGACTGAGTGTGAGATAAAAACAAGGCTGGAGTTGGGGCACTGGATAGGACAATTTTCCAGACTCTGGAGTACTCTCTCTCCCGGTGGCTATTCGTTCCTCGGTCTCCATCACAGTTTTTAGAAAGCATGTGAAACCTTGGCTTTTTATCCAGGCTTTTATAGGATTGTCTCTATACTGCTGCTGCTTTGTATTTTGTATGGTTCTATTGTGCTTGTATCTTAAATCTTTTTAGTCATATCCAGGGGCATAGCTACCGTTGGGCGACTGGGTTCAAAGAACCCAGGTTGCGCCTCACGGCCCCGACACGCCCCCCACCTCCAACGTCAGATGTGGGGGGAGGGGCTGGTTTCGCTCCCAAACGGGGCTATGCAGCCCTGTTCGGGAGGTTACCGACCTCGGGAGTTCCGAGGTCGGTAAAATGAGTAGCCAGAATGTTGGGGGGCAATATGCTAAATCATTGTAAACCGCTTAGAGAGCTCCAGCTATAGAGCGGTATATAAATGTAAGTGCTATTGCTATTGCTAAATGGCCAGTGCAGCTCTGACTGGGATCTAACTCCTGAATGGGGCCACGCAGCCCCGTTCAGGAGCCAGACCATACTCCCCACGTCTGAAGTAGAATGCAGGGGAACGGCTAACCCCCACATCTGACATCAGATACAGGGGGCGGGGCGGGCGCGGCTGGCTCCTCTACTGGTCAGATCTGTTTTTCTATTCTAGCTTAATATTTTGTGTCATTTTTATAGTCTTGTTTTTAATTTTTGCGTGAACCGCCTTGGGATTGTTTTATGAAAGGCAGTATACAAATGTAACAATGAATAATTTTTATTTTAAAAAAGAATCTCCTGCCAACCTCGTTCTGAAGCTGGGGATGGAATTTGTGGAGGGCACACTTGCCCTACCCAGCTGGGGCCTGACTGGTGATCCATCTCCCCACCTCCAACCTTGTTTTTCATCTCACACACAATCAAAAACCAGGAGTGCTGGGTGCGCCCAGCTCCCAAATTAAGGCAGGAAGCTTCTCCTCCCCTAACACTGATCTGCCCCATAGTACCGTTTCCTAACACAAACACGCCACACGTTTGACACAAGTCTCTTCCCTACTTCCCCAAGGACGAGAAGCGTGCACACAGAAATCCAGGCATGTTTGTTTAACTAAATGCCCATCTTTCATCCCCACTGGAGTTTTCTGACTGCCAAATTCAGATTTTGCTTTGCAAAACCAGGAACGGAGTCCTCCCAACAAGCACACACACACACACACACACACACACACACACTGTTATGCCTGGCATGTTGCTTACCCAGCTCCTGCTGGACGTGGTGGGGGAGACCCAGAACCGTCGTCCTCCGCTCTCTCCTCCTCTTCTCCCCCTTCTGGGAAGATTTGGGGAACGAATCGTGTGGCCGAAAAGTGGAGCCTGAAAGGCAGCAGGGTGGAGGGGAAGAAAGGCTGCATGAAAGCCAGCAAGAGAGAGAAAGACATGGAGGGCTCATGTCCAGCCCCACAGGCAACAGGACAAAGATCGCTCAAGTACAACCCTGATGGGGAGATTCCTCCGCAAGGCAGACTCGAGAATGTGGAGCCAGACCCAAGAAGGGGTGGGAAGGTCTGGTTTCCTATGCAGCTCAGCTTCGTATATGGCCCTTCCTTTCTTGCTCCCTAAAGCTGGACAGAAATATCAAGCTCCATCAGCTGGTATCTTCCCTGTCTTTGGGAACTGTCCCGTCATTAGCCAACTTACTTTCCAAAAGCTGGCAAGATTCCAGGCATTACTGGACAGGTCATACCCATGCAGTTCTAAACAGGTGTGATTTGGCTACTGGAAAAGGGTTTGGGTTTGTGGGGTTTTTTGCTGAGGTTTTGGAGGAAGTGACTTGCCATTTAGTAGTAGCAAGAATTGGTATAGAAAGAGAAAGGTCCTAGTCAGGTATGGCTGGTCCTAACAAGCCAGGGGCGGGGGGCACCCAAGGAGGCACAGCTGCCTCTCCTCCTTCCTCAGTTCAGTTGGCTCCTCTCTCTCCCACCCCGCCCAGAATGTGTGGTCTATTCATCAGGTAGACCACACAGCTCCATCTGACGAACGGCCAGCCTGCAGGCAGTGCGCAGGGTGGGAGACAGAGGAGCAAATGGAGTCTGGGAAGGAGAGGCAGCTGGGCCTCCTTTGGTGCGCACCCACACACAGCTCATTAGGAAGAGCCGTTCCTGGTCCTTCCTCTGTTTCAGAATGGTGGGACAGGATACAGATGGATACATTAAGCTGACATTATTTAAGAAAGGGGGTTTATACATTTGTGAAGAACTGGATCTTATTTATTGAGTATTGGAATCAGTGTTCCCTCTAAGGCGTACGTGTGCTCACACATTTTTCGATGTCCGCTCAGTTAATTTTATATCCTGCTCAGGTTGAATCAGGAAGGCCCCACTCTGAATTCACACGCACACACACTGCCTGGATACTGCTGCCCAGAACAAAGCCCGTTCTGCACACAGATGAAAAAAATTAGAGAGAACACTGATTGGAATATCGATTTTCCAGATAATAAGTACCCATATTTTCTGTTTTCTCTTCTTCAAATAATCTGTAATGTATTCTGTGTCCTTGGCAGAAATGTACTTGCATTTTGTACTTTTTTTAAATGGACAGGTTTCTCAGCCACCCAGCTTCCAACTCCAGCAGGTGAGTGAGAAACACAGTGCCCCCAACCCACCCTCGAGGCATCCGCATGTGATGCTACCTTTCCGCTGTATCATCTCAGAGCGGATGGAGAGGGCATCCTCGGAGGCGCTCTCCTCCGTGCAGGATGGAGTCTTGCTTCGGATCGAGACATCATCGCCCTCCGTGAATGAGCGGGAAGACTGCGTGCCACGTGGAAAGAAGAGAACAGAGAGGGTGAATCCCGTTTCCCTGGAACCCCTCCACAACCCTGGTGAGGTCCAAAACCATTTCCTCAATGCTTGCAGCAATGGGAAGGCAACAGAATGTACCCTGGGGTGTGTGTGTGTGGCACAGGGATAGATCTCTCATGTACACAGACACACAGACTATCAAGAACCCTTCCAAACCTCTACCCAGCCTGAAAGATCCTGCCAGCTGGCCAGTGTGCTTCTGTCCCTGCTTGCTCTCCTCCATAACCAAAGAAAGAAAGAAAGAAAGAAAGAAAGAAAGAAAGCGCTGTGGACAGGTGCAGCAACATTCTGTCTGCCCACCAGGTGGTGCTACTTGTCAACAGGAGGTACTTCAGTTGCCAGGAGCTTTCCCAGATAGCAGGCTTGGCTGGGTTTAGTGAGAGGCTTGAATACAAACTCAAAAGTTATCCCCAAAGCCCGACACAAAAAGTGGGGTTTTTTAACCCTGGATATAAATCGGGTTGCACCCTAATGAGCAAGGAAAACCCCGAATCGTGTGTGAAGTGCTCCCTGAGAGCTCACAGGGACTTTGGGGTAAATCTGCCCGATATGTGAACGCACCCCCGCCATTCTGGAGGAGATGCAATTAAAGGGATTTTAAAGCCCTGTGCGAAAAAGGCCCGTCTGTGCCAAGCCAGGCTCTGGCTTGCAGCCTCCCAAATGCCTTTACAAGTAAAGGGCCATGAAGCCAACGGAAAGAGGCACGTGAGAGGTTACTCTGGTTTCGTACATCTGGAGCAGCAGTTGTGGAGGCTCAGACCAAGATGACAGCCACGCTCGTTGGCTGCTAGTCTCCGGTGCACGGGGGCTGACTGATCTGGAGCGTGCAGGGCCAGGGGAGTAATTTCTATCTGTCACAGAATTCAGCTTTGGGGGCATAAAATTTGGGCTGCCAGGATGTAGGATTTCGATGCCATGGCCAGAGGGCTGCTGAACAGCTTTTCACAAGGCACCGATGTGAAAGGGCAGGGGTTCATTTGGGGGCTCTGCATCCCCCCCCCCATCATTTAGAGCAGAGAAGAAAAGAAAAAAGAATAAACTTTATTTCAGAAGTCAGTGATTTGCCAATTAACCAGGGTGTTTTTCTTTTAAAAAGTTCAGTCTTTAGTTCATTAATCACACTGATGGAAAACAAATATAAGGTCACGCAGCATTTCTTTTAGCATAAAGTAAGGGCTCTCAACCTTGGGGGTCCAGCTGACGTTGCACTACAACTCCCACCCTAACCCCATAACGTTGCTTCTTGTAGTTGAGCCTTTGAGGCCGGGGATGATGGAAGTTGTAGTCCAACAACATTTGGGGACCCTGGGTATAAAAGACACGCCTCTCACCCATATGCTGTGCCCTGCAGCATGGCGAGGAGGCAGAGGGCTAAGTCTGGGGGGGGTCAAAGGTCTCCTCCGCTGGGGCTGCATTTGCTTCCAGGCGTTTCGCCCCCGAATGGGTTACACGAGCCCAAAGAGGGAGCCTGGTCCATTTGTTTAGGCAAATACGCTGCAGAGAGAGAGGCACTCAGGAGGAGCGGAGGGCAGGAATGGCCAGCCCTGGGGCAGAGCAGGGCGGGGCGGCTTTCAGGGTCATTCGCTGCCCGGAGAAGGGAGAGACGCCCACAGAAAAGCTAAAGGACAAAGGGCAGCTGGCCACAGCCAAGATCAACAGAGCAGGAGAGACAGCAGGAAGGAAAAGAGCAAGCAGTCCTCCGCCTGCTTGCTCCTGCCCCTGTACCTCCTTTCCACAGAGGGTCAGGTGTAGACGGCTCGCTGCCTGCTTAGTTACTTCTCCAATCAGATAGGGAACTCCCTCCCACTAGGGGCCCCTTTGCTGGCAGCAGCTCTCCAAGGTTCCAGGCAGGAGTCTCTCCCAACCCTACCTGGAGATGCTGCCAGGGACTGAACCTGAGACCTTCTGCATGCCAAGCAGAGGCTCGACCACGGAGCTACATCCCCCATCCCCATCAGCACTTTCAAGATGCCACAGCCAAGCACATCTCCTCTCATACATTAGTCTCCATCAGGAGCAGGGACTTTTCGGGAGCGGCCCTAAACCTGCAAGAGGCCTGCTCAGCCTCCTCCCAGCTGCCTTTCTGAAGGGAGCTGGTCTGGTGGTAGCCAGCCTGACTGGTCCCCTTAGCTAAGCAGGGTCCACCCTTGTTGCATATGAATGGGAGACTCCATGTGTGAGCACCATAAGAGAGTCCCCTCAGGGGATGGAGCCACTCTGGGAAGAGCAGAAGGCTCCAAGTTCCCTCCCTGGCAGCATCCCCAAGATCAGGCTGAGAGAGATTCCTGCCTGCAACCTGGGAGAAGCCGCTGCCAGTCTGTGCAGACAATACTGAGCGAGATGGACCAGGGGTCTGACTCAGTATATGGCAGCTTCCTAGGTTCCTAAGGGGGAATAAAAAGCCTTCAAGACCTGTCAGCTGACCTCTGCCCTGGATCACCTTGTTGTTGTTTTGCTCCTGATATTTAACAGATTTGTGTTTCAGTTTCTCTTCCTGCCATACATTACATATTATAACATGGTTAACTGTGTAGGATACTTTTTTTTTTTTTAACCAGAATTATAAAGTGCTGTGGTGAAGTTTTGGGTGAACCGCAGCACAAAAAACCCCAACAACTTTGGAATCAATAAGTTTGCAGCTCTGTGCGGTGCAAAATTGGGATTTATTTATTTTTAAAGGACAGAATCTGCACATCACCTGTCTCAAGGTGGCAGAAAAAAGCCCACCCACAGGCTGCTGGGCTGCCGTGCCCACGAGAGGTGAGGCAGCGAGGCCGCTCCCTGCGAGCAGGCTCCCAAGCCAGAGAGAGGAGGAGATGCCAGCCAGACGCGCTTACCTGGATGCTGCTGGTCTCGCTGTGGTCCCAGGCCCTCTTGGTCTGCTTCTGTTTTTCTAGAAGACAACAGGGGCGTGGGGGAAAGGAAGGACCTGAGGAGGAGGAGGAGGAGGAGGAGGAGGAGGATGGGGAGCCAGCAGGGGCTCTCTAGATCCTGGTCCTCCAGAGCGCCTGAAATGAGGACGGGCAGGAGAGGAGGAAGCTCCTGCCCGCTGCTTGCATCTCTTGCTGCCTTGCGGGGGAAGAAGCCCACAGCAGCCTTCTCGGGAGCTTGCCCGGGGCCGAGTCCAGGAGAGCAGGAGGCGAGCAGGCAGCCCCCTGGCCTCCCGTCCCCGGGACACTGGACTCTGCTCCCATACGGCCACTGCCCTTCTCTTGTGCGCAGCTGCAAATCAGGAGCAGCTCGTCCCAACGAGGGGGCGCCCAAGGGGGCACTGCTGCCCCTCCTTCCCGGAGCGCCGCCTGCTCCTCTCTCCCCCATCCCACCCTGCCCCAGCGTTAATGAAAGCCATGCTGCCCGCAGGCTGGCCACTCATCAGGTAGAGCTGCGCAGGCTGCGGCACAGGCAGAATCACGATCAGAGAAAAATACCTTCCAGAGGCCGGAAGCAAAGCAACTCCGCACGGCTACCACCCTCACCCGGGGGAAGTACCAGGAAGGCTGTGCTTGGTGTCCGGAGCAAGAGGGGTGGGGCCGGGACGGGGAGAGCCCCAGAGGAGCTCTGCACCCTGAGCACAGGAGTGCAAGAATTTGGTGCATTTATTGAGTGGCAAGGGGAAGTCTTTATTATTGAATAATAAAAGGCAGTCTGCATGTGCTCAGAGGTTGCCTCTTCCCCAGCAGCACATTTTAGGGCTGAGTCCTAGCAGTAAGAGCAGGCACTGGGGCTAAAGATTCAGTGGGGAGAGCAGAAGAATCTCTGCAGCGAGGCTCAGAATGCAGAGCACAAGCCTTCAAGGGGCACAACGCTTGGGTACAGGCTGTTTGAAGAGTACAGGCTGGTTTCAAAAGGCTCCCTGCCTCAAAATGGACCCCTGTTTCCCACTTGGGAGTTGTCGCCTTTGGCACAGGAGCAGCTGGTCCTAATGAGCCAGGCCCTAGTGAGGGGGGGGGGAGGCCCAGCTGCCTCTCCTTCCCGGAGCTCCTCCTGCTCCTCTCTCCCTTGCCCCAGTATTAATGAGAGCTGCGCTGCCTGCAGGCTGGCCATTCATTCATCAGGTAGAGCGGCACGGTTAACTGGGCCGCTCTACCTGATGAATGAATGGCCAGCCTGCAGCAGGAGAGAGAGGAACAAATGGAGCTCTGGGGAAGAGAGGCAGCCGGGCCTCCTTTGCCCCCCACCCGGCCCCGTCTCTCGTTAGGACGAGCCGCTCCTGCTTTTGCACCAGGCAGACTTTAGGTTGCTCAGCATCTTCTGCGCTCCGTCTTAACTCAAGACGGTTACAACCTGCAGGACTCCGGGGCTTCATCATCATGCCCGGCCTTTTCTCCCCCAACCCTTAGCAAATTTTCTCCCCCAACCTTTTACTTAATGCCCAGCCTGAAGAAGAGTTCTAGACAACTCAGAAACTTCCCGCTCACTACCTGGCGACACCTTAGCTGATTCCAACAGACTTTAATACCTGACTGTGCCTTGTGGACCTTTTCTAATGGGCTGACACGGCTACCTTCAAAGGCTGAGGAAGAATCCTGTATAATTCTAAAGCCTGCATCCTGCATTGCGAACAGAGTCTTTTCCTGCCGTCCTTGTGGATTTCTCCCAGCCGGCCAATGTGGCTTACCCGCTTTAGGTCAAAGTAAGCCGCGGACCTTCTGGGACAAGCACGTGGGTGGAACTGAAGAGCAGGGCCATTGAGAGGCGTGCACAGCCACACTAGGGGCAGCGGGGTGCCTGCCAAGGGCCCCTGTCCGGAGAAGCACGCCCGGGGCTGGCCCACGAGACTGCATGCACAGAGCATGCAGGGTGGGAGGATGGCAGAGGTTGCCAGAGGGGCCCGGGAGAAACCCCCCCCCCTCCTCCCAGCCGGCCCTCACCTTGGCTCTGCAGGGACTTGAGTCCGGCCTGGGCCTGGATGTGCAGCTCCTGGAGGTGGGGGGGGCGGCTGCTGGGGAAGAAGACGTTGTTGTCGGGCCGCTGCTCCTCGCCTGCCTTGTACTGGACATTCAGCCGCTTCTCGTCCTCCGCCTTGGCAGCCCCTGGAGAGAGGAAGGAACTGGGGTCACGCCCCGCCCTGCCCAGACCCACAGGCACTCTTGCCCCTGGCCCTCGGGGCCACACCCCCTGGGGGCCCCCAAGCCTTCTTTCGTCTTGTCCTGGGTGGGGTGGGCGCCGCTGTGACTGCGAGGGTGGCCTGTGCCGGGGGGGGGGCGGGCTCCAAAATGACCTCGGTGCGCCTCTGCCAAGACCTGCCCCCTCCACAGGATCAGCTACGGGGAAGCCCCCCCCCATCAGCCCCTTCCTGGCTCCCTCCCCGGCCAGCACCGCCAGCGGGGCACCAGGCAGGGGGAAGCCGGCCTCTCCCAGCCCCCTTTGCCCAATGAGGAGAACAGCAGCCACGCCAAGGCAAGCCGGAGTGTCTGCCTTTCCCGAGACCTGCAGATCGGGACAAGCCTCCGAGAATCGCAAGAGAGCCACGATGCTGCCACAGTGTCAGTCCGGAGCAGCGGATCACTATCAAGCGCCATCACAATTACCCTGGACATAATTGCCACCAGGGTCCTTCTCACAGGGATTCCCAGGTGCTGTTGGCTACGACTCCCAGAATCCCCAGCCAAAGGCCACTGAAGCTGGGGGTTCTGGGAGTCGTAGTCAGCAACATCTGGGAATCCCTCTTAGAGGGAACAGTGATTGGCATCCACTTCCCAGGCATATGAAACCCCTCGCTCGTTCTCTCTCCCTCGTAGGTTGGGGGGTGTGTGTATTTCACATTATTTGCTGCAACCAGGTGTCCTCGAGTGTTTTGCAAACACCTTTTGGGGAGGCAGTGAATATTGACTGCAGGTTCCTGACCAAAGATGACCTCGTAGTAGCAGCTGATGTGTTTGGCCCAGCATCCAGCAGCGCTTGGTGCCAGAAAGCAGTAAGAATAGCAATGACCTCCTCCCTTAGGTCCCACAGAAAGCGGCCTCATACCGAGTCAGACCATCTACTTCAGGATTGTCTACACGGACGGGCAGCAGCTCCCCAAGGTTCCAGGCAGGAGTCTCTCCCAGCCCTGCTTGGAGATGCTGCCAAGGCCAAGCGGCCATGGAATGCAGTGGATGTCCGAAGGCCATTCGGAAATCCCATGCCTTCCTAGGGCCATTGGGAAGGAACCAGGGCATTCCAGAGGGCATTCCCGGTCATTCATTCTAGGCCATTTCCTAGTCTCGACATGACCCGATTCATGGGGTCAGACCCGTGGACTAGGAACATAGGAAGCTGCTTTATACAGGTGAACCCCATTATCCACACGGGTTCCATTCTGCGGAGAACAGAACCACAGATAATGGGGCATTAAAGCAATGGGAAAGGGGTTAGGTTCCTGGAGGCTGGGGAAGGGGCAAAAGGAGGGGAGCGCAAAAAAGGGGGAGTTCTCTACTGTGCTCCATAGATCTTCAGCTGTCCAGGAATGCCCCCCCAAGTCCCAAGTCCCCCATTTTTCTGTGAAAAAGCACACAACAAATTGTTTTTTCCTTCTAAAACAATCCACAAAATGGCTCCTTTTCTCAAAATGGTGGCCGGAAATGACCTCCGAGGACATTTCCAGCCAACCCAAAACCGCGGATGTGCAAAAGTAACCCTTTTTCGATTGTTTCTTCCCCGCATATGCCAAGGCTGGGTGTCAAATTACCTGACCGTGGATACGCGAAACCCCAGATGTCGGATTGGTGGATAGCGAGGTTTGCCTGTATTGAGTCAGACCACTGGTCCATCTAGCTCAGTATCGTCTACACAGACTGGCAGCAGCTTCTCCAAGGTTCCAGGCAGGAGTCTCTCCCAACCCTACCTGGAGATGCTGCCAGGGATGGAGCCCGAGACCTCCTCCCACTGAGCGACACCCCGTCCCCTTTGTGCGAGTATCAGCCGTGCAGCCCATTGAGCGCAAGGCACCATGTTACTCAGAAGTAAGTCCAACAGAGCTTAATGAGGTTGGTTCCCAAGCAAGTGTTCCCATGGGATGGGGGCTTCTCAACCTTAGGTCCCACGGTCCCTCTAACAGGGATGCCCAGATGTTTTTGACGACAACTCCCATCAGCTGCAATGGCTTTTGGCTGGGGATTCTGGGAGTTGTAGTCAGCAACATCTGGGGATCCCTGTGAGAGGGAACACTGCTTGGGTCCTCAGCTGTTGTTGGACTACAACTCCCACCACTCATCAACTCCCACCTGCAGCTGCAGGTGATGGGAGTTGTAGTCCAACAGCCTCTGGGGGGCCGAGGTTGAGAGCCCCCTGGTCACAAGCCTGGAGCTGCAGCCAAGCCATGGGGTTGTGGGGGCTCCTAGTTTTGAGCTCTTCCAGCTTGTTTACTGCAGTTTATGAATGAGCTGCCTGGACAGGCAGAAACATGGAACCACCAAGCGAGCAGCCCTCGTTCAGAAATGCTCCCAGGAACCCCTGGCAACTGCTGTGCACCTCTGTGGCAGGAGAGCCCTTTGCTGTCCCCATGACAGTGCCCAGGACCCCTTTACAGCCCTCCACGGGCAGAGGGGATCAGACCCCGGAAGAGCTCCCACTCCACTCTGGCTGGCCTATGCCAAGCTGCAGGCTCTGTCCGTGCAACCCATGTGCCTTTAAAAGCAGCGCACGGAACAAGCGAAAGCACCCCAGGGCCCAGTCACATGACTGATACTACCAGAAATATCTGTGCACCTTGTGTGCGCGCGCACGCACACGCACACATACAAAGCCAGCGAGGCAGTCTGGCTTAAAGGGCCAGCAGGCAAGTATCTCTCTCTCTTCAACACACACACACACAAACCCGACTCCAGAATCAACGGAGGAAAGAAAACAGAGGGAGGGAGGGAGGGAGATGGGGCAGAATCGGATCGGGTGCACAAATGTTCCCACCTTTTCAATCAGGAGCCAGTTCAGTAGCGGCTGGTCCTAATGAGTCAGGGGGGTGCCAAAGGAGGCAGCTTGGGTTGCTCCTCTCCCTCCCTCCCCACCCAACAGCCACGCTTGCCTGCAGGCTGGCCATTCGTCAGGTAAAGCTGTGTGGTTAACCATACCTGATGAATGGCCACCCTTTGCCCCCGCCCAGCTCATTAGGGCCAGCTGCTCCTGAGCCATTTACTCCCACCAGTCGGCAGTCCAGCGATTTGCTTTTTGAGGCTTGAGGATTATATGGCTGTGAGCCCTCCCCTCTCTACTTTCCCCACCCCTGGCACTGAGAGAGCGAGGCTGTCGCTAAAAGCTGCTCCCCCCAGCCTTTCTGCCCAGGAGCTGCTGGTGGAGAGAGAAGGAGATCGGTTCTCGCTCTCCAGAACCAGCCTGGAACCCTTAGCACTTTCTCTTCCTGGGGTAAGGTAAAGTAAAGTGTGCCGTCAAGTCGATTTCGACTCCTGGCGCCCACAGAGCCCTGTGGTTGTCTTTGGTAGGATACAGGAGGGGTTGACCATTGCCTCCTCCCGTGCAGTGTGAGATGATGGGGTTTCAGCATCTTCCTAGATCGCTGCTGCCCGATATAGTACCAGCAGGGATTTGAACTGGCAACCTTCTGCTTAGTCAAGCATTTCCCCGCTACGCCACTTAAGGTGGTTTCCCCCTCAGATACTCGAGCCTAAAATCCAATCTTCTAGCTGTACTTTAAGTCTGTGTTTGATTTTTCTTAAAGTCAAGTTTCTTCCTCAAAGATCAAGATGCCCGTTTCTCTCATTCAGCACTGTACAAAACACAGAGGCAACGTGGTATTTGCTGAGACAGCTTATTTACAATCTAAGGCAGGGCTGCACAACTTCGGCTGTCTTACAGACGTTGGACTACAACTCCCATCATCCCTACTGGACACTGTGGCTGGGGACGATGGGAGTTGTAATACAAAAACAACTGGAGTTGTGCAGCCTCAGACTAAGGAAAGCAAGCCAAGAGCCGGGTGTGTGTGTGTGTGCTTATTTTAAAAGCAGCATTTAGGATAACAGATCAGCAGCAGACACGGCAGCAGAACCAGAAAAGCCAAGCTTGAGAACATGGAAGCCCTCCCTTTAAATAGGGGAGTTTGTGGAAATGGGGCGGGGGGGAGAGATGTTCTTTTCGGTGATGGGGGTATTAAACTGAATTGGTTACTGGTCTATTTCTCTTCTTGCCTACCAACTGGGCCATCGTTCCCAACTTTCGGTCCCCAGATGTTGTTGGGCGACATCTCCCATCATCCCCAAAGTCCACTGTAGCTGGGGATGATGGGAGTGGTAGTCCAAGAATATCGAGGGACCCCTGAACTGGGCAAAGAGACAGCTTTTGAGGTGGCGAGTCTCTCCTGTTCACCGGGGGAGAGCAACTGGCCCTCTCCAGCCCCAGCACAGCATCCCTCCAGTGGCTGTTGCTGGGGTCTGCCTTGTGCTCCTTTTCAGGTTGTGAACCATCTTCTCATCCCTTTTTCTCACGTTCTCATTTCTTTTGCTTTGTAAAAGTTGCTTTGTAACCTTTTTTGGGGGGGGGGGGTTGAAAAGCAGCAATAGCAGCCGCCAAGGCCACCAATGCCAGACACAGAAGGGTCTTCGCCACCAAAACAGAGAGACAGAATGAGGCCCTAGAGAGGGCGCTCTGGCCAATGCAAGCTTTCCGTTTTGTACCGAATGGGTGGGCTGTGTTGTTGCTCCAGTCGCGTCTTCCCCCTGTGCAAGGATGATTTGAAAGGAGGACACCCAGCCTGAGCCTGGAGAAGACGGAGGGCTGGATAAATCCACTGAAAGGCAAACCATGCCCAAGAGCGGAAGCAATTATGCCAGGCTCTCCGTCAGCTCTCTCGGAACCACCTCTTTTAAAACAAGGCTGTCGATTGCCCTGGCAAAAGAGAGGCACCCACGAATCACACTCCAAGCCATCCTGCCCACCCACTCGGCAGCTCTTAATAGATATTTCGATACTGACCCGCCTTTTTAAGCTGGGTCATTCAGGGAACAGCTCATCCTCTGCTGATCCCGATACTAATGGCCTCACAGCCTGCATGGGATGGATGCTCCTCCTGGGAAAACTATGGAAAGGAAAACAACAACTCTGCCCTGCCCTTCTCCACGTGCTTCAGCATCCTGTGAGGTTATTTTCTTAGGCAGAGGAGGGCTAGGTAATGGGGCCATGAGCAGATCAGCTGTGCAATGGGGCTGCCCCTTGGCAGGTGAACCCCTCTTCAATCAGACCCCTGCTTGAAGACTGCACAGGCATGTCACACACACTCACAAACACACACACACTCAAGTGCTGCTGGGGAAATCTGCAAGTTGGGTCTGAAACAGCAGGAGCCTGAAAGTTCCCATCATCCCATGGAGAGCCAGACCCTGCCCGTGCTGGATCCCACTGAAGCTCACTCTCATCTGACCAACCTTCCACAGATGAAGCCACCGTATCATGGTCAAGCTAGACTGTACAGAGTTGCCATGCCCCACGGAATTTCGGGTTCGGCCCAGATTTTGAGCATCTCACCCAGATTTCAGCTTGCATTTAAAAAGAAAAGCTAAGCTCTAGCCCTTGTAGAAGCGGAGTTATGGGGCAAAACGTGCAGTCACTCTTCTGCCCCAAAATTCTTTTCAAGCCAATTTACATAATATGCAAGTTAGGCACCCGGGTTTTGAAAGCCAGAATATGGCAACCCTAGACATGTACGGTCTACAGCCACGAGAGTTCCTAGGCAGAAATCAGACTTTCCCAGCTCTGTTGCCCAAAAGCCTTTTTGCCGAGAACTGAACCCGAGACCTCTGCATACAAAGCGGGTGGTCTGCCACTGGGCTGTTTCTCTCAGGGCCCAGCCAGATAGCTCTGGAAGGACCCAGGCAGACACCACAGCCTTCCCCCCTTTGCCCCCCCACACATGGAGGCAGACGGCTTCTGAGAACAGAACAGCTTTTAGGAAGAGGCAACCCATCTTCAGGATCGCTGGCAAAACGGAGACACAGAATGAGGCCCTAGCCTAGAGAGGGTGCTCTGCCCGACGGAAGCTTTCTATTCCGTGCCAGATATTCAGGCAGAACACTCTGAAGTATTAAGTATGGCAGGTGGGGGTCTTTAAAATCCCTCCATCTCTTGACCACAAAGAAGCCAAACAGAAAACTCAGGAAAGTGTCGGTCTCTTTGCTGCTGGGTCTGCCGTCATCTGGAGAGACTCAGCCTCCCCGAGAAGGGACAGCCCGGATGGGACAATCCTCAGCTGTTGGTAAACAAAGCACTGGATTGGATTATGAAGCGGGAGCAGGTTACCCCTGCTACCCCCAAAAGCCGAAAATGATGAAAGCCAACATTTCAACAAGAGGCGGAAAGCACAGGAACAGCTCCTCCTAACATGGGGGGGGTCCAAACGAGGCACAGCTGCCTCCCCTTCTCGAGCTTCGTTTTCTCCTCTCTCTCCTGCCCTGTGCACGGCCTGCAGGCTGGCCATTCATCAGGTAGAGCTGTGCGGTTAACCGTGCAGCTCTACCCGACAAACAGCCAGCCTGCAGGCAGCAAGGCACTCATCAACACTGGAGCGGGATGGGCGAGTGAGCGCCCAAGGTCACCTCGACCCCTGCAGGCCTGGAGATGCTGACTCAGCACTGGCTTTGAGGCCGCCAGCCTCTCCCCCCACCCTCCGGCCCATCTTTGCTCTCAGTTGAGCAGCAAGATCAATATCCACGGAGCCAGCTTCCCTAAAGTCTTGCTCATCCGTCCATTCTCTCTCCACAGGACAAAACTGGAGCACGGGGGGGGGGGCACTGCTCCCACCTATTTATCTCTCTCAGCCAAAGGCAACCCGCACAGAGAGACCAGCGGCCCCAAAAAGCACGGATGCCGACCAAATAGCACTCTGAAACTCAGGATTTTTGCTCTGACCTTTTGTGGGGTTGCCACTAAACTAAACTAAAAACCCCACTTTTAAAAGGAGGGAGGAGAGCTGGTCTTGTGGCAGCAAGGATGAGTTGTCCCCTTTGCTAAGCACAGGCCACCCTGGTTTGCATTTGAATGGGAGACTCCATGTGTGAGCACTGTAAGAGATTCTTGTTAGGGGGTGGGGCTGCTCTAGGAAGAGCACCCACCTGCTTGCACGCAAAAGGTTTCAAGTTCCTTCCCTGGCAGCATCTCCAAAACAGGGCTCAGAGAGACTCCTGCCTGCAACCTTGGAGAAGCCGCTGCCCGCCTGTGTAGACAATCCTGAGCCAGATAGACCAATGGTCTGACTCAGTATATGGCAGCTTCTTATGTTCCTGTGTAAGGCACAGCAGATGCTTTCCATGGTTTTGTTATTTATTTATTCATTCATTCAATAAATATTATTTATTTTCGTTAGTTTCTTACAAACCATAGGTGTAAGCATCATCTGAGATGGGGCATTCCCCCCACAGCTCCTACACAGGAACTTAAGAAGCTGTCATATACCAAGTCAGACCTTGGGTCCATCTAGCTCAGCATTGTCTACACTGACTGGCAGCAGCTCTCCAAGGTTTTAGGAAGGGTTCCCTCCCAGCCCTACCTAGAGATGAGACGCTGCCAGGGATTGAACCCGGCACCTTCTGCCTGCACAAACAGATGCTTCCCCTCTTCAGCCACGGGCCCCATCCCTGCAGCAGGATATGCCTCTTCTAAGGTGGGCAAAGAACAGGCTTTTTGCTACCATCTCTTCATATGCAAATTTATGCAAATGCCATCAACTAACTAACTAAACCACTTGAAAAGCCATACCATCCATTTATTTATGGTGTCTTTAAGTAGAGGGATGAGCATGAAACAGATCAGGAGCCCTTTAAATGCAAATGCATCTTTGAACAGCCATGTTTCGATTCAGGGGAATCCCCAGCGAGGAACACTAGGGCAGGGCTGGGGATGATGGGAGTTGTAGTCTAACAACGGCAGGAGAGCCTCAGGCTGGCCACCCTGCAGTAGGTCACTGACCTGTAGACTGTCAGGTCAGAGCAAGGCCTTGTCCGCCTTTTATCCCCTGCCTGCTCCCTTCCAGCCCTCATCTGTGGACGCCCTGCAGGTCCCCCATCCCATAACGCCCCCAAGCCTGAGCTGTTCCAGGCTGTCAGATTAATTAGGTTTGGCTGTGGATGTCTGACCAGGCCTGGTCTGGCCAGCAAGAGCAGAACCCGCGGCTTTGGTAGCCCCTTCACCCCTACGAGCCCGCTTGCTGACTACAAGCCCTGCTCTGATCTCCGCGTGCTGCACATGCGACTCGCCCTTCTCCGTTTCCGGAGCGGTGTGCTGCCCACATCTGGAAGAGGGAGAGCAGAGGCGGCCAGGAGGAGTTCATGAAGGGTGTGTGGGCTTGGAGCCCAGCTCTCTCCTGGACCTTCTCGGCACCTCCGAGGGCTCAGCAACTGCCTTCTCCCTGTCATTTTTTCCACCCTCCCTGCAGGGCGGGCACGCTGATGCTCAGAGCTCCTCAAGGCCATCAGTGGCTTCACAGCAGCGGAAACCAGGCTGGGGCCTCCCAGCTCCCAGGCCGCCCTTGGACCCGCTCTAGTCACTGGACCCCACTGCCTCCAAGCCCAGCAAGATGCTGCTGCCCCCCAGCCGAGTGGGGCATCTCCCAGCCCTTCATCTGGGAGACAGAGGAAGAGAGAAAGAGGCAAGCCAATGGAGAGCCTTCCCTCCGCCAGGCTGACTGCTCCCTTCCTGCCAAATCAGATTCGACTCATCCTCTCTGCCTGCAGCAGTCGGAGTGAAAAACAAAAATCTGAGCGGGGAGCGAGGGGAGGAGGAGGAGCAGAGCGAGAGAGAGGAGCAGAGCAGACCCTTCCCAAGAGCCTCAAGGAGCATCCCTGGCCAGCTCCGGTCTCCTCCCAGGCCAGAGATCCCCCCACCGCCCTGCCCATTCACACACACTCACACCCCCCGCTGGCCCAGATGAATAGCCGGGCACAGGCGACACCGCGGTGGATGCTGGCTTTAGCAACACAATCAGGGCGGAGGAAGGCAGGCTCTGGATAACAATAGGGAGCAGCCACACTCTGCTGAGCCACAGGGAGAGGGGGAACGGGGGGGGGCATCAGTAGCAGCCAACATGGTGGGGGCGGAGGCCCCCAAGTGGAGGGGAGCCGGCTCCACAGACCCAGGCACCCGTTGCTCCATCGCAGGAAACAGAGGGCAGAGGGGAGAATAGATCTCAAGGACACAGAGGCGCTGGTCCCATTGCACAGGGCTCCTCTTTGCAAAACAGGCCCATCCAAAGCTAGGGACAAGGTACTAGTCCTTAAGGAAGCAATCCAAACTTGGCAGCCTTTTCAAGCTGCTCCCCCCCCCGCCACACACACCTATACAAAGACTAGACAAGCCCTGAGCCTGAGCAGGAACCCCCCAATCCCACCCCACACACACCCTTTATTCTCCAGTTCCCTGGACTGCAAGGATCCTTACTCCCAGGTAAAGGTGCTTCGGATGGCCGCCTTACCACCACCAGCGGAATGTGACTTACTCTCAAGGAAGCGTGGTGAGGATCAGAGCGTTAGGCGGCCACTCAAGCTTGCTCGCCCCGCCAGCCTTACTCCCGAGTAAACGCA
This sequence comes from Hemicordylus capensis, assembly GCF_027244095.1. NCBI lineage: Eukaryota > Metazoa > Chordata > Lepidosauria > Squamata > Cordylidae > Hemicordylus > Hemicordylus capensis. The sequence continues at coordinate 32,590,241 of NC_069663.1, forward strand.
GCTGCCTGCCAACACCTCGCGACCAGCTTAGGAGGACGGGCCGCCTATAAACCGCGCAACAGCCCGATCTTCTACGCGCTTCCTCGGAAGGAAGTCCTGCTCGGCTTGCCGCCTTCTCTGGGAGAAGTTGCGCCCGCCGGGAAGCAAAGCGGCTCCCTACGCAGGGTCGGAGCGGCGGAGCTTGCGCCGCAGCCAGAAGCGGCTCGTCCTAGCCGGCCCGGAGCAGGAGGAGGGCGCCGAGGGGGGCACAGCTGCCTCTCCTGCCCGAGCTCGGCTGGCGCGCCTCGCTCTCCCGCCCCAAGCGCTGCCTGCAGGCGGGCCATTCGTCCGGTAGAGCTGCGCAGTTCACCGCGCTACGGGGGAGGGGGAGAGAGGGAGGGAGGGAGGTGCGCAAGCAAGCGCGGCTGCTGCTGCTGCTGCCGGCGCCCGACTCACCCTTCTTCTTGCTCTTCTTGAAGAGCGCCAGCAGCGAGGGCAGGTGCCTCCCGAGGAAGACCACCATGCCGAGGGCCGGGCCGGGCCGGGCCGCGGCGGCGCTGCTGGGTCCTGCGGCGGCTCTGCTTCAGGCCAGCCTCGACGGGGAGGGGGGCGCCGCGTCCCTTTCTCCTTCAGCCGGCGGCCGGGCAGGAGCAGCGCCGCAGCTTCCCCCGGGAAGGGCGCGGGGGGTGGAGAAGGAGGAGCCGCCGAGGAGGAGGAGGAGGAGGAAGAGGGAGGAGCCCGCCCTGGTCGCGGGGGGCCGGGAGAGGCGGGCAGGCGGGCGCGCACAGGCAGCCGTCGCCGCGCCAAGTGTGCCTGGATGGGCGGGTGCGATCCCTGGAGCCGGAAAGGGGCGGGGGCCCTGCCCGCCCCCGCGCGCCCCCCCCCCCCGCCTAGGCCCAGCCCTGCCCGCTGCAGGGTGGATCCGCGTGGCCCGCCCGGGGCCTGCCCGCTGCTCCATCCAGGGGGCGGCGGGGTCTCCCCCCGGAGCCCCAACCTCCAGCCAGCTGCTGGGACGACTTCGCTCCGAAGGGCGCTCCTGGCCATGCCGGCGGGGGCGGGGGGGAGAGACACACGTCCCGGGCTGGTGGTTCCCTGCCTGGCGGGCTATGGGGAATCGGGGCTACAGCAGCTCCAAGGCGGGGGGGTGTCTCCCCCTCTGCCCGGGGCAGCTCAAGAACTCCCCGGCGGCGGCAGGTGCATGCCAACCCAGCCGAGGAGCCATATGCACGCGTGAGATGGCAGCTGCACAGTCCTCTTGTCCTCTGGGACCAGTTGCCAACAGGTAAGTGAAGCTGCCAAGCTCAAAAGCCTCCAGTGGAGGGGAAATTTTCCACCACCATTCAGAATCAGCAAAGCAAAGGTTGTGCCGTTGAGTCGGTGTCGACTCCTGGCGCCCACAGAGCCCTGTGGTTGTCTCTGGTAGAATACAGGAGGGGGTGACCATTGCCTCCTCCCGCACAGTATGAGAGGATGATGCCTTCCAGCACCTTCCTATATCGCTTCCTATAACACACCAGCAGGGATTCGACCCAACAGCCCCCTGCTCTCTAGGCAGGTTGCTGCCCCACTGAGCCATTAGGTGGCACTCAGAATCAGCCGGGACCCACAAATGTACGCTTAGCCCACTAGCCAGCCATGATTTGTGGTCGTCACCCATCCTTCCCTTTCCCTCAGACACTTTTCTGGCACGCGGGCAGAGGGCTCAGGAGAGAAGGTGGGCCTTGTACCTGCACCGGAGAAGGTGAGAAATGGGGGGAGCCCCCTCGTACTTTAACCCCTGCTAACTGGGCAAAGAGGCACCTTTTTAACATGGTGGCTGTCTTTATTTAGCAGGGGGAGAGCAACTGGCCCTCTCCACCCCCAGCACAGCATCCCTCCAGTGACTGTTGCTGGTGTCTATCTTATGTTTATTTTTAGATTGTGAGCCCCTTTGGGGATAGGGACCCATCTAATTTATTATTTCTCTATGTAAACCACTTTGGAAACCTTTGCTGAAAAGAGGTATCTAAAATGTTGTCGTTGTTCTGCTCAGAAAGGATTCCTGCTGCTTCTTACCTTCTCAAAAATGGCAGTGCAAATGAGACCTCTGGGGAGGTCATCTGTGTAGTGCTGGGTGTCCTGCTCACCAGAGAGCTGGGGGCACTCGCCACTGGCGAGTGGGCAAGCAGATTTGCAGACGCCTGAGAATAAGCACGCTGTAGAAGCAACAGTGGTTTAGGAAAAACAATAGTTTTCCCCATGACACTCTATGGATGCGAAAGCTGGACTTTGAAGAAGCAAGATAGAAAAAGCATTGACGCTTTTGAACTTTGGAGTTGGAGAAGACTTTGGAGGAGACCATGGACAGCCAGGAAAACAAACCAATGGATCATCGAACAAATCAATCCAGGATTTTCACTCGAGGCACAAATGACCAGGCTCAAACTATCGTATTTTGGACACGTTATGCGAAGACCCAGCTCCCTTGAGAAGTCCATAATGCTGGGGAAAGTTGAAGGAAAGAGAAGAAGAGGATGACCAGCCCGCAAGGTGGATGGACTCGATGACAACAGCAATGAATGCGCCACTGAGAGACCTTCAAGGCCAAGTTGAAGACAGACTATCCTGGAGAGAATCTATCTACGTGGTCGCTAAGAGTCGGCACCGACTTGACAGCACCTGATCAATGAATCAGGAGCAACATAACCCAAGACTGTCAAACACGAACATCCAGGGACCTTGACAAGCTCAACATTCCCCATGCTCACCCACTCTCCTTCTCTCTGCCCCCACAAGTGAGTGACCCATCTCCAAGGCTAGGACATCAGTGCCCCCAGCAGGGTAAAGGGGCTGAGACCAGCCAGTGCGCCAGCTTCTTCCCCATTCCACTGAAGTTAGCAGTACAGGTGCCAAAGAGCGTGGAAGCTGGAGAGGATCCAGAATGGGAACACAGCATACCGGGGCGGGGGCGCGTGGAACTGACAGCCATCCAGCCCAAGCGGAAGGTGGGGGGGCCAGTGGGGGCCTTTGGTCAGTGGAAAAGGAGACTTGGATACAAATGTTTAGGCTGGGAAAGTTCTTGGCATCGGGGAGATCAGTTTGGGCATGGAAGAAGATTTCTGAGGACAGTCGCATGAGGAGGGGGCTTGCGACAGGGGTTCTCACCCGCTTGGGTCCCCAGTGGTGGGACTACAACTCCCATCATCTTTCGCCAGAGTGGCTAGAGGCTAGATGGACGTTGTAGTCCACCAACACCTGGAGACCCAAGGCTGAGAACCCCAGATTCAAGTGGCAGAGAGATCCAAGAGAGAGCAGCAGGACCGCAACTGTCCTTTGGGGTTTGCGGTTAGCTGTGTGATTGAATTAGCCACCAAAACTGTACAGAATACGGCCCTGGTGCTTCAGAGCACACACCACATCCACGGCTGGTGCAGAGATTTTGGAAGGAAAGCTGCAGGCATGGGGTGTAAAAGCTAACCACTGGCCTTATTACTGGCCCCCTGCCCAACCTGGATTCTTTTAAAAATGAAAAATGGTAAGGGTAGCCTCGGGCCAAATCAGAGGCCTGGGAGTAGTCTTAATTTCCAATATTAATTAATGAATTTCCAATCTTTCTGCCCCAGCTTTCTCCCCAGAACAGGCACAGCCGCAGCACCTCTTGAAAGTTAGGACTCCACACTCCAGAACATATAAAATCACTTTGATTGCCTCTGTAGGTGTGCAGAGTACATTTTTCATCACGGACTGTCTACAGGCAGTCTCTCGGGAGCCAGATTTTCCCATTCCCAAGCTGTGGGGCTTTCATGCAAGCCCTTCTCTCTTTGGAAGTCGACTCCTGCGTCAGCTTATGGGAGCTTCTGCACCGGGAGTGAAACTTGCCTAGCTCTGCATTTCCAACTTCTCTTCCCGCTGCTCCCCACCCATTCTCCTCTGTCATTCTTTCTTTCTGGAGCAAATTAAGCCCATTCCTCGCCAGCTGTCGTGGCCCCCCTTCCACCCTCCTGGAGAACTCCCCCCCCCCCACACACACAGACATTGAATATTCATCAGGCCACTTAGAAAGAGAGGCTACCCCGGCAGGTCAGGCCTGCACCATCTGGCATGCGGCAGAGCACGGGCCTTCACACAGCTCCAAGGAGCTCTGCAGCTGCAAGGCCTGAAGACAGAAGGGAAGCCGGCTCATTCTTCTGGGGCAGCAGCCATCTGGGAGTGGGGCGGGGTGTGTGTCTCCCAAATGTGGGGCCCACATGAAGGAGCTAGGACAGAGGGGGGGCTGGAGAGAGAGGAGAGGAACCCCACTCTGGAATGCAAAATCCTCCTTTGGACACTTGACCACAGCCGATGTCCTCGAACATCTGAGCAGCGGGTTCAAGCATCACTGTTAAGCATCAAAGCTTCAATTAAGTTAGAGCATTGCATTAAAGCTGGGGTTCCCCACCTTGGGACTCCAGATGATGTTGGACTACAACTCCCATCATCCCCATCCACATCTGGGGACTCAGGATTGGGAACTCCTGCATGAAAGCATCACTCTTTCCCTGACCTCATCGTTCACTGGTTCCTGCCTGTAACCCAAGGACAACCCTAAGAATGTAACACGTGGACATGTCTACACAAAGACACGCCATCCAGCTAGAGGCAGTGGCAGCCCATTGAGTGGGTGCTGAGTGGCAAACTGACAACTGCAACTGGATGATTATTAAATGGCCCATTGGCTGGTTGGGATGCTCCATCCCTCGGAGAATGGGGCTTGCATATTTTTAAATCTCATTATGTAATCACTTTATCACATTATTTTAACCATATTATCACATAAGGGGCTTCTATGCTTCTAAACAATAATCTCTATGAACTTTGGTTCAAGTCTGTTCATACAGGAATATTGCTGACAAGCTATTTTGAGTTTTGCTGGCTTTTTGCAAAGAACAGAAAAGTTAGCGTAGCTATGGATCAGTTAGATGAACTTGGATGGGTACAGGTCATTTATGCAAATCAGGCACCATAGAGAGCTGATGTTCTAAACGGGGAAACCTTAAGAACACAGAAGGCTAAGAGTTGGCCATTCGGTGATAGTCAACTAACAGAGATCATTTAATCCTAATATATTTCTGCAGATGATGCAACAAGAAATTCCTAATTTCTGTAATTTCAGCCATTGATAATATTTGCAACCAATGCAACAGAAATTAATTTTTAATTATATTCTAAAATCATGTCTTTCTGATTAAGATGGGTGGTATCTTCTAATTAGACATGGACTATCAGAACTTAACAAGTATCCCAAACCATCCCCTTGGGAGGCTAAGACCTTCCCCTGAGACAAGGGATTATAAAAGTTTAGACCATGGATTTGATTTAGAGAGACTTTTCTCCCTTTGGGGAGACCTTTTCCTCTTTGGGGGATCTTTCCTCTCCTTTTTAGATTTTTTCTCCCTCTTTTTCTCCATTTTTTCTAGCTTTGGGCTTCAAGCTCTGGCTATAGTCTCTTTTTTATTTTTATTTTCCATCGGGCCTCTTGTTTTGAGTTCTATCCTTTGTGTTGCTGAGACTGATATGCAGACTTATTCAGCCGGAGTGGTGAGATACCTACTGAATTCTTTAATATGTCTTTGAAGAGAAGCTCTTCTAACCTATTCTAAATGTAATTTAAATAAAAAATGTTAATTTAATTTCCGGAGTGTGTGCTTCATTTTCTGGGCAGCGGGCAAACAGCTGGTCAGAACTCAATAACCTCATAGCTAAATGTTGGCTATTGAGGCATATAAGGAATTAGGAGTCTACAAATTCCAACATATTTGGAGGCACCGCTGGGATATTGACCAGCTGTCAATTTGCTTTGTCTGGAAGGTGAAGTACAACACAATTTGGAGTTCTAGGATATTCGTGTCAGTGAGTGGGGTTTTGGATGCTTTCCTGTGAATATTTTATTGGTATCTGAGGAAGGTTTTGAGGGAAAAGAAAGGAGGACAGTGTGTGTTTCCGAAAACTGAAGTTTAAAAGTAGGGATTAAGGTAGGGAAGGTTAAGGTTAAGGGCAGCTCAAGCTTTGGTGGTAGAAGACCCACCATTAGTTACATACCTAAAATCTAAGGGACAAAAGCCCTGGAGCATCATTCCCAGCACATGGAACTTTGAAAACATCTGAATTACGAATACGGCAGATATTTATATACCGCTTTTCAGCAAAAGTTTCCAAAACAGTTTACACAGATATAAATAAAATAATATAATAATAAAATAGATATAAATAAAATAAATGAATTAGAATTCAATAAATTTCATTAGACTAATAAAATGAATCCTGGCTGGGAAAGGGTGAAAGCAGCTTGCTTATGGGGACTTTACCAAGTTGCCCAGATTCTGAATGATGAAGTTGACAAATTGAATAAAGGACTGGCAGAAAGCCACACAAAAATTGGAACAATAAGCACAACATTTACGTTACTCAGGGCATAGCTGTCAACACAAAACCAATCTCTTGGTACTCAGAATCGGAATCAAAAGGGCAAATTTTTAAAGGGGTTAGACGTTAAAATTACTGTTTGCCAGAGGCAGATTCCACGTACAACATAAGAATGTAAGAGCAGCCCTGCTGGATCAGGCCCAAGGAGGCCCATCTAGTCCAGCATCCTGTTCCCCACAGTGGCCCACCAGATGCCTCCGGGAAGCCCACAAGCAAGAGGTGTGTGCATGCCCTCTCTCCTGCGGTTGCTCCCCTGCAAGTGGGATTGAGAGGCATCCTGCCTCTGAGGCTGGAGATGGCCCACAGCCACCAGACTAGTAGCCATTGATAGACCTGTCCACCATGAATCTGTCTAAGCCCCTTTTAAAGCCATCCAATCTGGTGGCCCTCACCACATCCCGTGGCAGAGAATTCCACAGATTAATTGTGCGCTGTGTGAAAAAGTACTTCCTTTTGTGGGTCCTAAATAAAGCAGGTCAGATGCTGACTCGGCATCCCAGTTAATTTTACAACAGAAGTTAAAAACCACAGAGCAGGCAGCTGACCCCACAGAATGCAATCAAGAAATACAGAGACTAAAAAATAAACTTTCTTTAAAAGCAGCTGTGGTGGCAGCTGTTTCAGCTGTAAAAGGCCAAACAGCCATGGTACAACCAACTGCCACGGCACCATCTCCTTAGGAGGGAGACAAAGAATATGACCCTGATCAATGGGGAGATCTCAATGATTGATCTGGTCTCTGAAGAGGAAAGAAAGGGTTACAGATCTCTGGAGCCAGACCCAGTGGATGTAGTGCAAAGAAAAACAGTGATCCAGGGGCCGCTAGGCGGTCAGTCCAAAGCTCTGCTCCCCTCCACCACGAGGCTGGTTCTTCGGCTCCAGAGAACAATTTGCTATGGGGCAGATAACAAATAAAGTTTGTTACCCTGCTAACTGGGCAAAGAGGCCCCTTTTTAATGTGGTGATTCTCTTTATTGAGAAGGGGGAGAGCAACTGGCCCTATCCGTCCCCAGCACAGTACCCCTGCAGTGACTGTTGCTGGCATCTATCTTATGCTTCTTTTTAGATTGTGAGTCCTTCAGGGACAGGGATCAATCTTATTTTATTTATTTATTTATTATTTCTCTATGTAAACTGCTTTGGAAACTTTTGTTGAAAAGTGGTATTTAAATATTTGTTTATTAACTAATTTATATTTATTATTATATAATTATATATTATTATTGCTGTTATTGTTGTTTACACAATCAAACAGGTGTTATTGGCTGGTTTGTTTTATCCAGACATCGAGTCCTTCCCAAGGACCTGGGATGGCTGAATTTTATCATCAATACTGTTGGTTATTATAGATACCGTCGCAAAATATAGGCTGTTCCCAGTAAAGTTGCTTTTTGTAATTGGCTGATGGTGATTTCTGTGGCCCCTATGGTGTTGAGGAGGTGGTTGTTGTTGTTGTTGTTGTTGTTGTTATTATGGCAAGCATGGGGAGTGCAGCCTCAGTGGTGATTCAGCTGAAAGACCTGCTGAGTCATGGTCAGATGATGCCCTGGAAACTGCAGGCTGGGCCTGCAACCTGGCCTTTCTGCAGTTCCTCCCCTGCACCCGAGTAGCTCCTTTGCAAGGCATAAGAAGAGGACTTGAGCCCCGGCTGTGCTGTAGGTTCACTTCCAGGCATCTCCACCTACAGGATCTTAAGGAGCAGAGCTGGGGAAGAGACCTCTCCCCCCCTCCCCCCGCCCCACCCCCTGAAAAACCTACTACCAGAGGTGCACCTAGGTAATTTTGGAGCCTGGACCTAAAGGTCTTTGGAGCGCCGCCCCCCCCCCATTGCTGGAGGTCCCCCCCCTCAAGTTAAGCATCATCTCCCTACACACACCCAGTGGCACATGCAATATTTTCAACATGTGGGTTTTTGAGGGCACCAACAGCAACTGAACTCACAAGAATGTAAGAATATAAAACAGGTATATTTATGCAAGCATGCATTAGCGGAAACATTTCAACACTTTCCCCACTCCCCCTTCTGCCTCTAAAGCACCCAGTGCTTTAGGTCACAATCGCACTTGGCCGCCTGGTGCAGTCCTGGCTGCGGTGTGACACCACAACCAGACCACGCTAAAGAGGATTTGGAGGCCTTCGGGGGGCGTGGAGGCCCTGGACTTCGGCCCCGAAGTCCGGGGGTAAGAGCGCCTCTACTTACTACCCTCCACCTGTGGAACTTCCTCCCAGAACCCTTGTCTGTGCTACCACTTCTTTGGCCTCGTCCCCGACTCAACTAAAGCCTAAAACAATGTGTAGCCGTACACATTTGCATATATTCCCCTCAACAGCCTTTCCTTTCCTCTGCTGCCTCACCTACGTTGAAGTTTAGATTGTAAGCTCCTTGGGGCAGGGACTTACCTTGCCTATTACATTTTGCGCTGTAGAATATATACTGATGGCAAGATATAAACAATGCCTTGGCTACTAGATGGACCCATTGTTGGTATAGGGCAGTTCCTTCTTTCCCTAGCTTCTGGACAGCATATAGAGAAGGATGCCTTGTTTCTGGGCTTTCACCTTGTCTCTGATCACAGGTGTTGGGTCTGTAAACTAAGCTTTCTGCACATCGTGAAGGCAAAAGACATGCAACTGGAAACACACCTCTGCTTTGCAAATATTCCCATGCACGCACACAGCAACCTTTTGATCCCCATTCAGCCACGAGACTTGCTGGGTGACTCTGGGCCAGTCACTTCTCTCTCAGCCTAACCTACTTCACAGGGTTGTTGTGACAAAAAACTTAAATATGTAGTACACCGCTCTGGGCTCCTTGGAGGAAGAGCGGGATATAAAAATGTAAAAATAATTCTGCAGAAGCAGAGGTTCATGACAGCCCCCTTCTCACTTGCCCACCTGCTCTCTGTCTCCTGCAGGTGGTCTCTCCCAAGCCAGGTGGCAATCACACAGAGGGTGGGACTCCTCCTCAACAGCTGCCCATTTCCTGCTGAATTTCGCTTGGCTGCTGCCAGCAACATCCCTGGGCAGAGCTGCTGCCTCATCTTTTGCCTTCGAGTTGCTCATCGATCCCGGGCCTGCCTCCCACCTGACCAAGGCGCCTTCACTCTGCACTGTCATGCTGGCACAGCAGAGCTAAGACCCCAGTTCAAATCTCGCCTGAGACACAAGCGTATCAAGGGGTTACAGTCCCAGCACAAGACCCCACATACAGTAGGCTGGGCCCCAGACATCCATCTTAGCTGAAAAGCAAAAAGTAAATATAAGTGAGCCCAGGGTTTCCAGGTCGCTTTCTCTCCTGCTCCAACAGCACCCTGACTCTGCTGACACACTTCCTTGGCTGCTTGAGATCTCTCTCCAGCCCATGGCATGTGCGCCAGGCACCATCAAGAATGCTGGCATGATGCCATCCCTGCTGAGAGGGATTGCATGGGCCAAAACGAGGGGGGACTTCCCTGCAACACACTCTGCCCCACTGCAGAGCAAAGGGCCATCCTGGCTGTCCGGCTGAACAGCCTGAGTTCCAGTATGGGCCGGCACAGAAACACCCCACAAGCTGCCCCTTGAGCGGCATTGAACGCTACCGCAAGGATGCTCGTGGGTGCAAGTTGCTTCACGAGTATTACACCCCTCCTGCGTCAGCTTCATTCGCTACCAGTCTGCTTCTGGGCTAGATTCAAGGTGCAGGTATTGGCCTTTAAAGCCCTACACGGCTTGGGGCCAGGGTACCTGCCCATATGAATCTGCCAGGGCCCTCTGCTCATCATCTCAGGCCCTGCTCATGGCCCCGCCACTAACAGAGATCCAGCTGGCGGGGACTAGAGACAGAGCCTTTTCAGTTGTGGCCCCTCAGCTTTGGAACGCCCTCCTTCAGTGTTTTTAAAAAACATCTCAAAGCACGCCTTTTTAAGGAGGCTTTTTAATGCTCCATTATTGTTTTGTTATATCTTGTAGGTTCTTTAGCTCCTTACAATTTTTAGTTTTAATTTGAACCTAATAATTGTGTTTTTTAATCTGACTTTTTAAAAAATTAGTTAATTTTGTTACTTTTATTGTATCTGTGTCTTATTGTTGTGAGCCGCCTTGAGCAGTAGTGCACTGGAGGGGCAGGGTATAAATATTTTAAATAAATAAATGAATGCTGCTTTTATACCTTCTCCTTTAAGAGCATGTGTCTCGTAATTTAGAATGAGCGCATGTTGCTGCCTGAACTCTTTCACCCCAGCAATACAACTCTCCCAACATGTTCCAATTTCTGTGCATCACAAAACGCAGACCCAGCTGGGAGCCATGGAGGAAGAGATTCCTGGGGCCAAATTCATATTCACTCCATGCAAGAAAAGCAGCGAACAGGAGAGGGAAAGAGGCAACAGGGGTGCAGTTTTGCGTGGATGACCTCATGGCTCTGAAGCGTTGTTCTGTGCTTGCCAGAAAAGGCTCTGGAAAGGATTTATTACGAAGAATGAAATCAAGCAGATTGGAGTCGTTGTGGCTGATCTCATAGTGTGGAAAAGCTTTTGCACTTTAGAGAGAGAGAGAGGACTGGCCCTGTGGGGCTTTGGCATGGCAGTGTTCCCTCGAACAGGGATTCTCACATGTTATTGACTACAACTCCCAGAATCCCCAAGCAAAAGCCATTGCAGCTAGGGATTCTGGGAGTTGTAGTCAACAACATCTGAGAATCCCTGTTAGAGGGAACACTATATCCAAAGCATCTCTGCAGAGAAAGTCATCACAAGAGACCCCCAAACCCAAGATCCACTTCAGCAACCAGGAGGTTTTTCACACCGGGCTTTGGAAGTCCTTTAACTCACATCCCCTCTGGAATACAGGGGGTGTGTTCACATATTGGCCAGATTTACCCCTGCAAGTTATTGAGGAGCAGTTCACACACAATTCAGGTTTTTCACTGCACGTTAAGAGTGTAGCCTGATTTATATTCGGGTTTTTTAAAAAAACCACTATTTTCGTTGGTTTGGGGGGACAACTTTGAGTTTGCAGTAAAGCCTCCCAGTAAACTTGTGGTAAAGCCTGCTGTGTGTAAAAGATTGAGGCCCTACTCCAGCCACAATCCCCTGCCCTCCAAGGAACCCCTTCCTTGTTTCCACTTATAGTGCAACTCATGAGGCCAGAAGCTTCTTTTGCTTCCAGACGGACCTGCTGCCCCAACATGCCAGCCTGCTTGTCAGGGCAGGGGGACACCCAGAGCTCAGCCATTCAGACCCCTCGCCTCTAATGCAACTGGCTGACTCGGAGGAGAATAATGAGTCAGCTGGGAGGGAAGAGGAGCAGCAGGGGGGCAATAGGAGGAGGGAGATGGCCAGGCATCCCAGAGCAGAGAGCTTCCTCCAGCCCCTCCCCCCATCTGCAACTTCCTCTTTTGCTCCTACTGGCTGGAACAGCTGCTACTCAAGCCGCTCCAGCCAATCTGAATCCTAGGGGGCTCCTCCTGGCACTGCCCCCAGGAAGAAGGGGAAACTGTATTAAAAATATACTCCCTGAAGCCACCAGGGAGTGCATTTTAACCCATTATTTTAGTTCTTCCTGGGGGCAGTGCCAGGAGGAGCCCCCTAGGAATCAGATTGGCTGGAGCGGCTTGAGTAGCAGCTGTTCCAGCCAGTAGGACCAAAAGAAGAAGTTGCAGGCAGAGGAAGAGAAGCTGGAGGAAAATGGCTGCTGGCAAATCTGACCCTTTATTAGCTTGTTTTTTTTGGGGGGGGCACTACCCCTCCTGCCCTTACTGACCAGCCACCACTGCCACAAGCCTTCCGCTGGCTGCACCACGCCATCTCCCCAAAGGCAGCAAAACACGGGGGACGTGGCATTTCCGAAGGCAGAAAGAGGCCACTTACTGCTACTACGAATAGTTAGAGACCGCTTTTCAACAGAAGTTCCCAAAGCGGTCTACATAGATATAAACAAACAAACAGATAAAATGGCTCCCTGTCCCCAAAGGGCTAAAAAACCGAGGCTGCCTGGCCGGCTGGCCACTTAAAAAAGCACAGCAGAGCACAGAAGGCTCATCTGGGGTTAGCAGGAGGAGGGAGCTGAGAGCTCCAAGGAGAAGGAACCCCAGCAGCAGCAGCCCACACGTGGCTCGGCCTGACGAGGAAGGATGGAGCCTGGGCAGCAGCCGGGTGCCAGAGAACATTTCCGACGCAGATGGGAAGCAGAGGTCATGGCTGCAGAAGACCAGGACTGCAGTGCTTGCAACATCGGAGAGAGAAAGGATGTCCCGGCCCTTCCTCCATCTCTCCATTCCACACAAGCTCGTCTGGTCTCCACTCCCTGTCTCTTTCTCTCCACCAGGGTGTGTGTGTGTGCGCGCGCGCACGTGCACGTACCAGTTTAAATGAGAAAGGTCCTCATTCACAGGAAAATCCAAAGGATTGCTCTTGGGTACAGTCAAGACTAAAACACAACAAATAGTAGTATAATGCAGTATACAAATTGTGTTGCAAATTAATCCTGAATCTGACCAAGAGCAATCCTTTGAATTTCCCTGTGAATGAGGAAAATCAACAACAACAACAACAACAACAACACCTATTTATATACCACTTTTCAACACAAGTTTCCGAAGTGGTTTACATGGAGAAATAATAAATAGGAACGATGGCTCCCTGTCCCCAAAGGGCTCACAATCTAAAAAGAAACACAAGACAGACACCAGCAACAGCCCCTGGAAGGGTCCTGTGCTGGGGGTAGACAGGGCTAGTTACTCTCCGCCTGCAAAATAAAGAGAATCACCACGGTAAAAGGTGCCTCTTTGCCCAGTTAGCAGGGGTATCTCATTTAAACCGCACCTACCTGCTCCAGGGGTTGCATGGCGTCAGTTCACACACTGGACTAGGGGTGCTGAGTGATCAAGCGGCACACGGCGGAGCTGTAATAAGGCACACGGGTTCAGAGGACCCATCGCACCCCACATCCGGGTGCTGCCGAGTGTCTGGGAGGAGCAGCCGAGCTCCCCTCTCCCCCTGGCCAGGACTCCCTCAGCCGTGGCCACCCCGCCACCTGCAGCCGCAGCCCCTGCCAGACACCCATCCTCCTTCCAGCAACCAGGCTCCCAGACGATACAAGGAGGATGGGCAGAGCCGGGCAAGTGGCCAAAGGAGGGGGCTAGTGCCAGCCGTGGCTGCAGGTGGCCGGTGGCGGCAGCAGGAGCCCCGCACTGGGAGGAATGAGTGGGGGATGCCTGTACGCATGTGTGAGCGGGCACTGCAACGGGGGCACTGCCGCGAGTGGGGAGGCCTCTCTCCCCTCAACTATGCCCCTGAAATGGCGCCATGCACATGGCACCAGCTCTAAGAGAACCACATCCTAACAGCCCTGCCAGTGTTCCTGTAACAGGGATACCAGGATGCTGTAGACCAGGGATTCTCAATGTTGGGTCTCCAGATGTTTTTGGACTTCAGCTCCCATAATCCCCAACCCAAGGCCACTGGGGCTGGGAACTATGGGAGTTGAAGTCCAATAACATCTGGGGACCCAAGGTTGAGAATCCCTGCTGTAGACTACAACTCCCACACGGCCTTTGCAGCTGGGGATTGGGGCGGAGGGGGGTCGTAGAAGAAACCCTGCTGCCTGCCCTACACCATACGAAGCGTCAAGGCACTTGGGGGGCAGTGCGATATTCTGGAGGGTTGCGTTGGTAAAGCGGAGGGTGCACTTGAAGGGGCCTTTCCCGCCAGGATGAGGCACAACTCTCCGGCCCTGCACACTTTATCAGCTTGCAAAGGGGTAAAACAGGAGTTCCTTCCACCTCCGCCTCTTCTAAAGTCTGCCTGGACAGGATGAGACATGCTCGGACTACACGAAGGAGACGGATCTCCCACAAAGAGGGCCAATTATCCCTGTCTGCATACTCGGAAGAGCTTGGTGGGGTTCTCCTTCAAAGCCAAAAACAAGGGTGGCGCCTGGCAGAAAATCCGCCCTCCCGCCGCCCTCAACTCCTGATCCAGAATTCTGCTGGAGCTTCTTCAGGCGATTGGTCAGAGCCAATCCCAGCTGCAGAACCTGGATCTCTATGGGCAGTGGTGTCCTAACGCGCCAGGGGGCACCCAAGGAGGCACAGCTGCCTCTGCTTCCCGGTAGCCGTTTGGGGGGCTGCTCTCTCTCCTGCCCCGCCTGAGAGCCACGCTGCCTGGAGGCTGGCCATTCGTCAGGTAGAGCTGCACAGATAACCGTGCAGCTCTACCTGATGAATGGCCAGCCTGTAGGCAGCGTGGCTGCCTCCTTTGGCGCCCCCGCCCCCACTCCTCACAAGCCACCACTGTCTGCAGGATGGCTCCCAAAGAGCAACAAATGACTATCCTGAGGTCAGGGCATCACTTTGCCGTTGTTCATACACTACATTATTAGTGCTAAATTAGTGTTAACGCGAGGAAACCACAATAAAATACAGCTGTTCCCTTTCCTTTGCAAAACCAGTTGACAACTCCACAACGAGAAAACTTCCCTGTCTGTTTCATCGTCATCACCCATACAAACACATGCACGTGCGCGCATGCACACAAACACAGAAAACCCAGGGCTTTTCAAACTTGGGTCCCCAGGCATTGGTGGGCTATATGAGTCCCATGGCATTCAGCCATTGTGGCTGGAAAGGATATCTGAGGACTCAAGCTTGAGAATCCTGGGATGAATTATTAAAAGGAGATGCTGGGTTCAAGCATCTTGTCTGTGGCACAGTAGGGAAATGCTTGATAACAAGCAGAAGGTTGCCGGTTCAAATCCCTGCTGGTACTATATCGGGCAGCAGCGATATAGGAAGATGCTGAAAGGCATCACCTCATACTGCGCGGGAGGAGGCAATCTCCCATATTCTACCAAAGGCAACCACAGGGCTCTGTGGGCACCAGGAGTCGAAATCGACTTGACGGCACACTTTACCTTTACCAGGAACCATTGGCCTGGTTCACACCATTGTTCAAGTCTAAGCTTAGGGTAGGTTACTGATGTTAGCATGGTTGTGTCAACCCACACCAAGGTGGGAATCTCAGATTCCTTGACATGGGTTCACACAATCACACTCACACTGGTGACCCACAATGAACCTAGATCCAAACGCTTCTGTGAACCAGGCCAGGGTGTATTACTTCAGACAAGGAAGATCCGGTTGTGATTGACTAAGGGAAAGGCACTCTCCACATCCTCAGCAGTACCTTCATTCTTATTCACACATTCCAAGGCTGGGATTTGCCACTGGAAACCAGGCCGGGGGGGGGCGTCTCCATGAGTCCTCCTGGTCCAGATTTAAAACACCCCTCCCTTGTCTGCACATGGCTGAGAGGTCAGCAAAGCCGCCCTAGCAAGGCAAGGCACCTCTCTCTCGACCAGGAGAGCCGGTCTTGTGGTAGCAAGCAGGACTTGTCCCCTTAGCTAAGCAGGGTCCGCCCTGGTTGCATCTGAACTAGAAGTGTGAGCACTGGAAGAGATTCTGCTTAGGGGATGATGGGGCCGCTCTGGGAAGAGCAGAAGGTTCCCAGTTCCCTCCCTGGCAGCATCTCCAAGACAGGGCTGAGAGAGATTCCTGCCTGCAACCTTGGAGAAGCCACTGCCAGTCTGTGTAGACAACAATGAGCTGGATGGACCAATGGTCTGACTCAGTATATGGCAGCTCCCTATGTTCCTATATGCAATACTACAGAAGACTCTCTTCTGGCTCCAGAAGAAAACCTCTCTAGGGGCCAGCAAGGGGAGAGCAAGTGACTGCTCTGGAAACCATTTTGTTCCCACTAGGTGCATTCTGGCTTCAGGCCACACTCCGCCAGGATGACTCAGTGGAGTACCTGCATGCCCATCCTGATAAGAGTCCTGCCCCACCTCCACCCCCACCCAGTCTCCACGGCATTCATCACCTGCAAAGGCCCTTCCCAGAGGGAGGGAGAGGGTCCAGGTCATGCGCCAACTGAGTTCAAAAAGGGCAGGATGGGATGGGATGGGGCGGTGGTGGGGGGATAAACTCCAGTTCTGCCCGGGGGCTCTTCATGACCACCAGGCAGGCAGAAGGGAGTGCCGGTTCCTGTGGCAACGCAATATATAATGTTTTGAGCCCCAGCCTAGGGCAGTGCTGAGTGAAAAGAACACAGCGTCCCACTGCAAAGACCTGAGTGCTTGGGGAAGGGAGAGATCCTGCTGCAGCTGAGCGGAGGGAGCGAGGGAGCAAGCAGAGGGGACCCCAGGTTCATCGCCATCACTGCCCCGAACAAGATTTATCAATTCACCCAAGACACCACCCTCCTGGGCTTTATTTCTGCCAGGGACCCAGGAAGCAGCAATTTTAGAAGAGAGAGAGAGAGAGAGAGAGAGAGAGAGAGAGAGAGAGAGAGAGAGAGAGAGAGAGAGATCACCACTAGGCTTCTGCAGCATCCCTGTCCTTCATCCCTAAGTGTATAAAAATAATATAGAAGTGTGTAAATATAGAAGGTATAGTAGTGTATAAAATTAATCTTCATCATCATCATCATCATCCCAGTGGTCACTGGCGCCCTGGGTGCAGTTCCAAAAGACCTCGAAGAGCACCTCAACACCATAGAGGCTACAGAAATCACCATCAGCCAATTACAAAAAGCAACTTTACTGGGAACAGCCTATATTCTGCGACGATATCTATAATAACCAACAGTATTGATGATAAAATTCAGCCATCCCAGGTCCTTGGGAAGGACTCGATGTCTGGATAAAACAAACCAGCCAATAACACCTGTTTGATTGTGTAAACAACAACAACAACAATAAATAGTGCATGTATTAAATACATAAGTAAGTAAGTAAGTAAGTAAGTCACTGCTATCAGCTCCCTTCATTTGGCAGTAGGGGTTGTGGCTCCAAGACCAAAGAGCACCATTTCTTCATATGAGGGAACCCACGTATGCGGTGCTGATGTCCAAATGCTGGTTGACGGGGTGGTGGAGGAAATATCCTTGGGGTGCCAGTGAAGCAGCATGCAACCCAAGAGCCCCTTCTCTGCAGGTTCTCGTGCTCTGGAATTTTACCACCCAATCCCAGCAGCCAGCCCCACATCTTGTGCATTCCCCCCACAGCTAGCCAGGGCCCCCAGCAGCCCCACACCCTCTAGCCGGGCCATGCACACCCCTGCCCTCCCTCATCGATTCCGGACACACGCCTGGAAAACGCTGAAGCAATACAATGCTAATGCTTTGGCTTTGAGGCCTCCGGTCAGTTGTCAGGGAGCAGGGGCGGAGGAAAGCAAGCGGCTGGCCACGTTTTTCCAGGCACCCTGCTGTGCCTCCGGCCGCTCTCTCTGTCCACACATGCAGCTCCTTGTACTACGGGGCAGCGAGGGGATTCATGCAAATGCAAGAAAAGGGATCCAGCGGTCTCGGGTCCACTGAAGACAACCAATCAATCGGGGGTGGGGGGTGCCAAACAAGGCGCAGCTGCCTCTGGTTCCCGGAAGCTCCGGTTGCTCCTCTCATCCTGCCCTGCTCCGGTGTTGTTAACGAGAGAACCACGCTGCCTGCTGGCTGGCCATTCATCAGGTAGAGCTGTGCAGCTCTGCCTGATGAATGGCTAGCCTGCAGGCAGTGTGATTCTCTTGTTAACAACATCAGAGCAGGGCAGAATGAGAGAGGGAGGAGCAACCGAGGGAACCAGAGGCAGCTGCACTGCATGTGGCGCCCCCCTGGCTTGCTAGGACACCCTACGGCTGTTGAGGCAGGCATTAGTTAAACACCTCTTTCCCAGCTGTCCTCCAGAAAGATTACAATACAGCCTTAATCTTCCCTATCTTTCTTCCAGGAAAGATTACAGTTTTTTCTTATCTTTTCAGCAACCCTGCGCAGGACGATGAGTCAGAGAGAAAGAGAATGAGAACTGCTTGCCTCGACCACCCAGCAAGCACCCTAGCTAAAAATGGATTGCAACCTGTGTCTCCCATGTCTGGGGATTAATCTAAGCTTAACTATTATTATTGCTAATGTGCCACGACTGCACCTGGTGCTTTACAGCACAGGCAAAAAGGCAGGTCCCCGCTTCCAAGGAGCTTACAGTCAAAAGCTAAGGCCTGGTGCTGGCGGGTCCTGTTTCGAACATCAGGGATCAGGCCAGGAGCATAAGATTAGGAGTCGTGAGAGGCAGGCAGCCTTCAACCCCGCCTTTTAAAAGTGAGCTGCTGGGGTTGTCTCTGAGCACGTGGAGAGCGCATTTCCCTCACCCCTGGGCAAGGACAGAGGCAGCCCATGACTGCACATTTGGGATTGTGGTGGGGGGAGACTTCCGGATGAAAGGGTGCAAACTGAAGATTGACTACAGCACATATGCAAACATGACACACTGTGCCCGGTGCCACGCCAGCTGGTGACAGGCAAGAGACAGATGCAGGGAACTGGTGAACAGGGGTGAACAGGGCAGCCATCTGGGCAAAACACCAGCCTGGCACTGCCATGCATGTATCCAGTTCTCAGTACTTCGCAAGCCTTCCTCATGACGAATCCTGCAGTCAACTTGCCTGGCTGGTTTTGGATCCAGGCAGCTGCTCAAAAGACCAACATATGGTAAAGAAAACAGAGCCCCACACAACGGCCATCAGGGAGAAGGGGCTGGCAAGCTAGTCTCCAACCCAGAGCTGTGCTTCGGGAATATCCGTTCAGAAGAGAACAGCAGGGACTCTCCTACAGGGAGATGCTGAAAGGCATCATCATCTCACACTGTGCGGGAGGAGGCAATGGCCAACCCCTCCTGTATTCTACCAAAGAAAAACCACAGGGACACCGACTCACACTTTGCCTTCAGCCCTTATTATGCCACTGACTTCCAAGATAGCCCTGACTGACTCAGTCTGTCTATCATTCTGCTATCCTTTGTGCAAAAGGGTGGGGGGTGGGGGCAAGAGCCCACCTTTCCAAATCACTTTGAAGCCAGGGTGCAAACTATGACCATTAACAAGATCGAGGGTGTGGCTTCAGCTCATTCAGCTCCGAGTGTTTCCTTTCCTCTGGCAGGGGGGCGCTTCCTGCCAGGCGCCCCTTCTCTTTCCCCGCTTTCCCCTTGAGCTTGCATTGCAAGAGGGGGAAATGCAAACAGGGCACCAGCCCGCTGCTGCTCGGCTTCTTGGGGATGAAGGTTGGGCAGCCAGCAGAACATGGAAGGGAGAAAACCAGAAAGGGAATCCCTTTGGGGTTCGAAGCCTGCCTGTGTTAGGAGCTGAGGTTCTCCCAGGAGTGGAGCTATAAGTGAGCAAAGGGGTTCAAAGAATAGGGGGGGCAGCTCCTGAGGGGCCCCCAGCTCCACCCCTCCCTATTTCCTCCATTATCTCCTTCACTCCAAGGGGCAGAGAGGGGGGCAAACAGGGCCCCCCCTCTCCTAGCTAAGCCCCTGTGGTATTGCAATTTAATATTGCTAAAGACTCCTAGAAAACCCTCCTCATTTGAGGCACAAGAGGAGAAGGCATTTGGGTGATGTTTAATTTCTAAAACAGAGAAGTGTGTCTCGAAGCAGGAGTGCCTCATCCTCCCCCCACCTTTCAAATATTTTTATTTAATAAGGAAATGAAAAGAAACCACATGATTGCATTATCATCTCTTGAACTTCCAGCAGTTACATATGACATATTACATACGACAACCCGAGATTCCGCTTCCACCCTTTGCCAGCCTTCACCCTCCGAAGTGCCTCATCCTAATCAGCTGTGGGGGTGGGAGGGGGGAGGCATAATTGCTGCCTCTCCTTCCTGGAGTTCACATTGCCCCCCCTCTCCCATCCTGTGCTGCCTGCAGGCTGGCCATTCATCAGGTAGAGCTATGCAGTTAACTGCACATCTGATGAATGTCCAGCCTGCAGGCAGCACAGCCCTCATTAATACTGGGGTGGAATGGAGTGGGATGGGAGAGAGAAGAGCCAATGGACACCACCACCCCAGCTCACTGGGACAAGCCAACCTTGTCTCGAAGATCTTTCTTCTAATCTGGAAAAGACCCGCCCCCAATCCCCAATAGATGGGGCGTTACTCAGGGTCAAACCAGATATGATGCTAGACACGTCATTTGCCTACTATTTCTACTTAAAACCAGTAGCCACGCGGGGAACCAGCCTGGATGGAGACCGCAGTGCAGAGGGCATTTTCGCACTGCTGCCAATGGCACCTTTGGGGACCCACAGCAGCTTTGAGTCCATCCAGTGCCCCCTAACTCCACACCAGGGTCCTGATACGGATCGGCCCACTGAGGGACTCATTCAAAATAAAAATCAACCCCAAACTAGACAATGGCATGTTTAAGGTCCCATCTAGCTTGTGAGTGAGCGCTGGTGTAGTAGCCGAGGGGATCAGGAAGTCTGGTCTGGATCTTGTTGCTGGCGGAACTGACCAAGTGGTCTTAAGCAAGCTTCAGTCTCCATCACTCCCCACAGGGGCAATGCAGGGATACTAGCACCCGCCTTCCTGACAGTGCTATTGTTAGAATTACAAGATGGAACACCGTGAACCCCTGTACAGTACGGACTAAGAATTACGATATTCAGCTAATACCAAGTGATTTAGGGCCAGGTTATTGAAGGACCACCTGCTCCCATGATCCTCTTGTCTGCCCGTTGAGATCTTCAGGGAGGGCTTTGCTCCTAATGCAGCTGGTGGGAATGCAGGGCAGGGCCTTCTCTGTCACAGCGCTTGAACTGTGGAACTCCCACCCCCATGCACAGAAGGGCAGCTGGGGGGGAAGCTGGGAACTCAATGCTACTTCACACATTGTTCAGGAGTGAATTCTACCATTTAAAAACAAACATTAAAAGCCTTGATTAACCCTGGTGCAAATTGTTCCCGGGGGCAGGGGAGCCATTTTAAAACTCTTTCCTTTCCCAATAGTTCCCCGACTTTCACATGCTTCTCAGGTCACCTCTAAATAGGGTGGCTGCTCTGTACCACCTGGAGCTTGGATCACGCCCTTTGAATCCAACCCAGCTGCCTTGTTTATTCAGCATATGGTTTCATCAACACATCCCAGCCACATAGAAGACCAAGAAATCAGGAAGGGGAGAGCCAGGACAGACAAGAAGGGTGAGCACCCCAAGCGGTAACCCTCTCACCACCTACTCCTGAGTAGTCGCATTCAATTCAGTGTGTAGGCGAGGGTCAAGGTCAAAGATCTTCAAGTTTATATGTTACAAAATAATCATTCTAAGAAAAGAAAAGCTGCCAAGGCAAGTCAGGTGACCAAAGCCTCCCCTACAGAGGAGGGAAGTTCAACAGGTGCAGCTTTTCACACACCCTTGCCTGAGAAGCCACACCTGCCCAAGCTCCTCTCTGCCACATGCACCGAGTCAAGAGAGAGGCCCGTCATTCTTTCCATCCAAGCTCGGGGCAGGAGCAGCAGCCTCCCCTCTTGCAGATCTGGCTCAAATTCCCAAGAAACCCAAACTGTTGGCAATGCAATTAGTGCACAGTGGCATGCATCATGTAATCTTCCCTCAGGTACGGATTGCGAAATACCCAGCTGGGCAAGTCTGAGACACACATGCACGCATGCGCGCACACACGCGCATGAGCATCTTGGCCAAGCTCGCTTCATAAAGCAGTATCACAACACAGGAAGCCTGGGAGAAATCCATCTCTGACCACACACACACACACACACCCTGGGAATCCGGGGGTCTTCCTTTTTCCGGGACCCACAAGCCAGGCATCCAAACACACAAAGATGTTCCTTGTATTTGAGGGCGAGTGGGGACTCTGAACTACCGGTAAGGCCCAGCGACAATGGCTGAAGGCCAATGGGACTTGTAGTCTGACAACATCTGAGGACCCAAGGCTGAGAATCAATCACATGAAGCCTTCCTGGCAGGACGCTAAGCTGCCGGGAAAACTTCATCCACCACACTTGTGTGTGTGTGTCAGGCTGCTTTAAGAGACACAGAAACAGATGTCCACAACCCTGTTATTAATTCCGCAAGAAAAGCCAGGACTTTAATGAGTGCCAACCTGTGCTCAGCCCTGGAGTGGACTTACTAGTGCTGGGTTCCAATTCTGAAGCAGGAATAAAGAAGATGGCAGCTCTGCACATGCATAAGATCCTTCTCATCACCAAGGAGCCCTGACAAATAGTCTCACAAGAGCCAGACTCCTTTGTATCAGAAATTAAGTGCCATTGATTTGCAGGGTGGAATTGCAACGAGTCTGGCAGCAGGGGGATGGGGAGGTTCCCTTGATGTGTGTAGTCCTGGTTGCCAGTCATGGAAATCTTCATCAATGTCGGGTTGCCCCCAGGGTGCTTTCCAGACTCGACCCTGCAACGAGGTCACGTCGTATCTTGGAAGTGTGCTTCCACACTTCCTGCGTCGTGACACCGCAGCCCCTACACGGACAGCAAAGTGCTATTCACATTTCCAATGCCTTGTTTCGAATTTAATCGCTGAAACATAGAGCTAAGACGTTGTATATCCGGTGTAAGAAAGTTGCTGGATTTTTTTGAGTTGTTCATTTCCGCAAGACTCTGCTCCCCCTGCTGTTTACGTTTCAAATGTGACTTGCCTGAACGGAGGCATTTTGCTGCTGTTGAGCAGCTAGTCTGGAAAGCACCCATGCCAACCCAACATTTAACGGAGATTCATCCTAGATCAGGGTTTCTCAACGTGTGGGTCCCCAGATGTTATTGGACTTCAACTCCCATAATTCCCAGCCCCAGTGGCCTTTGGCTGGGAATTATGGGAGTTGAAGTCCAATTACATCTGGGGACCCACACGTTGAGAATTCCTGCCCTAGATCAAATCCCAGATTACTGATCTCCATTAAATGTTGGGTTGGCACGGGGCCAACCTGACATGGGTGAAAATTTCTGGGTTCTTACAATCAGAAATAGGAAGCATGCACACTGTCGGAACCGTAAGATCCCGCCCCGAAAAAGAACTAAAATAACAGAATTGTAGGATTTGGGGTTCGGAAGGGACCTTGGGGGGTTTTCTAACCAGGAAACTGTTCTCAGTGCAGGAAATGGGAATGCTGTGATACCCCTGTGCAAACATAGATTTAAAGGTTTGATTTCTCAGGATCAAATGACATATTACATTAACTGCCCAGTTTGGACCTGTGTGCTTGCATTTTGTAACAAAACAGCAATCCTGAAAGGGTCTGATCAGGAGCAGGACGGTGGTGTGGGTGGGGAAGAGGGGCTTAGGCCCTTTCCCTCTGTCCCCATCCCGATCACATCCTCCTATATCTGATATTTCACAAGAAGAAACCAATCACACAAGGGTCAGGCTACACATGCAACAGGACCTGGTCTGGCCCATCTGCAGCTGGATCAGTCAGGAACCTGGGAAGGGACCCTGAGCAGCAGAAAGAGGAAGCGCTGGCTCAGCCATCAAGGGACAGGGCCACCACCTACGGGGACACCAAGCAAGGCCAGCCTGCTGAAATGGGGACAGCATCCAAGTCCAGAAGACTTCTGAAAAGCCCGAATCTCCCATGCAGGTGGTGAATTCATCCCAGAACCCTTTATAATAGGAACATAGGAAGCTGCCTTCTACCGAGTCAGGGCCTTGGTCCATCTAGCTCAGCATTGTCTACAAAAATGGGCAGCGGCTTCTCCAATCATGTTGCAGGCAGGAGACTCTCTCAGCCCTATCTTGCTGATGCTGCCAGGGAGGGAACTTGGAAACTTCTGCATGCAAGCATGAAGCTGCTCAAAGTGGCCCCATCCCCTAAGGGGAATATCTTATAGTGCTCACATATGTTGTCTCCCATCCAAAGGCAAACCAGCGAAGACCCTGCTTAGCAAAAGGGACAATTCATGCTTGCTACCACAAGACCAGCTCTCCTTTCCTTGATATCCCCAATCCTCTTTGAACTGGAGATGCCATGGTGTGAGCATGTGAGCATGGTACCTTCCACGTAGAAGTGTGTGCTCTACTACAAATGCTTCTGGTTTCCAGTCACGAGAACCCCGGCAAAACCAACGCTGTCGTGATGACATCCCTAGTTCAAATCAGGAGCAGCTTGTCCTAACAAGCTGGGGGCAGGGGGGGCAAAGGAGGGACAGCTCCTCCTCTGCTCCCCAGAGCTCCATTTGCTACTCTAACCCATCCCATCTAGAGCCGCACTGCCTGCAGGCTGGCCATTCATCAGGTAGAGCTACGTGATGACTGGCCAGCCTGCAGGCAGAGCGACAGGCAGGAGAGAGAGGAGCAAGCAGAGGCAGCTGTGCCTCCTTTGCCCCCACCCCCCAGCTTGCTTTAGGACAAGCTGCTCTTGCTTTGAACTAGGGATGTCACCATGACATGGTTGGTTTTCCCCAGGTTCTCACGACTGGAAACCAGACCTGTGCATGCCCTGGGAATCGAGGATCCCCCGCTTAGCTCACATAGCGATGATCATGAGAACCAGCCCCATAAGGAGCAAATTAAGCGGGGGGGGGGTCTTCTTCTGTGCACCCTCTCTCCTGTGTATCCCCCTCTGTTTGTCAAGGTTTTCCCTTGAACTAAACATTACCTAACATAGACTCTCCCGTCATGGGGTGTGGGGGGGGGGGCGGTTAGGAGGTGTTTGCTTCCCTGAATCAGCAGGAACACCAAAAAACAAAACCCAGGATTCCTGACCTCCCTGGTCACATGCTCCCACCACGGGAACAGGCTGAAAAATAAAATGACCTTTTGGGTCCATAATCCAGTGGATGCTAATTAGGCAAACAGAAACCATACAATCAGGCTGCTAGAAAGAGCACAAACGGTATTTGCAGGGGGGGGGTAGGGACCCTCCCCCCTACACTCACAGAGGCTGCTGTGCCTCCCCAGCCTGCCCTTTGCCTCCAACTATCCTTGACACAGTCAGTTCTTTCTTCTTGTTGTCCTGCCTTCACCCTCCACCATCAGGTGGACCTGACTACCAGCGCAGGCAAGTGAAACAGGTCCCTGCCTGGAGATGCGTCCAATCTAGAGTTTGACAGGGGCGGGGGAGAACAGAGGGAACAGCCAGGCAAAGGACAAACAGGACCAATTACAGTGATCCACGTTTATCGTTGTGAACAAAGCAGGCAAAAAGTAGGTGGTTTTGAGCACAGTTGCCAACTGGTCAGGAAAAGGCCTGCTCTTGTGCCTCTCACGACAGTTTATCTGCAAAAACCAGCAGCAGATCCAGCTTTTCACAGCATGGAGATTAGCAGCATATAAGGCTTAGGCCTGTAGATCAAGCTGCAGTTAAAAGTTTTTGAGGGTCACACACAGAAGCGGCTCGTCCTCACGAGCCGAGGGAGGCGGGAAGGAGGCCCCGCTGCCTCTCCTTCCCAGAGTTCTGTTTGCTCCTCTCTCTCCCATCCTGCCCCAGCACTAATGAATGCTGTGCCGCCTGCAGGCTGGCCATTCATCAGGTAGAGCTGTGCGGTTAACCTGACAAATGGCCAGCCTGCACGCAGCCTGTGGGGTGGGGGAAAGAGGCACAAACGGAGCTCAGGAAGGAGAGGCAGCCGTGCCCCCTTTGGTGGCCACCCCCGGCTCATTAGGATGAGTTCATGTTCTCACGGTACATCTTCATCCACCATCACCCCCCTATTAAGAGTATTGTTATGTCTGAAGTGGGCATTCTGATCCATACGAAGGACTGTGGACCTGTTCTCACGACTGCAGAGTTAGTCTGAGGAATGTCCGGCTAAGATGCAGGAACTGCGCATGCTCCTGATACATGGCTGTGTGCGAGGGGGAAATTCTGGTCGGAGGAGTGGGAAGGAATCCTGCGCAAGGCACAGTCATAGCTGGGTGCCACGCTGAGCCACTGTACATCGGATCTAAGATGGCAGATACCAGCTCATCAGCACAACGCCCAACTACGACTGCGCCTCGCAGATGGTCACAATCACACTCCTTGGCCCTCTGATCAGAATCTTCCCCTCGCACACAATCGCTTATCAGGAGCACACACAGCTACTGCATCTTAGCTGGCCAGTCCTTTGCAGTCATGAGAACAAGGTCCATGAATACAGAAGCAGGAGGGCAGTAACTGGGCCCGATTAGGAGGAATCTCAGATTCACCTCAGGCCATAAACCACTGGGGGGGAGGTTCCCACACAAATATCTGTAACCCACATTAAACCTAGATTAAAACGGTGTGTGAACCAGGCCACTGTGGAGCAATCTGCCTCGTGCAGTGATGCACTCGCCTTCATTGGAGGTTTCCAAGCCAAGGCTGGATGGTAGGGAAGTGCAAACCGACTCGAGGTTGAACCGGTTTGCCATTGAACCGGGCCTGTTTCATGGCTCGCCCTTGAGCCAAACCGAGCCCGGTTCAGTTCGAGTCCAGTTTGGTTCGAACCAAACTGGGTTTCCCGGTTTCATGCACACCCCTACTGGATAACCACCTGTCCAGGATGCTGCAGCAGATTCCTGTGCTGAGGAGGGGGTTGGAACGGAAGATCTCCAAGGTCACCGCAAACTCTTCAGATTCTGTGGCTGAATCGGGCAGATTAAGCTGCCCATGAGCGATACAACTCATGAGTTACTCTAATCTCAATAGGCCTTCCGCTGAGTAATTTCACCAGGATGTCAGCCTATGACTCTAACCCCGCCAAAGCGGCCTCCAGGCCATTAGCAGCCTGTCCTAACAAGCCAGGGCGATACAAATGAGGCACAGCTGCCTCTGGTTCCTTCCCAGCAGCCTGACTGCACCTGTTTCTCCCATGCTGCCCCCATCCCCGCACTGACAAGAGCCGCTCTGCCTGCAGACTGGCCATTCATCAGGTAGAGTTCCACCTGAGGAATGGCCAGCCTGCAGGCAGCACCGCTCTTGTTAACGTGCGGAAGGGTAGGACAGGAGCCAGAGGAGCAGCCAGAGGTGCCGGGAGCCAGAGGCGGCTGCTCCAGGCAAGCTGAAACAAGCACCTCCAGGGACTCCAGATTCCTGCCTGCAATGTCTTCGAGGGCAGTCCCGGGGCGCATCTGCCCTCCTCCTCCTCCCCCCCCGCACCCCCGCCCTGCTGCAGCCTCCCGGAAGAGGGAAGCAGAAGACACGGGAGCTCCCTCCCACCAGCAGTGTCCCAACCCTGGCAACAAGGCCGCATCTGAGTGGCTCCACAGCCCTGCCCAAAACGCCAACCAGTCTGACAGCCTCAGCTGCCAACACCAAGTGACGAGGATTGTTGGGAGATGCTTTCGGTGAAACGCTCTGGGTGCTCAAGGAGACGAGCGACGGAACGCTCTCCCAATAAAAGAAATAAAAATAAAGGCCAGGGCTCTGGAGCCATCTCCACAAAAGGGGTGTGTGTGTTGTTGGGAGGGCTCAGCCTGCAGCCCCACGAACAAGCAGAGCGGGGGCAAAATTAGTCTTTGCAAAGGGATGCACTGTGACTCCGGCAGCTTCATCTTTGCTTTCCAGGCACGTTGGCGGGTGTAACTTTGCCTGGACACTGAGGGGGACGGACATCCCCACGGTCTGGAGAGTACACCCTAATTACACTCAGGTTTGCCACTACATGCATTCTCTTGTCTGCACTATTATATAATTATTAGGATCCCCAAAACATTTAAATATATAAAGAAAAATGTGGAACTATATATAAAGACAGAGATATCAAATCTTCTAAAAATATGTATCAGTGAAGGACATACAAGAGGGGCTAGCCGCCACCAATCCATTCTTGTAATTAAAATGCCTTTGTGTGTGCACATGAGCAGTATGTCCAACACATGTACAGTAGAACACTTCTGATCTGCACCCTGCATTTGGGGGGCCCAGGATCATTTTTTAAAAAGAATGCATATACAGTTACACACACACACACAGCAGAACATCTAAATCAGGCTTAAGTGTTCAGGGATATTCAGCGACAGCCTTCTGATAAATGTTCACCTGCCTGTGCACTGAATGTTAACAGGCGAACTGGGCAAATAATTTGTTCATCGTGTCATAGCTTTGTCAGTGGAAAGACTGGGTGGAAAGTTTATGATAAATGCATAAATAAAATTTAAAGCAAGCAGCAGTTTATATCTGGTTTCTTCAGGTCTGCAAAGCACCTCCAAATAAGATATCAGGGTGAAACCGGGAAGATGACCTTGCAGCGATTTGGTGTGAGGGTCTGTCTTGTGGATCTGCATCTCCGAGCTAGCTGTGGCTGCCAGGTGCCCTTTTCTTAAGCCTCACAATCCTGCACGGGAGCAGTGGGGGAGGGGGTGGCCAGAGTCGCACCATTGTGCATACATGTCACATCTCTGGACCTCTGCTTACAAGTAACTCTCTCTCCTGCTGCCCTGCCTGCAGGCTGGCCATTCATCAGGTAGAGCTGTGCAGTTAACTATGCAGCTCTGCCTGATGAATGGCCAGCCTGCCAGCAGCGTGGCTCTTGGTTCCAGGAGAGAGCACGTTGGAGCAAGCCCAAAGTGCTAAACTTCCAGATCTGTTTATTTACAGTCGCTGACCAGAAAAATATATACACACAGCTCAAACAGTAGCAATAGACTAATCCAGGTATTCGTAAGCCTTATGGAATCTAACCATACAGACACTCTCTTCCTTCGAATTCCGACGGCCACAAGACAAACCTTAGCGCTAAACCTCAGTACCGGAACTGGAGTTCCATGTCAGGGTTTGGCTCTGGAGCACGCGGAGAGTGCCTCTGAGCATAGGCCGAGTGATCTGCCCTCAGGACTGAACCACCGCAGCCTGCCAACCCCCCACCCCACCCCACACACACACCTGCTATGCCCAAGTCAATGTGGTGCCATTTCCTGGCAGGCCTGAGCGTAGACATTCAAGGCCCAAACACTCCACTTAGGAACTTGGCGTTTGCAGGGGGCAGCACAGCGCTGAGGAACCTGGGCCCCCCTGCCCTGCTGCCACCCCCACCCCCGGGTCTGCCCCAGGCCTGCCGGCATCATCCCAGAATCCTCGTCTCCCCCCCCCCCCGGCCCACGCACACGCCTGACCCTGCCATACCTCCCAGCAGGGTCCCCACCTGCCCTGCCCGTACCTGTCTTCAACTTCTCGGCGGGACCAAAGTTCCAGAAAGACCAGGGCCTGGCATTGGGGGGGCTCCGCTTGCGGAGCGAGTTGCCCATGGCGCGGGTGCGAGAGGCGCTTCGCCCTTGGCTCCCCCACCCTCTCGTTGCTGGGCGGAGGAGGAACAGGGTGCCTGCTACATGACGGAGGAGCCAGGAAAGCCAGGCGGCCTCCTCCTTGGCCCGCTTCCAGAGAGAGAGAGAGACAGAGACAGAGAGGGAGAGCGAGACACCCTGCAGCCGCCGCCGCCACCGCCGCTCTCTGCTCTGGTTTCCTCCTTCCCATCCCTGCATGCCCACCGCAGGGCTCTGTTGGCCTCTGAGCCAATTGCAGCTGACAGAAGGGAGGGGCCTGGAGGCTGGCCTCGCTCTCGCCCGCCCTCCCCAGTGCCTGGCTGCCTCCTGGCTGTGGGAGCCAGCTCTCCCCCCCCCCGCCCCCCGCCAGGAGAGGCCCCTGCTGGAAGGGTCCAGCCCTGGGGCTTGGGGGCCCTCCTGTGGACCAGGAGCTCTGCACAGGCAGAAAGCCTCTGGCCTCGACTCACACCTTCGGAGGCTGAGCCCCTGGCACGGAAGAGACCCGGTAGTTGCTGAAACCCAGGAGGCAGCTGAGTTTGAGGCCGCCAGGGAGAGGCTGCCCCGTCCCGTCCCGTCTCTCCAGCCTTGCTCCTCAGCGCCACCACACCTGTGGCATCCATTACCAATAACCAAAGACAGGTCGTGCCACTTGTCTGCGGCTCAGGTCTTGTGATTGGTATTCATCCTCGGCCATACAGTTTCGCAGATCTCTCTCTTCGCCCTATTATTCTGCTTTAACCTTTTCTGGAATTAAAACTTTTGATGCATTCCCGTCCCCGTCCCACCCACCCCCGCCCCTTCATCACATGTTATACACCTGCTGGGCTGCAGTTCTGTTAGCGATGGAACAGCTGTGGGTTTAGCTAACCCTAACCTAGTTAAACTTTGAGCTGTTCTTATGGTGGTGGTGATTACTGCTATTTCTGCTGAGAAATTCTGTCAAGCTCGAAAGCTTGCACATTCTAATCCAGGTAATGTAGTCCAGCATCCTGTTCCCCGCAGTGGCCCACCAGATGCCTCTGAGAAGCCCACAGGCAGGGGGTGAGGGTTTGCCTCCTCCCCTGCCATTGCTCCCCTGCAACTGGCATTTAGAAGTATCTTGCCTCTGAGGCTGGAGGTGGCCTATAACCACCAGCCTAGTAGCCATTGAGAGACTGTCCTCCATGAATTTGTATAGGCCGCTTTTAAAGCCATCCAAGCTAGTGGCCATCACATCCAGTGGCAGACAATTCCATAGATTAATTATGTCCTGTGTGAAAAAAATACTTTGTTGGTCCTACATTTCCCGAGCCTCAGTTTCTTGAGATGAGCCCTCGTTCTAGTGTTGCAAGCGGGTGGGGATTTTCACACCGTGCACGAGCTGTTAACCGCCACCCCAAGATCTCTCTCCTGGTCAGTCACCGACAGCACAGACCCAATCAGTGAATATGTGAAGTTGGAGATTTTTGCCCCAATATGCATCACTTTACACTTGCTTACCTTGAACCACATTTGCCATTTTGTCACCCACTCACCCAATTTGAAGAGATCCTTTCGGAACGCCTCACAATCTGTTGTGGATTTCACTACCCTAAATAGTTTAGTGTCATCTGCATATTTGGCCACTTTGCTGCTTACTCCAACTTCTAAATCATTTATGAACAAGTTACAGAGCAGCACTGGTCCCTGGACAGATCCTTGGGGGACTCCACTTCTTACTTCCCTCCATTGTGAAAACTGTCCATTTATTCCTACCCTCTGTTTCCTGTCCTTCAACCAGTTACCGATCCACACATGAACCTGTCCCCTTATCCCATGACTGCTAAGTTTCCTCAAGAGCCTTTGGTGGGGAACTTTGTCAAAAGCTTTTTGGAAGTCCACGTATACTATGTCAACTGGATCACCTTTATCCACATGGCTGCTGACACTCTCAAAGAACTCCAGAAGGTTAGTGAGGCAAGACTTGCCCTTGCAGAAGCCAGGCTGGTTCTCCTTCAGCAAGGCCTCTTCTTCTATGTTTAACAATTTTGTCCTTAAGTATGCTTTCCATCAATTTACCAGGCACTGGTAAATTAAGCTAACCAGCCTGTAGTTTCTCAATTCCCCCCAGATCACTTTTTAAAAATCAGAGCTACTTTCCAGTCCTCTGGTACAGAGTCTGATTCTAGGGACAAGATGCATATTTTTGCGAGGAGATCAGCAATTTCACATTACAGTTCCTTCAGATGTGAAGGAAGTTGGAGAGGAGAGGAGAGCTGGTCTTGTGGTAGCAAGCATGGCTTGTCCCCTTAGCTAAGCAGGGTCCACCCTGGTTGCATTTGAATGGGAGACTAGAAGAGTGAGCCTGGAAGAGATTCCCCTCAGGGGATGGAGCTGCTCTGGGATGAGCAGAAGGTTCCAAGTTCCCTGCCTGGCAGCATCTCCAAGAGAGGGCTGAGAGAGAATCCTGCCTGCAACCTTGGAGAACATAGGAACATAGGAAACTGCCATATACTGAGTCAGACTATTGGTCTATCTAGCTCAGTATTGTCTTCACAGACTGGCAGCGGCTTCTCCAAGGTTGCAGGCAGGAATCTCTCTCAGCCCTATCTTGGAGAAGCCAGGGAGGGAACTTGAAATCTTCTGCTCTTCCCAGAGCAGCTTCATCCCCTGAGGGGAATATCTTGCAGTGCTCACACATCAAGTCTTGATGTACTCACACATCAAGACCAGAGAAGCTACTGCCAGTCTGCATAGACAATACTGAGCTAGATAGACCAAGGGTCTGACTCAGTATATGGCAGGTTCCTATGTTTGTTAACTTTTAGTTTTTCAAGACAGTTTAGAACATCCTCTCTCATCACCTCAAACTGGCCCTGTTCTTCAGCCTCCAAGCCTGAGAAGCACAGTTCTGGAACAGGTATATGCTCAGTACCCTCTGCCGTGAAGACAGGTGCAAATAACTCATTCAGCTTCTCTGCTTATCCTCCTTAATAATCCCTTTCATGCCTTCATCATCGAACTGCCTCCCTGGAAGATTTTCTGCTTCTGGTATATTTAAAGGAGTTTTCGTTATTCCCCTTGCCGATTCTAGCTACATGCTCCTCTCACTCACTTTCTGAATCCCTTATTGTCTCCTTGTATTTCTTTTGCCAGAGTTTATGTTCCTTTCTGTTCTCCTCATTTGGGCAGGACTTCCATTTGGATTTTCAAACTTAGATCCCCAGGTGTTGCTGAACTACAACTCCCACCATCCCGAGCCAAAGGCAGTTGCAGCTGGGGATGCTGGGAGTTGTAGTGAACAATATCTGGGAATCTCTGTTAGGGTGATGGGAGTTGTAGTTCAGCAACATCTGGAGTACCACAGGTTGGGAACCCCTGGCTTAAGGAGTGGAACTCCTGAGCAAGTCATAGGTCACATTCAAGGCTCAGGTTCCTTGTGATGATTATTCTTAATAATCATTCTAGTTCTGTTTTGGGTGGTAGGAGTTTGTTAGGCTTGTTTGCACCCAGAAAAGTTCCCTCCCCTCCTGGTCTCCATTTTCTCATTCCTTTTGCTTCATAACCCGCTTTGTGAACTTTTTTTTGGCTGAAAAGCAGTATATACATTCTTTTTATAGACCACTTTTCAACAACAAGAAGAGTTCACAAAGCAGTTTATATAGCCAAAAAAAATGAGAAAACAGAAAAGGAATGAGGGAGGGAAAAGCAACTCTTCTGGGTGCAAACTGGACAAGCCCCTAATACCAAAAAGGAGAAGTTAAGATCTGAAATCATTAACAGAAGTCAGCTAAACTACTGCCAGCGGTTTCCAGCCCAGACCTGATTTCGGGCCCTTGGGCTTCTGCTCTCTACAGCCAAGCAGCCTCCGCCGGGTGGGGGGTGTGGGGTGGGGGGGGCAAAGAGGCACAGCTGCCTCTGCTTCCCAGCAGCCACCGCCTGGGCGGCTCCCCTCTCCCCCACACTGCCTGCAGGCTGGCCGTTGGTCAGGTAGAGCTGCGCAGTTCACCGCACAGCTCTACCTGGCCTATGGCCAGCCTGCAGGCAGTGCAGGACGGGCAAAAGAGGAGCCACCTGGGGAGCTGCTGGGAAGCAGAGGCAGCTGTGCCTCTTTTGGCCCCCACCCCGGCCCATTAGGACCTGCCGCCACTACCAAGGGCAGTCCTAACAATCAAGAGCACGTTCCTAGGAAAGACGTCCCACCCAGTTCAGTGGGACCGATCCCCAGCGAAGACGATGCCTAGGACTGCCGTCTCCACGGAATCCACACCTGGACTCCTCACCTGCAGCAGGAAACCCACAGCCCGCCAACGGCCCCAGCACCGGTTTGACAAGTCAAAGCCGTTCAGATTCATATTTGTTCAGCTTTTCACCTCCACGGCTCACCCTCTCCCGTGCCAGAGCCAACATCAATGATCATATTGTCTGAAGAAAGAAAACCTGCCTTATACACAGAAATCTGACTCAGGCACAACCATCTCGAGAGTTTCCAAATCAGATCTCAGAGCGTGCCGCTGTTTGCAGAAAGGGCTTCTGGCCCTTCTCTCCAGGTAGAAGAGCGGTTGGGAGACACACCCTCTCTTTGTTTAACCGAGGAGCTCGGCATAGTTTCCAGCTCAAACCAGATGCCGGATTCCTGTTGCTCACATTTTCTGAAATGTCACTCTTGGCCTTCCGAGTCCCGCAGATTAACAAAATTGTTTCACAAACACTTGGAAACCCTTCCAGCCATTAAGAGCCTGGGGCAGCGGCAGACAGCAGCACCCAAAGAAGCCAAGGAACTGCCACAGCCCAGACCTGGGCAAGAAATGGGACCTCGCCCACGATACGTACACATCCACCCCGAGCAAAATGGGTTCATCAACCGACACAGGAGAGCAGAGACAGCACCACTTCAGGATGGTGTCCCTGCTGCAAATCTCAGCTCAGGCAGAAGCTCACATGGGGGTCAGGGGGTTTGCAACCTGAGGTCCCCAGATGTTGTCGGACAACCCCATCACCTCGAAGGCCATGATGGTTGGGGATGATGGGAGTTGTAGTCCAACAACATCTGAGGACCGAAGGCTGAAAACCTCTGCCTCCGACAACCAGGAGAGCTGGTCTTGTGGTAGCAAGCACGACTGCAGGGTCCGCCCTGGGTGCATATGAATGGGAGACTTGATGTGTGAGCACTGGGAGATATTCCCCTGAGGGGATGGAGCCACTCTTGGTTGCTTGCCTGCAACCTCGGAGAAGCTGCTGCCAGTCTGTGTAGACAATAGTGAGCTAGATAGACCAAGGGTCTGACTCAGTATGTTCAGGATTCCCAGGGCCTGCCTGGAGAGGACATGATGAAGCCGCCTCGCTGAAGCTACGTAGGCCTATGTCTGGTCAGGGCAGCAGCAGCTCATCCCAAAGAGCTGGGGGTGGGGGCACCAAAGAAGGCAGCTTGGGTGGCTCCTCTCTCGCCCCACCCAAGAGCCCCACTGCCTGCAGGCTGGCCATTCACCAGGTAGAGCTGCACAGTTAACTGAACGGCCAGCCTGTAGGCAGCGCAAGAGGGGTGGGGGAGAGCGGAAGAGAGGAGCCACCCAAGCAGCCTCTTTGGGAAGCCACCCCTCGCCCCCTCGGGCCAAACCGCGACTGAGTCAGGGCCAGGATGGGAGACTTCCAGGGAACCCCACATCTCTCTGCCTGGAGTTCACCGAGGAAAGGAAGGTGGGATGTGAAATCAAATGCACTTAAAGAGGCCAATCCTATTCTCCCAGTCGCACATACACACACACACACCCTGCCCCCAGCACAGGAGGCTCGTTCACATAAGGAGGAGGGCTGGTCTGCAGCCCTGCGCTTGCAAACATCATGGGAGGGCGGGAGGGAGGAGGGCAGGCTGGCCGTGGGCAAGGCAGCAACTGCGGAGGGCAGCTTTTCCTCCTGCTCCAGAAAAATGCTGAGGACGGTGAGAGCCGGGCAGCCCACACTGGCCCTCCCCAGAAGCCCTGCAAGCAACCGGGAGCGGCCCTGCTCTCCAGCCCAAGATGGGCACCACCCGTGTTCCCTCTAACAGGGAACCCCAGATGTTGTGGACTACAACTCCCAGCATCCTCATCCAAAGGCCATTGCAGCTGGGGATGCTGGGAGTTGTAGCCCACAACACCTGGGGAGTCCTGCTGGGCAGCCCGCCTACATTGCTAGTGGTCTCCTACCTACCTCACATACGGAGATGCTGCACCTCGATGCTAACTTCTCATGACTATTCATGTAATGACAACAGCTACCCCTGCTAGTTACCAAGCAAGTTACCCCTGCTAACTGGGCAAAGAGGCACCTTTGAACGTGGTGATTCTCTTTATTTAGCAGGGGGAGAGGAACTGGCCCCATCCACGCCCAGCACAGGACCTCCAGTGACTGCTGCTGGTGGCTGTCTTTTGTTTCTTTTTAGATTGTGAGTCCTTCAGGGACAGGGAGCCATCTTATTTGTTTGTTATAACTTTGTGTAAACTGCCCTGAGCCATTTTTGGAAGGGCAGTATAGAAATCGAATGAATGAATGAATGAATGAACTCCAGGGAAGGCTGCCTTGCTCTGAAGCAGACCACCAGCTCATCTAGCTCAGTGCTGCCTCCTCTGACCAGGGGTGGGGGGTGGGCTCTGCAGGGTCTGAAGCAGGTGTTGGGAGGCGGGGGGGGGTCCCTTTCCCAGATCCTTCCAACTGGAGACTGACCTCAGACCTTCCATGCATGGGCTCGGGCACGGAGTGATGCCCCCTGCTGGTTTGCCCTGTGCTCTGCAGCTCTGATGCGCTTTCCCCGCCCAGTTGCTACCAGAGACACTTTGCACTGGGAATGCCAGGCAGGCACTGGGCCGGGTGGCTCTGCAGAGCCATGCCCCTCTTTTCCCGCAGGATGCAGGAAGCGTGGCAGGTTCCCAGCTGGCCCAGGGCGGGGGGGTGGGGGGTGGGTGCTCCTTTGTGCCGGTACTATTGCCCACTACTGGGCAATAGGTGGGTCTCCCCATGAAAGCTGGCGAATGAGTGGCTGCGTGTGAGTGTGCGCACACACGCACCTCTTCCCTGCAACACAGACCTTGGCTCACTTGCTCGAGCCACCAGGCACTGGGGCAGCAGGGGTGCGAGATCTGGAGGCAGGTTTCCTGGCTTTGGGCAGCAACGGGCTGGACGGCATCCTGTGCAGGCCTCTTTCACCCCCAGCGATCCCACGCAGGAACCGCCAACTGGCCGCCACGCCACACCTGCTCAAATTCCCAGACTGTTTTTCCAGGGCAGGCAGCGAAACATTGCATGCGCCTCCTGCGAGCAGCACCCTACGGTCAACATGTCGCGTACACAGGGAGGCGGCAGGTTCAGGGTTCACAGGGCCTGCTTGAGCCGAGGCAAGGCTTGGCTGCACGTGGAGTTGGCCAAACGTCCCACTGGTGAGAAAGGGCAGCAGTTTGCTAGCTAGGCTGGATCGTAAAATTCCGCGTTGCGTAACCTGTCAACGGCTCAAGGGTTGACTCCCAGACACGCTGTACCCTTCCCTGCTTGAGGAGCCAGAGATGCAAGGATACGATTTATTTCTTTTAATAAACAGAAGAGAGGAACCCAGCCAGGTAGCTGTAGGGGGGAAGACTGAGCAGATGAAAAGCAACAGTTGGGATGAAACTTTGTGCTAACAGGAAGGGTCGCTTTTAGAGTCTGAGATCTCGAAAGGAGAAAAAACAAAACTGCCTAGAGGGAAGGGAAGGGAAGGTCCTCCAAACCAAGGAAGGAATAGGAAACCATGCCAAAAAAGTGAAGCTTTTTTTTTTGTCTCTTACCTGTAAACCTCCTTCGTGCAAGACTACACCCAGGCTGAGAACTCTGGTGGATTTTAAAATAAAAAAAGAATCTGGGTAGTCCAATGTTTGAGAACCTCTGAAATAAGTACACTAAAGCAGAGTTTCTTAACCTTGGGCTCCTAGATGTTGTTGGACTACAACTCCCAGAATCCCCAGACATGGCCTTTGTGGCTGGGGATTCTGGGAGTTGTAGTCCAACAACAACTGGGGGCCGAAGGTTAAGAAACCCTGCACTAAAGGAAAGGAGAGCTGGTCTTGTGGTAGCTGGTCTTGTTACTTGTCCCCTTAGCTAAGCAGGGTCCTCCCTTGTTGCATATGAGTGGGAGACTAGAAGTGTGAGTACTGTAAGATATTCCCCTTAGGGGATGGGGCCGCTCTGGGAAGAGCAGAAGGTTCCAAGTTCCCTCCCTGGCAGCATCTCCAAGATAGGGCCGAGAGAGACTCCTGCCTGCAACCTTGGAGAAGCCGCTGCCAGTCTGTGAAGACAATACTGAGCTAGATAGACCAAGGGTCTGACTCAGTATATGGCAGCTTCCTATGTTCCTAAGTCAGTGTTGCCTTTGCGACTGCAGTCAGTGAGAAGACCAGGACTTGCAAGTGGCAAGCTTCTTTAAAAATACCAAAACTTTTGGAAGGGTAAGAAATCTTTAAGGTGGCTGAGTGTTTCCAGCTGAGAGGCATGAACCCTTCCTGATGGAGAGGTTGCTTCAGAATAACGGCACACACTGCACATCCATGCTACACGGGCTCTTCCGGACAGCTGGTGCCTGTGTCAATTCACGTGACATACTTGATCTGGAGTTAGTTAGAAAAGCTGCCCAGCTCCGGGTCTCTGGGGCACCGAGAAACTGGATACAGCTGGAGGTTGTCACTTAAAAATCTGGAGGGCCAAAATATCAGCCCTGTGACAAGCGACACGCTCTACGGCATGCAAGAATTTTTAAACAGCTCTCCAACTCTGGTGTGTCCCAGTTCTGATTTGTAAGGAATAAGATGGATCAACCAATTGCTACTTGGTTAAAGATTTTGAAAGCTATTAACTGGCTGCCCTGTAATCAATAACACTGAAATGCATGCACAAATTGCAACCTCATGGCCAAGGTGCCTTTTTGAGGAAAGGAAATTAAAGCCTTAGTTGACTAATTGCACCAATTACTCTGCGTAGGTTTGCAGGTGAGTCAGAATGGAAGTGTTTCTAACACTGGATGCTGAAGCAAGTGTTAGAGGGATGTGTTGTGTGTTGGTACACAGTTTGGGAGCCCTGCTAGGGATCATCTAGAATCCATCAGAGGCCTCCATATACTAAGTTTTCAGAGAAGGGAACACCAGCTTTCTTCTTAGAAGCATCAACAGTAGACAGCAAAACAACTTATTATATATGAAACAGACGGGGGGTGCACACACACACACACACACACACACACACACTTATTTATATTTCTGCTTTTCAATTTAAAAAAATTATCAAAGCCATTTACAGAGGGGGGGAAAGAAGATGGTTCCCTGTCCCCAAAGGGCTCACAATCGAAGTTGAGCAGGTCTGCTGCAGTGGCTGTTGCTGGTGTCTCTCTTGCATTTTTTATTTTTATTTTAAGTGCAAGGGAGACACCAGCAACAGCCCCTGGAGCAGACCTGCTTAACTTCAGCCCTCCTGCAGATGTTGGCCTACAACTCCCACAATCTCTAGCTACTGGCCACTGTGGCTGGGGATTATGGGAGCTGTAGTCCTGCCATTTTTGGAAGGGTGGTATAGAAATAAAATAAAATAAAGTCCAAAAAGAAGCTGGGAGGTGGGGGAGGGCACCAATCAAGGCGCCGCTGCCTCTGGGTCCCAGCAGTCCGATTGTGCCTGTTTCTCCTTTTCTGCCCCCACATTAACATGAGCCACGCTGCCTGCAGGCTGGCCATATGTCAGGTTGAACTTTGCGGGTGCACAGCTCTACCTGATGAATGGACAGCCTGCAGGCAACACGGCTCTTGCTAATGCAGGGGCGGGGCGGGAGAGAGAGGAGCAACCGGAGCTGCCAGGAACCGGAGGAAACTGCGCCTCATTTGGCAGGCACACAGAGCCCGGGCTCCTTAGGCCAAGCCGCTGCTGGACAGTTGCTCTCCGCCCGCTAAGCAGAGGAGAGCCTCTACTTCAACAAGTGCCCCCTTGCCCAGTTAGCAGGGGTCTGGCTGGGGCCTCAGTGGTCTTGAGGGAGATCTGCGGCAGCTCACCGATACCAAGGAAGTGCTGGGCTTGGAGAGCCTTCTTTTTAGCCCCGTCTTTGTTGTTTTTCCAAGCCAGACAGAATGAGCCAAGGACTTCATGCATGAACTTGTCCTGCCATTCCTCAGATTGGGCAGCTTAGCAAAGAAATCCTGTTTCATGCCTGGGTTGCGGGCAGACAGGGTTGCTGGGATATTTTTGTCGCTCTGCACCACCTACCCAAGACTACCCGCCTTAGACCTTGGGCTAATGAATCCAGAGAAGAGGCAGGACGGGCCATGAGGCGGGGAGGAGAGCCCTTCTAGCAAGGAGACCTGGGTTCCAACCTCTGCTCAGCCATGGAGGTCCTGGGTGACCTCACCCTCTCTCTTGCAGCCTGCCTTCCCCCACAGAGTGGTGGGGCAGATACAGTGGAATAACCCCCAACAGTGCTGTCTGGAGATCTTGGGAGGGAGGGAGGGAGGTGGAGGTATCTATTTAAGCCAGGCCTGCTCAACCTACGCCCCCCAGCTGTTTTTGGATTACAACTCCCATAACCCCCAGCCAAGGGGCCAATAGCCAGGGATTATGGGAGTTGTAGGCCAACATCTGCAGGAGGTCCAAAGTTGAGCAGCCCTGATTTAAGCCAATACCCTTGGTTCATCAGCCCCAATTTAGATGCCAACACAGGTTAAAATCCATACTTCACCCCTAAGACACATCTCTTTCTCTTTTTAAAAACAAAAACACAGAGACACTTGGTGAAGCCAATGTTCTTGTTTTGAAACGATGGTAAATGATTGCAGTGGAAAAGAAAGCAGGCATTTTCATCTTCTAGCCACTCTTTAGCCAGCCCTTTTGGAGGACTACTACAGACAACCACTTACTAGCAGGTAACTCAACAATGCACGCAAGTGACCACTGAGCAAACTGGTTGTCTGCACCAGCCTGCTATGCGGCAGGGACATCTCCATTACATTTGCTCTGGGAATGCAATGGTCTCCTCCCACTCTGGCAGGATGATGGAGATGACCAGATCACTAAGTGGGTCACATAAACATTGGGCAAATGGTAGTCTGAATTCAGCCATTGTGAGTGGCAACCGGTAGGTAAAGGAGCATAACCCACTCACATTCAGTGGGCTTGTTGTCATTTGAATCCAAGTTCAATGTGGGTTACCAACA
Organism: Hemicordylus capensis; assembly: GCF_027244095.1. Classification (NCBI taxonomy): domain Eukaryota; kingdom Metazoa; phylum Chordata; class Lepidosauria; order Squamata; family Cordylidae; genus Hemicordylus; species Hemicordylus capensis. Next base: position 32,630,815 of record NC_069663.1, read on the forward strand.
TTATTGTGATTGTGTGAACCTATGCCAAGGTTGTTCACAGCCCAAGATCCCCACCTTGGCATGGGTTCGCACAATTACACTAACACTAGTAACCCACATTAAATCTAGATTCAAACAATAGTGTGAACAGGCAAAGGACACTTGAAAAAGATCGGAAAGGGATCGTTTGGGGCTTGGAAAAGTCCTTAGCCCATCCTGGACAGACAAGCAGAGCCTCCGGTGAGTCCCAGATGACTGCTGCAGAGCTGGGAAGACCTCCAAGAATCAGGATAACCTGCCCAGAATGCACCACACAGCCAGGAGGTGGGAAACCCCATGACACCAGCAACGGTGCTCTGATGGACCACGAGAGGGAGGGAGGTGAGGCAAGTCCCATTCAAGCCATTGCAAGCAAGTGATCATAGAGAGGGCTGTGTAGAGCAGCACATTCACAGATCACAGTCCCTCTAGCTGCAGTGCTCTTTAACAAACATGGCAGCCAGTGGCCAGGACCTGCAAACAGAGTGGAAAGAGGACACATGATCCATAAACCCAGGTACCGGGGCCCCTGCTGTGCACTAAATTGGTCAAGATCCAGAGTCAGAAGCAGGGTGAACCAGATTATTCGACCAGGGCTTGGGGTTCACAAGCATGCAAGCCTGGGTTAGGCAGATAACAGGTTTAGATGTTCATGTGAAGAGGTTTCTAGTGCTATTCAGTGTGTGCACCTGGAAACTGGTCTAACCCTGGTGACTATCACTGGCTGAGGGACTGCAAGGATTATTTTCCTGTTCTGGCACACATGTGCATCAAACCGTCTCTCATGACTGTCATTTTCCTGTCATTGCTGGACCCAGTATTTCATGGCATGTATTTTAAAAAGGGCCGCTAAAACTGAACATCCTGCAGCACAATATGGAGTGAAACTATGCATGCACATTCAATGGCCTCCCTGCACGCTCCGTTCAGCTCCCTGCTTCCCATGAACTGCTTCTGCCACACTAGAGCACTTTTGCACCTGCCTAACCATAGCAACTCCCAGCCAAGGAGCCCTGGGAACTGTTGCTCTTCCTTTAGTCAATGATTGGCTGGTTTCCCCACCTGTAAAACGGGGCCAGGAGAGATGTGCCTTACAAGGGTATTCTGCAAACCTGCTGCAGAAGGAATGAGTCCCTACAAATACAAGGAAGAAGGCTGTGGCGAGTTCTTTACTGCGTGCCAACGGGTCGACTCCAACCTGGGTTGCACCACAGGATCCAAGGTCAGCCCAGCATTGAGCAGCAATCTGAGGTCGTGGTCAGGAAGCCCGGCCAAAATGCAAGGCCAGCCACAGTGCACAAGCAAGCCAAGCCACTGCTTGGGAAGCAATGTTTTTAAGGGCAATAGTGAAGCAGCAGCTAATGCTAGAAGTGTGGAGGACCCCTTGCAGAAGGTACCATTCTGAGAGAAGAGCTGGTCTTGTGGTAGCAAGCATGACTTGTCCCCTTAGCTAAGCAGGGTCTGCCCTGGTTGCATTTGAATGGGAGACTAGAAGTGTGAGCACTGGAAGAGATTCCCCTCAGGGGATGGAGCCGCTCTGGGAAGAGCAGAAGGTTCCAAGTTCCCTCCCTGGCAGCATCTCCAAGATAGAGCTGAGAGATTCCTGCCTGCAACCTTGGAGAAGCTGCTGCCAGTCTGTGAAGACAGTACAGAGCTAGATAGACCAGTGGTCTGACTCCGTATATGGCAGCTTCCTATGTTCCTGTTCTTGGACCTCACACAGCTAGTCCGAAAGAGCCAGTGAGGTGGTGGCAAAAGAAGGCACAGCTGCCTCTGGTTCCTGGCAGATCTGGTTACTCCTCTTCCTACCATCCCACCTCCCCAGTCCCAGCATTAATGGGAGCCGGGCTGCCTGCAGGATGAGCATTTGGCAGTAGAGTGGCACAGTTCACCTTGCAGGGGGGCTATGGGAGGTAGTGTAGGGGGAGAGGATGAAGGCTGCAAGGCAGCGCTGCACACCATCACCCCGCCCCACAGGTAAGTTATTTATTATTATTTATTCATCTATTCGATTTCTATACCGCCTTTCCAAAAATGGCTCAGGGAAGTTTACACAGAGAAATGACAAATAAATAAGTTGGCTTCCTGTCCCCGAAGGGCTCACAATCTAAAAGAAACATAAGAGAGACACCAGCAACAGTCACTGGAGGTCCTGTGCTGGGGGTGGATAGGGCCAGTTACTCTCCCCCTGCTCAATAAAGAGAATCACCACGCTAAAAGGTGCCTCTTTGCCAAGTTAGCAGGGGTTAAAATGTTGGGCTGCATATAACTCCCCTAAATCCTGACTGTTGGCCTCTCTGGCTGGGGAAGAGGGATGCTGCAGTCCAAAAACAGTGGGAGGGCCGACGCTGTGCAGTCCTGGGGTGATGCGAGTTGCAGCCCCAGCAGCTGGAGAGCTTCTGCTTGGCCCCCCCGGACTAGCTGGACCAAGGGGCTGACTCATTGTAAGGCAGCTTCCCATGTTCCGTCAAAGGCCAGCTGGGCCGTCATTTAGTGTGCGCGTGTATCTAGATTTCCTGTGGCCATTTGTCAGCTTGCTGGAGTTGGAGATGAAGAAGAAGCAGCAGCAAAGCCTGGAGCCAGCCTTGCCAGACAGGGGGTCTGAAACGGGAAGTGACATCCAATCATGGCAGAGACACAGCCCTGCAGAAACCAGAGCCAATTCTGGGACAGGACGGCCTAAGCCAGGCCTGACGTGCTTCCTCTTCCTGCACTGAAGGGACCCTAACGGTCCAGGGCAGCCCAAGTTCGGCCCTCCGGCGGTTTTCAGATGAAAAAGCTCCTCTCATCCCAGCCACGGGGCCAAGAATCAGGAATTGTGGGAGCCGTCGTCCAACAACTGCAGGAGGGCCAGAGCTGGGCAGCCCCACGGCCAAGCCCACAGGCCACTCTCTCGGGCTGCCATCCTTGACACCATCCAGCCCAACCACCACCACTCACTGCCAGCAGCCCATCCGTCTGCAAACTGGATCCACGGAGCAAGGCAGTAGATCCATCCTGCACTCCGGCTAAGGTTTCAACCACGCCATCACCTAACACCGCCGGCCATCCAAAGGCAACCTCCCGCATGACACAGGAGTCTAATAATAGCCGCCTTCCCTTTTACTGCTCTTGCACGCCACTGTCAAGAGGGCTATAAAGCAGACAATGCCCTGCCCTGCTGGAGGCAACCCAGGGCGGCACCATCGCCCCACCACAACACAGAACAGGGCGAATGCAAAGCCACGTGGCAAGCAGCAGCACTTCTGCCCTTGGGAGCTCAGCTAACTAGGCCACCCTGGCTTCTAAGCGGTGCGCGTTCGGAGGAGAGTGGAGGAGTCGCCAGAGCTGAAAGGGTTGAGCAGGGTGTGGTCCCTCCGCGTCAGGCCTGTTGGAAGCAGCAGAGAGTATGTTGTGATGACAGACAGTGGTGATTTCATCCAGCAACAGCTCCCTGGAGTCATCATGAGCAATCTTGCGTGGCTGGATGCAGGAAAACATGGCGCAAGGGAGACTCTGGTGGACAGGGCACGTGTCCCTGGTCATCTCCGAAACTCGTGTGTGCAGCTCCTCGCACCACCTGGGCGCTTTCCAGATTACCCACAACAACAGCGTCACTACATGTTCGTTAAGTGTGCTTCTGTCCTGCCTGTGTTTCGACATCACAGTCCCCGCGCTGCCAGCAAGGGGCCGTTCACATTTCCCGTTCACATTTCCCATGCCTTCTTTCAGGTTTTATCCTCGCATTTTAGTCTTACAACGCTGCGGGCACGTCGCAAAGAAATAGCTGTCTTTTCCCGCTGTAGGAGGGTTGCGCAACCTATTTTCGTTTTCAAAACGATCCTGCCAAGCTGAAGCATTTTACTGCTGAACAGCCTGTCATCTGGAAAGCATCCTGTTGTATCAAGGACCTTAGATTACTGGGGAGTTCCCTGGTGATAAGCAACGGCCTCTCTTGACTACTGCAGCAGGTTGGATTTCCACAGAGCACCTACATTCCTCTGAATGTGCTGCTTGTCCTAATGAGCTGGCGGGGGCGCCAAAGGAGGCACAGCGGCCTCTACTTCCCGGGTCCCGTTTGTTCCTCTCCCTTCCATAAAGCCTGCCTGGCCCCAAAGTTAATGAGAGCCGCGCTGCCTGCATTGGTCAGGTAGAGCTGCGCAGTTAACTGTCCTGCCCCAACTGTAACATGAGCTGCACTGCCTGCAGGCTGGCCGTTCATCAGGAAGAGCTGTGCAGCTAACCGCCTGTCCCAGTGTTAACAAGAGAGAACCACGCAGCGCTACAGAAGAACAGCCCTGCTGGATCAGACCCAGTGCCCATCCAGTCCAGCATGCTGTTTCGCACAGTGGCCCAACAGATGCCTCTGGGGAGCCCACCGGCAGGAGGTGTGTGCATGTCCTCTCTCCTGCGGTTGCTCCCCTGCAACTGGGATTGAGAGGCAATGTGCCTCAGAGGCTGGAGGTGGCCTATAGCCACCAGACTAATAGCCATTGATAGACCAGCAATGGTATGCGTTAACACCAGGGCAGGATAGAGAGGAAGAAAGGGAGCTCCAGGAAGGAGAGGCAGCTGTGCCTCCTTTGGTCCCCCTTCGGCTCCTTAAGACGAGCTGCTCCTGTGCTTGCCACTGGACCCAATAGCTGCAAAACACCAGGGTCCACATGCAGGTAGTGTTCACTTTAGAATCCCTTCAGATCCTGGGATCTACATCCCACAGATCTACATTTAGATGATGATAATGCATTTTTTTAAAAAAACAAACAAACCAGCAATGAAAGAAAATGCCTGAATGTTTGGAAATGGCGCCTTTGTCCCAGGGAAAGAGACTCGGAACACAGAGGTGGGGTTTGCAGCTGGAAAGCATTGCCTGGGTGGGCGGGGAGCACCCACCCTTGGTGAAACCACAGTCATGATGTCTCCTCCAGGTCTCTACAAGAGGATGTGCCGCTACATTTAAAAAGCACATCTGTATCGAAAAAGGGTGTGCATGCATCCACACTCTACCCACTGTACATAACGTGGTACATTTATTTGCACCTGGCATTTGCTAGCGTATATCAGTGATGGCTTCCAGTAAAGGCCGCACATTCCTTTCCAGAGAACTGATAGGAAACTGCTGCTGCTAGCATGTTACACTGTTATGTTTCATGAGGTCCTGATGTGCATTTTTAAAACATTTTGTTTTAGGATCCGTGGGCTATAACAAATACAAATATTTTCATTCCATAACAAATGCAGACACTTCAAGCTCTCCCATATTTTCTAGGGAATGCATGAACATTTGCAAGTGTGCCTTGCTTGCAAAGATGATTCTTCCTTGGAACATGCACTGCTGGCCCACTTCAGTCCCATGGAACCAAAGCGCAAACACTACCGATTCCCAGCTTCTTCCAAATATGCTCCAAATCCTGCACCGAGCTCCACAGCTCTCTAGGAAATATTGTTGCTTCATGAGATCTGCCGTCAAGTCCCAACTGTCTCTGTCATGGACTGATCAGGTTGATTCAGACATAGCACTGAATGAATCACGGTTTGTGCCAAGCCTGCACAAATGTTCTTTGGATCTCAGAGCTAGCCCCCAAATAGACAATTGACAACATTCCTGGACTTAGTGACAGACATTGTGGAGAGGGAGGGTAAACGGGCTTCGCTTTACAAGTAACACACTTGGAACAGAAACAAGACTGCCTGGGACAAATAAATAACTTTCTCTGTGAATACCCTGGTCTAGAGGCCACAGTTGAATTTCCAGGTGCCTAATGGTGCAGTGGGGAAATGACTTGATTAGCAAGCCAGAGGCTGCCAGTTTGAATCGCCGCTGGTATGTTTCCCAGACTATGGGAAACACCTAGATCGGGGAGCAGCAACATAGGAAAGATGCTGAAAGGCATCATCTCATACTGTGCGGGAGATACGAATATGATGAGTATTTATATACCACTTTTCAACCAAAGTTCCCAAAGTGGTTTACATACAGAAATTAATTAATTAATTAGTTAGTTAATTAATTAAATGGCTGGTCAACCCCTCCTGTATTCTACCAAAGACAACCCCAGGGCTCTGTGGTCACCAGAAGTCGACACCGACTCAAGGGCACACTTTACCTTGACCATTATGGCTCCTTGGCGCCTGGGATTCGACAAGCCCTGGTTTGTGCTAAGCATAGCTTAGATCCCAAACTGCCATTCGTGCAACCATCTGCAGGGTTTCCTTCTTCCCCGAGAATCCCTGAGTGCCCTCCCAAAGAACAGCCTCCAGGAGCAGAGCAACACCGAACGGTCACTTGTGGGCTCCGAGGGCAGGCCCAGACTGCGCTTTGCAACCCAGACTGCCCCCTGGTATGGTGCCAAGACCGATCTCGTGACAAATCGCACGACGGCTGGACCATCTCAGCCTCAGATCCCTTCTGAACAATGGTCATGATGATAAACAGCGGGCCTAATAATATCCCCAAGGGTTCTCCCTTTCACAAGGCCCACCGTGCAGCAAAGCTGGGAGGGATCTCACAGGTGACCAGACCCTTGACTGGAGCAAGAAGCCTGGCGCAGACTAGCACAGCTCTGGACTCAGCTCCACCGCGTCGGAGTGGATAACGTGAGAGCTCCCCCAGCCAGACATCCTTCCTCAAGGATGAATCCACCTAACAGGCGTGTAGCAAGGCTGAAGTGGGCCCTGGGACAAAAAATCTCTCTATCGATGTGCCCTTCCTCCTTTGGAGAGGGAGAAGAAAGTGCAAACTGTTGCTCAGCTGTGGTGGTTTGTGGCTTCTCTCCAGCATCCAGGGCTCAGAGTGGCTGAGAGGAGAACTCTCAAAGGAGCTACCTCTCCTGCAGGGGCCAAGGGACATTTGTTCAATTTGCCCACCTTGCACCCGGCACAGCGGCCTGAGCATGCTGCTGCTGCACTGCTCCCCTTCTTACAGCCGCTGGAATCTTTCCAAGGACGTACACCCAAGCCAAGCACAATGGTCTCAGTCACCCTTACGGGCGACCTTCATGTTTACTGCTTAAGAGCAAGAGCAGTTCAGCAATGAAGCCAGTTTCCTAGGGGAGCAGAAGGTTCTCCCACATGGGAGGTCTCCAAGCAGAGCCTGGACAGCCATCCATCGGGAATGCCTCAGCTCTGGATTTCTGGAGCAGGGGGGTAGGACGGGACAGCCTCCCAGATACCTCCCACTCTAGCTTCTATCCTTGTATTTGAGAACAGGTACCAGAGTTCGAATCCCCGCTGGTCTGTTTCCCAGACTATGGGAAACACCTATATCGGGCAGCAGCGATATAGGAAAGTGCTGAAAGGCATCATCATCTCATACTGCGCGGGAGGAGGCAATGGTCAACCCCTCCTGTATTCTACCAAAAACAACCACAGGGCTCTGTGGGCACCAGGAGTCGACACCGACCCGACGGCACAACTTTACCTTTACTTTACCAGAGTCACCTGTCAACTTCTGACTTCTCCCATTGCTGGAAAGAGAAAGCTAAAGAGAAATACTAGATGACCTTGAGTCTCATCCAACAGGAAATTTCTTATGTCCTTAAGTCAAGGGTTGCCAAGCTTAGGTCCCCAGATGTTGCTGGACAACATGCCCCATCATCTGACATCCACTGAACCTGGGGGATGCTGAGGCTTGTAATCCAACAACATCTGGGGACCCAAGGTTAGGACACTTGGCTTTAGTCCTTCTGCCTCTCCTCATATTAGGAACATAGGAAGCTGCCTTATACTGAGTCAGACCATCGGTCCATCCAGCTCAGTATGGTCTGCATAGACTGGTAGCGGGCTCTTCAAGGTTGCAGGCAGGAGTCTCTCTCAGCCCTATCTGGGAGATGCCGCCAAGGAGGGAACTGGGAACCTAGAAGCTCTTCCCAGAGTGGCTCCATCCCCTGAGGGGAAGATCTCACAGTGCCCACACTTCTAGTCTCCCATTCAAATACAAACCAGGGCGGACCCTGTTTAGCAAAGGGGACAATGCGCTACCACAAGATCAGCTCTCCTCCAGATCTCTGCTCATTTGTGCTGCTTCCCTTTGGATTCTCTCCAGCCTCTCTGGTTTTTTCTTAACATTTAGCAACCAGGCCTGAATACAGCACTCAAAGCCCTGGCTGATGCCAAGCAGAGGGGGGAGACGCCCCTCCCGCCTCTTACTCATATTCCCCTATCGATGCAAGCCAGCCCGGGGTTTGCTTTCTTTGCAATGGGGCTGCTCTGCTGACTCACAGCCACCTCGTCCCCTGGCCTGGGCTTCTGCCTGTCCCTTGCTTTAGAGTCCAGGGTTGGGGGCCTGGAGCTCATGGGGCGTGCACACTCCGCGGGGGGCTGCTTTCAGTTCACGAAGGGGCCAGTGGCTCAGGGCACGGACAGGTCACAGGCCTGGCACTCAACCCATCTGCACAGCACAGCACACCTGCCTACCTACCTGCACAGCACAGCACACAGGTATGTCTTCATGCAAGCAGGATGCTACCGGAAGAAAAGCCGCCAGAGAGCAAGCCAGCATTACTGCTGCGGCTACCCCCATCATTTCTATCCCGCCCTTCAACAAAAAGTTCACAAAGCCACTTGCACAGAACCGGGGTTCCCAGTCCGTGGTGGCACTCCAGATGTTGCTGAACTACAACGCCTCACCTTGAGCCCCAATACATTGTAGCTGAGGCTGATGGGAGTTGCAGTTCAACAACATCGGGAGTACCACAGGCTGGGAGCCCCTGGCACAGAAAAAGAAAAACGAGAAGACGGTTCCCTGCCCCCAAAAGACTCACGGTCTACAAACTGCTTAAATGGCCACCCTGGCAGCAAGGGAAACTTCAGGGTTCTCAAGCCTGGGTTTCCAGATGTTGCTGGACTACAACTCCCATAATCCACAGCCACAAATAGCCAAAGGGGATGGTGGGAGTTGCAGACCAGGAAACGCAGACTGGAGAATCCCTGATTCAAGTAGCAGCCGTCTGTTCCATTCTGGTCAAGAAACTTTGTGCACTCTTCAGAACAACACCTGCCATGTCCTAGGCAAGGTCCACACGAGCACAGCAGAAAGAAAACAAGTGAAACTTCAGGTGCCCCCAGCACCATACATGGTGGGAAGCCAGCCCCCAGAGGGTTGGGAAATGCCAGAAAAAATGCCACCATTAGCCATGCTTCTGTGGATCAACGCCACTGGTAAACAGCTCTTTCTTCAAAGGGCTCTTCTTCAGAAAAACAGGGGCTGAGAAGCCCACAGGCAAGAGATGAAGGTGGTATTTGGAGGCATCCTGCCTCTGAGCCTGGAGGTGGCCTACAGCCATCAAGATTGGTAGCCAGTGAAAGCCGCGTCCGCCATGAATCTGTCTACGCCCCTTTTAAAGCCATCCAAGTTGGTGGCCATCACCACATCCCGTTGTATGTGACCAGATATGTGTCAAGCATTCAGATCTCGCACGGAAGTGGCCAAAGGGGCTACAAAAGCAACAACAACAAAAATCGAGTCACCTGATCACAGTCTCCAACTAGCTCTACCACAAAACATTACCTCCATTGAAACAAGCAGAACTAAAGCAGACAAATGAATGTCAACACAACAACTTTATGAAGACGGTAAATAACCAAACACTACCTAATACAATCGTCCTTATCCTTAACTAGCTCATGTCTTCCAGATATGAACAAAGGGAGGGGAACAAGGACTAGCCCTGGATGGACCCTCCAAGGAAGAACCACCGGCTCTGGAGACCTGGCTGGTGGCGTCTGCATCCGGCCACTGCTCAGCTGTGCCATGATATGCAACAGGGATTCTCGACCTGGGGGGTGGGGGGGTCCCAGATGGGGGAGCCAAGTGTTGATGGACTACAGTTCCCATCGTAATGTCCTCCAACCATTGTGGCTTGGGATGATGGGAGTTGTAGTCCAACAACACCTGGAGACCAAACTTGAGAGCCCCGATGTACAACCCACCCTTGCAACATGCAGCTGGGGTACCCCAACCCATCCACCCCACAGACAGACACCTGTCTAGTACCAGAGCCAGTTCGGTCAGAGGAGTTGTGTTGCCACCACCCAATCTTTCAAAGCCTGGGGTTTCTGGTTACCATACAGATTGTCCCATGAGTCTTTCTTCCAGCCCCTTCCTTGGGACAGATGCCCAAGGATGGCCAGACTTTTCGATCAGGGCGTCACAAGTGAGACTGGGCACGCCCACCCACTGTGTGCCTTGATGTAGTTTGACCAGGAAGCAGAAGCACAGCTGTGGAGCTCCAGGCAAGCGGGTCGCCGGACCCACGGCACTGCCTGACCCACTGGCCCTTCCACTCCTGTCCAGGTGGGCAGATGCCACCCTCCTGCTTGTGCCCCAGATTTGCCACTAAACGATTAGTCGGTATAACTCAGGGGGGTCCCTCCAAGTCAGTGATTTCTTCAAAAACGCCGCAGCCTAGCCAGCGCTGGCACCCCTTAACACATCTCTAGGCAGTGGTGGCTCATCCTAACAAGCGGGGGGGGGGGCCACAGGAGGCCATTCAGGTGGGTCTGCTCTCTACTGCCCCACCCAAGAACTTTGCTGCCAGCAGGCTTGACATTCATCAGGCAGAGCTGCGCAGTTACCTGATGAACGGCCAGCCTACAGGCAGCACGGAAGGAAGTGGAGCTGCTCCTCGAACTGCTGCCGGGAAGCAGAGGCAGCTGTGCCTCCTAAGGTGCCCCCCACCCCACCCTGGTTTGTTAGGACAAGCCGCTACTGCCTCTGGGCTTCCAAGGAGAGAATCCCCAACGAGAGCAGAAAAACCACCCTTTCCTTCTCCCACCCCTGCCACGACTCACCCCACACCGAAGCCAGGCTTCAGGGTGGAGCTAGCCGCAGCGGCGGCTTCCCCAAAACAGCCTCCTGGTGCCGAGGCCTCTGGAGCGGCTCCAGATTTCTCTCTCGGGATCTCTGACCTCCTCATGACTCAGCGGGAGAAGGAACATGCTGCCCACTGAACCAGCAAGAGCCTTTGGCAGAGATGGAATTTGAAAGTGGGGGTGGGGATTGGGGAGCGAGCCCCACACCTGGCCGAAAGGAGCCTGCCTGCTTCCGTGGCCCACGAGGGGGAAAGCCACTTCTCCGCGCCTCCACCCCACAGGTTGCCCAAAGCGGAGCCTGGGGCTGGCCACGCGCTAGACATTATTTTCACATCTAAAGAGGAGCGTTAAGAGTGGTGCCTGTCCCCTGGATGCTGAGCAGGCGCCCCTGGTTCAAAAACACAAAGCAGCCAAGAGATGGAGGTGGGAGATGGGGGGTGGGCTAGTGCATGGCCCCCAAGGGACTCTTACCCCTGGACTTCTGGGCCAAAGTCCAGGGTCACCATAGCTTCTGGGAGCCTCCAAATCTTCTCTAGTCTGTCCCGGGTGGTGTGGTTACCCGGCCGAGGATGATGATGCTTAATTTGCAGGGGGTGGGGGTGGGCTGCAAAGGCCTTTAGGTCCAGGCTCCAAAATTACCTAGGAGCTCCTCTGGCTGGCCCCCAAGTCCAGAGACGCTCTTATCCCTGGTCTTCTGGGCCAAAGTCCAGGGCCTCCACACCCCCGGAGCGGAGGCCACCAAAGCCTCTTTCATCTGTCCTGGGTGGTGTGGTTTGTGCCCTGGAGAACCTATGTGTTAAAAATGATGCTTAACTTGCAGCAGGGGGGCCTCCAAAATGACCTAGGTCCCCACGCCAGCCATGGTTGAACCTCGCTTTCAGGCTGGAGCCCAGCCGGGGAAAGAAGAGAGAACAGGCACAGAGCTAAAGCAGCTTCACCCTAGGGGGAACCAACAACACCATAAGGCAGGAGGGGGTCCCGAGCTTCAGTGCCCAGAGGTTGCCGGACTGCAGTTCCCAGTCATGCTGGCAGTTGTCGTCCAACAATATGGGAGCACCCAAACTGGGAAACCCCGGCTGGCTCCAAGCCCACTTTTGGCCACAGCTGCATACACGGCGGGGCGGGAGGAAGGGGCGCTTCGTAGTCCCCGAAGGGCTTTGCCAAGGCCAGGCGCCTACGAGCTGATCCACCAACACGCACCACTCCGTGCGCGCACCAAGCCAGGCCAGGCCACGCCGGAGCGCCAAGCCGCAGCCTGGACAAACGCGCTCAGCCCCGGAGCTGAGCCCCGCTGGCGGCGAGCTCCTCGAGGAGGCGGCTGCTGGCCATGTGCAGAGGGAAGGAGGCAGTGGCCGCCCCCCAGGGCTGAGCCTGTGCCGGGGGAGCCTCGCCTCGCCTCGCCTCGCCTCCCGCCCCACCTGCTGCCGCTGCTGCTCCCCCTTGGCCGCCCTACCTTTGCCCTTCGGGCGCCCGGCGGCGTCGTGCTTCTTGCCCTCGGCAGGGGGCGCCCCCTTGGGCTTCTTCTTCCGCTTGCCCCGCAGCCAGCTGAAGGCCCGGCGCAGGCTGGACGAGCCGGACTTGGGCTTCTTCTTCTTGGGCGGCGAGGCGGCGGGGGAGGCGCCGCTGCCCCTCTCGCCGGCGGCGATCCAGGTGTCGTCGGGGGCCGCCGCAGGTGCGCTCTTCCCGGACATCTCCGCGGGCGGCCCGGACGGACGGCCGAGAGCGGGAGGCGCTCGGCGCGCCCACCACCCCCTCCCGCTCGCCTCCTCGGGTCACTGGCCGCCGCCGCCGCCGCCGCTGCCGAGGGGGGCCGCTGCTGCAGCTTCAGGCAGCGGGGTGCTGCTGCCCATGGGAAGCCCCCCCCGCCCCCGAGTCGTGGCTGCGCCCGCCCGCCGCTGCCTCGCCAGGGGGGTCTCCCTCCTGCTCCAGCTGCCGCGAGCGACGCCCCCCACGAGCTCCCGCGCCGGCCCCGAACTTTCCTCCAAGTGGCGCTTCTTCCAGCCCCCCCGCCGCCGCCGCCGCCGCGCCCCGGGCTCCTCCGCCGGCCGCCGCTCTTCTTCCCGGGCTCCCCGATCGGCAAGGCGCAAAGGCGGCGGCAGCGGCAGCAGCAGCCCCGGGGAAAGTTTCTCCCGGACGGGAGGGTGCGTGGGGCGGCCGGGCGGGGCCTGCAGAGCGCGCCGGGGTGTGGAAGAGAAGCTCCCCCCACAGCCGCCGCCGCCGCCGCCGCCTCCTCTGACCACACTCCGCCTCCTCGGCGTGCTCGCCGAAGCTCCACGGCGCGCTGCCGGCGCTGTGCCCAGTCTCCAGTCCGGGCGGGGGCCCAGCGAAGGAGGTGCGGGGGCCATGCCTAGGTGAGTCAAGAAGGGGTTCGTCTTCAGGGGGGGGCGCCCAAGGCGGCGGCTCGGGTGGCTGCACTCTCTCCTGCCCCACGCTCCCTGCGGGCTGGCGTTCGCCAGGTAGAGCTGCGGCTCTACCTGACGAATGGCCAGTCTGCAAGCAGCGCGGGCCAGGAGAGAGTGCAGACACCCGCACTGCCACTGTCTCCTTGTACGCCCCCGTGGCTCTGAGAGGGAACCCAGCAGGCCAGCAGAAGCCCGATGGCTGGGCTGGGCAAGCGGGGGCTTAGCATCTGGCCAGGTTCTGGCCACTGGGCTTCAGGCAGCGCCCGAAACCCGTCCTCCTTACTCAAGTTCAGTGCTGAGCCCTGTATGCCGTCATCCAGATGAAAGGCTCTTGAGCATATGCAGAGTTAAATGGTGGGTGTATATACCCTGATCCTATGAGGAGTCTGCCTGGAATGAAATCCCGAGGTTCGTTTCCATGAAGCTTGTGTGATACAAAAGAAGTCACGGCCGCTGGAAAGAGCACCCATTCCCAGGAGAAAGGCTTCACGCCCGAGTGCAGAGTGCAGACCTGCTTCTGTTGGTGTCACGTGTGAAAGAGATGGAGGCAGACAGGAGGAGGTGACCCACTAGCCTTTAGTTACCTAAATTCCTCCGTTGCCCCCAGAGATGTGTGGGCTGCGGCTCCCTCCCCCCCTCGCCAGCTGGCCCATATGTGGCCTTTCCTGGTTAGCAACAGCTGCTATGCAAACAAAGCTTTAAGACTATGCATTGCCAAGAAGAAGTGAGCCAACCTGTGACTATCTCTTGTTATATTACTCAACTTTTCTGCGCTGTGAATTTTCCTATTCAGAAACACCGGAAGCCGCATTATACAGGCAGACCACTGGTCCATCTCGCTCAGTATTGTCCTGGGTTTCGGTCTGCAGTCTTCCCAGGCCTACCTGGAGATAAGAACATCAGAACAGCCCTGCTGGATCAGGCCCAAGGAAGCCCATCTAGTCCAGCATCCTGTTTCACACAGTGGCCCACCAGATGCTGCTGGGAGCATGCAGGCAGGAGTTGAAAGGGGCCTGCCCTCTCTCCTGCTGTTGCTCCACTGCAACTGGTACTCAGGGATTGAACCAGGGTCATTCTGCATGCCAAGCAGATGCTTCTACCACTGAGCCAAAGCCTCATCCTAAAATGAATGACCAGAAATGCCCACTGAAAAGCACTGGTTCCTCCCCAGTGACCACGATGGGAATGCATGGGATCCCCCAGAATGCGTGGAAATTCAGTGCATTCCATGGCCCTCTGGTCCCTCTAATTCAGTATCGCCTGCACTGACCGGCTGCAGCTCTCCAAGGTTTCAGGCAGGCGTCTTCCCCAGCCCTACCTGGAGGGTTGGAACCTGGGGCCTTCTGCAGGCAAAGCAGGTACTTGCTCTTACTGCTGAGTTATGGCCCCATCCCCCATTCAAGGACTGGTCCGTCGTCCCTGAGACATCTTGCCCAAAGATGCTTAAACAGATCCATTTGCTGCCAGTGGCAACATTCCGTTCTTTCTCATGTTCGAATCATCTTGCCAGCTCCTTTGGGGTGCACGGAGGGCACCAGAGCACCTGCAAGTCAGTAAGGATGGTGATTGATAGACCAAAATGACAGCTAATTTTGCCTGATGGCTTGATTGCATTTATACCCTGTCTTCCTTCCATCGTGGAACTTGGATGGTGGACACTGGGTTCCCAGCTGGTCATCCATCACTGAACAGACCTGCTTAGGTTCAGTGAGGTGTATCCTCAGAAGATGTCCCAGTCGAGACCATGTCTGTTTACCAAAGATAGGAGAACATGGCATCTACTTTTGGGATAAACATTCTGCGTGCTGTGGAGTTCAGGTGTGCTGATATGGCACAGGTGGGTGGCAGCTGGTCCTAATGAGGGGGGCAAAGGAGGCAAAGTTGCCTCTGCTTCCTGGCAGCAGTTTGGGTGTCTTCTCTCTCCTCTGTGCTGCCTGCAGGTTGGCCATTCGTCAGGTAGAGCTGCGTGGCTCTTGGGGTGGGGAGAGAGAGGAGCCACCCAAGCTGCCCCCTTGGGTGCCCCCCTAGCTCGTTAGGACCAGCCGCTACTAGTGGGTGGCAGCCTGTAGCAAAGGTAGCAGGACCTTGTGGCATTCCTGGACAGGAGCATGTGAGCCTGTAGGCCTGGCTACGGCACAGTCTGGAAGCCTCGGCTCCTGCCAGCCTTTCTACGGCCTCCGAACAGGTTCGTCAGTTGCAGCGGGATGATGGGACTGCAGACCAGCACTATCTGGTCGGGAGCCCCTGGTTTGGGGCACAAACCACCAAGGCACAGGGGGAGATGACCTGTAGGCCAGACTTGTGACACGTGGGCAGAAGGACGTCGCTCATCCTCCCAACGGTTGGCAGGTGTACATGCAAGTTGCGTTTGTGAAAGCCAAAGAAAGACACAGCGTACAAACTAAATCCAGTGTCAGAGCCATTGAGCAGTAATGACTCCTGCTGAGGTGCATTCAGGCTGGTGGTCCGTCTTCCCTAAAGAATTTCCAGCACCTCCACAAAGCTACAGCTCTCTGGGGGAAACCGCAACCATTCGAGACTTTCCAGACTCCTAGAGCGAGTCCTTCTGTGAGTGAAATGCTTGCCCTTTGTCCTGGGCGTCTCAACATCAATTCCGGCTCTCTGGTCCATGGGCAGCAAAAGCCAGAGCTCTCAGAAGCTCCCTCCGTGTCGCCCAGGACGAGGGTGTCTGGCACACGACGCAGGTGCTGTGCAGACTTCCTTCAAGACCAGCGCAGAACTGCTCACATCGTGTCCACATCTTGGCTAAGAGGCAGACGACAGGCTTCTTTGCTGGCTGAGGGATGTAGCGGAAAGAGATGGCCGAGAGAGGCTGGGAGCAGCAGCAGCAGCAGCAGCGTAAGTGACTCAGCTTCTCTCGGCATGCCGCTTGCCTCCTAGTGATGCAGCCCAAGGATGCCACGAAGCATCCAGCCACTGCTGTTATGCAGCAGATTTTTTAACACGAGAGAGAGAGAGAGAGAGAGAGCCGTGGTGGTGGGCAGTGCAGCCTGCAGCTTGGAATCCTTTGCTGTTGCAGCTCAAGGGTGCCTTGCAAAAGTCGCGCTCCGTGTTCTTGGTATTCCAAACGGGCCTGTCTGAGGGGGGCGGTCGCCCAGCGCCCCACCCTTAAGGGGGATCTGGGCCGTGGAGGCATCCACAGCCATTCCGTGGCTGCCTCCCCCCACCCCCACCATCGGACTCTTCCTGGCCAGCCGCAAGTGATGCCTCCCCTGCCAGTCCCCACTTCCTCTCCTCTTCCCTCCCACCAATAGCGGCTGGTCCTCATGAGCCAGAGGGGCGCCCAAGGAGGCACAGCTGCCTCTGCTTCCCTTCCCAGCAGCGGCTCGGGTTGCTCCTCTCTCTCCTGCACTGCCTGCAGGCTGGGCAGTCATCAGGCAGAGCTGCACCGTTAACCGCACAGCTCTACCTGACGAATGGCCAGCCTGCAGGCAGTGTGGCTCTCAGGCGGGGCGAGAGAGAGAGAGGAGACCCCTGAGCTGCTGCCGGGAAGCAGAGGCAGCTGCACCTCCTTTGGCACACACGCACACACACACACACAGGGCTCCTTAGGATGCACTGCTACTGCCTCCCACCCAGGTTTCTCCATGACCTTTCTAGTACAGTCCTGCATTGCCCAGATGTGGCGGGGGGGCGGGTCCAGATCTCTTGGAGTGCAAGACCCTATTTGAAGCAGTCAAGGGGGCCCCCCAGGTCAGCTGGCGAAGTCTGCTTCCTAGCAGGACTGTGGCTGGCTCAGGCCTTTCTACCCCAGGTTGCCTTTGCTGTTGCTGGGACCTCTTCTGGCACATTCCCTCCAACCACACCAGAGCCCCACAACTGGGGGTCTCTCCAGTTGTGCCAGCACCGGCTACTGCTGGCACCCGTGTCGTGGACCTCTCTTCTAGAAGACGAGCTCCGAATCTGCCCCATCTCAGAAGAGCGCATGCGCAATGTGCCTGCGTGCACGTGGTTTCCCACGCTCTTGGCTTGGCACTTTAGCACCAGACCGAGAGTGCTGGAAGCACCCCTGGAGTCCATGCAGGCTCTCCCCCAGATAAGTCCGCCGTGGAGTACCGGATAGATCTCTGACTCTAGCCGCTGTGTGCGCCCAGGCACCCATCATGAAAGCCCTTTTGTCCATGGCTTAATTGAACAGGATGTTTGGGCCCCTCTTTAAAACAAAGCCACTCTTGGCTCCAAGGATTGAAACCGCCTCCTGACGAAATGCCGGCTGACCCCTTGCTAAGTTCAAGACATGGTAATCAAGGGTTTTGCGTGAAAAGGGCCTCTTGGGAACCTCAGACCCCAACTCTGCCTCGGTGCCTCCAGTGTGGCCCTCTGTCCATCAGCAGAGAGCAGCCCTGCTGACCAGGTTGATGAGGGAAGCAGCTGGGAAACCCTCACCCCAGCCCCACTTTTCCAGAGTCTTGTGACTACTGCCCTGGACAGTAATGGCTCCTCCTTGCAAGTGTCATGATGGGCCAAAGGAGGCACAGCTGCCTCTGCTGCAGCTCAGGATGCTCTTCTCTCTCCCTTCTGCCCCACCAAGGTGCCAGGCTGGGCCTACGGGCTGGCCATCTGTCAGGTAGAGCTGCATAGTTTAGCAGTTTCCATTCTCCGATTCAGTCCACTTTCTCTGAATTTGTCCCTGGTCAAATTTGGCCCCTTATTCAATTTTGTTCATGCGAGTTGCTAGATTTGTCATTCTTCAACATGCTGCTCCCTCCCTTCCCAGAGTCTATAGAAATTCAAGGTGGGGGGGTATTCAGCACACCCAGTTCTCAGTCTGACGAGCCTCTCTTTCCCTGGGACTTTGTGCGTCTCTGGCCCTGCTGTTCTGCCTTCCCCCTAACTTGGGTGCATTTTATTTAATTAACAAACAGTTCTATTAAAATACCCACACAAAAGTCCTGTTCAAAATACAAGGGCTCCTACAGTTAAAAACAGACCGTTGATTTCTAAGCAGTATTTCCGGGCTTCAGTTAAAGCTGTCTGTGACCTCTTCCCAAACATTGGGGAGAATTTTCCTGGGCGAGAGCCTTTGGATGTGCAATGTATTGGTGGCTTTGTATGCAGAATGTCAGGCCTGCTTGTTGCACCCCCCGCCCCCCCCCAGCCCCATTGTGGAAACTGAGAGCAGGATGGAAACAGGCCTTGTGTCATTTCCCAGTGCCTGGAGTAGCAATATTGTATGTGCTCCCTCCATCCGCCCGCTTGGGAGTCGCTGTTCTCCTGGCTCCAAAGATCAAGGCTGGGGAAGGCAACTCCTTGACTCTCCTGAGGACACCGCAAGTTTCGTTTCAGGGTTGCGGTTTGAGCCAGCCTTAGTCAATCTTTAAGCCCTTGGACGCCTCTGTTTGCTGAAGGTGGCATCTTGGGAATCGGAGAGGAAATGGGTTTCCTCAGGAGCTGGGAAGATGCAGTTCAGCTCCTGTCCTGATAAACGTTTTGCCCAGACTCCACCCCACCCACCCACCCCAGCAAAAAAGGAGAGATTCAGAACAGCACCAGGAAGGTTTGGACAGATCTCTGGGTTCACTTTAGTAAGAGCATTTTCTTGCTCCTCTGGTTCGTTTCTCTTTTGGTTTTCAGTGTCCCGATTGTCACGACACCCTTGTGAGGCAGTTCTGATGAAGCTCAAGGAGCCCAGGATTTGCCCAAAGCCACCCAAAGGGGGCCAGAGAGTCAGGCAAAGGCAAATTTTTTAAAGTTAAAAGACCAGTCACATGCTTGAATCACATTTAGTGGGACAGAAAATCCTGACTAGAGATGTTGAGGCATGGAAAAAACTGGGGGGGGCTGTTTCCAGAAAAAAAGGGGGGACACTGGTTTTTTTCCTGCCCCCCCCACCTAGGCCTTTGCATCTCTAGCCCTGACTGATGCTTGCTCCGCTCACCCCTGCGTCCCATGCCAGGCCCTGATCCATTGGCCTGAGGACAACCAGTTGCTGTCTAGGCCCACCCTTGTTAGGAGAACTTTTTTCTCAGCCCTTTGGGAACAGGGCTGGTTTTTAAAAAAAAAAAAACATGCTCTAAGTCACTCCAGGATAGAGCAGGACCTAAATCAAAGAAATCCTGCTTTCAGCCTCCTGCATAGCCTTACAATAAATGGCAGTGAAATCAGCAAACGTGACAAGGGTTGTTTTCTTAAGTTGCTGTCAGTAGTGAAGCTCCACTGACAGTTGGTAAGAGCTCTTGCACCTTGGCCCTTGTGCAATCTCCAGCGAGGCGCATAGGAAGCGGCCTTCTGCCGAGTCAGACCCCTGGTCCGTCTAGCTCAGGACCGTCGACACTGACTGGCAGCAGCTCTCCAGGGTGCCAGGCAGGAGTCTTTCCCAGCCCTACCTGGAGATGCTGCCAGGGACTGAACCGGGGGCCTCCCGCATGCAGAGCAAATGAACTATGCCTCTGAGGCGGTCCAGCCCTGTCTCAGCTGCTGGGCCCTGCAGGGAAGCTGTGTCTTTGCCAAGCAGCTCGAGGCCTTCTTCCTCTGCAATGCTTGCATGACCAAGTGCACGCAGCCGCCAGTAACAGAAATGCTTTGCAGGGTGGGTGGGTGGGGACCAGGTCCTTTTCCTGCCTGGGAGACCCCTGAGTTAAAAGAATTGGGGGAGGGGGACAGCATGCAGATTGTGGAGCTCCTATGGAGCTTCTGTCAGCTGTGTGGAGCCAGGAGCGGGGGGCTACCACTGGCTGGGACCCTTGCTGATATCTCATATGATGCCCTTCTTTCCCATTGCTACTCTCTCCCCTTTAAAAAAAAAAACCCAACCCTGCCTTTAACAACATGCAGGACGGGGGATGGCCGGAGGCAGGTGGGGGACAGGAGGTTCTTCCCGCCGATGCTCAACCGGCAGACCACCAGGGTGCCATGAGACTCACACAGATTGGACCATGGGCATCCACTGCATGAAAGTGTTTCAGAAATCGGGAAAAGATGGAGATCAGATATGGTGAAATGACACAGAACATCACAAGAAAAAGCCTGCTGGCTGAAACAGTCTGGGGTTGTTCCAAAACCAGGTTGGTTGGTTGCTCTAAACCAGGGTTGGTTGCACCAACCCCATGACCAGTCTGGTTGCTCTAAACCAGGGGTTCCCAGACTTGCATCCTGAAGGCTATAGTTGTGGATGGTGGGAGCTGTGCTCATCTGGGGACGCAAGGTTCGGAATTTCTGGTTTAAACAAGTATATTTTCAGTGTGTCCACTGGGCAGACTAGCATAGCAACCTTTCAGAAACCGATCTTCTCTGTGGCTTTTTCCAGAGAGCAGGTGGGGTCTGCTCCCTCAATGGCGGAACAGTCTCCTCTCTCTGGCTTATCCTCATTATTCATTAACAGCACCTTCTCTCCCAGGAGGTCTCCACTGAGGTTTGCCTGGGCTTGGACAGTCACACCTCTGCTAACCTGCACTTGACATTTTCCTTTTCTTTCCTTGGATCAGCACAAACAGCTGTGAGTTATGAGTTCCTGGTGGAGAGAACCTTATGGAGCTGGAAAGAATCCACTCAGAGCTTTCTGTTAATTTTTACCCCAACAGTGTGTCAAAGGCACACAATATGTTTCTCCTCTTGCCTGGGCATGTTCCGGCTGCAGCAATCGCTTCATCATGGTGGCCAAATTGTTGATACATAGGCAGCTTGGTCCGTCTAGCTCAGTATTGTCTTCACAGACTGGAAGAGGCTTCTCCAAGGTGGCAGGCAGGAATCTCTCTCAGCCCTATCTTGGAGATCCTGCCAGAGAGGGAACATGGAACCTCCTGCATACAAGCAGGCAGGTGCTCTTCCCAGGGCGGCCCCATCCCCTCAGGGGAATTTATTACAGTGCTCACACATGCAGTCTCCCATTCAAATGCAAACCGGGGTGGTCCCTGCTTAGCAAAGGGGGTGATTCATGCTTGCAACCACAAGACCAGCTCTCCTCCTGTGCCTTGATGAACCAGACATGAGTTATGGCTTTGCTCCAAATTCTGCACACTGAAATGATCAGGAGCTGAGCAACGGCGCATTCGTGAAGGTTTCCATGATGAGGGCTTTGGCTCAACTGGGTGACTGGGCCTGTCACTTCTCTCTCAGCCCAGCCTACTTCACAGGGTTGTTGTGAGGAGAAACCTAACTATGTACACTGCGCTGGGCTCCTTGGAGGAAGAGCGGAATATAAATGGAAAATAAATAAATATAAAATACAAAATAAGACTGCCCAACCCTAGTAGCCTCCTATAATGCTGCCCCGTGACACTGACTGGGTGGTTGGTTGAGCTTCATCATGGAGATCTTCACTGATGTGCCATTGAGCAAAATTTAGCCCCGTGCCAGAATCCACCCTACATTTGCTTTGGCTAGGAGAACAGCCTCTTGCTCTGTGGAATTGTGTGGCCAGAAGAGGTGGCCTCTATCAGTGCAATGGATCCTATTATTTCCTTTCCCCGTCTCAGTGATTAGCCGGGGCCACGAATGCGTAAACATAAAGCTTTCTCCCCTCTCTAATCAGCCTGCTCCATTCAGCGCATGAAACGCAAATCCAGGCCTGGTTATGTCCCCGTTTGTGGTCATGTGAGCGGTTTTACATTGTCCCAGCGGCTGAATCCCGTCACCAGCATCCTCTGAGTCAGCCAGGCCAGGGGGAGAGGCAGATTAGCAAGAAGGCTGCCGCTGCCTGCATGGGCTCACGTGCCCTGTGTGCTGCAAAAGAGGCACTGTGGGATATTTGCCCGAAGTCCATGATTGCCTTTCCTGCTGAGGTGATCTTGGAAATTGGCAAGGCCAGCATCCACCAGTCGCACAAAAGTAGGTCAAGCTGTACTTTCTCTGGGGGGAAATGGCTGGTGCTTGCGCCTCTCTGCAAGTGATAGTTTGCGATGGAGCCCCCCACAGCAGAGATGCTCCAAGTGGTGCTTGGCATGCAGTCCAGGTGGGATCGGATTCTAAATCTCCCTTCTCAAGATGACGGCGCCACAGCTCAGTGGAAGAGCATCTGCCTGCTTGCATGCAGAAGCTCCCTCCCTGGCAGCATCTCCAAGAGAGGGCTGAGAGAGAGAGACTCCTGCCTGCAACCTTGGAGAAGCCGCTGCCAGTCTGTGAAGACAATACTGAGCTAGATGGACCAGGGGTCTGACTCAGTATATGGCAGCTTCCTGTGTTCCAGAACAGAAAATCACAAAAGACCCATCCCAAATCTATCCAGCTGCATGCTGCGCTGAGCTCCTTGGAGGAAGAATGGGATACAAATGAAATAAATAATTGCTCCTTTAAAGAAATGAAATAAGGAATTCTATAGTCCTATTCACATGTTGTCACCTTAAGTGGTGCAGCAGGGAAATCCTTGACTAATCAGCAGAAGGTTGCCAGTTCAAATCCCCACTGGTACTATATCGGGCAGCAGCGAAACAGGAAGATGCTGAAAGGCATCATCTCATACTGCGCGAGAGATGGCAATGGTAAACCTCTCCTGTATTCTACCAAAGAAAACCACAGGACTCAGTGGGTGCCAAGAGTCGAAATCAACTTGATGACACACTTTACCTTTTACTTTATTCACGCATTATCTTCAGCACACATATAATTTATGTGCCGGGGTGCATGCACAGATCTGTCTGTGTGTAGAATTATTCTGCACACATTGTCTGTAGAATATATGTACACTATATGTAGAATACGTTCACATTGTGAATGATACACTTCTATCCGTACCCTGCTTTTGAGGGGCCTGGAACCAGGTTCACTTCTAACATCAGCGTAGATCATTTACAAAACATCGTTCACAAAACATCGTTCACAAAAGACACGTACCTGTGCAAAGACACCTGTATGCATGTACAAAAAGTAGCAGCTCATCCCAAAGAGCCGGGGCGGGGGAGTGTCGCCAAAGGAAGCACAGCTGCTCTGGTTCCTGGCAGCCCAACTGTGTGTGCCTGTCCCAGCCCAGCCCAATGTTAATGAGAGCCATGCTGCCTGCAGGCTGCCTATTCGTCAGGTAGAGCTGCACGCCCTTGCTGCATAACAGGGGTTCCCAACCTGTAGTACTCCAGACAGTCCTGAACTACAACTCCCATCATCCCCAGATAGGGGTGGTGGAAGTTGCAGTTCAGCATCATCTGAAGTACCCCACGTTGGGACCCCCTGCTGCAACATAATGCCTGACTCGGGCTTATAAGCGCATTATGTTCCAAATGTCGACTGCAACTAGAGCTAAGCGTTTCATTCAGTTAGGGGTCTGTCGTCCCCTTTCCCACCCCCCACAACACACAGAGAACACCTACCATGTTCAGCTGAATCACTGAAAACAAAAAAACAACGTTCGGTGATGATGTCACTTTTTGTTTTCTATAACTAACCGGCTTTTGCAAAGGCATGAGATGATCTCTCAAGGCTGGCCTTTCCCAGCATGCCCAGGGCCATATCTCCTGAGCTGCCCTGGAATGCAGCGGGCTTGGGTTTGATAAGGGCAGCGGAGGCGGCGGCACTGTTTGCATACGCAACACGGGCCCTTCCGTGAGTTTGCAGTAATCTTGGAACTAGGTGAAGGAGCAGATCCAAGGAGAGGCGGTGGGTTTCACGCGCATGCACGCAGAAGGCCAGCTGCAGGTACACAGCCCTTCAGCATGCTTCAGTAGCAGCTTGCTCTAATGAGCCCAGGGGTCAGCAAAGGTTGCTGCTCTCTCTCCCTCCCCACCCAAGAGCTATGCTGCCTGCAGACTGGCCATTCATCAGGTAGAGTTGCACAGTTAACGCAGCCAATGTTGGGAAGAAAGAATCCTTCTTAGATGTCACCATGGAGGTTTGCTTCACTGTCTGAAGCAGTAGCAGTACTTTCTAAGGAGCTGTGGGGGGGGGCACCAAAGGAGGCACAGCTGCCTTTGCTTCCCTACAGCTCGGGTTGCTTCCCTCACTCCTACCTCGCCAGAGAGCCATGCTGCCTGCAGGCTGGCTGTTTATCAGGTAGAGCTGCACGGTTAACCACGCAGCTCTGCCTGATGAATGACCAGCCTGCAGGCAGTGCGGGAGAGAGAGGAGTAACCTGTACCGCTGCTGGAAGCAGAGGCAGCTGCACCTCCTTTGGCGTCCCTTGGTGGCTCCCTCAGACAAGCGGCTACTGGCAGGTTTAAAAGCCAAACAGGCTTGTAGCTTCTATGTAACCTTTAGGGCAGAGCGGGGGGATATTTACTTCCAGGCAAACGTTTCTCTTTAGTATCTTATTTAAGGGGTTCTCAACTTTGAGTCCCCAGATGTTGTTAGACTGCAACTCCTATCATCCCCAGTCACAATGGCAAAGGCCGATGTGGCTGCGGGTGATGGGAGTTGTAGTCCAAGGCTGAGAACCTCTGTCATATTTCACCCTTTACTGTGCCTCAACCAGGGGCGTAGCTAGGGGAAAGGGGGCCTGTGTTCACCCTTCTCCCCGAGGGACCCTTGGGATAAGGGAGATAATGAAGAAAATAGGGAGGAGTGGAGCTGGGGGGCCCTCAGGAGCAGGGGGGGCCGGGTTATTTGAACTCATCTGCTCAATTAAAGCTACACCCCTTCTTCAATCCATATTGTACACACACACAGATCTGGGGTCACCTTGGGGGTGAATTTGTGTGACCCACCTCACATGACAGTTTTGGCAGAGCTGTTAATCAGTCTTTTTGATGCTAACTGGCTATCTGAGGCTCCTTTTCATCAGAAATAGCCAGTATTGCCATTTTTGCAAGAAGTGCAACATGCCATGTTTACTGTAACCTGAAGTGCAGATCCAAAAAGAGTTTACTGCATTATCAGACACACAATACAAACATTTTTAGAACAATGGAACAGGCAGTAAAACAGTCTAAAGTCATAACAAAAACAATAGCCTACAAGAGAGAAAACAGCAGAATAACAGAGAATACAGGCTTTTAAAAAATCGTACCTTGATTTCGGTGACAATGTTGGTAATGTTTTATGTCCCTTTTGCAGGTCCCAGATGCAAGCCAGGTTTGAACCATGCCCAGTGAATTGTGTGATCATGGTCAAGAAGAAAAACGCGTTCATTCACAGGGATAATACATTGTGATAGTCTCACTTTTGTCAGATCTGAAAACAGGACCACTCAAGGCATTTCAGAACAACTCTTTCTGTACATCTCCACACTGAAGGTTGCTTCGGACCAGCCGTGGCTTGCCCTAACAAGCCAGGGGGCCCCCAAAGAGGCAGCTCGAGTTGCTCCTCTCTCTCCCACCCCATCTACGAGCTGCGCTGCCTGCAGGCTGGACATTTGTCAAGTAGAGCTACGCAGATAACCATGCAGCTCTACCTGACGGATGGCCAGCCTGCAGGCAGCGTGGCTCCCGGGCAGGGCAGGAGAGAGAGGAGCAACGTGAGCTGCTGCTGGGAAGCAGAGGCAGCTGTGCCTCCTTTGCCCCCCCCCCCAGTGCATTAGGATGACCCACTAGAGCTCCAGGCATTGAAGCAAATGTCCATGGCTTCCATGAGAGCTAGCGTGGTGTAGCGGTTAGAGTGGTGGACTAGGACCGGGGAGACCCGAGTTCAAATCCCCATTCAGCCATGATACTAGCTGGGTGACTCTGGGCCAGTCACTTCTCTCAGCCCAACCTACTTCACAGGGTTGTTGTGAAAGAGAAACTCAAGTATGTAGTACACCGTTCTGGGCTCCTTGGAGGAAGAGCGGGATATAAATGTAATAATAATAATAATAATTAATGAGTATTTCTTCTCAGCATTTTAGACATTGAAGCAAACACGTATAGGTCAAGGGCAGATATTGCTGGTGTAATGACACTCTCTCTCTCTCTCTCTCTCTCTCTCTCTCTCTCTCTCACACACACACACACACACACACACACACGCCTTACATACATTCCTTCTACACATGGATAAGGTAAGAAGCATGTTGGACTGACAAAGGTGCTCTTACCCATGGACTTTGGGGCCAAAGTCCGGGGCCTCCACACTCGCTGGGCCCCCAAATCCATGTCCAGGGTGGTGTGGTGGCTGTGCTGCCAGCCTGCGTTGCCCAGACAGCTGAGTGCGATTGAGACCTGCACTGGGAGCTATGGAGATGGGGGCGGGGGAGAGAGTGGAAAGAAAGATGTGGGATGGGAATATGTTAAGGTGCATGTTGAAATATTCCTGCTAATGCATAATTGCATAAAATATACCTGTTTTATATCTTTACATTCTTGTGAGTTCAGTTGCTGTTTGTGTCCTCAAGAACCCACGTGTGGAAAATACTGCATGTGTCATGGGTGTGTGTGTGTGTGTGTGTGTAGGTGTAGGTGTAGGGGGATGATGCTTAACTTGCAATGGGGAGGGGGGGCTCCAAAGGCCTTTAGGTCCAGGCTCCAAAACAACTGCACCTCTGGTTGGACAGGTTCCAGGATCCAGACTAAAAGCGTGTTCACATGACCACCATCAACATCAAGGTAGGATGCCTTGTACCCTGGTTTGCATGGCTATGTGAATGCATGAAAATCCCCCCAACTCAGGTTGTTCAAAACAAGGTAGCCCAACTTTGTACCCTGCTCTTAACCCAGGTAAGAGGGAAGGAGATCTCTCCTACATTTCTGTTTTGGTCATGTGGATCCATTTATCTCTCTTAAGCAGCTACTGGGAACTAGTAAGCCTGGAAACAATAGAGAGCTGTGGCTACAGGGGCTGCCATCCATGATTGTGCCACTCTGCAAAACACACTCTATGATCCTCTGCTTGCTGTTGCTTCAGCATGGCTGAGCCCACTTCCTACTCCTCCATGGCCAATCAGAGGACAGATGCTGATGTAAATAAGACTTCCTAGTCTACTGGCAACACAGAGCATGCTGGGAAGATTTCTTAGCCCTTGGAGGACCTTCTATGCTTCTAGCTCCCAATTTCAGCAATGGAGGGTTTACATGTGTGGGGTGTGTGTGTGTGTGACCCAGAAAGAGGCTCTGATCATTTGTTGCTCCTAGGGTAGGAGCTCCTTACCCTCTCCAATCCACTCCATATGGTTGTGTGAAAGGCATTAAAGTTATTCATGTCCAGGCCCCATTGAAATGAATGGGACTTAAGTTAGCCGTGTCTTACTTCTCTCATTTATCTGAATGCTGCTTGGTCATGACTGCCTTGGTCTGGTTCCCACACATTGTCTTGTGCAATCACATGTAAATTGAGTGTCCTTGGATGTGGTGAAGCCGGAACAAGCAACATTCAGGGGATGCATGTGATTCATACCCCGTTGGTTGCCCTTGCTAACTGAGCAAAGAGGCACCTTTCCAAGTGGTGATTCTCCTTAGATTTAGCAGAAGGAGAGCAACTGGCCCTTATCAGCCCCAGCACAACATCCCTCCAGTGGTGGTTGCTGGTGTCTCCCTTACGTTGCCTTTTAGATTGGGAGCCCTTTGGGGACAAGGAGCCACGATCTCCTCACTCCTTTTGGTATGTAACCGGCTTTGATAACTTTTTTGCATTTTTTTTGTTTTTGCTTCCACGTAGTATATACAATTAAATACGGATAAACATATGAGTAGGCAGAAAGTGAAATCAGACGCCATTGTCACTGAAACAGCTGCAGTTGCCTGCAGGCCATAAAGGATACTCAACTGTCAACACAAGACGAGGAGTTTTGAAGGCACAATAAGGCTTGCAATCAATACACAGTTATCGTGAGAAGAAGTCAGGATCGTATAGAATTACAGAGAGTGTGGATAAATTACAGATAGTGGAGAATTAGAGAGCAGAGATGAAATGGAAGCTAGTAACACTGCTTGCTTGACCACAAGCGAAACGGTGCTGGTCATTACCTTTCAAGCCCTGAACGGCTTGGGGCCCACATCATGCCTTCAGGACTGCCTCCTTCAGTCCTGCTCAACTTCGGCCCTCCTGAAGATGTTGGCCAACAACTCCCATCATCCATGGCCAGTTTGAGCCTGGTCATTTGTGCCTCGAGGGAACATTCTGGACTGGTTTGTTCTATGATCCATTTGTTCCCTGGCTGTCCATGGTCTCCTCAAAAGATCCTGGACAATAAGAATGGCTGGCCTGTTTAACCCTAAGAGGCAGGCAGGCAGGCAGGCCACCCCCGAGACTAATTCCTGCCATGTAGATACATAAGAACAGCCCTGCTGGATCAGGTTCAAGACCTATCCAGTCCAGCACCCTGTTTCCCGCAGTGGCCCACCAGATACCTCTGGGAACCCCACAGACAAGAGATGAAGGCAGGCCCTCTCGTCTGCTTTTGCTCCCTTGCAACTGGTATTTGGAGGGAGGCATCCTGCTTCTGAGCCTGGAGGTAGCTTATAGCCCTCAAGACTAGTAGCCACTGAGAGACCTGCCCCCCATGAATTTATCTAAGCCCTCTTTAAAGCCAGCCACCTAATGGCGCAGCGGGGAAATGACTTGCCCAGGGTTGCTGGTTCAAATCCCCACTGGTATGTTTCCCAGATGATGGGAAACATATGGGAAACACCTATATCGGGCAGCAGCAATATAGGAAGATGCTGAAAGGCATAATCTCAGATTGCGCGAGAGATGGCAATGGTAAGCCCCTCCTGTATTCTACCAAAGGCAACCATATGGCTCTGTGGGCACCGGAGTCAATACTGACTCAATGGCACACTTTACCATTACCAAACCTATCTATTTGGCCTGGCCTTCCAGGGTTTTTAAGTAGTTGTAATTGGTTTTAATGTTGTAACCTGTTTTTCAGGGTTTTTTAATTGTCGTGATTGTTTAATTGGTTTTATGATGTTTTTTAATTGTTAATTGTTTTATACTGTTTTATAATTTTTGTTTTAATTGTTAATTTATTGTAATAGTTTTGTTTTAATTGTAAACCACCCTGAGACATTTTGGAAGGGCAGTATAAAAATAAAATAAAATAAAATAAAAGTCATCCATGCTGGTGGCCAGCACCACATCCCATGGCAGAGAATTCCATGGATTAACAATGCACTGGAGTGTGTGTGTGTGGGGGGGGTCATTCCTGACTTGAAAGGAGGAGGAGCCAGGAAGTGGGGGAGTTGAAGAAGCCTGCAGGAGGACATTGCCTGGAGGGGAGGCTCCCTTGCCCTGGCCAGCCTCAGCAGCTGCATCGTCTCCGGCTCTGCCCCACCCTGCCGGGCTCCTCCTTTCGCGCTGGCTCTGTTGCCTCTCTCCGCTCCCTTTGTGGCTCCATCTCCATCCTGCATCTCCTCTCTATCCCACACTGCCTTTGAACTTGGCTGCGGCTACTGGGAGGAGGCCCCTTCATCTTCTATCCCTTTGCCCTTGGGATCTGTTTGAAGGCCAAGAGAGATCTGCTCAGGAAGGGCAGATACGGCCGTGCAAAAGGCCCCTGGTCCTCTCCATAGTGATTCCATTGTCTGAGGAAAGCCCTTCCGAGGCGCTCCAGAACATGGGAAGTGGTGGGTGGGTGGCTGGCAGGCACCATCTGGCCTCTTCATCTTTCTCCACCAACGCACAATGAAACCCCCCATCCCTTGCTTCCCCCCCCCACACACACACACCATCCAGCCTGCCTTCTCTTCCTGCTCATGCAGCCTCTGCAGTTCAGCCGCTCCCCGTATCGCCAAAAGTTTTTAACTTGGAAGTCTTTGAATTGCGTCCTAGTTGGGCTGCCCCCCCCTCCCACCCGCTGAGCAGCAAATAAAACCTCAGGGGGACCAGCAAGGCGGGACTTGCCTCAGCCAGCAGAACCATCACCCCAGATTGCGCGGGATGTTTGGCATAATTTGCAACAGCTGCTGCTGGAAATGAACTCTGTGGTTAAATCTGGAGTGGGGGAATTCCTTCCCCAGAGTGGGGGGAGGGAGTATTTTCAGTCTCTGGTGGCTTTTACTGTCAAGGCTGTGTGTGCCCTTCACAATTCTGCACAAGTGCAGACAGCAGACAGACTACAGAACGGAGTGAGCAGAGAACGTCGCTTTCTGAGGATGTCACTCTTCTCTTTTAAGCAAGTTGCTAGCCGCTGTGGATGTGCAGAAAGGCTTGGAAGTAGATGCCAAAGCTCGCGGAAATCTCACCAGCCAGAGGCGATGCGCCTGCTTCGCCCCAGGCCTCTCCCCGGGGTGGCAGGGAAGCAACACACATTATGCAAATGAGCTTGGTTTGCATCATTGACTCAGCCTGGTGCAGGATTTGTGTGTCGGTTTGAGGCGGACTACACACACACGCCCTGCCCACTGTCAGAGCCATCCGAAGTCCAGGCACACTCACTCGAGGCCAGTTGACATGCTCAGCAGAATCAAGCCGTGTTGATTCTGTTGCAGGCACTCGGGGTGCAAAAAGTGGACATTCCTTTGGCACAGAGGAGAACAAACCCCTGTTGAAACCTGTGCCAGGAGGTTTGTAGAGGAGGGGAGAGAGAAAGCCCTCCAACATTGGATCTCCCTCCCTCCTGCAGTCCAGCAAAGCCTTTGGACAACTCCTGAAGGAAGGAGCAAGGCTGTGCCCTGCGGAGGCAGCAGGAGGCGGCCACCTTGACTCTGAGCAGCAGAGGAAGGAAAGACTCGAGGAATGAGCCGCTTGTGTCTGGGAGGATAAGTGGGCCGGGGGGGGGCATTTCTTCGCTGCACCAGACGAGAAGTGCATGGGCAGGGCAGAGTCGTTTGTGGGTTTTGATTCCCAGCTCCCCACCCCCAGCCCCGCTCTTCCGAGGACGAGGCTTCCCAAATGTCTAGTCTGTGGCCTTGCTGTAAGCAGCCTGCGTCTCTCTCTTTTGGAGCACAGACTGTGGGGATCTGTGTTGTTTTGCCCATGATTCAAGCCGCGCGTAGATCCCCTGGCGCTGCAAAGAACCTGGAATCAAAGGCAATTGGAGACAGGAAAATGCCCATTCAACATAAACACACACAAGCCTGCTGACAGATGACTCCGGAATGAATGAGGCTGGGAAAGGCAAGAGGTCCCCGTTGTCTGCTTCAGCTCAGCCAGGGGTAGGGGAGGCATCCTCCAGAGCAACTGGAAACGCCCCCCCCCCCGGGTCCTTTGCATTCTGGAGAGAAGCCCGAGAAGCCCCTCTCCTCACTCTGGCATTTTGGGCACTCTGACGGGCTTGCTGACAGGCCTCTCCTTGGATTGTAGAGATGCATCAGGTAGAAATTCATTAGGCCCTAAAGGGGCATCTCTAGGCAGTGATTGGTGGGGGAGCTGCACCTGTTGGATTTCTGCCTGGATGCATGCATCCCTGCCCAGCCCAACATCCAGCTGAAAGACCAAGGCACAGTGTGGCTGCATGGAGCCCAATTTGTAAAGCCAGCACAATATCGGAGACCCTACAAAGTCTTTACTGCTTATATGGTGCAGAAGTTAAAAGGGGCAACTTGACTTGGAATGTCCATGCTTTTTAGAGCATGAATGAAAATGTAAGGCCACCCTAACTAACTCTCATCTCCAACGGAAGGTTTTTGGGTGACCGAATAAAGGTCCTCTGCCTCTCAAGGTCCTCTCAAACCCCAAAGCCACCTAGAGGGGAGTGCAGGAAGAGCAGCTGCACCCAGCCCCAAAGCCAGCAGGGACTTGGCCAGAGAGAAAGGTTGCAACCTATGCATACATACACAGGAGTGCTCCCACTGAAGTTAATAGGGCTTATCCTTGTGTAAACAGGCATAGGATTGGGATGCCGCTGTGTGTGTGTGTGGAGGAGAAGGAAGAGAAGAAGCAATCGCTGAGTGGCAAACTATCATAACTGCAAGGGACTCCACCAGGAACAGCTCATCCTAAGGAGCCGGGCGGGGAGGGGGGTGCCTAAGGAGGCACAGGTAGCTCTCCTTCCTGTTTGCTCCTCACTCTCCCACCCTGTGCTGCCTGCAGGCTGGTCATTTGTCTGGTAGAGCTGGGCAGAACCACACAGCTTTACCTGATGAATGGCCAGCCTGCAGGCAGCAGGGCTCCCATTAATCCTGGGGTGGGGTGGGAAGGGAGAGGAGCAAATCTTGCTCTGCAAGGAGAGGCAGGTGTGCCTCCTTGGGTGCCCCCTGGCTCATGTAGGACTCCTGGCCTCAAGAGCTGGTCCCGAAAGAGCTATTCCAATGCTTGTGGTGGGGAGGAGCATTTACTGTCCTGCTGGTGTCCTGATAAAATACCGCTTGAGGTTACCGCCACACCTCACCTCGTGGAAGGACCCCCCTGGGCAGTCACAGTACAGATTGCTGGGGGTTACTTGTCTTCATGCCTTACTTCTGGCCTTTCCAGAAGCATCTGACTGTTCATGGTTGAAAACAGGATGTTGGGCAAGGTGAACTCTTGGTCCGATCCAGCAAACCAGTGCCGATGCTAAGGTAGACTGAATCCACATTCTCGTCAGTGCAGATTTTCCATCCAAGAGTTGCAGGCAATGCAGAGTGTGGCGGGTGAACGAATATCCTTTCAGTTTCAGGCACGGAAATGCTCCACACTGGAGCCTTTGCACGTTTTCTCAGAAATCAATCTCACTGCCTCGAGGGGGCTTGCTCCCAGTTAACTGCGCATATGGGATTGTGGTTCTTGTCTGTGTATAGGTGGAGCCTGTGAGCCCCACTTATCCAAACATTTGCCGGTCCCATTATAGTTTGTTTCTGTATGGCTACAGACTGTGCCTATATTTATCCAACACTTAGAAAGGAGATGCAAGCTGGCAGTGGGGCAGGGGGCCGAGAGCATATGCCCTGGGGGGTGAGCTTTCTCATAAAGGCCCCCCCCCCCGCTGGAAGCAGAGTTTGCTGCTGCTGCTGCTGCTTCCTGCCAGATATTTGTTGTTGCTAAGAGTCTCTTGCAAGACAGATTCGGCACGTACTGGATTTACCTTAATCCAAGACTAGTTTTTGTCTCTCAGTTCTTTAGAAATCAGGGGGTCAACTTAAATTCAGAATCTTCTTCCTTTGGGGTCAATACAGGTATAACCTGTATTCCTCTGTTTTTTAAGGGGGTCATCTTAAATTCAGAGTCGTCTTCTATTCGGGTGAATAGGCTACAGACTGAGGACTGCCCAAGGCACATATGGAGTCAGGCTGTAAGGGGCTCTGCAAGCACTCGCAGGAGAGAACTATGTTTGGAACACCAGGCACATGCTAGCCATTGGCTTGGGAGTGAGCATCCCCTTCCCCCAAGGCAAGTCCCTGTTCTGTCTCCCCCGTCCTTCTCTCGCCTTCCAAACGTTCTCAGGAGAAAAGGTGGCTTCTCCTGGAAAGTGAGGGAAAGGCTCTCTGTGTATGCCCAAAGACAGTCATGTGTCACTTCCTAGGCTACAGAACACAGTTGTATCATCGATTCGGCCATGATTCCGAAAAAAAGGCCAGGGCTTGTATCAGACAAAAACAAGTCATGGTTTGCTGCCACTAGCAAGGACGAAGGCTGTTGATCCCAGCACAAGAAGGATTTCCATCTATGAGTGTAGCCCTGACAGGGGAGTAATATGCAGAAGAAGAGCTGGTCTTGTAGTAGCAAGCATGACTTGTCCCTCTAGCTAAGCAGGGTCTGACCTGGTTGCATATGAATGGGAGACCAGAAGTGTGAGCACTGGAAGAGATTCCCCTGAAGGGATGGAGCCTCTCTGGGGAGAGCAGAAGGTTCCAAGTCCCCTCCCTGGCAGCATCTCCAAGATAGGGCTGAGAGAGATTCCTGCCTGCAACCTTGGAGAAGCCACTGCCAGTCTGTGTAGACAATACTGAGCTAGATAGACCAATGGTCTGACTCACTAAACAGCAACTGCCTATGTTCCTCAGGGCATGCCAAGCCAGGCTGGAATGTGGGCCTTTCTGTATGCAAAGCAGAAGAAATCTATGGGATTCTTTGCCAGGGGATGTGTGGTGTGGTGATGGCCACCAGCTTGGATGGCTTTAAAAGGGGCTTAGACAAATCCATGGAGGATGGGTCTATCAATGGCTACTCGTCTGGTGGCTACCCTATAGGCCACCTCCAGCCTCAGAGGCAAGATGCCTCTCAATACCAGTTGCAGGAAATCAACAGCAGGAGAGAGGGCCTGCCCTCCCCTCTTGCTTATGGGCTTCCCAGAAGCACCTGGTGGGCCACTGTGTGAGACAGGATGCTGGACTAGAGACTAGAGGCCTCCCTCCTTGGGCCTGATCCAGCCGGGCTGTTCTTATGAGGGCTGAAAGTGTATAAGCCAAGCTGCAGAGGTAGGCGTTGGGCAGACTAGAAGACATGCTGTGTCCGAGGGTGGGTGTTGGCGGGTGGGGTGGGGGGAGAGAAGAGAGCAGCAAGCAGAGGAAGGAGCCCGGAGCAGCTCCGTCAGGGCTCTGCTGCGATTCCCCTTTGCTTCCTCCCCAGCCGGCAGGGCGGATGCTGCATGATTGCACAGCACACTGTAAGAGCAAAAATCCTTCTCATGCCAAGACAAAAAGGAAAAAAAAGAAGGGGGAGCTTGGATTAGAACAAAGGCGTAAATGGGTGCCACACCCTGGAATTATGTGAACAAGAGCTGCGCTGAGTCATAGAACTCATCCACTCCCCAGCCACCCCAGGAGGCTTTGGGCATGGGGGGGCGGGCGGAGGGAGGGAGGGAGGAAGGGAGGGGGGCCCACACACAGAGACACTGAGCCAGGGAAAGCATGCCGAGACACAAGCCAAGAGTCATGGAAACAGCACATACACACACCCTGGGTCAGGAAGGATCAGGCAGCAAACATCTGGGAGACACACAGTCAGGGCAAGGGCTGGCCTGCACCGGATCGGCCTGGAGAAGCGCGAAGCTGCGGATCTCCACAGAGAATGTGCAACACAGAAAGGCACAGGAGGAAACTGACAGTTTGCATCCAGACACTCGTGGCCGCACAGGTGGATCTTCTGGACAAACAAGTTCTGGCTCAATCAGCCCTTGTCTCTAGGGCGTGTCACAAGACCTCCTCTCCACGGGCTGCTCACCCAAGGACAGAACCGAAGACTGGAGACAGACCGCTGTGTGTTTCCCCACTGGGCTGGAAGAGCAAGGGCTGCTGCTGCTGGTGGTGGATGCACGTTGGCCGCCTCGAACCGCTCCTGCAGGTTTTTGCATTATTCCAAGCACCCTACCAAATCTGTTTGACCAGAGGAGGCAAAAGTGGGGTCAAAGAGACACACTGTATACGCCAGGGATGCAGAACTCCAACGCCCCAGGGGGCCAAATGACCATTCATGACTTAGTGCATGGGGGCTGGTCAATTTTCAGCACATCAATTATTACATTCTCATTATTATTAGAAATATGAAAGACGTTTTGGTTACTTGTTGATTTCCCCCATTAAGGGACCCACAGTTGTTAACCAAGGATATTGGCCAGAAAATAGGCCTTATCCCTGCCGAGAGAGTGAGACTCCTGCAGTGCATGCCGGCCCCAAATAAATGCTCTCGCCTCGCCCTAAATCACTTTCACTTTCAGACTGTAATCCTAGTCATGCTTACTTGGGAGTAAGCTTCACTGGGCACACTGTGGGACATATTTCTGAGGAAATATGCATAGGATGGTGCTGTAAGGCAGTTTCCAGCTCCTAGGATACTCCAGGATATTCCTACTTGGGGCCCAGTAAAAAGAGTCCCTGTGAACCGGATATGGCCCCCGGGCCTTATGTTGTGCGGGCCTGGTATATGCCATGGGGAAGGGAGCCTCTCTGAAGCCATTTCAGCTGTTCTCTCATGGTGCTTCAGGGGCAGGGCTGGCCCTGGGGGTTTTGGATCCTTAGGTGAAGTTTGCTCTCCACACCCACCCCAATGCAGCAGAGAATTGCAGAGCCCTGGCTGCTAACTGGCAAGGTCAGACGGCCAGCCCACATAGATGACCAGTGGATGACTAGCCGGCGCCAGTTTGAGGATCCAGTGGGAGAGAGTTCCCAGTCTATTATGGGGGCAAAACGATTAACACTTCAGAGATGAAAAGATGCTGCTGTTAATTTGGAAATGGAGTCTGAGACTATTTCTGTTTGGCAATGAATGCGGAGGCAGGCAATTCACCGTCAAGAGAGGGGGTGCAGCAGCTTATGTTTACTAGATGTTTATTGGGGGCTGAGGTGCAATGAGCAAAGGAGGCTGTATTTTGGGGTACAGAATATGCAGGCCCCTTTGGGGAGCAGGGTGCAAGATTAATTCTTACACTACTGTGCAGTACTTCAAGGGTGCGATACAAGAAGGAGAGAAAGAATGACTGACTGTACTATATTTTGGCAGAGTTTAAGTGCCCACCCCCCACAAAAAACCTGGTGCCCTAGACACCAGTGCTGCTAACTGAACAAGAGGGGCACTTTTGAACGTGGTGATTCTCTTTATTGAGCAGGGGGAGAGTAACTGGCCCTCTCCATCCCCAGCACAGCATCCCTCCAGGGGCTGTTGCTGGTGTCTATCTTAGGTTTATTTTTCAGATTGTGAGCCCTTTGGGTACAGGGAGCCATTTTATTTACATATTTGTATCTATGTGAACCGCTTTGGGAACTTTTGTTGAAAAACAGTATATAAATATTTGTCGTATTTGTAGACGACCACTTAGGGCTTCTTAGCGGACGGGCCAGCCCTGTTTAGCAGCTGCAGTCAGAATGCGCTGCTGTGATCCTTAGGCTTCAATGAGCAGTGCATGTGGCTGGTTTTCCGACTCTGCTGCAGGCCTAAATGGTGAGCCTTGTTTCTTCACTGAACTGTCATTTCAGTAACGCGACTCACTTCTCATCCGAATCCCTGCACCTTCCTCTCTCTGCACCACTCAGGGTTATTTGAGGCTCTGTGCTAAGGCATATGCTGAGAAGCTCAGCTGGCTGGCATCCCAGCGTCTTGAGTGCATTTGGAGTGCAGTTATGGGGCATCATTTCCAAAGTGCTTCTGCTCTGGGAGGAAAGCACATCTTCCCAGCACAGAAAGCTAAATCCGGAGGAGAGGTCTATCAATGGCTGTTCGGTGGTGGCGATAGGCCACCTCCAGCCTCAGAGGCAAGATGCCGCCAAATGCCAGTTGCAGGGCTGTTCTCGTGTTAAATCTGTTGGGTCTCCCTCAGGCATTGTGGCAGGGGTTGATGGGAGTTGTAGTCCAACAACGACTGGGGACCAGAGGCTGAGAGCCTCTGCTCTGTATGAATCATATTTGTATGACAGTATGTATATATCCTATCCATGTTAATCACTTGCAGCAGTGCAATGCAGAGGCTGAGGCAGCAGCAGCTCGTCCAAATGAGGCACAGCTGCCTTTGGTTCACAGCAGTCTGGTTGTGCCTGTTCCTCCCATCCCATCCCACCCTGTGAATGAGAATCACGCTGCCTGCAGGCTGGCCATTCAGCTGGTAGAGCTGTGCCCCCCCCCCGGTTAACAAGAGCGAGCCATGCTGCCTGCAGGCTGGGCGTTCATCGGGTGATGACCCAGCGAATGGCCAGCCTGCAGGCAGTGCGGCTCTCATTACAGGGGGCAGACAGGAGGGGAGAAACAGGCACAATTGGGCTGCCCGGAAGCAGAGGCAGCTGCGCCTCATTTGGTGGCCCCCTGACTCATTAGGAAGGTTCGGTTTCCAGTCTTGTTTCTGCTGTGAACTCAGTCAATGAGTTCTAGTCTCCCCCGGTGACTTCATGGTAAAAGAATGAAATGCTTGTCCATCAGATGGACAATATTTCCCTTTCCATAACAGGGCAAGAAGAGACTGTGTCTCACTCTTTCTAGCACATGCAACCAGTAGGCAGGCAACCTGGGAAGCTCTCTCTCTCTTCCCCCTTTCGGCCAGTCTTCTTAGCTTTGTGGGCACAATTTGTTCTTTTAAAATTAAATTACTGCACCTACTTCTTGAGGTGCTTTACAAAGCGCGCGCACACACAAACACACACACATTTGTTTGTGCAAATTAAGTCATACTTCCCAATTACCGAAAAGTAAAGTGTGCCATCAGGTTGAGTTTGACTCCTGGAGACCACCCTGTGATTTGCTTTGGTAAAATACAGGAGTGGTTTACCATTGCCTCCTACAGATACCAAATTTTGCATACACAACCCTGCCACATAAACACAGGAATATGGTGGGTGAAAAGGTTGGGTTTTTTTGAAGCAGAAATGCTGAATATAATTATCCTGTTTTAAGTGTTATTGCTCTCAACACCTTTTTAACACTCAAACATTGGATCAATAATTCAAAAACGACATCATGTCCAAGAACAGCATTTTCTGAAATGCAAACATCTGAATCTTTCTCAGATACAAATTCACTATGTTTCAAATGTCCCACCTATGGTAATTATCCAATAAAATGAATAATGTTTGAAGCTGAAATCTTACACATTTAGAGCTGTTCTTTTGCAATCACATTCTTTGAAAACCATATGACCTATATTTCATTTTCTTGAACTTTCCTGTAAGGGCAATCTACACAAAATGACTTTGCCCGGTCAAGGAGAAGCCGCACCTCCGAATAACAGATATTGCTATCATTGTTACAGGAAAGCTGAAAAACCAAGCAAGGTGTGGGGCCTGGGGAGGGAGGATCCATGCCCCGCCCCCCTCTCCCCAGCTGCCGGGCCCTCTCCAAGCCACCGCCACCCAGAACAGGACCTGGGGAGGAGGGCTGCCTGCAGGGCCTCTGGGCCCCACTGCGCCACCCCAGCCTGGCTGCCGCCGAGCTGCTCTCCCTGCAGGTCCCAGCACCAGCCCGGGATGTTCTGGGACACCTTTGGCGCTTGCTGGCTTCCGGACCAGGGGACTGCCAGGCGCCGCTTGGCTGCCATGTGCTCTGCCCTCCAGGCCAATCAGGCAGCAGCGCCCACCTGTTGGGAAGGTTCCTGCTCTTGGACAGGTTTCAAGGCAGGTACGGGAGCCAAGGCAGGAGGGAAGAGTGGAAAATCCTATCGCCACACCCAGGCCGATAAGAGCAGGCAGCTGTGACTGTTGACATGGCAACACTTTCTCCAGAGGGTGCTTTGGGCTGGAGTTCTTGACTCTGGCATGATAGCGGCACACACACCCCCCAAGGGGAAAGGCACACCTCAGGAATTCAGCCCACCAACTGCAGGCACAGCTGCCGGACCCTCCCATCAGGTTACAAGGCAGTGGTAGCAGCTTCTCCCAACAAGCCGGCAGGGTGGGTGGAACTGGTGTGCCCAAGGAGGTGTGGCTGCCTCTGCTTCCCAGTGCTGCCTGCAGGCTGGCCATTCGGCACGGCTCTCAAGCAGGGCAGGAAAGAGAGGAGCAACCTGAGCTGAGCCCACGCAGGACGTAGCTCTACCTGATGAATGGCCAGCCTGCCACGCAGGCACAGCTCTTGGGTGGGGCGGGAGAACCTGCTGGGAAGCAGAGGCAGCTGTACCTCCTTTAGGGCCACTCAGTCTCTAACTCATTGGGACGAGCCGTTGCTGTGACCAGGCCCAAGGGCAAATGCCCGTCTCTAAGTTGTCTGCCTCATTCTTCCACCACATCACTTCCTGCTAAACCACTCCAAATTCTGCAACCCTCCAGGACAAATCTGATCTTAAACATGGCCTTAAGAGCCATGCTTAAGTTTGGCAGCGTGCCTTTTTTTCTTTTTTCTTTTTTGGTCTAACAACAAAAGCAGCTATGCAGAGAGAGGTGCACCTAGGTAAATTTGGAGCCTGGACCTGAAGGCCTTTGGAGCCCCCACCCACTGTAAGTTAAGCACCATTTGTTAGCATGTTGGTTCTTAAGGGTACAAACCACACCACTTCACAGACTGGCAGCGGCTTCTCCAAGGCAGGAATATCTCTCAGCCCTATCTTGGAGATGCTGCCAGGGAGGGAACTTGGAGCCTAGATGCTCTTCCCAGAGTGGCTCCATCCCCTGAGGGGAATATCTTGCAGTGCTCACACATTCATATGCAACCAGGGCAGACCCTGCTCAGCTAAGGGGACAAGCCATGCTGGCTACTGCATAGACAATTCTGAGCTAGATAGACCAATGATCTGACGTCCTACATATTAATCAGCTAACTGACTGCCTTTTAATCAAATCAATGCATACACATTTTGAATTATCATCAAAACCAAAGCTCAGGTCCCTAGTTGAAAGGAACATTTGATTACTCTCCTGCTCCTACATGAGACTCATAGGAACATAGGAAGTTGCCATATACCAAGACAGACCATTGGTTTATCTAGCTCAGTCTTGTCTTCACAGACTGGCAACGGCTTCTCCAAGGTTGCAGGCAGGAGTCTCTCTCAGCCCTATCTTGGAGATGCTGCCAGGGAGCGAACTTGGAACCTTCTGCTCCTCCCAGAGCGGCTCCATCCCCTGAGGGGAATATCTTGCAGTGCTCACACTTCTAGTCTCCCATTCATAAGGGGACAAGTCCTCCTGCTTGCTACCACAAGACCAGCTCCTCTGTAGTGTTTTTGCTCTGTGTGTGTGTGTGTGTGTGTGTGTGTGAGAGAGAGAGAGAGAGAGAGAGAGACTGACTGACTTTGCTAGACTTAAGCACGTCTCTTCCTGATGAATTGAAGATTACACTTAAGTTCGTGCCCTCAGCAAATTCAGAACAAAGAACCAGGTGTTTTCAGCAAGGAAAGGTGCTTATATTGCTTTGATTGGATTACTTTATTGACTGCAGTACTTGAGGGACGCTTCAG
The DNA here is from genome assembly GCF_027244095.1 of Hemicordylus capensis. Taxonomy (NCBI): domain Eukaryota; kingdom Metazoa; phylum Chordata; class Lepidosauria; order Squamata; family Cordylidae; genus Hemicordylus; species Hemicordylus capensis. The sequence goes on from NC_069663.1 coordinate 32,671,486, forward strand.
GGCAGAGGAGGAGGGCAGGACTCCTGTTCCTTTCACAGTGCAGGAGAACTAGAAATGGTGGAAAGGGCCACTTTTCCTCTTACATGACAAGCTGCACCAGCCAAAGAGCCCTCGTCTCCCCTCCTCTGCATTTGGGTGGCCTCCCTAACAAGGAAACCTAAGCAGGGATCACTGTTTGGGACTCTAACCATCAGGATCAGGTTCCAGGAAAGGCAGATTTCCTATCTCTGGCCGCAATTCTTCGAGTGCTCTTCTGTGCATGACACATGCGCAGAGCCACAGGTCGCGAAAGTTCCATAGCTTCAACAAATTAGGAAAAAAGAGTGGAAAATAGCTCCCCCTATAGGATAGAATGCTCAATGTTGGATCCCCAGATGTTATTGGACTTCAACTCCCATAAGCCCCAAACAAAGGCCACTGGGGCTGGGGATTATGGGAGTTGAAGTCCAATAACATCTGGGGACCCAACGCTGAGAGTCCCTAGGAGACCGCAGCAACCAAGGCAGGCAAGAACACAAGTAGGCTGCTGCCAGGAGGTAGGAAGTGTATTTTGTGAAAGCACAGAAGACCACTTGAAGAAGAACTACTTTTACAGGCAGAGGAGAGGAGAGCTGGTCTTGTGGTAGTAAGCATGACTTGTCCCCATAGCTAAGCAGGATCTGCTCTGGTTGCATATGAATGGGAGACTTGATGTGTGAGCACTGCAAGCTATTCCCCTCAGGGGATGGGGCCGCTCTGGGAAGAGCAGAAGGTTTCAAGTTCCCTCCCTGGCTTCTCCACGATAGGTCTGAGAGAGATTCCTGCCTGCAACCTTGGAGAAGCCGCTGCCAGTCTGTGAAGACAATACTGAGCTAGATAGACCAATGGTCTGACTCAGTATATGGCAGTTTCCTATGTTCCTAGGTTCCTAAACTGGCCTTTCTTCTTCGTGGTCTCTGTGCATCGCACATGGGATCGTAACTAGCTGTTCTTACCTGGATGGAGGCGGGAGCAGCCTCATAAGCATGCTCAGTGAAGCACCTTGGTCCCAAATGCCGCCTGAGACCCAGATCTGACATCCAGAGCATAGTGGCGGACGAACCTGGAGGGCTTCGCCCAGGTCACTGTCCTGCAGATTCCGTCAACAGGTATTCCGCTCCAGAATGCCATGGAGGTGGCCACAGCTCTAATAGAGTGTGTCTAGATAGGACATGGCAGTAGAATTGCCATGCCCCCCCCAAATTTCACCCAGATTTTAAGCCTACCACCCAGATTGCTTAGCCCACCCAGATTCGCCCGGATTCCAGCTTTCATTTAAAAAGAAACAAACCAACAAACCAACAAAACAGGCAAAGCTCTAGCCCTTGTAGAAGCAGGGTTATGGAGCAAAACATGCAGTCACTATTCTGCTCAAACATTATTTTCAAGCTAATTTATATATTGCAAATTAGAAACCCAGATTTGGAAAGCCAGAATATGGCAACCCTACCTGGCAGGGGCTTTTTTGCCAGCTGGTATGCCAAGAAGACACCTTAAGTGACGCAGCAGGGAAATGCTTGACTAACAAGCAGAAGGTTGCCAGCTCGAATCCCCACTGACACCTATACCGGGCAGCAGCGATATAGGAAGATGCTAAAAGCAACAACAACAAATAAATAAAGGCATCATCTCATACTGTGTGGGAGGAGGCAATGGTGAACCCCTCCTGTATTCTACCAAAGACAACCACAGGGCTCTGTGGGTGCCAGGAGTCAACACCGACTTGACGGCACAATTTATGCCAAGGAGATGGCTCCTGTAACCCAGGCAGAGAGCTTTTAGGTAGAGATAGAAAGACCTTTGGAAGGCCCAAAGTAGCAGATGGATAGCTTATTGGTCTTGTGAAAGGCCTTCGTTCTGTCTGTGTAGAAAGCCAAGGCCCTGCGAACATCTAGAGAGTGCTATGCCCTGTCTACCTCTGATGTAGGGCTAGGGGAGAAGTCAGGTAGACGCAAGTCCTGTGAGGTGTGGGAAGTTTAAACCACCTTGGGCAGCAGAAAAGCAATGTCCGTCCATAGCACGACCCTGTCCCTGTGAAAGGCTAGAGAGAGGAAGTCACATCACAAATCTTTTAAGTTCACTGACCCTTCTGGCCGACATCATAGTAACTAGGAATACTGCATGTGGCGAGGGGCTCAGATGGCTGTCCCATGAACTGGTTTAGAACGGTCGATCCCAGGGGGGCAACAGTTTCAGAGCTGAAGGCAACAAGTTTAATAAACCCTTCAAGAACTTTCTTGTAACTGTTGGGTTGGAGAACAGACTCACAAAGTGATGGTTTGCGGAGACAGCTGTCAAGTAGACTCTAATAGAAACATGCACTTGGACTGCCTCCCGTGGGGACAGCAGGTAATCCAAGATGACAGGGACTGGTGCCTCAGCTGGAGAAAGGTGCTTGCTGGCACCATGCACACCAAACCTCTTCCACTTGGCAGCATAACACTTGCGAGTAGTAGATGGCTTTCTTGAGGCATCCATCACCCTCTGCACTGGTCCGGTAAACCTTATTTCCCTTCTATCTTCTAGGCGTAGCGAAGGCAGATCTGGATGTAAGCTCCTACCGTTGTCTTGGGTTAGAAGGTGAGGAGTAAGGAGTAGAAGCAGGCAGGTGTGATCAGCCAGGTGTAACAGTGCCGATAACCAGGGCTGACGCGGCCGCCAAGGGAGGACTAGGAGTGTTTGAGTGTTGTCCTCCACCAGCTTTTGGATGACCTTTGGGATCAGGGGAATCAGTGGGAAGGCATACACTAGTTCCCTGCCCCAGTTGAGGAGGAAAGTGCCTCCCAGAGACCTCGGGTTTGCACTGGCCCGGCTGCAGAATCTAATGCACTTTGTGTTGTTTGCTGTTGCAAAGAGATCCAGGGTAGCTGTTCCCCATCTGCCGAACACTTCTCCCAGTATTATTGGGTCCAGCAACTATTCATGAGATAGGGTGTTCTGTCGACTGAGAGTCCACCAGAGCATTGGATGTTCTTTCTATGTGAACTGCCACTGGCCAGATCTCTCTGGCCATATGGATCTTTCCACCACGGCCATATTTCCAGCGAGAGCTGCACTAGAGCCTGAGATGCCGTGCCTCCTTGACACTTTAAATAGGACCTTGCTGTCGTGCTGTCCATGAGAACGAGAACAGGCTTGCCCATGAGCCATGGTTGGAAGGCTCTTATGGCATGAAACATTGCCAAGAGCTCAAGGTAGTGTATATGCCGGCGAGCCTCTCTGTGCGACCAGACCCCAGCCATCATGAAGTTCCTGAAATGGGCCCCCAAGTCCGTTCTTGAGGCGTCTGTCATGGTGAGGGATGGAGAGGTCTGACGGGACAGTATTCCCTTCAAGAGGTTGGCCCACCATTGGACTGCACCCTTGGAGGTGCTATGAGAAGAACCCTGCCCTGGTGGGGTTTAAGGTTGCCTAGAAACCAGGCTTGCAACATCCGCATGAGGAAACAGGCCAGAACTTAGAATGACTGCTGTGGGTGAGGCCATCAGCCCTAAAAGACACCGAACAAAACGTGCCTTGTGCCTTTGTTTCTCACAGAAATCCTGCGTGGCCTTCTGGATAGAGGTCATCCCGTGGCGGGAAAGGCAAGCCTTCCCTCGCCTGGCGTCAAGAAGGGCGCTTTCTGCCAGAAGAGGAGGAACTTGGCAACTTGCTAACTTGGCAAAGAGGCACCTTTTAACGTGGCGATTCTCTTTTATTTAGCAGGGGGAGAGTAACTGGCCCTCTCCAACCCCAGCACAGCATCCCTCCAGTGACTGTTGCTGGTGTCTGTCTTCTGTTTCTTTTTAGATTGTGAGCCCTTCGGGGGACAGGGATCCATCTTATTTATTTACTATTTCTCTGTGTAAACTGCCCTGAGCCATTTTTGGAAGGGCATGCTGTGGTGCACAGCTTTTGCACCTTCTCAAGGGTGTCATCTGTTTCCTGGCTGAACAATGCCTCCCCACCGAAAGGGACAAGGGAGGTCTTCAGTTCGGGTCTTGGCTTCTTACGACAGTGAGGTGGATCAGAGCCAAGCATGCCGTCTGAGGGAAACTGCGTCTGCCATTGCCCTGGACCCCCTGTCTGCACAGTGGCGGGCTGAGTGTGGCTGTTGCTTTGTGGCAGCCTGTTTTCAATAGGTAAAGCCAGCGGGAGTTTCCAAAGACCTTGCCCTTGCAGTGGCTGACGAAAGACTGAGGAAAGGAGTGTTCTGTCCTAGGGAGGGAGCTCTTTCCCGCTCTTTCCCTCTAATTTGCTGAAGCTATGGAACATTCCGGACCGTGGCGCTGTGCAGGTGCATAACCCATGTGTCATGCACAGAGACCACAAAGAATTGCCCTTAGAAACAAAGGTTGCAAAACATTTCACCAAAATATCTAGGGGGAGAGGGCAGAAACACTACCATCTCACCCGCTTAGCTCTATCTGATGAACTGCCTGTCTGCAGGCAGCACGCACAGCTCTGGGGCAACAGAGAGAGGAGCAACCCGAGCTGCCTTCTTTGGCACCCTCTGCCTCATTAGAAGCAGGTCGCTTCTGTTTTATGTTACCTCTAGTATTGGAACTAGGACCCTGGCAGCATCAGCTCTCAGCTGCAATATCTCCTAGTGACCACCGGGGGAGGGGGTTAGGGTCATGGACAAAAGTGCTGGACTCCTGCCCTCTGTGTTCTTCCAATGTTAGTCTCCATTTTTTCTCTCCAGAGATAGCTGTTTGTTTTGGTCTCCCACTTCAGCCATGAGCTGAAATTAAGCTGCAGGCTTTTTCACATTTGTTTGTAACCTTTTCTTTAAATAAGTCCTTGTAGTCATTCAATACTAAAGAATTGTCTCAAGACCTCTTGCTTTGCTGCTTTCTCACCAAACTGGTTTTGCTCTGCTATTTGGGGACAGAACTGCCATTCTTCCCCTACAAGTCCCAGGTTCAGAGGCAGGAAGCCTTGGAACACAACTTGAGGCAGAGGAAGGCCTGGAGAAGGGGTCTGCCTTCACGCCTGTTTCTGGGCTCCCCAGAGGCATTATCTGGAGGGCCACCATGGGAAACAGGAGGGACTAGCTCGCTAAGCCTTGGACCTGATTCAGCAGGGCGCTTCTTATGAAGTGCATAACCATATCTCTATATTACGAATATAATTATATGCAATATGCCAATATTTATCTCGGTATTAACAACATAGGAGTTGGAGATGCTTGGTAATGAACTGGATTAGGCAGATACATGGTTACAGCTAGTGGTGAGCAGATATTGCACTGCAACCTTTTGCTTGCTCTGTGTGTCTGCGCATGCACACATGCATGCATGCGAATTATTTATTCCATGTGGGAGAAACAAAGCCACTAAAAAAACCCCCAATCAGATCAAACATCAAATGCATTCATAGCAGCCTCTTGTGGCCAAAGCGGTGCCCTGAAATTGTAACAGGAGCATCGTGGAGTCACTGGAATCATCCGCACCAGCTCTGCCCACATTTTCATTGCTGGGTGAAGTTTCTGGAATGCCTCTAAAACAGAGAGAGAGAGAGAGGCCCCAGAGGGGAGGGGGCCATCAGCTGCCAGTTCATAGGATGCGCTCTGGGAAGGGAGATAGATTGGGAGTCTGGTCATGATGCAAAAATGAGACCACTTGGCCAATCTTCCCTTCTTTAGAAAACCATCACGGACAGCTGTGGCAAATGGGATGATTCAGATTTTCCCCAGGAGAACAAGATCCAAATCCTCTCTCAAGAGTTCATTTCTAAGACGGCCCCAACCTCTCCTTGGGAATAGGTGTTGGGATTCGCCCACGACTTCAGGGCACCTCCTAGGCCTGGAATGTGGCTAGGAGTCAGGCAGGCTGCAATCAGGTGAACGAAGCCGGGAGGATTTTGCTGGGAGGGGAAGAAGCAACCAAACAGAGCTGCGGATGTGATTGGTCTTGCTTTCCCTTTCCCCCCCACTGCAGGCAGGCAGGCTCTTGTGCCTGACTGTCGCCTGCCTGACATGCTTGTGTTGCATTTCCCTGGGGACTATAGTTTGTGAAGATTAGGAACGGGTGATTTCTTAGCATTCTCAGCACCCAGGGTTGAAACTACAATTCCCAGGGTTATTCGAGAGAAGTCATGACAGTTAAATTGATATTAAATCAATATGAATCCGTAATGCAGATGTTGCTGAAGATTCTCTCTGGCTTTGCCAGCAAGTGGGATGGGGTGAATAGACATTTGAACTAGGAGAACAAGCCAAAAGAGAGACGATTTGGATGGAAAGTGACAATTGTATATTCTCTCTCCACGATGTTTCTGGGCACTGTTGTGGAGGCCAGTTTGCAGGGAACAATGTGATTCGCTCCATGCATCTGGAGTTGCTGCTGGAACGGTCTTTGCACGCATACCCTCTTGGGCAGAAAGGAGATGGAAGCAGGGCGGGCATTGCTGGCTAGCAGGGAGCCCAAGGGGTCGATGAATACAAATCGATTGTGCTTAATGTCCTGGATGGCTGGAAACGGAGTTGGCTTCTGTTGGAATGCTCATCATCATGAGACTAAGAGGGGAAGAGGGAGAGGAGGAGAAATTGCGGGGGGAGGGAGCCATGAGCAATCAAGGGGGGTGGATTTGGATGGGCCCGAGGAGAGCAGGACTGGAGACTAGGAAGGGACCCCAAGAACCCACCCAGAGCCAAATATACTAAATGCTCAGCCATCTGGGGAAAGGATGCATTTCTCCTCCAAGGATTGGATTTGGTCTGCTGTGGACTGCCCCGGATGTTGAGAAGGCACTCTCCTTGGCAGCCCCCATGGCCATGCCCACCCCTGCAGCCAGAGAAGCTGAGAGGTACTGGCACGACGTCCCTGCACATCTCGCTTCTGCTACACCCCTGCTCATCCCGCCCCCCCAACCCACACCTACAAGGTGCCACTTCTCTCCTCAAAGAAATAGCCAGTATTGCCATTTTTGCAAGAAGTGCAACATGCCATGTTTACTGTGACATAAAGTGCAGATCCAAAAAGAGTTTACTGCATTATCAGACACACAATACAAACATTTTTAGAACAATGGAACAGGCAGTAAAACAGTCTAAAGTCATAACAAAAACAATAGCCTACAAGAGAGAAAACAGCAGAATAACAGACAATACAGGCTTTTAAAAAATCGTACCTTGATTTCGGTGACAATGTTGGTAATGTTTTATTTCCCTTTTGCAGGTCCCAGATGCAAGCCAGGTTTGAACCATGCCCAGTGAATTGTGTGATCATGGTCAAGAAAAAAAACGCCTCTTGACTCTGTGTTCATTCACAGGTATATACATTGTGACAGTCTCAATTTTGTCAGATCTGAAAACAGGACCACTCAACTGGCCCTATCCACCCCCAGCACAGTACTTCCAGTGACTGTTGCTGGTGTATGTCTTATGTTTCTTTTTAGAATGTGAGCCCTTTGGGGACAGGGAACCATCTTATTTATTTATTATTTCTCTGTGTAAACCGCCCTGAGCCATTTTTGGAAGGCCGGTATAGAAATCGAATTATTATTATTATCTCTTGTTTACACAGTCAGACAGGTGTTATTGACTGGTTTGTTTTATCCAGACATCGAGTCCTTCCCAAGGACCTGGGATGCCAGAATTTTATCGTTAATACTGTTGGTTATTATAGATATCGTCGCAAAATATAGGCTGTTCCCAGTAAAGCTGCTTTTTGTAATTGGCTGATGGTGATTTCTGTGGCCCCGATGGTGCTGAGGTGCTCTTCAAGGTCTTTTGGGACTGCACCCAGGGTGCCAATTACCACTGGGATTATTTTGGTCTTTTTCTGCCACAGCCTTTCAATCTCAATTTGTAGATCTTTGTATTTGGTGATTTTTTCTATTTCTTTTTCTTCTATTCTGCTATCCCCTGGTATTGCTATGTCGATTATTTTCACTTGTTTTTCTTTCTTCTCGACTACAGTTATATCTGGTGTATTGTGTGGCAGATGTTTGTCTGTTTGTAGTCGGAAGTCCCATAATATTTTTACATCTTCATTTTCTTCAACTTTTTCAATTTTATGGTCCCACCAATGTTTGGCTACAGGTAGCTTGTATTTTTTGCAGATGTTCCAGTGTATCATCCCTGCTACCTTGTCATGCCTTTGTTTGTACTCAGTCTGTGCGATCTTTTTACAACAGCTGATGAGGTGGTCCACTGTTTCATCTGCTTCTTTACAAAGACGGCATTTGCTGTTTGTTGTTGACTTTTCTACTTTTGCTCTTATTGCATTTGTTCTTAGTGCCTGTTCTTGTGCAGCCAGTATTAAACCCTCTGTTTCTTTCTTCCAGTTGCCATTCTTAAGCCATTGCCAGGTCTTGGTGATGTCTGATTTTCCACTTATATTGTGCAAATATTGACCATGCAGGGGCTTATTTTTCCATTTTTCTGCTCGGTTCTTAACTTGTTCTTTCTTGTAGGCCTCCTTTGTTTCATTGGTGTTGAATAGTTTCACGTTATTGACCATTTGAAGTGCATCTTCTTCACTGTCCTTGATATATTCTTCAAGGCCTCTTTTCTCCTCCTTTACTGTTTGATGGACTTGTAGCATTTCTCTTCCACCTGAGCTGCGAGGGAGGTCTAGCCTATCGACATCACTGCGGGGGTGCAGAGCATGATTGATGGTCATGATTTTCCTGGTCTTACGATCTACCGTCTCTAGCTCTGCCTGGGTCCAGTCTATTATTCCTACAGTGTATCTGATCACATATATAGCCCAGGTGTTTATGGCTTGTATGGTGTTCCCGCCATTGAGTTTGGACTTGAAGATTTTTCTAACTCTCCTGATGTATTCACTTCCAATTTTTCTTTTAACTTCAGTGTGTGCAATGTTATCAGCCTGGAGAATGCCCAAGTATTTGTAATGTTCCTTCTCTTCCAGGTTCTTGATCTTGCTTCCATTGGGCAGTTCTATTCCTTCTGTTTTTCTTATTTTTCCTCTGTTCATTATTAATGCAGCACACTTGTCTAGTCCAAACTCCATTGCTATATCGCTACTGAATATACGGACAGTGTTTAGCAGTGATTTGATTTCTGACTGGGACTTTCCATACAACTTCAGATCGTCCATGTACGGCAGATGGTTGATTTTACTTGATGTTTTAGATGTTTGGTATCCGAGGCCTGTTTTGTTTAGTATTTGTGAAAGTGGGGTCATGGCGATTACAAACAATAGAGGGGATAGTGAGTCCCCTTGGAAAATGCCTCTTCTAATGCTAACCTGTCCAAGTGCCTCGCCATTGATTGTTAACTGTGTACTCCACATGCTCATTGCTTTTTTTTATAAATATCTGAATGTTTTTGCTGACACCAGTTGTTTCTAAACATTTTAGTATCCATGTGTGAGGCAATGAATCGAAGGCTCTCTTGTAGTCAATCCATGCAACACTTAGATTGGTTTTTCTTCTCTTGCAGTTTTCTAAAATCATTTTGTCAATCAGCAGCTGGTCTTTTGTGCCTCTGGTGTTCGGGAATTAACTTTCTGTTCAACTGGAAGCTGTTTGTTAGTTAATAAGTGTTGCATCACTTCATCTGCTATTATTCCAGTTAATAATTTGAACATGGTTGGCAGGCAGGTTATCGGTCTATAATTACTTGGAACTGCACCTTTTGTTGGGTCTTTCATGATGAGATGAGTTTTCCCAGTTGTTAGCCATTGTTCAATATCACCGCCTTTAATAATGTGATTGAACTGTTTTGATAGTTGTTTATGAAGGCTTGTTAGGTGTTTAAGCCAAAAGCCATGCAGTTCATCGTCGCCTGGCGCAGTCCAATTTTTAATTTTCTTTACTCTTTCATTTATTAATGCTGGTGTTATTATTAGATCTTGCATTTGTTGGTTACATTTTTTTACCTCTTTCATTCAGCCTGCTTTTTTATTATAATCTATTGGATTGTCCCATAATTTCCCCCAGAATTGCACTGTTTCTTCTTTATTTGGCGTTTCTAGGTTTCTTGCAGTTTCTCCCTCTATGCTTTGGTAGAAACGTCTCTGATTCGACTGGAATTGGAGATTCTGCCTGTGTTGTGTAATTCTGGCTTCACACCTGCTAATCTTCTTTGACACTGTTGTTATTTGCTGCTTTATTATTTCCAGGACTTCTCTAATTTTCTTTGAATCTAGGTGGTATTTTTGGATCAGATACTGTTTGGTGTTTTCATTCTTCAGCTTCTTGTCTTTCATATCTTTCAATTTACTAGCATCTGATCTAAGCCTGCAGATTTTATTTTCTAATCTAATCTTCCATTTAGGTGATGTACTGCTTTCTTTTTTGACAGGTCCACTGATCTTATATCTGAGCTCTTGTGTTGTTATTGTTGCTGCACTGTACATTAGTTGGTTTGTTTCTTGCAAATTATTGCTTGTTATTTCTGCAAGTGCAGCATTGACATCATTGACATCTTTTAATGCCTGAGCGAGTTGTTTTTTGGCAACTGTTTTTAGAGCTGGAAGTCGAACCCTGGTGGTTGTTTGGTTCATGTGCTCAGTTATTTTTTGCTTTAGTTCTTGTTGCTTTTCTGTTAAACAGCATTCGGGTTTTTGAGGTGAAGGCAAAGGGGAGGTTGCCTGGTTTTGATTTTGAAACAGTTCAGCAACAGTGGCATCCTCGATTTCCAACACCTCCTCCACCTGCGCCTGAGCAACTTCTTCAATTGGTGGTAATTCTTCTTCCATATCTTGAGCCTGTATTGCTCTTTGCAGTTCTTCCAGCTCAACTCCTGTGAATACTTTATTTCTTATTATGAATCTTCTCTGGTCTGCTAGCCTTTGTTCTGTTATTTCTGTGTCTGGATGCTTCTCTTTCCAAATTTGGTACATTCTTTTTAAATAACCTCTTCTAGTTGGACTAGACTTGTAATAGCAGATCATTATTTCCTTGTTGGCATTTTTCGTATATTTTTTTCGGTTAAGCAACGTTTCTTCCAGTAACTTTGCTGTCTCCAGCCCTGGTTGCTCAACTGAAGATCCTGAGTCCTGTTGCCCACTTGCCAGCAGATGTCCAGGGACTATAGCATCTGGGTCCTTGTTGACCCGGGCGACGACCGATCCAGTATAGATTTATTAAAGTTACGTCTCACCATATTGTTGATGGGAGAGGCACTCTTTGTCTGGCTCCTGGTGAGACCTGTCCAGTATGGTTGGACCTCTGGCATAGCTCTCACCTTCCTCAGAGCACGCAAGCCCCACAACCATGCCAAGGTAGTGCCTCACTGGGGGATGATGATGATTATGATTATTATTATTATTACATTTATATCCCGCTCTTCCTCCAAGGAGCCCAGAGCGGTGTACTACATACTTGTGTTTCTCCTCACAACAACCCTGTGAAGTAGGTTAGGCTGAGAGAGAAGTGACTGGCCCAGAGTCAAACAGCTAGTCTCAAGGCTGAATGGGGATTTGAACTCGGGTCTCCCCGGTCCTAGTCCAGCACTCTAACCACTACCCCACGCTGGCTCTCAAGGCGTTATACAAATCTGACAACAAATAAGTACCCAGTCAGAACTTTGGTCCGTCTAGCTCAGTATTACACTGACCGGCAGCGATTTTTTCAAGGCTCCAGGCAGGGGCCTTTTCCCAGCCCAACCTGGAGATGCTGCCAGGGATTGAACCAGGGACCTTCTGCTTGCAAACCAGGGGCTCTGCTGCCCCTGAACTACAGCCTCATCCCCAAAAGTGGCACAAGTGGTCTCCCTTCCAGGCACTGACCACACCAAGGCCTGCTTAGCTTTAGCAAGGTGGCTGGATCATGTGCCCGACTCTGGGTCAAGAGTGTTTGCCTCTAACTTTGCATTATCGTCTCCCTTCCTGCCACCATTTAAAATGTAAGCTCCTTGGGGCAGAGATCAATGTTTCCTTGTGTTACTCTGTAAAGTGCCATGTACAATAATGGCATCATCATCGTGAGATCTATACAGGTCAGTGGTGGCTGGCGGTGATGGGAGTTGTGTCCAGCTGGAGAGCCTCAGGATGGTCCCTCCTCTTAAATTATTGCAGCGCTTCGAATGTTGTGAGCCAAGGGAAGCATCAGTAACTGCCCCGAAAGTCCTCCTCCTTTCTCCCCCCTCTGGGGCACTTCCTTCCCCACTTCGCCCTCATTGCTGGAGCCACTGCAGGACCAGCCCAAGTCGTTTTGCTGCCTAGGATGCACCCCCATTAGAGAAAAGTGCAATTAATATAAAAATAATGCTGCTCTGAAAATGTTATTCAAGTGGCTTAGGTGATGTGGGTGATGCTCCCAGTGCGGGGGCATCTGCTGCCTGGGAGATTCTGGCCTGACTCCTTGGAGATCTGCTGCTGGTCAGTGTAGACAATACTGTGATGGGTGGACCAAGGGTCTGACTCAGTCAAAGGCAGCTTCCTATGTCCCCAGAGGTGCTCTTACCCCAGGATTTCAGGGCCAAAGTCCAGGGCCTCCACAGCCCCTGGGGCACCCCAAATCCTCTTCAGTCTCTCCTGGGTGGTGTGGTCATAGGAACATAGGAAACTGCCATATACTGAGTCAGACCCTTGGTCTATCTAGCTCAGGATTGTCTTCACAGACTGGCAGCGGCTTCTCCAAGGTTGCAGGCAGGAATCTCTCTCAGTCCTCCCTTGGAGATGCTGCCAGGGAGGGAACTTGAGACCTAGATGCTCTTCCCAGAGCAGCTCCATCCCCTGAGGGAAATATCTTGCAGTGCTCACACATCAGGTCTCCCATTCAGATGCAACCAGGGCAGACCCTGCTTAGCTATGGGGACAAGTCATGCTTGCTACCACAAGACCAGCTCTCCTCTCCTTGAGGAGAGGAGCAAGATCTGGTGGTGCAAGATGATGCTTCATTTGCAGGGGAGCGGGGGCCCCAAAGGCCGTGAGGTCCAGGCTCCCAAATTACCTAGGTGCACCTCTGTATGTCCCCATGGCTCAAACCCTGGCAGAGCTAAGGGCAGATGTCCAGAGTCCTGAACAGCATTCGTCTGATTCTGCCATTAGAAACAGCCCGATTCAACTCGCCTGTTGGATTTAGCCAATGGATGCAATCACATTAAGTCTATGGTTGATGGGGAATGTGGAGAAACAAAAGACATGTTTGAAAGGGAAAATACATAAAGTACAGGGGGGAAAGTTAAATAAGGCAGAGGGAAGGGGGGAGCTGATCTAAGTATAGTTTTTTTTTCCTTTGGCCAAAGCTATTTTTAATTCTTCACTAGGCTCCATCCAGATAAATAAGCTCCAAGAGACGGCAGAAGAAACCAATCAGGGACATGGCACTTTTTTTTTTTTTTAAAGCTGGAACATTTTGTCTTTTTTATATGCTCAGAAGTTTTGTTTTTCACTTTCATGCGCTCAGCAATGACCTGGACAAGTTTCCAGTGGGTGTTGTTTATAGGAGCAAAGTACAGAGAGTGATTTCAAGTCCACCCTTCCATCCTCATACAGATTCACACTACATCCCCCCCCGCGTGACCCCCCAGACACACATAAGGGTTGCCAGCTTTTAAAACCAATACTTCTGGTATCTGGGCAGGGCCAGGGGGATGGGGCAGAGACCCTTGGGATGTGGGACAAAGCCCAGCTGTTTTGGATGGGTCTGGCTGGGGATGGTTCTGGCTGAGATCCAGGAATGGAGCCCAACACAAAAGCTGCCTATTCACTAAGGAAGAAGTTTCCAACCTGTGGTCCCCAGATGTGGTTGGACTACAACTCCCATCAGCCCAGGTAATAATGTCCAAAGGTGATGATGGGAGTTGGAGTCCAACAACATCTGGGGACCAAAAGTTGTTGTTGCCCCCTGCACTATGGGGGAATGGGGGAAGCCCATTGGAGACGACAGAGCCCAGCTCTTTATTTCTTAGTAGTTTGCTGCCAGTCAGAGTTGGCACTACTAAGCTAGACAGACCAACAGTCTGACTCAGTAGAAGGCAGCTTCCTGTCTGTGTTTCCTTTCTGTTCTTTCTCTCATCATCTTGGAACAAAGCTTTCTCCGCTGCTTCCCATATATACATGCTTCCTCCTCCCAGAATTAAAGCTTCAGGATTCTCCACCCCACTTAATTAGCACTGAATTCACACAATTCCATCTCTTATACCAATACACCAATACACGCACAAACATGAAGTTGTTGGGGGGAGATCTAGCCAGCCTGAAAGAAAAGGGGAGAACCCCTGAGCAGGAACGGCTCATCCTAAGGAGCTGGGGAAGGCAGGTGTCCAAGGAGGCGTGGCTGCCTCTCCTTCCTGGAGCTCTGTTTGTTCCTCTCTCCCCAGAGGCGTAACTATAGGGGGGGCAGGGGGGGCATGTGCCCCGGGCGCCATCTTTTCTGGTCACATGGGGGGCGCCGACATGACAAAAAAAAATTAAAAAAATTTTTTTTGTTAATACAAATGTTTCCTGCTCAGTGCAGCAGCGCTGCAGCAGTCAAGGGAGCGCGTCAGCAGCCCATCCCCCATGAGCGGTCCCTTCCGCGCCGCCCGCGCCCCCCCCCCATTGCTTTGCTGGCACCTGGTGGCCAGTCAGTGGCCTGGCTTGGCGGCAGCGGCGGGCGCTTGTGAGGAAAAACCTAAGTATAATGTAGTATGTTGTGGCGCGGGGGGGGCGGGGGGCACCATTTCAGTGCTTGCCCTGGGCGCCATTTTCCCTAGTTATGCCTCTGTCTCTCCCCCACCTTGCACGCTACCTGCAGGCTGGCCATTCATCAGGAATAGCCATATGGTTAACTGCATGGCTCTACCTAATGTTTGTCCAGCCTGGAGGCAGCAGAAGGTGGGAGAGAGAGGAGCAAACTGAGTCTGGGCAAGAGAGACAGCTGTCTCTCTTTGGAGACATGTGTACACACACACACACCCGCCCTGCCTACTCATAAGGAGGAGTCACTTCTGTCCCTGAGATGAGAATGGGGGATAGCCAGGATTGGTGTCAACTGAGCCAAGCTAAAAAGAGGAGCCAGCAAAATGAAAACGGTGGCTTTGTGAGTGCAGGCATGGAAGTGCGCGGGTGCAAATTCAACATTCAAGGAAACACCTGCGATTCAGGGTGGCCGGGAAGAGAGCTATTCTCCTTGCATCCTTGTATTCTCACAACAGCCCTGCAAGAAAGGGGAGGCAGCGAGACACTGTTCAGGCAGGCAACCATCATTCCCCCTGAGTTCCTCAGAGGCCTCGAGGAGAAGACATAAATGAGAAAAAATGAATATTTCTGTCCAGGGTGTTTGTACAAACACAACAAGATTTTGCATGCTGATTACAAGGAAGCGGAGCAGCAAACCTTCCTTGTCCGGCTCCGAGACACTTGTGGATCTGCCCTGCCCCACCGCACATGCACACACGCACACATACACTTATAAATAGCAGCTGCAGCTTGCACCCAACACACACGTGGCTCTTGTGTCTGCAGCTCTAGCTTAGCTCCTCCAGCCAGGCGTTTTCAGGCCAGAGGTGATGGTCCAAATGGCAACCCATCCCTGGGGGCACAATGCATGGGGACATTCTCCTGTTCAGCTTTACAGTGAACGAGAGCCAGGACCCTGCCCCAAGGGGCTTACAGTCTACAACGGGGGTTCCCAACCTTTTCCAACAAGTTTGGGAGCAAGAGGTTGCTAGTTTGAATCCCCACTGGTAGGTTTCCCATACTATAGGAAACACCTATATCGGGCAGCAGCGATATAGGAAAATGCTGAAAGGCATTATTTCATATACTGCGCAGGAGATAGCAATGGCCAACCCCTCCTGTATGGACAACCACAGGGCTCTGTGGTCGCCAGGAGTCACTACTGACTCGATGGCACAACTTTACCTTTACCTGTACCCCTTCCTTTGCAACCCTTCAGCTTGGGTTCCCCTTAGAGATTTATGTGCGCACGTGCACATTCAAATGTTACAGTTATGGGATGGGCTACTCTAGTCACTGGCTGGCTTAAGTCCGGACTAAGTTACTCAAGAGTACTCCCATTACTTCCAATAACGAGGATGCTTATGAGTGGGGTAGCCCGTCTCGGAGCTGTAGCATTTAAGTGTATGTATGTGTATATACTATATACACATATATACATGGAAATGCAAATTCAAGTGTCACATTTGGGGAGAAAGGCTGCTCCAGTGACTGGCTCACATCCACACGAAGTTACTCACAAGCAGTCTTAGAAAAATTAACAGGACCGGTTGACTTGTCCTTTTGCTTTCATTGGGAGTATTCCGTGCCAAGTTTCTGAAGCCTGTCAGTCAGACTGAAGGGAGGGGAAAGCAGAGCTTCAGCACATAGCCAGCACATAGCCAGAGCTTCAGCACATAGCCTGCAGTGGACACATTGCTGAGGACGGGTCAGCTTCAAGCCGGCAATCCTAGGCAGGGAACAAATAGACCAGTTGCAGAGAGGGGAGGCAGGAGGGTGCTCAGTACCCCCTGGGAACCCTTCAAGTACCCCTGGAGATACTAGTACTCCCTGTTGGGAACCCCTGATGTAGAAATAGAAAGATGGGAGGAAAATGGACATGGAGTAAACAGTGGAAGAGCATGCTATGAGTTCAGTTTCACGTACTTATGTTTAGTTCCCAACCTGTGGTGCTCCAGCTGTTGCTGAACTACAACTCCCATCATCCCCAGGCACAATGGCTGGGGTTGATGGGACTTGTAGTTCAGCAACAGCTGGAGCACCACAGGTAGGGAACCCCTGCAGAAGGGAATCAGGAGCAGCGCGTCCTAACAAGCTGGGGGTGATCTCCAAGGGAGGCCCAGCTGCCCCCCTTCCTGAACTCTGTTTGCTCCTCTCTCCCCCACCCCTTACAGGCGAGATAGAGCTTTGCGGTGTTGACGAATGGCCAGCTTGCAGCCTGCAGGCAGCGTAGTCGCTCTTGTTAACGCTGGAGTGGGGCAGGATGGGAAAGAGAGGTGCAAACGGAGCTCCGGGAAGGAGAGGCAACTGTGCCTCCTTTGACGCCCACCCACCCGCCCACTCATTAAGACGAGCCATTCCTGTGGGGCAGGGGTCCCAACCTGCGGCACTCCAGATGTTGCTGAGCTGCAATTCCCATCACCCCCCAGCTCCAATGGGGAGTTGTCGTTCAAGAACATCTGGAGTGTTGGGAAACCCTGCAATAGGGAACGGGGCTAGGGGGTTCCAGTGAAGGCTTGTGGACAGGGGGTTTGAAGGAAGCCAGTGAATCAGTCACAGAGCATTCTGGGAGGCAGTGCCCGGCGTAGTTCTCTGAAGGAGCAGACCTCTTGGCTCCTGCTCTGCTGCCTTTCACGGTGCCCCCAACTGGCCACCTCACTTAACCTCATGTCTCCGAATCGCCCCCTTCTGGACCTGTTACAACCAGCTGTGCTGCCCTCCTTGGGGAGGGCAGTTGCCTGCGGCATGATCCTTTGCGATGCCTCCTGCCCTGTGGGTGACACTCCCAGCCGGTTGCCAAGTTATGTCCACAAACAGAGAGCAGCAGCAGCAGGCTGGCTTCAAGTCCCCGTGGCCAACGGCTCCCCACGTGTCTGTCTGCCTCCCTCCCTCCCTCCTCCCTTCCCTTTGGATATTTCTAGGATAAATCAGAAAGCGGGTGCAGCAGGCCTGACCTTCCACAAGCGGCCACCTTTCTTCTGCCTTCCATGCCATAGAAGGCTCTGCGGACCCAGCCCGGCTGACCCTCCCCTGTAACCTTGCTTGCAGTTTTAGGTGGGTATTATTTATACACACACGCAGCATTGTTCAAGTTAGCAGCATTCCGATGCGATTGAGTCAAACGCCTCTCTGCAGCTAGAGGGAAGAACGCCTTTTTCCAACTTTCCCCCCGTTTTTCACAATCGCCCTTTCCCCCTTTGCGTTGAAGCTGCACTTTCTCGGGTGCTTCCACGAGGCAGGTGTGGGCGCTCGCTGGGCCGCCCCCCCCCCCCCGTGCTGTTGCACTCCTGACCTGCGTGCCCAAGTGATGAAGTGAGCCAGCCAGGGATAACCTCCTCCTAGGCTGGTCAAGGGAGCCTGAGGAAGCGGAGGCTGCGGGCGGGCGGAGCAGGGCGGGCCGGCTGCCAGAGGCGCCTGCGATGAGAGAGCCGTCTCGCTGCCTGGCTGATTGGCATGGGGGACAAGAGCCAAAGAGCACTGCGTGGAACTCGGGGGCAAAGACACGCAAGGCCAGTCCCTTTGGCAAGGGTTATTTCTTCTTGCAATAACAGTAAGACACTAATAATAATAATAATAATAATAATAATAATAATAATAATAATAATAAATGGCAGCAGTGGCTCACCCTAAGGAGTGGGGGGTCGCCAAATGAGACACGGCTGCTTCTAGTTTCCAGCAGTCCGATTGCACTGGTTCCCCCTATCTTCCCACCCCCACTCTGTGTTAACAAGAACTGTGCTGCCTGCAGGCCGGCCATTCATCAGGTACAGCTGTGCGGGCTAACGTTGCTCCCACCCCATCATGCCCTGCCCCATGTTAAGCAGAGCTGCATTGCCAGCAGGCCGGCCATTCATCAGGTAGCACTGTGCAGGCTGATGTTTCTCCCAACCCATCCCCTTGTTAACAAGAGCCACGCTGCCTGCAGGCCCAGCTCTACCTGATGCATGACCAGCCTGCAAGCAGCACGGCTCTTGTTAGTGTGGGGCAGGATGAGAAAGAGAGGTGCAATCGGGCGGCCAGGATCTGAAGGCCAGCCGCTGCGAAATTGCAACCGCGCTCGGGAAACTGCTCCTTTCACACCTCCCTCCAGGGGCGTAGCTATAATTGAGCGAAAGGGTTCAAAGAACACGGGCCACCAGCTCCTGAGGGCCCTCCAGCTCCATCCCTCCCTATTATCTTCATTATCTCCCTCACTCTGGGGGGCCTTCAGAGAGAGGGATGAACACGGGCCCCCTCTCTACTAACTACGCCCCTGCCTCCCTCAGATCGCCCACTCCCACCTTCCCCCCATTTCATGCCTTCGGGACGAGTCCTCTTAGTGCTGGAACGAAATCTTAAGGCTGCGCTTAGCAGAGGGTAAGTAAGTAAGTGCACAACAGAAGTACATCCAACCCCATTTGCTCCCACCCACCCCTTTTAACTCCTGCCTCCCCCTTCCCACCTCTCTCTGTGGGTTGTTAGGACCAGCCCCACCCTTAGGAATGGGGAAGCAGCCCAACTCAGTCCACGGATTTCAGGGCACCAACAAAGGGAGGCCAATTGACTCTATTGCAGGGGTGCCAAACTGCACCCCACCTGCCAGCATCGGCCTACTACAACTCCCATCATCCACGGCTACTGGCCATTGTGACTGGGATGGTGGGAGTTGTAGTCCAACAGCAGCCAGAGGGCCCCTGGTCTCTTAGTTTTATTTCTGCCACCACCCGGGAGGGTGCTATTTATATTTTCTGCTGCAGGCACTAAAAATTTCCAGGCATTCTCCAGCTGCTGCCTTTCTCTTCCCCCAGCACTCTTGGAAGGTTGATTGTAAACTCCTTGGGACAGGGACCTCTCTTGATCTGCTTATTATACTCAAGTACTATAGACATGTGTGTGTGTGTTCCCAACCAGGGGTCTCCAGATGTGGCTGGACGACAGCTCCCTTGACCCCAGCCAAGATGACCAAAGGAAGATAAGAGTTGCAGTCCAGCCACATCTGGGGAGGGGGGAATCCAGGGTTGGGGAGGACCCCTGTGTGTTAACGTGACCGTGGACATCTTTAAAATGTGGCCAGTCTTGATGTTCATGGGCACACGCTAACAGTCCTGGATACATGTCCAGAATGTCCCCAGAGAGAGACAGATTTAGACACGTCTCACCTCTCCTTTTAGGAGACACACACACACACAGCAGCGAATGTCCCTGTTCACTGGTGCCTCGATGGGTGTCTGGACACTTGGCCATTCTGCCTGGGCTTGTCCACATTCTCCATGCACACACAAAGGAAAGGAGAGGCAGGCCGGCCGATTCCAGCCACGTCCTCCTTTCCCAGCTCAGCCTCCCCCTTGTCTTGATGCTGCCTGCCAGTGCAGGGAGAGCCAAGCATGCGCGCCTCTCTGGCACTGGCGAGCGAGCGAGCGAGCGAGGGGTCTGCCAGCAGCAGCCCTGCCAGCCTCTCCCTCTCCCTCCCCCCCTCCCTCCCCTGCTCCCGCCTCACTCCGTAGGGAGGGATCCGGTGTCAGCCCTTCTTCCACTGGCACTGCAGCTGATTCCGGGGAGGGAGACGCCGGAGGTGGGGGTGGCAAAGGCCAGGGGCTCTCCGGTTTCCAGCCCTGTCTTATTAATAGCCCCCAACACGCCCTCCCCCTCCTCCCCCCCCATGCCAAATCCCTGCCTAGCCCCGAGCAGCGGGAGGAGCTCAGCGGGCTTCCCGGAGAGGACGGTAAGGACTCCTCAACGGCTCCTAGGCGTCGGTCGGGGCTTGGGGTGTCGCTTTTCTCCGCAGGTGGGTGGGAATAAACAACTCCAGACCCGGGAGGGAGGGAGGGAGGCAGCCTGGGCTCCCCGCGCCCTCGAAGAGTAACTAGGGAAGCAGAAGGGGGGGCACTCCATTCACAAGGGGGGGGGGTTTCAAATGCTCCGGAAGGCAGCAGGATTCTTGGGGGTGGGGTGGGGTGGGGGGTCGTGTTGCTTGCACTCCATGGCCAGTGCTGTTCCCCAAAGGACCCTGGGAGGACATGCATCCTCTCCGGGTCAGGCCCTGGGCTGGGGGGAAAGAGAGGGCGTCAGAGGCTTGGCCTGGGAAGCAAAGCCCAGCCGGGGGGCAGGAGACCCTCTTGCTGTCACGGAGAGAGAAAGCGGCGGGGCGGGGGGGGGGGGGCTGCGGCTGGGTGAACATCTGGTTGGGAGAGCAGGCTCGTGGGCTTCGGAAGTCCAGAAAGCCACCCCGCAGAGGCTGACTGCCCGGAAGAGCGATGCTTCTGCCCCAGTTCCGACGCGAAAGCCGAGAGACTTGGTCCGGGTCCCCACCTTTCTCAGCTGTCGTAGGGAGAAGCCGGCAGGGGCGCGAAAGCGGTAACTGGCCAGTTTGCAAGAGGGGAAAATGCCTTATTTGGGAAAAGGGAAGGAGGGCTCTTCTCTCCAGCCCTAATCACTGCGGGGCCCAGGCATCCTGGAACATCCACCCTGACGCCGGGCCCCAGGCCCCAGCAGGATGCTCTCCTGTGCAAGCTTCACTGGGATTCCTTTCAATGTGGCTCTTGCAGGAGAACTGCCTGCTGGATGGGACCCGAGGAGCATCTGCATGTTGCCCAGTCTGTCACCCCTACTTCATAATGCATGCCCCAGCCCCTCACCTTGCTTGCCTCCTGGCAGGGCAGCCTGTGACGGTACTGTCTCTTCTCTCTCACTCCCCACAAATGCAAGGGGGTGGGGGTGGGGTGGGGTGGGGGGTTGATTCTCAGGCCAGCCAAAGGGCAGAGACCCAGCTCTGGCTGCTGTCAAACTGGGTGCTGCTATTGCTCTGGACTGGGTGTGGCTTCTTCATGCTGCACCCTCCACCAGGGCTCTAATTTTTCTCTTCGGTGTGCAGAATGAGTTTTGTTCTGGGCAGCAGTCTCAAGGCAGTGCATCCACACCCAGAGTGGGACTTTCTAGAGTCAACCTGGCCGGGCTCGAAAATGAACTGAGTGGACATCAGAAAAACGTGTGAGCGTGCACACGCCTTAGAGGGAACACTGCCCCCCACCATAGCTGGCTCCTTCCCTCCCAGAACATGTCCTCTTCTTTCAAGCTCCCCGCTCCCCATGCTCCCCAGGAGCACATCACACCCTCCACCCCTGCCACTCTGCTCTCAGGAGCAAGCACTGTTGTGAAGGAAGCAGCAGGCCCTGGCCACAGCAACAGCTGCCTTTCCACACCCTGCAGGTTTTTTTTTAACCAGCGGTGATATTTTAATCCATCCTCAGCCATCTTGCCGGGCACACATGCAACAGCCTCATGCGGGCCCTGGGACCTGTACATCTGAGTCTGTGTCAGCATTTTCAATTAGATTTTAAAAGAACAAACTATTTATTTATCTATCCAATTTGTACACCGCCCCAAACTTTCATCTCTGGGTGGATAATGATAGCATAAAACAAGTTAAAAACATAGACAAAAAACTTTAAACAATTTAAAAATAAACCAGAAATTAAAACCTTTAAAAAAAATAGGAAGCTGAGAAAGCTTGGGCGAAATGATGGGTTTTCAGGTGTTTTTTGAAAATTGCCAGCTCCCTGCTGTCTTTTCAGCAATCAGTTATTGCAAGCCACCTAGATTCCCCTCTTACCTGCCACTCGGTACACAGGAAGCCCTCTGCTGGCTTTCTTCCTGCTTGCCTGGGCAGCAGCATGTTTGTAAAATGGTGTTCACTTAGGAAACATAGGAAGCTGCCATATACTGAGTCTATCTTGGTCTATCTAGCTCAGTATTGTCTTCACAGACTGGCAGCGGCTTCTCCAAGGTTGCAGGCAGGAGTCTTTCTCAGCCCTATCTTGGAGATGCTGCCAGGGAGGGAACTTGGAACTTAGATGCTCTTCCCAGAGTGGCTCCATCCCCTAAGAAGGGGAATCTCTTATGGTGCTCACACTTCTAGTCTCCCATTCAGATGCAACCAGGGCAGACCCTGCTTAGCTATGGGGACAAGTCATGCTTGCTACCACAAGACCAGCTCTCCTCTCCTTAACATAGCTATTGCGGTCAGTGTGCTCCCATCCATCGGGGTTTTCGCCATCTAGGCTCCTTCAGCCTTTTCCGAGAACATGCCATGGCATGGGCTAAAGGGCCACAACCCCACAGAGTGAAGCATGCTGAAGCTCATCAAAATCCATGGGTCTAATCATAGGGGGACCCCTGTCACCAGGCAGAGTGAAGTGGTGATATCAGAGCATAACATTGCCCATTGTATTCCTGCCCAGGCCACAGGTGGTCTTGGATAACCCCTGGTTAAGCACACCTGTGTGTAGGACTGTGATGCAGGAGTGGAAGACCAGCCCTCTAACTCTAAGGCCAGGCGGAATGCGGGCGAGAGAGATGCTAACAGAGAGGTTAACCGCGCAGCTCTACTGGATGAACGGCCAGTGTGGTGCTGCTCTCAATGCCATGGCATGCCGGGGGAGAGAGGAGCAAACAGAGCTCAAGGAAGGTGAGGCAGCTGGGCCTCCTTTGATCGAACCCTTCCCGCCCCCCGCCAACACGTTCGGTGGGCTTCATCCCATCTGCCCCCCCCCCACTCCCTCAACAAAAACCCAGCCTTAATGGGAATATTTGACTTGCTTTTAAGGTGGGCACAGTGCAAGTATAGCATAGTGGCTATGAGCCATCGGGGATGATGGGAGTTGTAGTTCGACAACAGCTGGAGAAGAGCCTCCTCATATCTGACAGCTTTTACCCTCCAGACACATTCATCCCAGTTTTTAACTAGGTTTGTCGAGGTCTGGTTTGTTTTAAACTGTTTAATGTTTTAATTACTGTTTTTGTTATATTTATTGTAAACTGCCCAGAGATGTGAGTTTGAAGCGGCATGCAAACGTACAAATAAATAAATAAATAAATGGCAGTTCCCCATCTAGACATAGGCTTTCCCCTGCCTGGTCTGAATGGGGGTGGAAAGGAAGATGCAGGCAGCCTGGCCATAGCAATGTAGGAACCTAGGAAGCTGCCATTTACGGAGCCAGACCATTGGTCTATCTAGCTCAGTATTGTCTACCCAGACTGGCAGCGGCTTCTCCAAGGCTGCAAGCAGGAGTCTCCCTCAGCCCTATCTTGGAGATGCTGCCAGGGAGGAGACTTAGACCTTTCTGCATGCAAGCATTCAGATGCTCTTCCCAAAGAGGCCCCAGTCCAGAGCATACAGTCCAAACTGCTGCTAACATTCTTCTGACCAACACAAGGGGCAGAGCTAACCTGCGTAGCCCCTCTATAACTCAAGGAAGATAACTCCTTCCAGGCATTGAGTTCTTTTTATAAATGTGCCTTTTCTTTGATGTCAGCATGTGATCTTGATTTCCTAACACACATTTTTCTGCTTTACAGAAACAATGTGTCTTTGGCTGAGTTTTACTGCCTTTTACTGATGAACAGATATTTTAACTTTTTATAAGGGGCCTTAAGGCATCTTTAATGGCCTAGAAAAGTTAAAGCAGCAAGAGATAATTGGAAGTCATGAGGTTTTGAATTGTCTAGGGCAGAAGTTACCAAACTTGGGTCCCCAGATATTTTTGAACTATCACACCTACCGTCCACTGTAGCTGAGGATAATGGGCATTGTAGTCCAACAACATCTAGGAACCCAAGTTTGAGAGTCTCTGGTGTAGGGGAATCAGCTTGATACAAGGCAAGGAGGTTGGTCCAGAGTTCTGCAAGGGTCAAATTCTTCCCAGTTTGCTGTAGCTGCAAAGCTTGGGGGGGGGAGTTCTTCTTGGCACAGGGATGTCATGCCTGCTGCCCAAATGCCTCTCTGTGCTAGGAGGTTGTAGCTTTGACTTACAACTCATTGCTTATTTTCAGAGAAGTGATGGCAGACTCTGAACCCCCTCTGGAAGTGGATTATGCAGAAGCCACCTTGGACCCAGATGGTGGAGATGCAGAAACTCCAGTGGAGTTTGATGGAACTGACGCCACGGAGCTGCTGTTCATGGATCCCATCAGTGTACCACTCTCACAAGATACGGGGGTCACAGGTGACTCCGCAGAGCTGCAGGAAGCCATGGCAGGCGAGGAAGCAAGTGCTGCAGAACTCCAAGACGTGAGCATGGAGGACCTTGCAGAGCGTTTTCAGGAGTGCATTGAGGCCGTGGAAGAGCTGGAGAGGGAAAGGGACCACCTGATTCAGGAGCTTGTGCTGCTGAGGGAACCAGCCCTTGAGGAAATCAGGCAAGCCCACCAAGAGATTCTGGAAGCCTACAGGTTTCATGCCAAGGTGGAGCTCGAAAGGGACAGCCTGAGGGATGAGATTCGGCAAGTCAAAAGGAAGCTGTTTCGGGTGACCCGGGAATGTGTGGCGTGCCAGTATCAGCTGGAAACCAGAAGGCACGATGTGGCCCAGTATGCCGTCTACCGGGAAGAACTGGAAGGTCGGGTTGGCCAGCTCTCAGAGGAGCTCTCCCAGCTGAGAGAGACTTGTGAGAGAGAGAAGGAACAGGTCAGGCAGCGGTTGAAGGTCCCCAGGCGCCGGAGGGACAGCTGCTACCTCCAGGAGAGCCGGAGGCTTTCCATGGAGTTTGAGAGCTTTGTGGCAGAGAGCCGCCATGGCCTGGAAGAACACTATGAGCCTAAACTGATGCGCCTCTTGGAAAGGCGAGAAGCCAGCAGTAAGGCTTTGCAGAAGATGCAGAGTGAGATCCACAGACTGAAGGAAACTCTGCGGCCGCTGAAAGGAGAAGTCAGCAAGCTCTGGCTGCAGAACAGAAACCTGGAGGAACAGATCCTGCTCATTAAGCAAAAACGGGATGAAGAAGTTCTCCAGTACAGGGTATGCCTTGGAGGGCCGACGTGCTCCTCTAGTGTAGAGGTGGCTGCTAAGCAGGTCGATGCAGCACCTGTCTACCCAACAGGGCTGGCCCTAGGGGGAATCTCTCCCTCTCACTCACTCACACACACACACACACACACACACACACACACCCCTGTGCAGGAGTGCAAAGCCCCGGCTTTCACTTGAGCCGCGCAGGGTGCTCATTCAGGAAGTCGAATGACCTGCCCACGCTGGTTTGAGGACACCATGGGGGAGAGCTCCTGGTCCATTATGGGGCAAGATTCTAACCCTTCAGAGGTGAAAAAATGCTGCTGTTACATGTGGAAATGGAGTCCAAAACCATTTCTTTTTTGGAAATGAATGCTGAGGCAGGCAGTTCATATTCAAAAGAGGGAATGCAACTCATGAGACCAGCTGTTGACTGGGGCCTGAGGTGCAATGAGCAAAGATTATAAATTTTAGGGTGCAGGATGTGTTGGCCCTTTGGGGAGGAGGGTGCAGGATTACATCTTGCATTATTACACCCCTGCGCAGTAACTCAGGGGTGCAATACAAGGAGAGAAAGAAAAATTGGCAGAGCTATATTCTGGCACAATATATGCACACCCACCCACCACACACACAAGAATTGGTGACATGGGAGACTGCCTAGGGCTGCCTAGTGGATGGGCTGACCCTGCAAGCTGATCAAGTGACTTGTGCTGCTATGCAGACTCCAGAATCTCTGAGCTGAATCACACGATCTGGAGCATTACAGGATGCAGCTGAAGCACTTCAGATCACACCAAGATTGTACAGGTGAAACTCGGAAAATTAGAATATCATGCAAAAGTCCATTAATTTCAGTAATGCAAATTAAAAGGTGAAACTGATATATGAGACAGACGCATTACATGCAAAGCGAGATAAGTCAAGCCTTAATTTGTTATAATTGTGATGATCATGGCGTACAGCTCATGAAAACCCCCAATCTCAGAAAATTATAATATTACATGGAACCAAGAAGACAAGGATTGAAGAATAGAACAATATCGGACCTCTGAAAAGTATAAGCATGCATATGTATTCAGTACTTGGTTTGGGCCCCTTTTGCAGCAATTACTGCCTCAATGCGGCGTGGCATGGATGCTATCAGCCTGTGGCACTGATGAGGTATTATGGAAGACCAGGATGCTTCATTAGCGGCCTTCAGCAATTCTGCATTGTTTGGTCTCATGTCTCTCATCCTTCTCTTGGCAATGCCCCATAGATTCTCTATGGGGTCAGGTCAGGCGAGTTTGCTGGCCAATCAAGCACAGTACACTGTATACTTTTCAGAGGTCGGATATTGTTCTATTCTTCAATCCTTGTCTTCTCGGTTCCATGTAATATTCTAATTTTCTGAGATTGTGGATTTGGGGTTTTCATGAGCTGTACGCCATGATCATCACAATTATTACAAATTAAGGTTTGACTTATCTTGCTTTGCATGTAATGCATCTGTCTCATATATCAGTTTCACCTTTTAATTTGCATTACTGAAATTAATGGACTTTTGCACGATATTCTAATTTTCCGAGTTTCACCTGTATGTTTGTTTAAACCCTCTCTGGACACCTAACCCACCCACCCCCCCGCTTTCCCCCTGGCACACTGGGAAACGTTTTCATACTGCGGAGCATTCCTACATGGTCCCGCACCTGCAGTCCAAAATGGTACAAGCCTACAGGAGGTGCAGTGTGTGTTCTTTCTGATCATGTGCTTCAGCTCAGTAACCACTAGCAATATGGAGAATGTCCTGAAAACTGCTTTATGTGGATTGATCCATCTACCACACGCTTTAACCAGTGTTCTTTTTATTCGCACATGCAAATTGGTGAGTTCTTGGGAAAGGCAGGACAGGATTTGCACACCACTCTTAAATGCATTTCAGGCCACAGCCCTATATACTTACTTGGGAACGTTGAATTCATGGGGCTTACCTCTGAGGGGACATCCATTATTTATGTCCATGAGACCACCACAGCCCAGTAGTATAAGATCGCCTTGAGAGAGCAAGGAGGAGGCCTTCTCATTATTCACGTGGAGTCAGGCTGTACTTCCTGACAAAGACTTGGCCAGTACTAGAGCAACTGCAGCCCATCAGAAACATTTTCTTTGGTTATTGATGGGAGCAAGTAACTGACTTGGATCTATAGAACCTTACAGCCACTTCTGTTCTGAGGAAAAAGCACTTAAGGGGTAATTTTCAAAGGCACACACCAGCTGTCTTTTGGTCACAGGGAGTAGAATACAGGAACCCCAACCCCGCACACACCCAAGGTGGTACACTGTTGCCCCACGCCAGTGATTTTGGAGACAGTGCCAGCAGGGAGAACGCGGGGGGTGGGGGCGGGGGTAAGGGCACCCTCCCTGCTCCTTAAGGTAAACTCCACTGCCCCCGAACCAGCCCGAACGCTGGACCTCCAAACCAGTTTGGCAGTCTGTAAAAGGACCGCTAGACTGGCTCATGCCGATCCCTAGTTTCTAGAAGGACTTTGCATTGTGGGCTCTGAGGACACACTGTAGGTATCTAAGAGCACATCAGTATCACTTAGAGTGCTCTCAGCCAGCCGTATTAGTTGAGTCCCTAGCATCTTTGTAATGTGTTTGCCTTGATTTACTGCTCAGCCAGGGCAGGGCAGGTGATTGATTGATTGATTGATTTAATTTTATATCCCGCTCTTCCTCCAAGGAGCCCAGAGCGGTGTACTACATACTTAAGTTTCTCCTCACAACAACCCTGTGAAGTAGGGTAGGCTGAGAGATACATGACTGGCCCAGAGTCCCCCAGCTAGTATCATGGCTGAATAGGGATTTGAACTCGGGTCTCCCCCGGTCCTAGTCCAGCACTCTAACCACTACACCACACTGGCTCTCTTGAGTCACCCTTAAAATTAAGGATGAGTCACCCTTAAAATATTAGCAATCAAGAACCATATTCTGCAAATTGGAAAACTGAATTCTTCTAATTAAGAGATATATAAATACAATTTACAGATCAACACAATACAGAATGCACAACTGTGAATAGGGCAACAGGCACAAGTTTAGTTAGAACTAAACTCCAGGAATGAAGTCGACCAGCAGCTCTCAGCCAGAAGGACTATATATACATCCTGTGTTGAGAATTCATATACCCCGGAGCCAGGAGTGGTTCATCCTCATGAGCTGGTACGGTGCTAAAGGAGGCACAACTGCCTCTGCTTCCCAGAGCTCCGCTTGCTCCTCTCTCTGTGGCCCCATGCTGTCTGCAGGCTGGCTATTTGTCTGATGAACAGCCAGCCTGCAGGCAGCGCAGCTCTCTAATCCTAGGGCAGGGAGGAATGGGAGAGAGGGGAGCAAATGGAGCCCAGGAAGGAGAGGCAACTGGGCCTCCCTTAGCACGCACACACACACACACCACCACTCATTAGGATCAGCTGCTCCTGCTTGGAAAACGAGATACTGGCAACAAACAACAGCAGCAACTGATTGGGCTTGATCCAGCAACACAGTTATTGGAAAGCCAAGAGCTGTTCCATGAAAAGGAGAACCATTTCTAAGTGGCCAGACATTCTGGGACGAGTCCATGCAGGCCAGCAGCCCCTTGTTATGGGGCTGCACAACTTCATCCCTCCTGCAAATGTTGAGCCCCAACTCCCATCGGACTTGACTATTGGCCACTGTGGCTGGAGATAATGGGAACTGTAGTCCAAAAACAGCGGGAGGGCCAAGGTGGTGCCACATCTGGAACACTCGAGTCACATGAAGAGAATCACCAGCTTCCCAGACTCCCCTTTTGCTGCTGCTGCCGCCATCAATAGCCCACAGGCAGCTCAGCTGCCTCCCTCAAGTGAGGTTATTTATAGAGGATAGAAAATGTCAGACATTAAAAGCTTTGTCTGCCCCTACTGCTTGAGAACTGAGCAGCAGCAAGACAGAAGGCCCATCTCAGAGAGGCGCCAATTCCCTTTGCTGCTGCTGCTGCTGCACAGTGCATAAGAGCCTATCCTTCTGTCATGGGGCAGAGCCCACGGCCGGTTTCCATGTGCCAAACATGTAGCTTCTTAAACTAGGGAAAGGATTCTTAAGGGTGCACAAGGTCCCAGGTTCAAATTCTGGACAAGCCCTACCACAGACCTATGGGAAACTCCCATTTCTGTAGGATCCCTCCTTAAGGTACAACTTCAGCAGCCAAGAGGAGGCTCTTGAAGGGTGTGCCACTGGCAACCCAGCAGAAGGGGGGCATTTCTCCTTCAGTTGTGCAACTAAAGTGTCAAATAGGACTTTGGAACTGGGACCTTCTATGTGGTGCGTTATCTTGAGTACATCTTTCACGTTTAAGACAACTGCAGGGAGCAAGCTGAACCAAAAAGGCTTATTTGCATGTCCCACCCAATTAAGCAGGCATAATTTAGTCTGCGTAGAGTGACTTTACAGGTACTAGTCGTGAAAGTTCCATTTGCAGCATTTGAGATGAAGGGCAGCTCCTACCTGGAGGAAAAGGCTTGTTTACACAAGCCTGTCTGTTCTCCTTAGTACTGAAAAGGGCAAAGCAGCAGCCACAGCAAATACACACGTAGGACATGGAATTTCATGCAAACCTCCATTTAGACTGTGCCAACTGCACTGACCTCTTTGATCCGTTCAAGCTGCCAACTTTACCTACTGAGGATCAGCAAAGTAGCCATTAGGGTTGCATCCTTTCTGGTGCACTGCCTCAGCACTGACACACACCCTCCCCACTGCTAATGGAGCTCCACTAGCAAAATGCTAACTGATATTTTGATTTCCTTCAGAGCAATATTCCATATTTACACACCTAAGCCATCACCATTCCCATCTCCAGGTCTTTGGAGAATATATAAAGTGTAGCAAAATATTTTACATCCATCTCACTTTTTGATCTAAAAGGTGGTGTACATAAAGGGCAATTACATTTGAACTCCACTGTTCCACCACGAGACCAACTATTGTTTTTAATCTTAGGCTAGGCTTAATTTCAATTTGATAACGTTGCCAGATGTCAAAGTTTAGCTCAGGGGTTTGAAAGTTTGATGATTCCAGACAAACTCAGAAGCACAGACTTTACATTGTTCATTATGCTGAGGATCACAGATTCACCTTTGAAAATGAGGGACGAGCTTCTGGCCTTCAATGATGTACCGTAAAAGCAGACTTGGAAGTATGTGGTTTACACACCACATGAAGTCTGCAAAGCCAAAGGGGGAAATTAATCAGCTTCTATAGTCAAGGGATAGGACTGCAGCAGCCCACACAGTTATGGGGAATGTAATGAAGTTATACAAGTTTCCCTATCTGTGTAATTTGTACAGATCAGTTATTTTGTTTTTGTTACTTTGGCAAATGATGTTTATTTTTAGAACAGAGTACATCAGACCAACTATGCTGAATCTTGGAAAGGCACAAAAGTTTTATCCCATTTGATCATTGCTTAGACAGCCATTCCTTTTGCTGACCCACTTCCTCCAGATTTTAGGCATTTATATCCTGCATTTAGTCTTTACAAAGGTCCACAAAGCAGCTAATAATCACCCACCAGGATTATCACCACCACATTCTGTACCAGTTAAGGCTTCTGGACATTTTGGGGGGCAGCCCCACATACCATATTTTATGGACTATAAGACTCACTTTTTTCCTCAAAAAATATCCACCAAAATTCAGGTGCGTCTTATATGTTTTAACAGTTTAATATGTTAAAACTCTGAAAAACTGGATTAAAATTAAGGTGCGTCTTATAGTCCATAGTGTCTTATAGTCCGTAAAATACGGTAGATAGCTTCTAGATGTGATTGAGTCACGGGAAAGACTGGCTATGCTTGCCCAGATAGGGGTGCAATTGCCACACCAGCCAAAGTTGTAACAATGCATTCTGGCCACAGCTGCATTCTGATTATTCAGGAATAAAGCCCACGTTCAGAGCGCACCCAGACTGCAAACCTAATCCTTCAAGGGGAATGCAACCCATTCAGGCTATGCAACTTCTCCTGCATTGGCTCTCCAACATTGTGAATTTTGTTAGCAAAATGTGATGCCCTCCACAGCAGCTGATACACTGTGGCTATGTTATCACAATCAGTGCTACAATGACAAAGCCTTCCTTTCCAAAAGGCTTTGAGTTATATGCTGGTGCCTTCCCTATTTACAGGAACAGGTGGAAGAGATGGAAGACAGACTGAGGGAACTGAAGAATGGAGTTCAACTTCAGCAGCGAAAGAACCAAGAATTGGAAGAGCTGAGAGCCAGCTTACATCAAGAACTATCCATTTACAAGTAGGTTGGACTTACAGCTAGGAAAGAGCTGAAAAGGGAAGTTGAGTGCCAAGCTTTTAATAGAGACTTCCTGAATATCCTTAGCTAGTTCTTGCTGTGTCTAGTCCTTGACTAGTCATGTACAGCAGAAAAAAATTTAACAAGTAGGAAGGAATTTGAGAAGACCACAAACATAGAGCTAATACCTGAACGTTTTTATCCAAGTACTGGTATAATCTAATGATGTCGTCTTTGCACCAACAAATAAGATTAGAGGCCTGCAGCAGGGCCAGTTTTGTTTTTAATTGTTATACCGTGCCCAGCACTAACAAGCATTTTATAAGACCAATGCATATGCATTTATTTTCCTATATACTGACTTAAGAACTCCCAGACACATGACCTATTCTTCCACATTTGCATATTGTTCAAGTGTTCTCAAATTACATGTGGCTTTTAAAAACTTTTTTTTTTAATATCACAGAATACAGTATTTTCTTGCTTTTAAAGCCCCTATCTTTGAAACAGTGATCTTTCAAGGTGTAGCTGATGAAGATCTAGATCTGGCGTGTTAAACTGCCAGCCTGCAGGCCAATTCGACCTGTGGAGCTCCATTTTCTGGCCCCTGGGCATGAGCCCTGACCGCTGTGTTCCCACCCCCCACCTCCCAGGGTTTCTCCCCATGCGCATCAAGGCAGTGGCCTTCCTCCCCACTTGCAGTGCTCTGGAGCTGGGGCAGAGGTGGCTGGGTAACCTGCTGGCCAGTTCCTTCCTCCTCCCCACCCCACACTATGAGACATTTCTCCTTCCACCATTGCTGCCATACTCCTCTCCTCTGCATCCTTGTGGCTCTTCAGCGTGCAGGGCTGGTGGAGAGCAAGGTGAAGTGGGCCTTCTCCTTCATCTGCCCTCCACCAGCACCACATGCCAAAGAGCCAAGAGGGAAAGGAGAGTGAGGAAGGGTACCAGTCTACGTTTCCAAACCATGCCCTCGGCATATCTTGAGGGTAAATTTCACAAAGTTCCCATGGAACAGCACTTCTGCCCCTGTAGTCAGGGCAACTGGAGAACATTAAACACTATACCCTATATTGCCCCCTTTATGGACCAATAAAAAAAACACTGGGCTGGATTATTGATAAATTCATGGGTTTTGAAGCATACTTGCTGGCGGAGTATGTTAATTTAATTATCCTTATGTTAATCATCAAGCGGCCATTTCTGCTCTATTGTCTTTTAAAATTAGGCAAAGTACTGTGCCTGCTAACCCTGCTAGACCTCTGGCTAAGTTGTATTTCCAGGACTTTGAGTTCTACCCACCAGAGTTCTAACTACAGTTAGGTATTAGGATATCTCATTTTATTTTCATGCATGTTTAGTCAGTTATGTTTTATACTGTCTTGTTATGTCTTATCCGTTTTTCTTTACGCATGATGTATTAGTGATGCTTTAATGTGCATGTTATGAACTGTGGTTACAACAAACTTATTTGACTACTTGAGGGAGGGAGGGGGAGAAAGGAGGCAGGACAGTTTAGAGGGCACAGCAGGGAAGAAGGGGACAGAGGACAGCAAGTGGTTGTGTGCAGCCCCCACACCCGATTCTGTTTTGACACCCCTGATCTAGATTTTGCGGTGAAACATTTCCTTGAGCAACGAGTGACCCAGATTCAATTTTTACAGAGACTGCTTAGAAATCTATGGACAACTCTGCAAGTCAGAAGCAAAATAAGAGCAAGACTGAATTCCAGATTCCCGAGCATGGACTTCTTTTTTCTGGTCATTAGCTGGGAAGATAGTTTCTGTTCGATGAGAAAGGAGGTCTAACAATCAAAACTTTGAGATGATCGTTTGCATCTTTATTATGTCTTAAGGTGCTGCAAATGATCTTCTGAAATCTGGTACTTACACTGGACTGAGGTCATGTCAACAGAACACCAGATGTGCATTACACACAACTGCACAGTTAAAGCCAACATGCCTGCACGTTTGTCAATATTTCTTTTTCTTTAATGTTACTCTCCTGTGTAAGAGGGCTGTTCAAGAACAGAATTTAATTCTTTAAGACGTCTGTTTATAATTTTAACATGTTATGAAAACAGGCATTAAATCCTATTAAGTGCTTTTTATATACACACAAAGCATTCAGAAATCTTTAAAGATGGAATAGCTGGTGATATGTTGATAAGTGAAACAGGGTGAAAGTTACTAAAACCCACTTACTGGGGCCATCAGGGTATTGGTCCAGTAGTCACTATTTCACCCCCAGCATTCTACTGCCCCAAGTTCAGCCAGAACCATCTCCCCCCTTCCCTCAGCACAAATAAGAGAAACATGGACACCTCTTCTGCTAACAGAAAAGGGTTTTCTACAGTGTTTCAAGATCATGCTCTTCCAACTTGGTAGCTGCTCTGTAGGCATTAGTTCAACAGCAACTACTAGTGGTCACAATGCTGTGCTGTTGTGAGACCGCAATTGATGCATATAGTCTCTGTGATACCTGTACTATTTCTATCCTACATTACAGAGCAGACAAGC
The DNA here is from genome assembly GCF_027244095.1 of Hemicordylus capensis. Taxonomy (NCBI): domain Eukaryota; kingdom Metazoa; phylum Chordata; class Lepidosauria; order Squamata; family Cordylidae; genus Hemicordylus; species Hemicordylus capensis. The sequence goes on from NC_069663.1 coordinate 32,705,655, forward strand.
CAAAATGCAGATAGCCATAGCCACTGAATACCCTTCAAGATGCTTGGCAGCAAGTGATAGGCACAGAGACTGAGGCCTTTTTCACACAACCCATTTTGGGGGCTTATTTCCATCTGAATTGGCAACGGTCAAAATAGTAACCCAGTTTGAAACAATTTAAAAAGAGCTGTGTGAACCAACACTGAACTAGGGAAGGCAGAGGTCTCTACTAATTTGCATGGACAGCAAGCTGCTGAAGGCACCCACCCATCAGACTGTTGTTGGCAATGAAAGAGCCCCCCACCCACCCATCTGCATCTCATACTGGTGAGTGGTCTTTGCAACATGTAGCTCTAACAAGGCTCTCTATAGCCTGTGGGCATCAGCGTCCTCCTAACAAGCACTAGTATTTTTAATTTCACATCAGTTTCAGACTGAGCATTGGGGTCCCCCCTGCTTTGATTCAGTGGCATTTTATATTAATTTTCTGTGTAAACAACTTTGAGAACTTTTGCTGAACTGCATCTAAGTATTTGTAGTAGACATCTACTTTGTACTGTATCAGCCTGCTCCCTTACCCAGCAAAGGTGTACTTAATTAGGTGCCACATAGTTAAGCCTTCAGTTTAGATGCAGAGCACTCTCAGTTTAAAAGAAAAGCACTTCATCTTACATAGAAAACCAAATTTATTTCCTTTGAAGCACTTGTATTGGGTCATGAAGAATTAAATGGGTTGCTGGTGAAACAGTTCACCCTGACGGGAGATGTGTTAACACAAGAGAAAAGAATATGTCATCCATACTTAAGTCATTCTGTCTACATATGCCAACAGCCAGTGCACATTTCCAGGTAACTGGACATGTCTGTGGCCTATCATTCAGCTGAAATAAAAACCTTTTACAACTTGGTAGTCCCCCAAGTTACAAACACAAAAACACTTCACAGAAAGGAAAGATGTAACAGGAGAACACAGTTCAAGAAACACACAAGAGTGCAAAGTGATGCGCAGGAATAAGCTACCACCATATTCACATCCTGAATTTCCCCTATCAGACAGGGATAGCTGGACCAAGCTGTAATGGGGGGAAACTCAGGCCTTATCTGTACAAAAGAACCACTTGTAATGACCGACAACAGCTAGAAACAGATGTAATAGGTGACCTTGTACTGGGTTCATCAGTGCCTGAAAACTAAGATTGATTAGAGAGCACTAGAGTCCCCTTTATGAGAGGGACCAAAAGGAAAACCAGGAACTCTTTGAGTCTTAAACTCTCCTCAGTAGAACATTTGGATCTTAATGTTTGCACTGTATGAATGGTATTAATTTTAAAAGCTCAACCAAATGTTTCAGAAGAAAACATGGTCACCACTGTGTGGTGCTAGCTCATGTCAGGCCAAGCCTTCAACTTGCAACAGAAACTGCTCACTTTCTGAGCTTGAAGCAAGGCTGATGGATAACATCTATAGATGGGCTGTTGAATGCATCGTGTGTGTGTATCCGTCTGTCCAACACCAGTGTTGACAATCTTAGAACTGGGAGAACAAGGCAGGGAAAGGATAATAAGAGTGGGCGGGGAGGGGGAGAACCACACAGCAAGGAAGGGGAAAGGGCCAATTATTTAGGACCCTTGCCCTTCTGGATCCACACTTCCTTCAGGATCTTCGTCGTTATATATGTTCTCCGCCTATAAAAAGGGAGAGGAGCAGCAATCAGATATATTTATTTAATGGTTAAGCAATCTCCCACTCCAGGGGCAATTTCTAACAACTAGAGCACCAAACAGAACTACAGTAAGCACTAAGCTACATCATTGAGCCGTGATAGGTTTAGGTTATTCTATTACTCAAATATTTATGACAGATTCCATGCCGTAGCTTAAGATTCAATGCTAACTGCAAGTCACCCTAAGCACCCTTGATCTAAACACATTTGCAAAGCCACATATATGCTGTAGCTGTAAACATTGTTCCTTCAAGACAGGTGGAAACGAAAGTTAGACCACAGAGACAAAGGCAAGAAAATCAAGATGTTAACTCTGTTTTAAATACTGGACAGCCATATAGTTTCACATGAACCTCCACCCAAAACTACTTACCATTTGCCAGACTTGCATGATATTGTCTTCTGATACAGAACAAATTACCCAGGGCTCATTGGGATTCCAGGAAAAGTCAGATATTTTTGCAGTGTGACCACCATGAATGAACTAGTATTGAAAACAAGAGACAATCTATTTAAGCATGCTATCCTGAGATGGAGAATTCATCTAGAGCAGGGTTGCAAAAAGCTTTTGCAAGACATCACCTGATGTCCAGAGTGACTTGCCAATGTAAAAATCACAAACCTTCAATATCAGGTGTACTCTAGTCTAGAATAATCACTGCACCCTTAAAAAACCCGAACCTAGACTCCAGTATACAATATATTAACCCCATGATGTAGTCTATGCAAATTTTCTTCCGTTTTAAAAGATTAGATCAGCAATAGTAGAAATTAACTATCGTGACATGTGCATGATCCATGTTAACTTCATCACTTTTCTATTTCTCCCTCCCTCCACGAAGCAGAACTAGCTCAGTCATCAGGACGCACCAAAAGATGGTGGGTGGGTGAACATCACAAGCAGCATCTTCCACTTCCTTGAATATACTGCACAAGTCAGGTAAAAATGGCAGTAAAATGGAAGAATTGCTCAAAAGAGACACATGTGCAGTGTACCAGATCCATTTTTGTTCTTGGACAAGAGTGGAAACAAATTGTTCAAGGAGGGAGAAGTGTGCACATGCATGCCCAGGCATGGGCAATTCAACAAATACTTCAGACTGCTCAGACCCAAGCAGAGATTATGCCCACAAGGGCCAGTACATTCACTCACCAACAGCTCTGGTGGACCATCTTCTGCATCTTCGGGAGACTGCTCTTCTCCAATTTTGCTGAAACATAAGACAATAATTTGGCACGAAAAGCATTTCTGGTGAAATTCAGCACCCACGCAGCACCGCACCCTTCTGGGACTTACCTCAAATCCCAGACATTTAGCCTACGATCTGTACCACTGGAAGCCAATATTGTTTCATTATGTGGAGACCACTGTACCTGTATCAATCAAGATGAGGCAGAAAAATTAAGCCATGGTATCCATCATAGGTTTCTTGCCTAATGCCGTTTTTATTTCAGTGCGTCAAGCAAAAGCTGCTCATAGCCGCCAGTCAACCACTCATCCATCCCATTCTTTGTCTTTCTCCTCTTGAAAGCTGTCTATCTATATTCAATCAATTTGCCTTTTGATCCAACAGAATTAATTTTGAAGCACATCTCAGTATATCCAAGTGTTTTGTTAAGCTGTATTGATTCACACATGTTTTTCTCTCCTAGAATATTGAGCAACTGTTTATGCCAAGTGTTTTGCAACCATCAAGTCTGACAGGTACACTGTAAATCCAGAGGCCCCAAATGTCTTGATTATTGTCATTAATGGCATACTTTGCAGATCTATTTTTCATCACAGCAAATGCAGAAAAGCAGTGTGCTGAGCTAAGCTTCATACCATAACCCTGTGTTGACACCACAACCCCAAGATTTCTCTCCCGGTCAGTCACTACAGCTCAAACTCCATCAGCATATATGTGAAGTTGGGCTTTTTTGCCCCAATATACATCATTTTATTTTTTCCAATTATTTTCACACTTATATTCCGCTCTTCCTCCAAGGAGCTCAGAGCAGTGTACCGTTAAGTTTCTCCTCACAACAACCCTGTGAAGTAGGTTAGGCGGGGGGGGGACTTTAAGGGTGAGGAAGGGTGCACTTACCCTTCCCCACACTGGTGCTGGAGTCCTGTAAAATCTTTCAGGGCAGCAGTGTACCTCCCTGCCACCCCTTCCCCTCTTCGGCCGGAAGTACTAGGTGCGCGTGTGCACACACATGCACCCGGCAAAATGCCAAAAATCACCACCGGCATGTCATTAGTCTGGATGTCAGCCACTCATTTCAAAGGTTAAAAAAAAAAAAAGCCAACTTCTCTCAATACCTATCAGAAAAAGGCACTGCATAATATTTGAGCTTACTTTACCTGAAATATTTCATCTTTATGAGACTCAAAGGAGTGCAGCTTCAGCTTCAAATTTCTCAAATCCCACAATGCAACAGTCTGAACAGGAACATCAGCAGAGAGTTAATGAAGAATCCCCCCCACCCTTTTTTTAAACACAGTATACACCCTACGGGCCCATTATTGAGAAAGGCCATCTAACACAGCAGACTATTGCCCCAGTCCAAAAAACAAGTTCCCTTAACCCTTGAAACATGAATTTTGGTAATCTTATCTGAATTGTAGACAGGCACCTTATCAGCTGATCCTGTGGCAAGGATGAACTCGCTGTAAGGATTGAAAGAAAGGCAGTTCACTTCTGCAGTGTGAGCATCCACAGAGTGGCTTGGCTTGGAAGTGTTGTTTGACCGGGTGTCCCAGCTACAAAGAAAGGAGTTCAGGATACGTAAAGTCTACCAACAGGCAGACACAGCAATTGCAAATATGATGTAATAAGTCCCCTCCCCAACCCTGGAAGAGAGTCAGTTTGTATGAAATGTTATTACTTTGCTTACATCATGAGTTTCTGATCATCAGCAACAGATCCAAAGAGAGATTCATGGAGCAAGTGCCATGAAACATCTTCTACCACAGCAGTATGGCCCGTAAAGATGGTTTTGGCATCCACCACTTTCCCTTCTTTTGGAACAGTACTTATGTCCCACAAGCAAATAGTCTTCAAGAGGGGAAAGAAAAAAAATACATTCAAATAGAAGACCTCATTTGACAGACAGCCAAGGCACGTCTCTATTACATGCATGTACAATACCAGGGGCCAAGAAGTTTGGTTGTCCCTGATGAGCTAACTTTTGTTGTTGCCAGGAGCCTGCCCCTCCTACAAGGGGGAAGGTCTTGCCCTTGACCTTGCACCGCATTTCAGAGGCACAGTGCCAGGTCAGGAATAATCCTGAGCCTTCCTCTCTAGCTGGAAGTTGTGGGCAGCAGGGGGACTTGTGTGTCTGCGAAGCGTTGCAAGGATCTTGCAAACACAGCTGCCAACACTCTTCAGCGTTCCTCCCAACCTTGTAGCTAGGAAGGGGGCAGGGAAGCACAGCACCAGAAATGGTCCCCACTCCCCACTACAGTTTCACAGCTGGGAGTAAGGCTGGAGATCATTATGCTCTTCAGGGAGGAGGCAGCACACTCACTCTGGTAGCAAAAGTGTGCAACTTTGTGTAATACTCACATGATCATCAGATGCACTAAGCAAATGCCCACTAAGGTTTGGGTTCCATGACAGGCCATAGCCTTCTTTTTGATGCCCACGGAGACGTAGATCTGGATTACACTCACCAGAAGGATCTGCAAAGGAAAGCGTATCAGAGCCTGTCTCTGCTATTTGTGCAACATGAGAGAATTGCAACAAAGATCAGTTTGAAGCTAGAAATCAAAAACCTGATTGTCTAGTTCAACTATATAATTAAATAGTCACTCAAAATACATCTGCAGTCATCAGATCTATGTAAATGTGCAATGGTACCCATGGCCTATATAATTTCTATTTATTTATATTCAGTTTTCCTCGACATTATTTGTAAAAGTTTGGCTTCCTCTCAAACTTTTCAGTGCTCTTGCCCACCACAGATTTTAACTGCCTGCCTAAAAACATGTTACTCTTCACTTATATAGAATATATGGAATATTTTGGAAAGTCAACAAGTGTAAAAAATGAAAAGCTTGCATGGAACTCTCTCAACTTGAGAACCGACTGTTGTGAATTCTGATTCACAACTTGAGTCTGGACAGGAAGCCAACACCACATATACAGCAGGACGACTGGGTGGCAGTGCATACAAGCTCCAGCATGAAAGTCTGATTTGCATACTCTCACTTGTAACTGTCAAGTCACCCAAGGCAATTCCAAGATTGACAAGCATGCTGAATCACTCAGTCATCTCTGAAAGTCAAACCTTTTACCTTATTTACCAGTTGTAAAACAATCACTGTGAGAATCCAACCAGTGAGACTGAATTAAGTGGCAGGAAAGAAGAATGACGACTCTTAACAAAACAAACAAGCAATTGCCCACACATCAAAGATTATCTTTGTTGTATAACTCCTGACATAGGCCTTGTATATTTGTAACTTTATCCCCAAAAGGAGTAAGGTAAGGATATAAGAGTGAGTAAATACCTGGTTTTGAAGGATGCTTAGTATAATCAAACACAAGTACATCACTGGATGGGGTCTTTGTGGCAATGATGCATGGATTCTGAGGCATATAGCGTGCTCTATTTACTTCTCCTTCATGGTTGATCTTTATTTCTATTTCTATTTTCCCACTAACAGAGCCAAAACCTCCAAACTCTGAAAATAAAGATGATAAACCTATAATGTCTACACTGTTCTAGCAATTCAAATTAGGAAACAACAACTTTTAAGTCTAACAACTGATAGCGAGATTACAGATCTGAAAAAAACAGAGGCAGCAGGGAGGAGGAAGTGTACAAGATAAAGCAGGAAAAACTTATTGTATGCAGTATACATACACACACGGGATCCCTCAAATGATCAATATTTATTTTCAAATCAACCCAAATATTTAACAAGTGACATTCAACACTGTTGTGATACATACGAACAGTCCCAGAACTGCCTATTGTTCTACCAGCAAAGTATCTTTCAGACTGCTATATCCATTTTTCATTTAGAAAAAAATCAAGTAATAAACAAAAGTATAAACAATTTAAAATCATTAATAAAATCTCAGACAGCAAGCAGTAAAACCAGCATACTGCAAATCACTCAGGATATGCAACTATGTTTAAAACAAAGCCTCTGGGTAAGCGACAACACCAAAAATGTAGTAATATCAGAGCAGCACCTTTTCTATTAGATAGTACTGCTTTGAGAAACAAAGTGAGAGGTGTCCAATCTTCCAAAACAAAAAACAACAGACATTAATCTCTTTATCCATCTAGATTATCTTTGCTTAACTACTCACTGCAATAATTTTTACTTAAGAGGACCAATGTTGCCAGAGGAATTCAAGAAGAATCCCATCCTTGCTCCCCAGTTTGTTCTCTTACCTCCTTTCTCACTATCATAGTGTGAGGCATCAAATTGCGCATCATCATTGGGGAGCTGCACACTGGCTATCACAAGGTGGTTTTGTTCATCAGAGGTGTGTGTTCCAAGAACTAGTCGATGAATACTGAAGTCTTTGCCTTCAGGCCTGTAATGCCATGAGAAAAGTTTCATATAGTAAAGTGAGAATGAAAGGATGGGTTTTGAGACTGGAGCTGTGGAATTTCCTTACTTACCTAACAATATGGGTATATTATGGACAAGTAAAAAACCTGGGCAGCAATTTGAACTACTGCACAGAATTCCATCTTCTTATGTTTTATATAGTTAGTTATTTAGTTTAGTTAAAATATATCCCCTGCCTTTCCAAGATGCTCAAGGCAATTCAAATTTTAAAAAGAACATTAACTTAAACTTGCTTATAAACTTAAGCAGCCCTGATGACAGCAAGCACTGGCAGCAGGCAGTACTTCTGCATCTTACCATTACAGAAGAAACTGAACAACATAGTTACCTGGTTACATCAGGAAGCCATTGAGCAGTCAAGCTGGGCCACTCCAAAGCATGGGTCATTACAAGATCATAGAGGAAGGGAGTATTTTTTTTCCATATTTTATACTCTTCATTGATCACTCGCTCCTCTACTGCATCATCAAAGGCAGCTAAAGATAGTAAGGGAAGAATGCACAGAATCAATACTAGCAAATAAAATCTCAAAGCTGACTGTCCCGTAGTCAGAAATCATCTCTCTCTGATGTAGCAGGGAAGTTATTTCTGTCTTCTGTATCCAGGAGTTTTTCCTAAGTCTCAAGTTGTTTGGATTCCTCACATAAGAGCCCTACCATGGGATCACAGTAAACCTAACAATTTTGTGCTTCCTGGCTGTAAGATCATAAAGAGCATAGTGTTCTTCCCCCCTTTCAGCAAGAATTGTGTATGCTAGAAAAGTAGCACCTCAATTTGACAGCTGCATCGTGGCATTCACCAGTTCGTGCATAAATTCCATGTGTTTTCCTCCAAAGATGATGCAAAAAAGCAACTTTCTCCCCCAAATATCACTTGTATTCTATGCTTTAAGTAAAAACAACAATCACCACTCCCCTACAGCAGCAATGAAACCTATTGCTGGTGCAGCCTATCATTTAAGAGTGAATTCTGTCTGGAAAACTCCAGGTTCACACCTTAATTCAGAAAATGACTCAAGTAGTCATTGGCTGAAGTAACCTAAATGAATATTTTTCAAGTTATTTTGAATTTATTTTTCTATGTAAACTGCTTTGAGCACTTTGTTGGAGAACAGTATATTAACATATCAACATTCATATTACTCCTCCTTTGCCTAAGGCCCTCCACCTCTCTGCCCCAGTCTCCCATCTTTAATATGGAAATGTTTACAGGGTAGTTGCAAGGATGGAACTACAAACCAGGAAGCATCCCGTTCAAACCCACAAGCTCCTTGGGCAACTTCATGCAAAACGACAATCATCTCAGAGTAAGCTTCTGGCCTGCAAGATAAGGAGACTACCACCACTGGCCTACTTTGCAGGGCTCATGGATACAAAGCAATTTGAACACTCTCAATGAAGGGTTCTGAGGCTTGGACCCCGGGATGTTGCTGGACTACAACTCCCATCATCCTCAGCCCCATGGCATTGCGGCTGAGGATGATGGGAGTTGCAATCAACATCCAGCAACATCTGGAGACCCAAGCTTGAGAATCTCTGCGCCGCTAAAGCATTTTTTCCATCCAAGCATTCCGAAAGCCCGCGACACGAAGCCAGTCTCGCCACTGCCCTTTCAGACTTGCCCTTATGGCTGCACAGGCTCTTCTGACTAAGCTAACCTCTGAATAAGCAGAGGTTCGCCAGGGGAAGCCGCGGCTCCTCCCCCCTCCCCCCTCCCCCCCACGCCGGTGGAACGGCTGCCCACAAGAAGCCCCACCGGCCGCCCAGCGTGAGCCAGCGACAGCACCCTCCAGCCGCCGCGTCCCCCACCTGAGCCGTCCTGCACCCCTCCTCGCCTCATGACAGCGCAGCAGCAGCTCCCCGCAGCAGAGAAGAACCCGAGTCAGCCGAACGAGACGAGGCAAGGGACGGGGGGCGGGTCAAGAGGGAAGGAGACGCACCCCATTGGCCAGCAGCCTCGGAGAGGGGGCGGGGCTGAGCAGGCCGGCGCCGGGATTGGGCCAAGGGTTCCCCGCCAGGGCCCGCGCGGGGCGAGGAAGGGGAAGGAGGGGGGAAAGGGAGGTGAGGCCTAGCTGAGCCGCCCCCTCATCCCTCCCCCAGAAACATCCTTTTGGCTTACCTTCCTTATCCGCCATGATGCCGACTCTCTTCGAGAGCGCGGGCGACGTCGTGGCCCGCTTAGGTTTACCTCAGGAACCAGTCGGCCGGCCACTCGCTTCCCGCGCCGAGCCGCTCGACGACGACGACGCTCTATTGTTTCCTGGGCCGTCGCCCCGCCCAGCCCCGGTCGCAGGAGCGGCGCGCGACGCTTCGCGCCAACCCCAGCCAATCGCAGCGCGGCCGCTGCGACCTTCTTCGCCAATCGCCCGCCTGAGATGGGGACGGGGGGCACGAGAGGGAAAGAGGGAGCATGCGCACTGGCGCGCTCCTCCTGAGCGGCGGTTGCCGCTGAAGCTTCCTGGGAGGCGGCCATTTTCTCCCGTCGAGGCGCGCTTGCGGGAGGCTGGCGGCCTCGTGGGTCGGAGACCCAGGGAGCAGGGGGGGCTGGCCCTAGAGAGCCCTGCGCCGCTGCCCACGGAAGCCAGGCCAAGGCCTCAGTCCTTCTCTTGTAAAGCGGGGCGAGGGGGGGTCGTGCTCAGGAGCCCCCTCCGCCCGCACGCGCGCTAAGGCGACGCGCCCAGTGAATTTGGCCCCGCCCCTCACCCGCCAAGCACGCTCCATCATCATCATCCATGTGGGAAGGGCGGAAGGAAGGTTGCCAACTCTTTCCCCTAGCCAAGCTCCTGCGCAGCTCGCAACGGCGATTGGTTTTAAGGGCCGTCAAGTCGGTGCCGACTCTTAGCGACCACAGAGAGAGATTCTCTCCAGGCTGACCTGCCTTCCCCTTGGCCTTGAAGGTCTCTCCGTGGTGCCTTCATTGCTGTCGTCATCGAGTCCCTTCCACCTTGCTGCTGGCCGTCCTCTTCTTCTCTTTCCTGTTTTCCCAGCCGCATGGTGGACTTCTCAAGGGACCTCGCAACGGCACCCTCCTGAAATCCGGCCAGGGAGGGAACCTTCCTCCCACTGGCGCACGTCAGGGAAAGCCCCACCACCTTCAGGATTCCTGCTTGCTGCGGTGCCACTGTGTGGAGGGCAGAGGAGCCCTGGCTTGGAACAGGCAAGAAAGCTGGCAACCCTCGCCGAGGGCGGCCTCTTCCTTGGCTGGTGGTGGTGTGGGGGGCATGTCTACGGCTCACTGCACGACGGCTTTGCCTCGTTCCACCAGGGACCGATATGCAACCAGGATACGCACGGGGGTGGGGGTCCCAGCAAGGCGCCCGCGGGGCTGGCTGGCTGGCTAGGTCGGCCTCTGTCGCTTTCAATGTGGGCGCCGCCGCACGGTGGTGCCAACCTCCCCGGCTGAAGCTGCAAACAAGAGAAAGTGCTGCTGCTACCCCGCCTCTCCCCAGCCAGAGGAGCCCTTTTTCGCTCCCCGAGCAGGAAGTGAGTCCATTTTTGCATGGCCGCCGCCACCACATCATCCAGCCATGGAGGCAGACAACTACCGGGACTACAACTTGACAGAAGACCAGAAAGCCACTAGAGCCAAATATCCTCCTATCACGAAGAAATACGAGTGTGAGTACTGCTGCTGGCTGCTAGAAGCATATAGACCCATAATATGCTGTGTGGTTTGCTGTGTGGTGGGCAAACGAGGATTGTTGTCGCATGGACTGCTGGTGACTTGCCATCTCCCAGGTCAGAGGATCCGTAGGCACCGGTGGGAAGCTGAGTTTAAAACATAACTACACCCAAGGAATCTTTGCTTTGGAGGTTTTAACATAGATTATGCTCTACTCCCTTATTTGGAGACAGGAGCCTTCCTGGAAAGGCCCATTGTTTGCTCCTTGGAACATAGTACTCTGTGAAGTGTGTAAAATGCATACGGAAGAAATGATGACCCAGGTGACCTAATGTTTCCATATTTTAAATCCCCATTTAGATCTGGATCATACTGCTGATGTGCAGTGAGTATTTCATTCTAACCTTACAATCTAATAGGCACAAGGGGGAAAGAGAGAGATCAAGATCATATTTTTAAGAAATACTTATAATATATACACATACACCCCACTTATGTAATCCAGAGTTCTTTCCTGCTCTGTCCCTAAAGGAAACACTTTTCCTCTTGCCTTCTTTCAATCACTGCATTCCAAATGGTTCCTCTTTGCCAGAGATTGAACATCTGTCCTTTCCTGACTACACAGTGCAAGCTGTTTAGATCTGATCTATCTCTACATCGATCTGGCATGCCCCTGATTTATGGGGCTGTATTATTTTTCAGTGGAAAAATTCTCAAAGTGGTTTACATAGAGAAAAGAGTAATAATGGAGGGAATGTTCCCCGGTCCCCAAAGGGCTCACAATAGAAGAAGGAACAGTAGGGAGACCCCAGCAAGATCCAATAGGAGAAAACTCTGCTGGGGATGAAAAGGGTGGCAGGGCCGGTTGCTCTCTGCCTGCTAAATATAAGCAAAAATTCACTTTAAAAGGTGCCTCTTTGCTCATTGTGTAGGAGCTGTGACAGGTACACAGTTCAAAAGAGTTACTTTTGTTATAAGTGAAGCCAACTTTTCTTTCCTGTATTGTGTTTCTCCTCTGTATGCTTCCACCATTAGCTTATGGACACCACGTCCTGAAGGATTAATGCTGATATATTTTTAGGTTACATGCATGGGGTGATACCTTGGAAGAGGCATTTGAACAATGTGCCATGGCCATGTTTGGGTACATGACAGATACAGAGACAGTGGAACCTCTGGACACAGTGGAGGTGGAGGCAGAGGGTAAGAAATGCTCTTGTAACTATATCAGATTAATTGGAAAGTGAGATGTATTGAAAGAAGACCTGCCAATCTCTGAGTGTGCTTATTGAACACATGAAGCTGCCTTCTACTGGGTCAGACTGCTGGACAGTCTCTCTCAGTCCTGTCCTAATGAGCAACAGTTCTTCAAAGCATCAGGGAGTGGTCTTTTCCAGCCCTGCTCTAGAAATTTTTTCCTATGCAGATAGGAAAATGCAGGAGACTGAACCTGCAGCCTTTTGCATGCCAGGCATGTGCTCTCCCCAAATTATGGCCTGCTTCCTTATTCACTCACACCTGAGATGCAAATGTAGAGAAGACAACTGTCCTAAGTGGTAACTTAGCCATGGAGTGCAGTTGTTTACTAAGCTGCTCATTAACCATAGCCATAGCTGAGGGAGTTGTCTACTAAGCTGTGCATTGTAGGAAGGTCCTATAAAATGCTGAGGAGCATTTCACCACCTCCTGGTTTCTCTCCAACAGGACATGACATGCTGTCTCTTCTGTTTCACTTTCTGGACGAATGGCTGTATAAATTCAGTGCAAACGAGTTTTTCATTCCCAGGGTGAGTGTTTGCTGTGTTCAGCCTTATGGGATGGGGATATTTCCCTTCTCTCAAAGTGCGTGCTGTACAGTGCCACAAGTTGGTCGTACATCAGCCACACACTCTTGCAGGGGTGGCCAGCCTGAGGCTTTTCAGATGTTGTTGGACTGCAACTTCTATCATCCCGAGCTGCAATAATTTGGGACTGGGGCTGATGGGAGTTGTAGTCCAACAACAGCTGGAGAGCCCAGCACTCTTGCATCGCTGAGCTGTCAGACCCCTACATTTAAATACAATCAGTTTTGAGTTAACATCAGTACTTTTAACATGGTGGATTATTAGCATGTGAGAAAACCCAAACAGCAACTTTATCATGCCACCTTTATTGGGACTAACTGACGATCACAGAGCGGTATGCTCATTTTCAAGATTCACAGAACATTTCTTCAAGACAAATGTAGAACAAACAATGGAGAGGGAGAAGGAGACTGTTAGAAGCCCTGGGCAATATGTTAGTGTCTTGAGACTGTGATTCAGGAAGGTCTTTCCTGATTAATTAGGGTTACATGAAAAGTAGATGCTGAAGGAATCCTTAGATACACGTTCAAATAGATGTTTCCCCTACTTCTGAATTAGATGTTGTATGTCTTTTGTGATCTGCTCTTCTGCATGCATTTAGGATGTCTGCCATCTTTGTCAGGTGAGGCGTTATGCAAAAGGAAGGACTCTTCCCTAGCAGCTCATGTTTGCTTTGTCTGTATTTTTCTCTCTTTGTAGGAGGTGAAAGTGCTCTCCATTGACCGAATGAGATTCAGAATAAGGTCTATTGGGTGAGTAAGTGGAAGCATCCAATTTAAAACAGAAATACTGAGACTCCAGGGAGTCTCCTTCAGTACTGAAACATTGTGGTCCTATATGAAAGGAACTTTCACAGAGCATGTTCCAGAAGTTTTTTGGGTTTGGGAGGTTTTTGAGGGCCTGTGGTCATCTCATGGTATAGAGCAGTATTCTTTATTGTAAGGCCCAGGGGCCAGTGGCAACCTTTATCAAGCCTAAGCATGGCCCTCTGACTAATTGTTTATTGGGCCTGTGAGAAGCTTCGGCCAAAGTGGAATCCTCAGCACAGTCCCCTGGCACCATGCAGAGACGATCATTCTCACCGTGCAGTGCTGTGCTTTGCACGGGGCTAGGGTACTCCTTTAAGGGAAACTGAACCCTCTCGAGCCCCTGCACCATCTTGGAGGGCGTGCCCAGAGTTTCCCCCATAGAGCTCTCAAGAGAGGTCTCCCTCCCAGCACTGATAAAAGCACAGGGCTGTGCAGAGGTCAGCACAGCAGGAAACGGCTCTGACACGGAGGTCATTGGCCATAGTGGCTCCTGTGTGCAGATCACTGGTATAAAGTGTTCCATTCTATCACGACATTCTTAGGCTCATTAGACTGTAGGGTCAGGTGACGTTGGCCTTCTTTTGAGATAATGCATTTGCCCTACATTAACAGCTCTTTGGTGAGGCAGTTGCCTCTGGCAGCAGATGACTGAGGTGCCTGCAAGGGGTTGAGATGGCCCCTGCTGGTGCAAGCTCTGCAAGGAGTGTTTCTCCTCTCACTTCTTGCAAAGCATGCAGGAAGCACAAGAGGGGAAGAGGAGGCCGCTGGCCACTTCCCCCCCTCCCTGCCTTCTGTGCCACTTTCAGAGCTTGCAAGGATTGGTTTTGAAAGGGGGCTGGTCCCCACCAAGGCATGGAGCAAGGCAGCATTTGGTGCCTGGCCTGTGGCACCACAGTACCTTCGGCTACCCCTGCTGACCATGCCATGACAGCCCTTTTATTTTCTCAGAATGTTTGTGCTATGTGTCTGTCTTAAAATGACATGAGTTTTTTTTAAAAATCCATGATTTAATTCTGTAATCTCCTAATAAATGTTATCTTTCCCCCTTCTCTCTTTAAGGTGGGGGGAAGAGTTCTCTCTGCCCAAGCATCCTCAGGTATGTCATGAATGGTGTGTGCACATACAGTTTTTGTTGTGAGTGCTAGAGGGCCAGAGGCCAGTCTGGCTTCACTAGTCACCCTCTTGGTTCTGAGAATCGAACACATTGATGCCTACTGTAGACAACATCTTCCCACCACCCCACATTTCTTCTAGTCTACAAACTGATCAAGATCAGCCATGGCAATGTAATCTCCTGCACAGATTCTCTTGCGGGCAGAATCTCCTGAAGCCAAACAGTTTCTTCCTTCTGCCACTTGGAAGGCAATAAGAGGAGAGAATGGCTGACATCCTGACAAAATTATTCAACAGAATTCCTATTGAAATCAAGTAGTACTTTGTAGTAGTACTTAGTTTGTATGTCAGCCAGTGTCTTCCTGTGGGAACCATTGCCAGCAGACTGTCTGTGAAAGCATATTCCCTCATCGTATTCAAGGAAATGATGCTATTGTTGTTATCTGCTCTGGGTGTTGGGCTCAGCTCAAACATAACACTGCCCAAGCTTCAAAACAGTTCATAGATTGGGAGCCAGTGTTCCCTCTAAGAGAGATTCCCAGATGTTGACTACAGCTCCCAGAATCCCCTGCTGCAATGGCTTTTGCTTGGGGATTATGGGAGTTGTCGTCAACAACATCTGGGAATCCCTGTTAGAGGGAACACTGTTGGGAGCACCTGAAGGCTTGCATATTCCTCCTCCTCTCTTCCCTTTCTGTTCTGGAGATCACCATGCTTAGCAAAATGGCTATTTTGCAAACCATTAGAGCCATCTCACAGTTTGCAAACCGTCTTCTGACCCCATTTTCGGTGCCTTGTCAAGTTGGATAGGCAGTGCCTAAACAAACAAATGCAGGGATGCTTTATGGTAAAGTTACTTTGGCTGAAAAATATTTGTTAGTATCCAAGAAATTCATAACCTGAAACCATGCTTTGTTTAGCTAAGCTGAACCTAGGCTTTATATTATGACTGAACACAGCCTCTGCCTGTTGCTGGGCTTGTATATCACACAGAAAGTTTGTGTGTGAATTCATTCTGCTTTTCTTGTTCCCCCTCAGGGCACAGAGGTGAAAGCAATAACATATTCAGCAATGCAGATCCATGAAGACGAAAAACCAGAGGTTTTTGTCATAATTGATATCTAAATGAAAAGTGTGCCATTAAAAAAAAGAAAAGCATTACCCTCCTTTACTGGCAGAAGTGCCATACAGTTCCACCCAGAGGGTCTTTTCCTCCTGGAAATGACCCAGAAGTTGGCTAAATGAACATCTGGATGACAGCTGGGTGTGAGCCTCCCACCCAGCTCTCAAGGTATGTACAGCTCCAGTGTGCTAAAAGTTGAGAACATTGAAAAGAGATAGTGTCGGTGCCATCTATCATACTGGATTCATTTTATGCCTTGATCCTTACTGAGAGAGTATAAATAACTTGGTGAAAGATGGATATTTTTGGTGAGGGGAAAGGTGATGGAGGGGGGAAGCTAGAATGTAAAAGGACATCCTTTTCTGTCTTAATTATACTAGCTCTTCTCTACTATATTATTTGTAATCTAGAATCTCTTATTAAATGCCTATCAGACAATATTTCTCGCTTTCCTCCAGAGAATTGCCAAAAGATTGCTCTGACCCCCACCAAGGACCAGTGTGCTCCTTTCTTCCCCATCATGAATGTATTTTGTTTTAACACTTCAAGGATTGTCTTGTAACCATGGTTGGTTTGTAAACTTGCTTCAAACCAAAGTTCCAATCGAAGTTTTGCTTCATGTTTACCACTAGTATTTTTAAGCCCGTTTAAAATAACGGGCGCTAGCAGTTTTTTGGGGCCGGTTATCTTCGCCTCCTCTGGCCGCACTGCATCCTCCTATTCCCGACTGGGGCCACTGCCTCTGGCCGAGAGTGGGGGTCCTTTTATGAGAGTTCTGCCCCACTCTCCCTCCCTCTCTCCTGCCCCACTCTTGTATCTAGCACCCCGCGGCCTGGCCGGTTCTCTTGCCATCACCTCTGCCCACCCCCCGGCTGTTGTGTAGATTGTGCTTGGGCGGCCGGGCCGGACCCGCCATCGCCGCCTCTGGGCTCTCCGTGGCCGGGCCGGACCCGCTACCGCCGTTGCTCCTCTCCTGGTGGTCGGGCTGGACCCGTCGCCGGGCCGGGTGCGCTGTCGCCGCCTCTGGCTTCCTGGGCGGGCAGAGAGTGCCGCCCCCGCCGCGGAGAGTGCCGCCCGCCCCCGCCATCTTTCCCTTCCCGGCGGCCTTTCTGCGGCTGGGCGAACAACCAGCCCACATGGTCGCCACCGTCGCCATTGCCTCCCTACGGCCTGGTCGGGTGTGCTGTCGCCGCCGCTGCCCTCCTGGACGGGCGGAGAGTGCCACCCCCGCCGCCCAGAGTGCTGCCCGCCCCCGCCGTCTGTCCCTTCCCGGCGGCCTTTCTGCGGCCGGGAGAACAACCGCCCAACATGGCCGCCTGGTGCCGGCGGTCGTGTCTCCCTTGGCCTGTTCTGGGCAAGACAGAACAGCCAAGGGAGACACGGACGCAGACACCAGCCTTCTAAGACACGGACGCACACCAAGGGATCTTATTATAGAGGATTAGTGCCAGTGGAGCTGTACAGCTAAACAGTGTTTCAAACAATTTCAAAATTGTTTCAAATTATGGGGGTGGGTTTTTTTTGTTTTTGTCTTTGGAATTCATGCATGACAGGGGAGACAAAAGTGCACAGGCCCATGGGGTACTTCCAATTTCCTAACCATGATTAGGAGATCAGGTGCTATATCTGCACCAGGTTTAAGAAACTGTATGCAGAAAAGGGACAGGTTATTGTCTCCATGTATGTTTTGTCCTCTCTAAAATGATACCTTGCTTCATTTTGTTGAGGAAGAGAGAGACTTGTTGATCGCCTCTCTGCCTGTATGTAATAATTTGAGTTGTAGGATTAACATGCTTAGATTGTGACTAGAGCCACAAGTTCCATGTGGACATTAGACCTCCATTGGAGACCAACACACAAAGAGGGCAAACCTGGAGCATGTTGGCTAGCCATGCTCCCCTAGGCCAAGCACTTTCTAACTGCATTCAGCACATCTGAAGATATGTGGCCAGAGAGCATATTGGCGCAGCATGAAGGCACGACTAGCCATTACATCTCTCCCTACCCCACAACACACTCTCTCACACACACCTTGGCCCCTCCATGAAGGGCCAGTCAGTGCCTGAAGAGAGCTACTGTGAACTGTGTTAATTTCCGTATGCATAGTTTGCTGGCATATCCTTGGCCATGTTGTACCCTATCTCTCTCTTTACCCTGGTACGAACCCAAAGTGTGTGTGATGAGATGACAGTACATTACAAAGCACTTCTGTCTTGTAAGGGGGTAGGGCGCCCTAACAGAAGTGCCCTGCACAGGGTAGGGCTCTGTCTTGATCTCTGTATGTACAATGTCACCTTTCAAGTACTCGACAGTGATGTGAGGTCACTGGTGCACAATGAGGGATATGCCCCCTTCCCGTCTATTAAATAGCAGCCTGGTTCTCATGATCAAAGTGCCACTGAAAGTTAGGCAGAGGAGGTACACAAACTTTGTTTCTTGACCATCTGTGGTGCGAAAATCCCAATTGGACAATTGTATGCGAGGCACAATCATAGCTCAGTGTGCACAAGCGACCGCTCTTCTGCCCTAGATCAGATCTGACATCACTAATGTCAGCTGCCTGTTCCAACCAGCTACGACTGACTCTTCGCACTCAATCACTTCCCAGTCCCCCACCTGACATTTTCATCACCCAGACAATTGAGTTTCAGGAATCTGTGCACCCCCCTCTTCCTTCCAACTTTCGGCAGTACTTTGCTCACGAGAACGAGCCCATTGACTGTTTCTGAGTTCAAAAGATTCTGTTTTTTATTTAAAATAACTCAATTTTTAATCATAAATAAAATTAAGATTGCAAAATGTGTTATGTTCATACTTGTGTGTAAATGGAAGGGACAATAGTCTGTTTATTGGTTTGTTAAATTCTTCACCTGCTTTTGCTTTTGCATGCTAAAGGCAGTTGACAAGGTCAAAAATTCATAAAAAAACATTATTCTAAAGCTGTTGCTTTCTCCCCTTGAATTCTTGAAAGAAACAACAAAGACAGAGGTGAATGGTAGCGACAGGGCCCCTCTCAAAAGGTGCAGCCTTAGGCAATGCAGGATAGCCATCCAAGTCTGAGAGAGACTTGATGAATCAATGCCCACCTGGGTCACCCTAAAGAGGCCAGGAAGGACTTGAATGAGATAATTCTTCCAACCGACAAAAAACCCAGCCCCTGGTGATTTGCTCCCACCCACCCCAGTAAACCTGTTTGACCCTAGGTGGTTAAGACTTGCTCTGAACTGCTTCTTTGCTGTGATCTCAAAAGCAGGTGTTGACACCCAGTCATCGAAAAACAAGAACAAAAGTCAATGCCGCTAGAAGCAGAAGAGTCCTTGGTCTGCCAATGACCAAGTTCAGCGACTTCTAGGAGAGTGCCTTAGCATACAAAGGCAGCCTCACATAGGGTGTATTACAGTAATCAAGTCTGGAGGTTACCAGCATAGGCTCTATTGTTCTGAGGTGGTTTATCTCAAGAAATGGACGCAGCCTATGTATCAGCCAAAGCGGATAGAAAGAGCCTCTGGCCACTGCCTCGACCTGAGACACCAGGAGAGGTTTGGATCCAGAAGCATTCCTGGACTGCATACCTGTTCCTTCTGGTGGGGTGTAACCCCAACAATGGTGGGCAAATCGAACTCTCCTGATTTCCAGTCCTGCACAATACAGTAAGTACCTTCATCTTATTTGGATTCAGTCTCAGTTTGTTATCCCTCGTCAAGCTCATCACTGCCTCCAAGCAGGCATTTAGGAACATTAAATAGATTTGGTATCATCATCCATTATATGCATAAATATAATTCATATAAATTTCCATGTTCATTACAATCTCAGGATTAAATATATTAATATATCTACTTAGGATTCTTTTGTGTTTGCCCCTACTCCTAGTGAATCCTATCTTTCAAGGTTCTTGTTGTCTTAGCAGGAGCCTGACATGCAAAAATAGAATAAGTGAAGATTTTTGCATCAATTAATTTTTGTTCTCTATTTCTAATTTTCTCCATATGGGAGAAAGTTTCACTGGCTAAATTTCTGTTCATCAAGCTGCTGTTAAAGGCAACAAAACTGGCAACACGAGAAGCAGGGATTCAGACTCAAGACCGTAATTGCACCCATGTCTTGAGTATGTTACCACCTTTTTTATCCAAGTGGCCCAGTCTCCAAAACATTTGAGTACTCAGAAATTTGGATAAATGAGATAAGGATCACAGAGTGCAATAGTTTACACCCAAGTAACGGCACAGAATTGCAGCCTTCGTTTTTAAAACTGAGCCAGTGGGGTGTTCAATAGTAATTCTCTCTCAGCAGGGAATCCTGGGAATTGTAGTTCTGTGGGAGGGGCTAGGGGTTTCCAAAAGAGAATCCTTGGAACACCCACCAAAGATGAACACAGACACACACGTCTAAGAAGTTCAGTGGTCTACTGCATGGCCTACATAAAGAATTGCTGCCGGTTCAGCTGCTGTTCCCCAAGGTGAGCTTGTCAAAGAGGTGCTCTCCCATGCCGTCCTGGGGCACTCCCAAACGCTTCAGGTTGGCAATGTGGTCTCCCAGCTTCTTGATGGTCTCCACTTCTTCCGTCAAAAATCGAGACTTGAGGAAGTGACACAGCTGCACCAAGAAGGCAAGCAGGGGAAGAGTGAGCCATGGCTCCAGGCTTACCCTCCCCAGATGGTCCCAGCTTCGGTCCCCAGAGGTTGGACTACAACTCCCATCATTCCCAGCCATTGTGGCCGGGGATAACTGACCCACAGTTGGGACCCCCTGTGCTAATTCACAGCAGCTCATCGGAATTCTTCTGAAGGCTGCAGGACGTGCCTGGCAGGAAAATCATGCCAATGACTGGAGGGGACAAAGCTCAGTCCAGAAGAGATGCTTCGTGTGCAGGAGGCCCCAGCCCCAGCCCCCCTCCCATCTCTAGGTGAGCAATTGGGGCTTGTAGAGTTGGGAAAGGCCTCTCACTGCCTGAAACGGAAGAGCTGCTGCCAGTTGGAACAGGCGGCATTGCTCTTCACGGGCGATGCTTCCTTCTCAAGGGATCGACTCACCCAGCACAGAGGAGCCAACTGGGCTGCGGTGCGGCATCCAAAGGAGCGCTTTGGTTCCATCCTTGTCGCCCCCCTTCCAGAGGCTCCAGCAGTCTCTCTTTTGCTGAATCTGCCCCTGGTGGATGGCTGCCTCGATCTTATCCCTGTCTGGGCCTCTTGGCAGGATGCTCTGTTCAGTTTTTCTTCCCGTGTGTTGCTGCAATTGCCACGCTTCAGGATTTGGCCCCCTCCCCAGAGCCTCTAGAGATTCATTCTGCAAGTGGGTGGGTGGATTTGCCCAGTCTGTAGTCAGCTCATGGCCCCCCAACTTTGTGCACACGGGCGTCTTTTTAGAGGGCCCCTGACTTCACACCTGCCTTAGGCCTCATAAATGCTCTGGGTGGCCCTGCTTAGTCATCTGACATCTTTCTGACGTGCTCCCCACTCGTGGGACGCTGGTAGTCAGAACTGTAGGCCCTGCCTCCCAGACCTCTTGGCCGAGCCCCCTAAACACTGGCAGGCTGCCACCTGTGAAATGCTGGAGTGTCTCTCCTCCATTCTGCGCGCGCGCACACACACACACATCTGCCCAGCTTTTCATTTTGCTGCTCAAACCCAAGTTACCCACATGCGAGTCCTCCTTCTCGGTAGCCAGTCGGTGGAGGTCCAGGAGGGCTTGGTTCACCTTCTCCTCTAGCCGCAGGGCGCTCTGGAAGGCTCCCAGGCTGTTCTGCCACTCCTGGTCCGGCTTCTGTGTAGGAGAAGCGAAGGCAGGTTATTGGGGTGCTGGTGGGGCAGCAGGATGCCCCCCACTGCCTCGCCTGCCACCTCCCATCACTGGAGGCGCTCTCCGCCAAGCGGTGGCACAGCAAACAGCCTCCTCGCCCCCACACACCCTCCTCCACCTGCATCCTGACCAGCTAGGCTAGTAATGCAAAGGGGGAGGAAACGGGAAGAGTCCTATACAACTTTACAGTTGTGCATGCACAAGATTAAGGGAAAGAACGAGCAAGAGGGGAAGGAGGAGGGTGTGCATGCAGGTATGGGCAGCCCGAAGCACACAGAGGTCCTGGGATGCCACTGCCTCTGTGCTCATCTGGCCAGTGAACTCTGAAGCTGCCTCAGTACACTTCCCCCAAAGCTGCAGGCACCCTTGGGATTTGGGCACCCACAGCAGCGATCTAGCTTGCCTCTCTGCTTGCACCAGCTCTGTGTTAGCTTATCGCAAATGGGTCACCTTGATGTCCTGAAGGATGATGTGTCCCCCTCGCTGGTTTTGGTAGCTCAGGAACTCCTCCGCATACCCTCTCTTTTTGAGGGACTCCTCGTTCAGGAATGCAGCCGTGTGGTCGAGGGCAACATCGTCCCGTTCAAAATAGTAGGCCTGGGGTCCAGGATGGAGAGCAAGCAGAACGGGCCAGTCAACAGGAGTTCCTGTACGGCAGTTTGGCGACGGTACTTTGAAGCAGTTTTACATAAAGCTACAGAGTGATTCTCTCAAGTTTCTGAGAAGATGGGAATGAGTGTGGCGTTCCATTATTTTCTGAGGACATTCAGCTGGGCTTCACATTTGCCAGTGTCAGCATTTTCTGGCATTTCCCACAGGCAGCCTAAAATCTTAAGACTCGTCAATAGATGTCAGGGGTCCCAAAACGTTTAATATTTACCATAATGTGTCTACAGTTCTAAGCCAGGCTGTTGCATTAAAGAATAGTTCCACTTCTAAGCTTTGGTATGACCTGATCTTTGACAGGGGACCATAGACCGAACCAGAAATGCATCATGGTCTGGGGTTCCCCTGAAAAGACAAGACAATGCTGATTTTGTATCAGTTGCATTGTTTGCTTTCAGGTCCAGTTTAAAGTGCTGGTATTCACCTTGAAAGCCCTTAATGTAGGAGTTCCCAACCTTGGATCCCCAGGTGTGCCTCAGACTGCCGTAGCTTAAAAAATAAGCACTTGCCATGGACAGATAGACGTAACTGGCAGACAGCTCCAGGTTCACCAGACGGTTCACAGCAGCCTCACACTCGGGGTGGTAGTTCTGGCACACCTGGGAAGCCATCATGAGGCAAGGCTCAACCTGCCGCTGGCAAGAGGCTTCCAGTGAAATCCAGAACTCTGCCAACTCTCTGCAGCCAGAACTGACCCGCAGAACTGACCCACCATTGCTGGCCCTTCACTCCCCTTCCAAGCAGTCAAGACACAGGTCACTCATAGGCAGGAGCCATTCAATGGAAAGGATGAATGAATGCCCTCTGGTGGCACTAGAAGTTTTTATAGGTTTTCCACAGGTGAGGGCATGGTTCTGCAATGTGGCATAAAGGTTGCCATGGAACCTGGGAAGGTAGACTGCTGCCAGGGAAACAAGGCAGCTTGAGTCCAGGGAAACTAGGCTAGACTAGAACCCTTCCCCCTGACATGCTAGCTTTCTATGTACAGGGAGGTTTTGCTTGTTTGCACTGAGGAGCACCCACCATGGGAGCTCTCTGTGGAAGCCAGACATCATATAGTCCGAAAGCAGGCTTCCAATTGCCTCACTTTCATGAGCCAGCTATGTGATGCAGCTACTAAAAAAGCTACTGCAATCCTAAGCTGCATATTAGCAGAGGCTTAGTGCCCAGATCATGAGAAATGGCATTTCTACTCTATTCTGGACTGGCCAGACCTTCCTTGGATCCAGTTCTGGGCACTTCATTTTACAAAGGACATTGTCAGGACCCAGCCAGACCTAGACCCCAAAGAAGCCTCCACAGATGAAGAAGAGTTTCTGATCCCTTCAGGAGCCTGACCCTGCAATGACTTCAGTCTTGGAGGAACTGCCAGGGTTGAGATCTCCATGAAATCCAGCAACCCCAACCTGGGCCCCATACTTCAGGCCCTTCCCAATTACCCTGGAACATTAAAGCAATGGTGGCATCAGATCCAGGCAGGGCTGGCCATAAATGATGGCCCCCTCCCTGCTGAGAAGTGTGGTGCCCCAGCTTTCACTTGAGCCGTGCAGGCTGCTCATCCACGAGATCAAATGACCAGCCCATGTGGATGACCTGCAAATAGCCTACCCTGGCTTGAGGATCCAGTGGGGGAGAGTTTCCAGTCTCTCATCGGGCAAAGCTCTTAATACTTCAGAGGTGAAAAGATGCTGCTGTTAATTTGGAAATCCAGGCCCGAGACCTTGTTGGCAATGAATGCCGAGGCAAGCAGTTCATATTCAAGGGAGGGAGTGCAGCTCATGAGACCAGCTGCTAAATGGGGGCTGAGGTGCAATGAGCAAAGAAGGTGTGGAGGGGGGTGGGGGGGCAGGATGTGCAGGTCCTTTGGGGGCCACGGTGCAGGATTGCACCTTGCCTTCTTGCACCACTGTGCAGTGCAAGAGGGAGAGAAAGAGGAATTGGCAGGGCTAGATTCTGGCACCATTTAGGTGCCCGCCCCTGCGCCAGAACGGCCTAAGTCTGCCTAGTGGACTGTCCAGCCCTGGATCCAGGCCAAGGTCCAGAACCGGCGGAGTGCCTGTCTGGCTGCACGAAGGCTTCCTCGTTCCACTCAGGGAGTGGAGGAAGCAGGTGCAGGGGCCGAATGCCACGGATCACGGCCAAGCTAACTCTGGGAAGGGGAGGCGCAGGAGCCTTCTGCTCCTCTATCGGCCCATCGCATTCGCCCAAGACCCTGGCCGGGACACCAGCTCAGCCTGAGCGGTGTGCCAGAGGCCTGCGCCTTTCAGCTGCTGCTCTAGGCTCCAGTCATCTTGCTCACGGCCTTGCCTCCCGCTGCTCTAGCTCTGGCAATTGTCCTGGTCGCTGACCCAGCACTTCTGCCTAAGAGAAGCAGGTTTGGCTGGTGGGGCACACTTTTGAACCGCCCACTGTCACCAGCCTTCCCCCAGGTGTGCCAGAGCAGGCCGAGGCTCCTCTGTCCTGCTGATGGTGGGTATTGTACTCCAAGGACATCTGGGGCCCAAGGCTGGGAATCCATGGGCTGGGTGTCTGTCTTTGGTGGCCGCAGGCACAGACACTGCCCAAGGCTATTTCTGGTTCCTTGGCAGAACATAAAGAACTCGGACCTTTCTGAGTAAGACCCCCCATTAACTCCCATCACTCTTTGCTTGCGGGGGGGGGGGCATGTTATAAGAACAAAAGAACAGCCCAGCTGGATCAGGCCTATCTAGTCCAGCATCCTGTTTCCCACAGTGGTCTGCAGATGCCTCTGGGAAGCACACAGGCAAGAGATGAAAGCATACCCTCTCTCCTGCTGTTGCTCCCCTGCAAATGGTATTCAGAGGCAACTTGCCTCATAGGCTGGCCTATAGCCCTTAGATGTGTATCCACTGATAGTCCATGAATTTGTCCAAGCCCCTTTTAAAGCCATCCAAGCTGGTGGCCATCACCACATCCCATGGCAGAAAATTCCATAGATTATTTATGGAAAAAGTACTTCCTTTTATTGGTTCTAAATTTCTTGACCTTCAGTTTCCTGAGATGACCCCTGGTCCTAGTGTTGTGAGAGAGGGAACATTTTTTATCTCTATCCACCCTCTCCACCCCATGCATAATTTTATACGCCTCAATCATGTCTCCCCTTAGTTGCCTCTTTTCCATACTAATCAGCCCCAGATGCTGTAGCCTAGCCACATCAGGAAGGTGCTCCAGGCCCCAATTGTGTGTGTGTGTGTGTGTGAGAGAGAGAGATTGATTGATTAATTAATTAATTAATTGCCATTTCTAGAGATGGCCAGAGACCTCAGCCCATTGATTCCCTTGCCAGCACATTGGAGGAGATGGTATAGGGGGAAATTGTTTGAAACATCTTTCTTTTTAGTATGCGGCGGGGGGGGGGGCAGCTCGCCGTTCTCCTGCTTTATTTAGTTCTCCTTTGACACAGACAGTCAGACACAAATAAGCAGCTGACTTGTTAAAGGTCTGTACCAACTGGTCATTTCTCCAGAAAACTGATTTTAGATTATCTAATAAGGAACCCAAGATAACCAAGTTGCTGCTTTCCTTATGGCTTTATCCAAAAGTCAATTTTTCTTAATTAGATGCATCTGATGTAATTGACCATATAAACTGCAATTGACTGCATCACTGCTGCTTGACCTTTTCTAGTTTTATTTCTGCATACTTTAATTCATGGTATAATGGCCCACGAAAATAACAAACTGAAACTGGAGTGATTTCATTGTGGCCTTGGAGCCAAACCAAATGTGAGGGAGAGGGAGAGGGAGAGGAGTCACAGCATCCTCAAGGAGCGCTTGTCCTTAAATAGAAAGCAGTGGAGTCTGTATGTGTGCTGTGATCAGGAGTGGAGGAAAACCAGGATTACTGTACCCCTTTCCTTCCAGCCATTTTCCTGCTCAAAATCACACACACTGCTGGCCTTTTTATCTGCAGAGGAATAGAAACAGGTTTGTATCTCCCTTCCCCTCAGGTAGAAAAATGGGCAAGAGATGCCTTAGTGCAGTTGTTCTCAAACTTGGGTCCCCGGATGTTGCTGGTCTACACAACTCCCACCTTCCCCAGCCACAATAGCCTTTGGCCAAGTTCCCTCCCTGGCAGCATCTCCAGACAGGGCTGGGAGAGACTCCTGCCTGTAATCTTGGAGAAGCCGCTGCCAGTTTGGGTAGACAATACTAAGCTAGGTGAACCAAGGGTCTGACTCAGTAAAAGGCAGCTTCCTATGTTCCTATGCTGGTCTATAACTCCCATCATGACCCGTTACAACCACATTGCGGTTGTAGTCCAACATCATTTGGGGACCCCTCTCAGGCTGGAATCAAAATGGCTACAATTTCTTTCTGGTGGCCCTGGAGGAGAAAGTCCATCCTTCAACATCTTGACCTTGTAGGTGTTGTATTGTAATCGTCTTTCCTCTGTTAAGTATAATCAAGTTGTCATAAATTACTCAGTGAAAGGTGAACAAAAAGAACAGTAACTTCTTATAGGGAGGAGTGGAATGTCTGACTCCGCTGAAGCAACGGATTTGGTATTAAAATGTGTATGTTCGTTTTACTTTTGTTTGTCTGGAAAGTTGGTTCGGGGCATATAAAAATGATGGATGATTGCTCTCCATGGCTGGGAAAGAGGAAACTGCCAGCTCTTTCAGCCTGGCTGCAAACCTAGCCTTGTAGGTTTAGAACTACTGAGCCAAAAAATCCTCAAACTTTTGGACTCCACTCCCCCTCAATGTAGCATAACTTCTGTTCCCGCCCGCACACACCATCTGTTCTGCAGGTGAGCACACAGAGATCCTCATTCACTGTCCTACGCACACAACTTACAACAATCCGTAGGTTGGCTTACTGTTCCAACACGGATGTTGGAACAGGATCTCTCTGCCCTCCTGAAACCACACACAGGGAAACATCATCAGGTTGATGCATCTGATGAAGTAGGCCCTGCTCCGCAGAAGGTTCATGTTCTAAATCTGTTAGATCAGGGCTTCTCAAATTTGGGCCCCCAGATGATGTTGGACTTCAACTGACATCATCCCCCAGGCACAAAGTCTATTGTGGCTGGCTGGGGATTATGGGAGTTGAAGTCCAACAACATCTGGGGACTCAAGTGTGAGAAGCCCTGTGATAGACCAAGGGCGGCCAACCTGAGGCTCTCCAGCTGTTGCTGAGGATGATGGGAGTTGTAGTTCAACAGCCGAAGGCCCCAGGTTGCACCCCCACCCTGTGTTAAGATTTGGAGGTGCCATAGGACTCTTGGAAGCAGTTCTTCCTAAGTTCCCTCCTTTCCAAATGAAACAAGGTTGATAGGAAAATTAACTCCCACAAAGAGGAGAGCTGGTCTTGTGGTAGCAAGCATGAATTGTCCCCTTTGCTAAGCAGCATCACACCCTGGTTTGCATTTGAATGGGAGACAGTGTGTGTGAGCACTGTAAAATATTACCCCTAGGGGATGGGGCTGATCTGAGAAGAAGAGTATCTGCAGACTTGCATGAAGAAGGTTCCAGGTTCCCTCCTTGGCATCTCTAGATAGGGCCGAAACTCCTGCCTGAAACCTTGGAGAAGCCGCTGCCAATCTGTGCAGACAATACTGAGCTAGGTGGACCAAGGGTCTGACTCAATATATGGCAGCCTCCTATGTTTCTCCTTCCAAGCAGCCATGGAATGCATTGGATTTCTGAATGGCCAATGGCCAGATATTCCATGCATTCCTATGGCCCTTTGGAAGGAAGGAACCAGAGCTTTTCAGGGGGCATTCCCTGTCCATTTTAGTACTTTCCTTAGAGCATCTGCTTTTCATGCAGAAAGTTGCAAGTTCGCTCCCTGGCAGCATCTCCAAGATAGGGCCGAGAGAGACTCCTGCTGGCAACCTTGGAGAAGCCGCTGCCAGTCTGTGGAGACAATACTGAGCTAGGTGGACCAAGGGTCTGACTCAGTATAAGGCAGCTTCCTGTGTTCCAAAATATAATATGGAGCCATGAATGCCCTCTGCGGGGGGGGGGGGAAGGAAGTCAACATACCAGTCCTTGGCTGGTGACTATACAAAGCTGCCCTTTAGGTCAGCATTGTCTACACTGCCTGGCAGCAGCTCTCCAGCATTTCAGGCTCAGGGGTCTTTCCCAGCTGTACCTGGAAATGCTGCCAGAGACTGAACTGGCAGGTGCCCCATCTCTATGCTGTAGCTTCCTTTACTAGAAGGAAGATCCGACTTCCTGCTACCCCACACGCACGGCTGGGGCACCCGTGGCTCAGTGCCATAAACGTGGTTCTAGTCACCATTGTGTGTCTCACTTCTCCATACTACCTGTAACGATCAGGTAGTAACAGCCTTTTCTTTCCCCTAAAGAGTGAACCAGAAGTGAAGCCTGTCTTGACTGACAGGCAGTGACTTGTAGGGATCAGCCACTCAGCACACAGTGGGTGGGACTTTGAGGGCCATGAGGCAAGAAGAGAAACCTGTCTTGTTCAGAAGCAGCTAGGTGGGAGATGAGAGAGGATGGGCAGAAGGCTTAGTGCCCAGCATTGGAGTTTTGCTGCCTCATGGTCAACAGCTACCCTGGAGAATTCTCTCATGGAAGTACATGGGCAGATCCTTGAGAGACAGGATTTCAGGAAGCTTGAATTCTCTCCTAGAGTGTGGGGTGAATTCGAGGGGGAAGGAAGCCAGAGTTTTTGGCTTCTGAAAGGTTTAGCTAGGGAACAGTTAGTTAGTTAGCTCGTGTTACTTTCTTATTTTACTTGGGTGTGCTTTGCAAATCCTTACAACTCGTCTATTGTGTTCTGTCAGTTACATAACAAGCTAAGGAATGCTGAACCTGTGCCCACTTATCCATCCAGCACACTGCAAAAGTCTCTGTAACATATAAAGGTTTCCTATATCCCTGCTCCTTGCAACTGGGGGGGGGGGATTTTTGAATTATCCTTGCAACTGGGTAACCATGATTTTTAAAGTGTGCCACTCCAATGCCAGCTGGAGTACTCTTTGGAAGTAGTCTTGTAAAGTACTGAGTGTTTCTTTTACCTGTAACTAAAAGCTGAGAAAGCCTCAGACAGAAGCTGTCTGTAGTATTTTGAATAATTTTTTTTTCTCTTTTTGTTCTTTGGATTTTTCCTGCCTCTGAATGGATTTTTAACTCAGGAAAAGGGGTTTTACTCTGCTGCAACACATGTCTCAAGTCTGATTGCTCAGCAACTCTACAAGTGTTCTCAACATGTGTAGGTTTGCACATGGAGGTTTTTGTGTACTTTTCCAATAGAAAAGAAAAGGAGAGTTCCCTGGAATTTCACCCACACCAGGGGGGGATTATTCTGTCAAAAAGTGGGTGTGGTGGCAGTGATTGAGCTACTAAAGGAACAGTTCAAGTTAAAGGAACAGCCTTTGTGGGTGAAAGCAAGAGAGAGGATGATTCCGCATTTTTCTTTCCCTCATGTAGGCTTGCTTTGAGACAAAGGCTGGGCTAAATCTACTACAATAACTTACATACTTTTCCTCTTCATCCCTCCTGAAATGTCCTTACTTTGCAAGCCCCAAACGGTGCTACAAGTCCCCTGTGCCCAGCTGGCTGAATTCCTCTTAGGGACTGTGAGGTACACTCTAATATTTTGCTGCAGGCCCCACTCGTTAGGAACCTCTGTACCATCACATTTTCTGGAAGTCTGACCTCCTAATGAACAAGGACATGCCAGGCAGGAACAGTAGGAGAACCCAAACAGTTGGATGACATACTGAATGAGATAACTTATACTGGAATGTGTTTTTTTTTTGGTAACAAAACCTCCAACACTTTCAAAAGCTTTAATAGAGTAACTTACAATGAAGTTATTAACGTTATTTTCAAGTGCTCCCTTTCCCCAACATTGAAAAAGGTTTAAAAAGAGACCAATTTCATGCTACCAAAAAGGTATCACTGTCGCAGTTCACCAATAAAGTGTTCATACATGATGCCCTCTCAGGCTGGATGCTTTCTTATGCAACAAAAATATTGATACTTGGAGTAACTAAATTCAAAATAGACACAATGGCATGTCCATAAATGCATGCAAGTTTAGCCCAAGTCATAGAAAGCCTAGATAATAGATTGTATGTTAACCACAGGCTAGCTGGGAGTCAACCGTCAAGACAGAAGAAGAGAACAGAAGAAGAGGGACTTGATTAAACATCCAGTCCATCCATAACTACCTAATGTTTGGTTTTATATCCTTTTCTTCTGCTTCATCATCACTGTCATCTACTTGCTGGATGACCAAATCAGTAGATCCATCCTCTACAATTTCCACATCTGATCTGTTGTCGTCGCCATAATTCCAGCTAGAATCCTTGTCCTCATCTAGTGGGAATTCAGGCGGTGGCTCTGTGTCCAAGTCAATGCGAATGCTGTCGATGCCAGCTTCAGACAGACATTCATTACAAAGCCTGTAACGCCTTGTTCCTTCCTGGACCACCTGCCCCGTCATTTCGGTCACGTGACGCTTGCATTTCCGGCAGATGGGCTTGCAAGCTTGATGGATCTGTGAAGATTGAAATGGATATCACTGATGATTGCTAAAGGAAAATAGCAAAAAAATATTTTGTATACAACAATACTCAAACCAAGAGGCTTGTTTTAAAATTCCTCTCTTGACTTGGATAAAGTCCAAGTCCAGTCTTAAAATTCCCATCCTTGACTTGGATGAACAGTAACTGGTCTAGGGTCAAAAGCGCTTCAATTTAAGATAAGACAGAAGTTCTCAAACTTGGGTCCCCAGGTGTTGTTGGGGAGGAAAGCTGGTCTTGTGGTAGTAAACATGAATCGCCCCCTTTGCTAAAATATGGTTTGCATTTGGATGGGAGACTACATGTGAATGCTGTAGGATATTCCCCTTAGGGGATGGGGCCGTAGCTCAGTGGAAGAGCATCAAGAGGGCCCATGTTCCGTCCCTGCCAGCATCTCCAAAAGAGGTCTGAGAGAGACTCCTGCCTACAAGCTTGGAGAAGCTGCTGCCCATCTAGGTAGGTATTGGCAAATCCTGAGCTAGATGCAGATCCCCCAGAGACACTGCGGGGAGGGACCCGTTAGCTCCTGGCTGCAGCCAGCCAAGGGCCATTCTGGCTCAGTCAAGGGCAACCATCCTCCCTCCCCTCTGTAGACCCTGGGGGATGATGGAAGGGGGAGGAAATGGAGTCCTGTAAGCTGGGCCCTTTAAGAGATAACAGGCAGAATACAGGAGGCTGGGAATGGAAGGCAGGGGAGGGGTTAAGAGGGGTGGTGGCTGACCCTGTGAACATAGATAATGGGCCTTGAAGCCAGTGGAGATGGAGGATGGCTGCCTGCCCACCCGCCCGGGGAAGAGCCAGGCATTTCCCCCCATCTCCCAGCATGGTTACCACAGGCTTCATGTGTGGAGGGAATCTCCAGCTGTTGATCTGCTCACGGCCTGGTCAGGTGAGTGCCCTGCCCTGCTGGGCGCTGGGGAAGAGTCCCAACAAAAATCTTCAAATAGTTAAGCGAGTTTTCAATTTTTCTGATTTTTTTTTTTACCAGATTACAGTCTTCACCAAGTAGATTCTCTATGCCTCCTCTCACAGTGGAAGGCCAAATCATCTTGAGTTGATGACCAATATAATGTTCAGGTTTCACTGCATTGAAAACCCAAAATGCCTTAATATGCTCTCGCGCCGCTCCACAATTAAGTTGTCCCCAACAGTAGAAGGTTCCCTGTCTGGGAGAGGCTGTTTCAGCATGAAGAAGGAGGGAGTGACTAGGGCTGGCCAATTTATGGCAAAACTTGAGGGAGAACAAGCAGGGAAGATTGCCAGAGCAGTACAATACAAATCCTTTGGAAGAGTTTTGCTTCCACTGTCCCTTAATTCAGACTTCAAAACTAGGTAGTTTCAATGCTTCATATCAAGCCAGGGTTGCAACTGAGAAATTATGTCAGAAGAAGTCACAAAGGTTATTCACATGGCCAGGCAGGGATGGAGCTACCTCCCACCACAGACAATTGCTGAACTCCTCTTTGGTGCGTCGCTGCACACTTACACAATCCATGCTGCACAGAGCTCTGGAGACCAGGACTTGTTTTGCCGGCTCCAGAAACCCCTGAATGCACCGTGTGACAAATGTGGAGCAATGAGTGGTTCTGCCAGGAGTTCTGCCACTCTAGGCACCCAACTCTGTATGCTCTGGCTGCATACATATACACGACCCTGGCGCCGGGATTACGGGCACACTCACACCCTTAACCCTGGCTAAAGGCCAGGGTTAAAAGTTCGGCTGCCCACAAGGGCAGCGCTGCAATCGGGCTCGATCCCAGCAGTGCACATGGGCAGCCAAACCCAGGCTGTGTTGCCCTAGCCTGGGTTGGCTGCTGGTGGGCAGAGCCCTACTATTTCTTAAGATCATTCTAAGCGGACATCTGTTATTCATTTGGAAATGGCTACTCAGATTAAGGTTAAAACAGGGTTTCTTAACCTTGGGGCCCCAGATGTTGGACTACAACTCCCAGAATCCTCAGCTGCAATGGCTTTTGCTTGAGGAATATGGGAGTTGTAGTCCAACAACATCTGGGGGCCCAAGGTTAAGAAACCCTGGGTTAGAAGATAAAACAGACCTAGTAAAATACTTTATGGGATAGGGAAAGGAAGACTGCTTGTTTGGCAAGGGGCAGACATGTACCACGAAGGGCAAAGGTTCAAATTCCCATGGAGGAACACCACCGATTTCCGGAAAAGCGTATTCTAGGGATGGGGCCACAGCTCAGAGACTGAGCATCTGCTTGGCACGCAGAAGGTCCCTGTTTCAATCCCTGGCAGCATTTCCAGGTAGGGCTGGGAAAGACCCCTCTCAGAGATCCTGGAAAGCTGCTACCAGTCAGAGGAGACAAGATTGAGTTTGAAAGATCTGTGGTCTGACTCAGTATAAGGCAGTTTCCTAAGCAATTATGATCTTGTGTGAATGCCAATCAGCATCTCACTTGTAAGTTTTATCCAGTTGTACCATCCTCAGCCCTGAGGATGGGCAGGCTAGAAATCCAACTGGAATAAAATCCAGCCAAAATTAAGCACTTTAAAGTCCAACCAGTTTCAGTGGGAAATACTGAAGCAAGCAATAGCCCTCTCCTTGAAATCAAAGAGATTTCCCAGTGCTTAGTGGTGGCCAGATCACACTCTCCACTGTTCAGCCTGGTTTCTAGTTTTATGCCATCCTCAGGCTTTGGGGTGAGGATTCTAGATACCGTATGAGAAACAGGTGCAATTGGGAAACTGGCCGGTAGACCATTTTGCTTCTCTCAGGATCCAGAGTTCTCTGAAAGCAGCCAGACACATTCTACAGTAATATTAGATGTCATTTGATTCTGCCGCTTCTTTCTAGGTTTCAACATCAATTGGAAGATTTGCTGGTGAAATGTTTACTTGAAGATAATGCACACTGTATCTCTCATGTTGTAGCAAAATTTTGTTACATTGCAATTAGAATTCGTAGTTCATTGATTGATGCCAAAGTTAATGATTGAATTAATGTTGAATGGTGAAATAATGTTTATTGTTTGTCTTGTTGTTTGGGCCATTGGCCATAAATAAAGTATTTATCTATCCTCACATCTGAATAGCAACCGAAAGTGGTTACAGGAGGGGTTCTGATGGCTGGGGATAAAGGGAGTGGCACTCCAACATCATCTGGGGACCCCGGTTTGAGAACCCCCTGGGTGACAAGGGCGCACAGCCCGGAAGAGAATATGCTTGCTTAAGGCCACCTACTGTTCGGAAGTGGCTGCTTAAGTGATCCAGCCGGCTGAATCTCTTCCCACACGCTTCGCACGGATACGGCCGCTCTCCCGTATGGCAGCGGAGGTGGCGCTTCAGGTCCGCTTTCCGCTTCACCACGTGCGTGCAGAATGGGCACTTGAATCTCATCCGCGGCAGATCATCTGTGAGGAGGAAGCAACCCTTTTTCAATGCTGCTGCAGAACTGTCACTCCTCCAGCGAGTCTCAGACCCCATTCAGACAACCATCCAACTCATGGCTAAGCCGGCCCTCCTCTTTGGCTCATGTGCTCCCTCCCCCCTCCTCTCCTTTGGCCTGCCAGTGGAGAAGACTGAAAGCTTCCACTTGTGAACTAACTACAGTACATATATCCAAGCTCAGGGAGCCGTGGTTTGTTCCTGGTTTCTTTCAACAGACCACAGTTTCCTAGATTACAGGGAACTGTGGTTAGTTCCAAAGCAAATGCCTAACAGCAGTCATGGCTCATCCTAACAAGCTGGCGAGGCGCCAAAGGACTTGCAGCTGCCTCTGCTTCCCAGGTGCTCTTCTCTCTCCCGCCCTGACCAAGAGCTGCGCTGCCTGCAGGCTGGCCATTCATCAGGTAGAACTGCACCACACAGCTCTGCCTGATGAATGGCCAGCCAGAAGGCAGCATTACTCTTGGGTGGGCCGGGAGAGAAAGGAGCAACAGGGAAGAGGAGGCAGCTGCACCTCCTTTGGTGCCCCGCTGGCTTGTTAGGATGAGCCATGACTCCTCCTTGGGCATGCGGAGGAAGAGGGAAGAGGAACATGTGAGCCTGAGAGAAGGGCAAGCTCATTCACAAGTGTCACACCCGACCTGCAAAGCAGTCTTGCGCTCTTGAGGCAGCCTACTAACATTGCAAGCCAAATTCTAGGCTCTTGAAGTCCTGAGCAAGCCCTGCCCGAGGAAGCCACTCACTGGCCCTGCAGCTCATAAGAACAGCCCTGCTGGATCAGGCCTATGTAGTCCAGCATCCTGTTACTCACAGTGGCCCACCAGATGCCTTTGAGAAGCCCACAGGCCAGAGGGACGGGCGTGCCGCTTCTGCTGCTGTTGCTCCCCTGCAGCTGGTATTTAGCGGCATCTTGCCTCTGAGGCTGGAGGTGGCCTATAGACTAGTTGCCATTGATAGATCTGTCCTCCATGAATTTCTCTAACCCCCTTTTAAATCCATCCCATGGCAGAGAATTCCATAGATTAATTATGCGCTGTGTGAAAAAACACTTCCTTTTGTCGGTCCTAAATTTCCTGGCCTTCAGTTTCATGGGATGACTCCTGGTTCTAGTGTTGTGAGAGAGGGAGAAAAAATTCTCTCTCTCTCTCTCTCTCTCTCCTCCATGCATAATTTTATACACCTCTGTCATGTCTCCCCTTAGTAGCCTCTTTTCCAAACTAAAAAGCCCCAGATGCTGTAGTCTTGCTTCATCAGAAAGGTGCTCCAGGCCCCTGATCATCTTGGATGCCCTCTTCTGCACCTCCTCCAGTTCAACAATGTCCTTCTTAAGATTCAGTCACCTGAACTATATACAGTACTCCAAATGTGTCCGCACCATAGATTTGTATAAAGGCATTATAAAATTAGCATTTTTATTTTCAATCCCCTGCGTAATGATCCCTAGCATGGAATTGGCTTTTTTCACAGCTGCCACACACTGAGTCAACACTTTCAACGAGCTGCCCACCACGACCCCAAGATCCCTCTCCTGGTCAGTCACCGACAGCTCAGTCCCCATCAGTATATATGTGAAGTTGGAGTTTTTGGCCCCAATATGGACCACTTTGGATAGCCACCTAATGGCACAGTGGGAAAATGACTTGATTAGCAAGTTGCCCATTCGAATCCCTGCTGGTATGTTTCCCAGACTACAGAAAACACCTATGTCGGGCAGCAGTGACACAGGAAAGATGTCAAAAGGTATCTTATACTGCGCGTGAGATGGCAATGGCCAACCCCTCCTGCATTCTACCAAAGACAACCACAGGGCTCTTTGGGCGCCAGGAGTCGACACTGACTTGACGGCACAATTTAGTTTAATATGGGCCACTTTCACTTGCTTACACTGAACCGCATTTGCCATTTTGTCACCCACTCAACCAGTTTGGAGAGATCCTGTTGGAGCTCCTCACAATCTGTTGTGGATTTGACTACCCTAAAGAGTTTAGTGTCATCTGCAAATTTGGCCACTTTACTGCTTACCCCCGCCCCCCCCCCCGCCCCAGTTCTGCAAGGAATAAGATGTATTATGCCGATTAAGTGAATGTGCCCAGACTCACTTTGCACAAGCCTGCTTCTGCTAGTCAAGGTGAGCAGCAAAAAGCAAAAAATGGTTGCGAAGCCCCACCCCTGGAACTCAAAAGAATTATTCTCTTTACATGAGAAATTAGGAACCAGAAGTTTCCAAGTCTCTTTCTTTTTAGTACACAAAGGTTCTAGAATGTGTAAGCTGCTGAGAACTAGTAGCTATTTAAAAATAGGATAATAGGTGTCTTCTGAGCAGGAAGAACGCATCCTAACAACCCAGCCGGGGTGGGGGGCAAAGGAGGTACAGCTGCCTCAGCTTCCGGAGCTCTGTTTGCCCCTCTCTCCCCAACCCTGCCCCACCCCAGCTTGAATGAGAGCCATGCTGCCTGCAGGCTGGCCACTCATCATGCGGTTAACTGTGCAGGTCTGTCGCTTGAATGGCCGGCCTTTAAGCAAATGGAGCTCTGGAAAGGACAGGCAGCAGTGCCTCCTTTGGCTCCCCTCCAACTCATTAGATGAGCCGTTCTTGCTTCGGAGAGACCAAGTGTCCCTAAGACACCCAGGTACCATGGATATCCTTACCATCTGCCCAGCTGCCCATCACGCCCAAGACGGAGGGCATGCTAGTCGTATATTGCTCATCTGCCTTGGATGCCTTAGACTTGCCGGCAGAATGTGGGGACTCTTGTTCCGGCTGGGACCCTGCCAGGCCTCTTGGAACAGCCTCGGATCCCTGGACATACTGGTACCCAGAATGGCCAGAATCCCCTTCCGAATCGATCTGGACGTCCTCTTCCGACGGAGAAACGTGACTCGACGCCTCGGAAGCTCGCTCTTCAAGCTTGCTCGACTTGTAGTGAGGGACGTCGGAGGGCTGCGGCAGTCCTATATGTCTGCTGGTCTTCTTCATGGACTCCTGCCTTTGGTCATGCTTGGTCAGCTGCTGGGCATTTCTTTGAGAGGCTGGGTAGTAACTGAAATTGCTCCAAGAATTGCTGCTCACGATGCACGTCCCTTGATCTGGGCTCATGTGGGAGTGGGGCGGGCTGCTCTCCGCCCTCCACCCAGCGCCGTACAAGCACAGGCGTTCCACGCCGTTAGAGTTTGCCTCCTTGTCAGAGAGGCTGAAATAGCGGTCCTTTTCTTTCTCGCTGATGTCCAGGGAGGACTTGATGAATGTCTTGCACACGCTAATAACGTCCGTCATCTGCAGATAGCTGGCAGCCGACATGACCTCGATTACATTCTGCCCAGTCAGAGACAATTTGCCTGAATACACAAAATCCAGAATCACGGAAAATGTCTCGGGAGAAAAGGCCTGGAAGGTGGCGGTGGCTGGCTGGCTGGCATCCTTCGAGCCCTGGGAGAGGAGCATTTTGAAGTAGCCGCTGCAGGCAAACAGCACGTTCCGGTGGGCCTTGAAGACCTTCCCCTCCACCAAAATGCTGCAGTCGCAGAACAACTCTTGCCTGCGCTGCTCATTTAATTGCTGCAGGAGATGGAACTGGTGGGAAGAAATCTCCATCCTAAACCTGGGATGGGTCACTCTACAAGAAAGAACAAAGAGTCTCTATTTTGGACATACAAACCCGGCCGCAAGGAACAGCTGTTGCTTTCTGAGGAGTCAATAGAAGAGAGACGTCAAAGCACTCCTGCAGACTGCCACAGACCCCAACTGTCAGCGGGGCTTAGGCCACAATCCCAACATGTTTACATGGAAGTAATACATTAGATGGGAGGCTGAAGGCATGCACAGTATTTCCTGACTGAGCGCTTTGGTGGCAGGGTGACTGAATTTGGTGGGAGCAGCAGAAGTGGGGAAAGCAAGGTGAGTGATCCTTTCCCTCCCTGCAGTCTTCCAAGACATAACTGCCCCAACTGCTTTTCTCTCTATAGGGGAAGAGGTCCATTAACATGGACTGCCCCCTGGAAGGGAAGGCAGCTGGGCAAAGCAGTTTGTAAGAGCTGTTTGACAGGGGAAACAGTTTGCCTCAAGCAGTGACGGGCTCTCCCTCCCTACAAGTTTTCAAAGAGAGGCTGGGTGGCCACCCATCAGGGATATTGGAGGAGGTTGGGCTAGGGACCTCCCAAGGTCCCTTCCAATTCTAAAAAAAAGATTTTAAAAATGACCCATAATAGGGGAAAGGGTGGAACATTCCCTAGCCACTGTTCCAAATCTGCTGACCATCCACAGCCTGCAAGTGTATTCAACAACTTATATTTTTACAATATAAATCAACAATTCATATTTTTAAAAGAAGGGTTTTTCCCCCTTCTTCCCCCTTCCTTTTCTATTTTATTGGGGAGGAAACACACACAAGAATATAGATACACACACACACAATGTTAAATATGAAGATTAGAAGGGGGGGTTATGTGTATATGTATTTTTCCTTTGCTTTTTAAAGTTATTATATAATGAATTTTAGTTGTATTATTATTTGGGGGAAAAGAAACAGCTTTTAAGAAGGGTCCACAACATCAGAGGCACACCACAGCTCTCCCACATTGAGGCTCTCCACATGAGCAGTGTGGAGAGCCAAGGAGGGTTCTGCAGGGAGGGAGGGCGGGCTTGACTCACCTCCCCGCAGACTCTCATCTGGCGAGCCCTGGGCGGCTGGATTGGCCACCCACACAATTACCAGCTCCGCCACGGAGCCAGCAGTGGCGGTGGGGATTGGGGGCTGCCCGGCCCCCGGAAGTCCCAGAATGCCTTATGCAAGTGTGCAGGGCATTCTGGGGAGACCCCCGAGGCCAGGAAGCTTGTTGTAGCCTCCCAGTTGGGGGGTCTCCTCGCAAGTCACCATGGCACAGAGCCACGCCACAGCAACTCACAATTTAAAAAGGGGGTTAGCGGAGTGCTCGCTCCACTAACTTTGTTCAAGGGGAGGGCTACTTTGGCGGGCTAGCCACCGTTGCTTCTCATGATGGAGGGAAAGTGGGCTGGGCTCTCTTGGCCCAATTTCCCTCCATCGTGTGAATAGCCTCACTGTCTTCTAGGGCCTCCTGCAACTCATAAGAAGTACTACTGAGCTAGCAAGGTTTGAATCGGGCCCACACAGGAAAAGCTCCGTTAAGAGCTGCTTAACACACGGCGTTTGCTTCTACACTAAGGGTCCTCTAACGGGGCTCCCCAGATGTTACTGGACTACAACTCCCATCATCCCAACCACAATGGCCTTTGGCTGGGGGTGATGGGTACTGGTGTCCAACATCTGGGGAGCCCCACTTGAGGACCCTTACCCTGCCCATGATTCACTGGCTTTCCAGCCTGCGTCACCTGAGCCAAATCAATACTGGCATCACATTTCACAAGGGGGGGGGGTGTACACAGGAACCCGGGAGACATTAATGGCCACCAGCCCCTGGCCACAAGGCTGGACGCCGCTGCTCAAGCTCCCCCAGTGCTCAGCTGAACATTATGGCTAATTGCGCCAAATCCTAGAGACTGAACCAAGAAATGTCCAAAGTTTGTGTTACGTCTGTTCACTGTCAAGAAATTTAACGCCTCAGGTTAACAACATCCACCTGCTCGTAGCAGAGCAGTCGTAACTGTTTCTCGTAACCAAACAATCCCATCGTTTATTCATTTTCCAGTTCTGTGAATCGGCCCTGACTTCAGAGCCTTTAAAAAGAAGAAGAAGATGAAGTCTTGACACTTCACAGCTCTTCAGGTCTTTGTTACCCGTTCACACAAAACAAATGGCAGCAGAGCAAGCTCTTCCCCCTTTTCCTTTTCTGTTTAAGCCTCCCCACCAGTGCAGTGCTTGATCTGTCATGCTGCTTTTCAGAGCCTAACTCCCAGCAGAGCAAAGACTCTCACCCTTCGGTATCCAGATGTTAGGGAACTACAACTCCTATCACCCCAGCCACAATTCAACCACTGTGGGTGCGCATGATGGGAGCTGTAGCCCAGCAACATCTGGAGGCCCAAGTCAGAGAAGTGCTGTCCCAGAGAAACCGACTGCCGTGGTTCTAAGGTGGGGCCAGCAGCTGAAGGCTTTGGGGGCAAACTGGGGCATGGAGAGAGAAAACACCTGTGTGCCTCCAGCCTGGAAGCAAAGAGGCCAGCCGAGAACTGGCCATCATAGACCCAGTTCTCCAGTGGGCATGTCCATGGGTGAGCATGCCCATGGGTATCCCGATGAGGGACAAGGGGGGCAGTCCCCTCCCCCACTGATCCAATATGACCTGTTGTGTTTTGATTTCCGTTTACCTGCTTCATGGGTGTATATTTTGCCTCCCCCCCCGAAAAAGTCCCGTGGATGTCCGTGGGCATATCACAGTCTTTAAGGCAGGGATTGTCAAAATTGGATCCCAGATATTGCCAGATGCGTGGAACACAATTGCTGAAGGGTGATGGGAGCTGCAGTCCAAAATTATCTGGGGGACCCGAGTTTGAGACCCCCCTGCTTGAAGAGATGGAGGTTGAGGCGCTGGCTCTCCAAGAACCCAGTTATTGCGGGGGGGGCGGCGGGGAGGAGCTTTGGGGCCCTCGAGAGAGCCCACTTCAGTTCCATCCGGCGCAGTTCTCAAATGGAGCCTCACCCGCCCGGCCCCGGGACGGGTCGCAGGGCAAGTCCCCGCTGGGTGCCTCCCGACGACCAAACATGTCCCACCAAGCCGCAGCTGCAGCCAGGACTGGAGGCGGCGCTACCTGGCTCTGGGCGCCCGCCCGAGGTGGCCATCTGCAAGGGAGCCGCCGCAGCACGGCATCGCGGGCAGCTGCAGCAGCGCGCCCGCCTGCCCGTCGTCCCGAGTCCTGCCTCGCTCGCTGCTGCTGCTGCCTGCCTTGCCCAGCCCGGCCGCGCCGCAGACGGAGCGCCGCGCACTGGCAGAGGGCGCCGGCACTCCGCCGCCGCACGCCCACACCGAACGCGAGGCTCGGTCATCGGGGGCCAGGGACGCCAGACGGCGCTCGGCACGCCCGCCGAGTCACCAGGGACCACGGCCGGCTCGCGCCTCCTGCTGCCCCGAAGGCTTCGCCGTCCCGGGCGCGGGGCGGTATTTTCCGGGCGGGGACCCTGCGGCGCGCCCCTTGCCGGCTGGGATGGACGGGCGGAAAGGCAGCCCGCCCGCATGCCCGCTTTTCGGCGGCCCCGCCAGCCCTTCCCGTTCCGCCCGGCCCTCCGTCCTGCTGCGCCAGCGGCTGGGACGTGCCCGGCTCCCGCGCCAGCTGCAACAACCCTTTGTTGCGGCTGCCCGGCCGGCCAAGCCAGCGCCGTCGTGCCGGGGCAGCAAATGGCGCCCGCTGGGGCTGGCCGGGCGCTGCCCGACTGCTGGGCTCCGCTGGGGCGGCGGCGCGGCCGGGCAGAGCAGGAGGAGGAGGCGGAGGAGGCGGCGTGCGAGGCTGCCGGGGCGGCTGCGCCGTGCGCGCTCGCCTGCCTGGCTGCCTGGCGCTGCGGAGGAGCCGTCTCAGCCCCGCGGACGCCCAGCAGCTCGGCCTTGCTGCTGCCGGGGCCGCCCGCCGCGAAGGCGTCTTGCTGACTTACCGCTCGGCCGAGGAGGAGGAGGAGGCGGCAGGCGGGCGCGGGCTGGGCTGCGGCTCCGGAGCCGGGGAGGCGCTGCGGGGCCGGGTGGGGATGGGGCGAAGCGTCGCCGGGCGCCGCCGCCCCAAAGCCCGGCCGGGAGAGAAACAAAAGGTGGTTGCTGACGTGGGCGTTGGAGAGAGACGCCCGAGGGCTGGGGACACAATTAAAGGGGCAACGCACCGAGCCGCGCGGAGGAGGAGGCGGCGTGGGGGGGAAGCAGGCGCGCACGCTGCTCTCCGCCCGGCGACGGCGCCAGCTGCCGCTCCGCCCTGCAGCCCGCAGAGCCCCCCGGGCGCCCTACGGCGGCCCCCACTCCCTGGGCCAGGGGGCCTCCTCCGCCGCCGCCGCTGCGCGCATCGTGCCAGGTTGCGCACGCCGCCGCCGCCGGGAGCAGTCCTCGCCTGCGCCCTCTTGCCGCCCTCAGTCAGGCTCCCTCCCGGGGACCTTGCTTCTCCTCCAGCTACCCGCAACACGGCGTTGGATGGAAGAAAAGGGCACGCCTCAGGCCTTGCGAGCCGCACCTCCTGCCAGACACGGAGCAGGGAATGTGGGCTTCCCCCAAGGCCAAGGCAGGGAGGACCCAAGCCAGAAAAGCAGAGGAAGCTGCCTTCTGCCGAGTCCGACTCTTGGTCCATCTAGCTCAGTATGGTCTACACACTGTCTGGCAGTGGATCTCCAAGGTTTTAGGCACGAGTGTGTGCCCCACGCCACCTGGAGATGCTGCCAGGGATTGAGCGTGGGGCCTCCTCCTGCATGCAGACCAGACCCACTGAACTGTAGCCTTTCTCCAGCCTTGAAGTGAGCTGGAGGGACTGGGAGAATGACATTGCTCCACAGTATGTGCTTATTCAGAGGAGCCAACTTTCTTATCAATTTGGGAAAGCAGCACCTGGGTGCAACCACAAGCTGCCACCCCCCCCCCTTCAGTCCAGTTCTGCTCACAGGCATCTAGTGGTGTGTCCCCCTGCCCCAACCCACAATGAGGACATGCCTTCCTAGCCAAAGATGCACCCACCACATTCAGTGTGGCTATATGAGCATTAGCCACCTAATGGCACAGTGGGGAAATGACATCCCTAGCAAGCAAGAGGTTGCAGGTTTGGATCCCTGCTGGTATGTTTCCCAGAATATGGGAAGTACCTATATTAGGCAACTGAGATATAGGAAGATGCTGAAAGGCCTCATCTCATACTGCGCGGGAGGAAGCAATGGTAAACCGCTCCTGTATTCTACCAAAGAAAAACCACAGGGCTCTGTGGTCGCCAGGAGTCGACTGGAGGGCACAACTTTACTTTATTTGAGCACTACTGTACAATGTACAGTGAAAATTGGGCTATGCTTGATGCACATCCACACCTGAAGCTAGCTAGGGAGATCTCTTCAGGTGAATGGCCTCCACCCTTGATTCCCATTGACCCCCAGCCAACTGGGTAAAGAGGCACTGTGCAAAATGGGTATTCTTATATTTAGCAAGAGGAGAGCGGCTATCCCATTCCTACCTCAACACAGCTTCCCTCTAGTGGCTGCTGCTGGTGTGCAAGGAACAATCTCCCCCTCCCCCTAATAAACTACAGTGCCAACTGTAAGGGTTCCGTTCAGGCAAAACCCAGCAGTTGGTGAGACATTGAAAAGAATGAGAAACAGGGTTATGGGGACAGAGATCGTGAAAAGACTAAAAATAAAAGACCCTGGCAAAAATCCCATAATATAGTCAAGAGTTATCCAGAGGAATGAGCAGATTGGACCCCTGGAAATTTTTTGAACCCCCCCTGCCCCAAATAACTCAATGGCACTTTAAATTGTAAGGAGTGGGCAAGGGTCAACAAGAGGAATGAGCAGATTGAACCTCTCAACCCTCCCAAAATCATTTTGCAAAATCGCCAAAAGACCGGACACAATTTCCCGTTCACAGATACTGAAAACCGCAGTTGATGAGAAGTGACTGTACTTTGAGAACTTTGTTGAGAAGTAGTATATAAGTATTCTTAACAATAATTAAACATGATGGTGGGAGTGGGGGGAGAAGGGTATACATACTGGGGTTTTGCCCCTTTAAAGTAAACTGTCAGCACAGGCCTGCACACCAGGTCGTCTGCTTAAGGACATACACAAGATCATATCATGGTTTTACTTATTTTGATATTTATTTGTTTGGTTTCCACCCCCCACCCCATACTTTCATCTATAAAAACACTGGACTACAACTATATAAACATGTATCATACATATACAGTTAAAACATACAAGACATGATAATGCACCACTGTAGAAACAAAATTACAAAAAGCACTTCATATTTGTTCCCCGCACCCCACCCCTTGGAAAAAAAACACATACACAACAAAATTGCTGCCGTGGTGGTGCTTTGCAAAATTTCA
This sequence comes from Hemicordylus capensis, assembly GCF_027244095.1. NCBI lineage: Eukaryota > Metazoa > Chordata > Lepidosauria > Squamata > Cordylidae > Hemicordylus > Hemicordylus capensis. The sequence goes on from NC_069663.1 coordinate 32,749,820, forward strand.
GCTTTGGTTTATTTCAGATTCTTCTGCCCCAACATAAACTTTAAATGGTCCCGAACGAGGACGACGACTAAACGAGATCAACAGATGATGGCACTTTAGTTGTACTTTCCCCTTTTGTGACCCACAGAAAATGTCTGTTTTTAAGTCTTCAGAGATCTGGTCGCATGGTCACCTAGCAACACGTTTTTCATCCTTTTCACTCCCATAGGCTCTCTCCTAGCACAGTCCAAACCACTGCTTTTGAGAGGCACAAGAGAGCTATGTTTCAGATCTAAATATTGAATTGTTCGGAAGGCAAAAGGACGACAAGTCATTTCTCCTGCACATCTTTAAGAGCTGTCAGTTTCTTGCACCCTGACTTCATAGTTCTTTGTGGGATATTCTCATCCACAGAGGTGCCAATGCACAGCATCCCCACTCATGGTAACACTGTGACAACTCCTCTGTGCACGCAACAGCAAGGCTTAAACAGAGCTGTCCCCAGTGCTGCAGTGAATGGGGAAGCCTTATGCTCAAATCACACACTTTGGAGCAACTGCATGCACAAGGAGAACTGGTCTTGTGGTAGCAAGCCTGACTTGTCCCTTTAGCTAAGCAGGGTCCACCCTGGCTGCATATGAATGGGAGACTAGAAGTGTGAACACTGGAAGAGATTCCGCTCAGGGGATGGAGCCGCTCTGGGAAGAGCAGAAGGTTCCAAGTTTCCTCCCTGGAAGCATCTCCAAGATAGGGCTGAGAGAGACTCCTGCCTGCAACCTGGGAGAATCCGCTGCCAGTCTGGGTAGACAATACTGATATAGATGGACCAAGTATATGACAGCTTCCTATGTTCCTAAGGACCATCTGGAATGGACTTTATTGTGCACTTTCTCTCTCCATTGATCAGGAGGTCTAGTAAACTTCTTAAAATCTGCTCCCTGTAAAGCATTCGTGAACACATGACAGTGCAGGCTTTTGACCCGCAGGCTTTGAATGAGGCATTTTTCTTCCTAAGTTTTCAAGCCTCTTTCCATGCAGCATTGAATTCTCAACTGTAATGACGTCTTAACCTCATCCAGCTGCCTGGTCTCCCTTTCATCTCTTGCTGCTCTTGTCTCTCTTCCGCCACCTTGTTGTCCGTTTTAGTTTCTTCACTTGCTCAGAACACAAACCTGCCTGGTTTTGCTTACAAACCTCTGAAAAAGCCCCATGGGCCGAGGATGATGTATAAGTAATATTTGTCCTTTAGAGCAAATATGTCATCATCTGCTTAAAGCAAAGTGCTAGATGTGAGAGCAGCTGCCAGCCTCGCCACAGAAATTCAGATATGCAGCTGGTTAGGAATTTAAGAAGCTGCCATATACAGAGTCAGAACATTGGTCCATCTAGCTCGGTATTGTTTGCACAGACTGGCAGCAGCTTCTCCAAGGATGCAGGCAGAAGTTTCTCTCAGCCCTATCTTGGAGATGCTGCCAGGGAGGGAACTTGGAACCTTCTGCATGCAAAGCAGATGCTCTAGGGAAAATATTAAAATGAATGACAGGGAATTCCCACTGAAAAGCTCTGGTTCTTTCCAAAGGGCCACAGGAATGCATGGAATTTCCAAATGGCCAAATGATATTCAATGCATTCCATGGCCCTTTGGAACATAGGAATCTACCTTATACGGGTCAGTCCTTTGGTGCACCTAACTCAGCATTGTCTACACAGATTGGCAGTGGCTTCGCCAAGGCTACAGGCAGGAGTCTCTCCCAGCCCTATTTGGAAAATGCTAGGGAGGGAACCTGGGACCTTTTGCGTGCAGGCATGAAGGTGCTCTTCCCAAACTGGCCCCATCCCCTATGGGGAATATCTTACAATGCTCATACATGTATTCTCTGATTCAAATACAAAACAGGGTAGACTCTGCTTAGCAAAGAGGACAATTCATGTAACAAGACCAGCTCTCCTCCCATATTATTCCCAGGCTATTCTAGCTTGCCTACTTCAGGCCAGAATAGCCTGAAATAAGCCAAAATCTATACCCAAAGTTTGAAGTTAGTTACAGGTATTGGCTTATTTGAAGTAGGCAGGCTAGAACAGAGATCGGTGGGTTCAGACGTCATGACCAACCTCATGTGAACCCAGAGAAGAACACTCATGATGGGGTGGGGCGGAAGTGGGGGGGATCAGACCTTCCTGAGGGTTAGAGATGTGTAGGCCTGGCTTTAACTGAGGTTCCACATGATGTCTGAACCAGCCCATTGTGCATTTTTGTGTTTGTTCCATTTATTTCACTAGCTTAGCCCCTGAATAGGATGCAGTTATAAGAGCGGATTGGAAGATTCATTCAGATGCAGCCCAGAACACTCCGTTTAGTTATCAACTTAAAAATTAAACAGCACCTTTTCAAATCCTTTCCTCACTGTGGTTTGTTTTTTCTTCGGTTTTGTTTACAGTTGCAAAATAAATCTTTCTGTATTAAAGAATGGATTTTCCTAAGAGCAGTGATTTCCAGCATTCTTAGATGGGACCAACCATAATATTCCATTTGCTACATTATAGCCAGAACGTTTTAGGTTAAAGCTGTCATTCACTGCAAACAAAACATGCATTTCTGAAAGACTGATGCCATAACCCTGACATAATGGAAGCAAGGTCTACTGAAGAAAAAAGAGGATTTAATTCCAAACTAAGCTTGTTTAGGACTGAAGAATAAAGTTACTAAGTGAGCAAGAGTCCCACCAAAATTGTTCGGTGTGCTATTCGTTTCTCAACTGCATATTTAAGTGACACACACAGTGAAATTATATTGAGAAACTCTCCCCACCAAAAGCGAATTATCCCAAACTTAGGTAGGTCCTTTACAAATGTTGGGAGGAAAGAAACAAATCTGTTTCCATTTCTTTTTTAAGCACCACATGAGTATTCTCAGAACTGCAGCATCACTTTCCCAAAACTTGACATTTATAATGGACAGTTCCAGGGACACGCCATGGAACCGAATGAGAATCACAGCATTACAAGAACATCTGCCACAGACAAGCAAATAAAGTGCATCCTTTTCAATTAAGCACAAGATGACAGACAGGATCCACTTGAAAAGGGCCAAGTGAGAGAGTATCACCAAAGTTTTGGCTGTCTCAGAACAGGAACAAGATGAGAATCTCTCTCACACCCACATTACATAAGAACATAAGAGATTCATTCTCTACTCACGAGATACACCAGAAAACCCCTAAGACCAAATGAAGCCAGCTGAAGTGAAAGCACGCTGGCACAACTCTTAAACCAAAAAGAGCCTTGAATATCCTCGTCTAGTGCCTGTTAAAGCACCTCAGCATACCACTATATGCTGTGTGAGATCAAGTGATGCCACCAAAAAAATTATTCTTAACAGAAAAGTCAGTGTCACATCCCCAGTGAACGTTAATCTTAGAAGTGGTCTCTTCGGTACTCTTCTCAAAATGAGAGGCCAACCGAATGAGAATAAGTTGATTGGTTAGGGTCACTGGTTGTGCCCCACCCGGTTTTCAATGGACAACTTTCTTTCCCCGTAGTCACAGAATGGACGGATTTTCATCTAGGAGTCTAGAACAAGCCAAAACTGCTTTGTAAACCAAGCATACTCTGCCCTTTAGGAAGCCACTGCTAACTTTCAGACAACATAAGCGCTACTGGCCAATTTCAATGCTGCTACTTTGTCCAGATTTCCCACGAAATATTGTTTAAGTATAATCCCAAACACACTAATGACCAAAGCTACCACGGACAGCGGCACTCAACACCAATTTATGAAGGATCTGAGGACTCCCATAGCTCAAAAAAGGTTATCTCAACAAGTTTCCCCTTTTTGAAATATGCACAAGTGTGGGTCTGGATTCTTTTAAGGAAAAAGGGGGAGCTCCAATTATAACCTTCACTTTGTCATCACATAATTATGGTCCAACGAAAATGATTATTGCTTCTTCCCTTGCTGTGTTTTCAATCTACATAATCTTGCAACATTAAAATGCCATGTTTATGCCATCACAATCCCTTCTACACTAGTGTTTCATGAAATCACAACAGAGCATACAGCTTCATTTAAGCAAGAAGCAGATGGGGAAAGATGAATGGTGTAGAAGATAATCCAACCCATCACACTTCACAAGTTACTGAGAACATGGCCAGCAACGTCTTCCGCTTCAGAGCTGTCCAGAGTTTAACAGGAACACCATGCTAGTTAAGGCAGATTTCTTGCCCTTGCACAGCTGATGGCCATTTTCGTCATCTTCCTCCTCCATCCAGGTATTCACATTTACCTGTAATACCAAACACACTCACTACGACCAAAGCCAGGGGTCAAGTTCTCCAGCCAGAAAAAAATGCTTCCTTGAGCTATGTTGGTACGTTACTCGTCAGGATGTTTTGAAGTGAACTGAGTAACCACACATCCTCCAAGATGCTGATTTTCAATTTACCTAATCCAACAGGGAGAAGGCAGAATCTAGTCTGGAATTCTATCAAGGAACAGTACTCAAGACAAACTCATGAGACAGAACAAATGTAGAAACCACCAGGCAGATTAAGAAAGGTGGGAATTTACTCGTAACAGGAACGTATCTAAGAGGAAGGTGGGAGCAGACTGAGGGATGACAACAGGATCCTCAGAACAGAGGCCATGTTGGAAACATAGTGCTTTGCTTAGTCAGTCTTTGTAATCACTCCATGAATACAGTGAATACCAGATTTGGGAAGGAGATGAGTCCAATTGCATCAGCTGAGTATGTTCAACTAGCTGTAATGACCAGATGTTTAGTATTCCTAGAAGCCTTGAATCATTTGTGTTAAGAGTGGATCAGAGAATGGACATTCTCGGGATTCTTACAAGCATCCATAGAGCTATCCCTGTATGCTCTGCGATCTCTCATGAGATCCTCTCTTGAATTTTAAACAGATCGCTCATATCTCCCCTCATTGTGAAGGATTTTCCCCCGCTGAGGTTAACGGGCACGGATCGTGGATCTATGCAGGATCTCCGTGCATAGTCTGTTCCTCCGATGCTCAGAAACAAGCCCAATTTTGCACATTCGCTAAAGGGAGGGGCTTGTTTTTAGAAGCAACAGCCCAGATGAGGAGAAGCACATCTTCAGCAAATACCGAAACAGCTAACAGGCATGAACTGTGTGTCCAAACCATTTTCAGCTAGAACAGCAACAACCTTCCTTGAATCTATGCACAGTTGGTAATAATTTTTTCAATAAAGCTAATATTGCACATATGGCTCAGTCCTGAAAGTCCTCTCCGGGTGCAATCAGAGTCTAGTAAAACTGACCTCTCAGAATAGTTGAGGGATTTCTCAGGCAAGTTTATCAGCTGCTTTACTGGGCTCCCAACACAAGCTCAAGGCTAACCAGAAGTTACAATGCCCTTTTTTTGAGAAGCGGGGGAAAGTATTTTGTGGGAAATGTTTACAAATTGGAGCCATTTGCCCCTCATTTATAGGTATGCAGCTCTTTCTGACTGGATAAACTTCTGTTGTAGCAGAGCTTTGTCCTCACTGGCTTTGGTTAGGTCCATTCTACACTTCCAAGGTTAGAATTAGCAATCAGGATGGTCCCAGTACAAAAGAAGGAAGTGGCAATTCTAGAAGAGTCCAAGGTGGACAGATCTGGCAGCATTCCCCTCTAAGACCAGGGAGACGGTCAACAGGAAGAGGCAGGAATGTGGGAAGAGAAACAGCATTCAGTCACCACGGAAGGTTATTTGCTGCAAGAGTTACGTAGCCTTGCCCCCTACCCCAAAAGGGCAGCAGGAAATGGCAAGAGGAACGGCTCAAGCTCAAAAAATTTCTTTCAAGTGTGTAGCGCACAGCACTAACAAGTTAAAAAGACATTTCAGGTTATCAGAGCCCCACGGTTCCTACCTGTTCTAGAAAAATTGAATTCATATTTTAAAAAGATTTCACAAGAATCTGGATAAATATGCAGTTTCTGGCGGTAAGAAGACAACTCAATAATGGGGGAAAGAGTGTTTATGATCTGCCCACCCTCCTGCTGCTGCTGCTACATGAGTGCTTCTCGGTGGAGGTCCTGCTTGTCGCTGGGATCCGGGTCAGCGTCGTCGTCATCAGGTGGATCGTTTTCATCGCCAGACTCCACGTAGATGGGCCAGTCGTTGTCTGGATCGCTCTTCTCCTGTCCTTCCGACGAAGGTTCCATCAGACTCAGGTTAATGGGCATCGAATCCTCGTGCGTCGTCGTGACGCAAGTGCAGCTGTCGCACAAGCCAAAACGCCGTAGGCCTTGTGAGAGGCTGCTGGTGAACGTTCTTCTGCAGCCCTTGCAGATGATTGGCTTGTTTGACCGATGGACCTGCAACGTGAAACAACAGGAGCCCCAATCAGATGTCATACAGGGGGCGTTCTACAGGAGCAGAGTGTCTAAAACGGGGCCGGAAACCCTGCCTCCGCTCCATCAGGCATCCCTGTCAGCACACTGCTTATGGTTAGAGCAGAGCTTGTCTGAAGGGGCCGGTCCGCACCTCCCGCTCACAGAAGGGATGCGGCGTTTGCCTCTTCAGACAAACGCCATTCCAACCGTGAGTGGGGCAATGACAGGGATGGAACAGGACTTCCAGCTCCGTTTTTGATGCTCGACTCATGTGGAACGCCTTTTGTATAATGCTGGAGGAGGACTATAGGAGAGGTTCCTTGCTTGAGGCAGCCCTGGATAATCCTCACTTCCTCATCATGTAGGTTGACGTGGGGTTATCTCAGATCCCTCTCTTAAGGGATCTTAAGGGATCTGGGGTTATGGTTATGATCCCTCTCTTAAGGGATCTGGGGTGGAGTTCCTCCTGCATTTTCAACTCTTCAGCTCAACCCTAAATTGATTTTGAAAAAACCAAGCCCTCCTGCATGGGTTCTCAAGCATGAGTCCCCAGATGTGGCTAGCCCATAACTCCCAACATCCCCAGCCACAAAGGCCACTGTAGCTGGGGATGATGGGAGTTGTGATCCAAGTAGACATGGGGACACATGTCTTAGTGAGCTCAGCTACCTAGTAGGTAGGTTTGAGTTTATAGCCTCCTTTATTTAATACATTTATAAATGCTGCCTTTCTGCCGAAGCACTCAAGGTGGCCTACATTTTAAAATAATGACACATTGTCAAGCGGGTTTCTGCCTACTTAACAAGATCATCAGAGGGAGAGAGAGGCTCAGCAGTCAAGCTTCTCAGGGCCTTCTCAGTCATGGCCCCCAGGCTTTGGAATGTTCTCCCGGCTGGCATCCGCCCCTCAGCCTCCATCGGTTTTTAGAAAACAAGTTAAAACGTGGCTTTTCACCCAGGCTTTTATACGAGAGTAGAGTTTTTACTGCTGCTGTTTTGTGTGTGACTGTTTTATATAGGTTTTAAAAAATTTTAAATAGAGATACATTATTTTGATATTTATATTTAATATCTGTTCTTTTTGTATTTTAATTGTGCATTGCTTTAATTATATTGTAAACTGCTCTGGGATTTTGTTTAAATGAAAAACGGTACAGAAATAATCAAACAATAAATAAAAATACAAAATTATCTAAATGGACACAATTCAAGAGAGAGAAGGAATTGAGGGAGGAGGAGGAAGATACACTACCTCTTCCGTACTTAGTGGCCAAGGGCAGAGGCTGTCCTGGGAGTGCAAGAGCCCCCCAGGGCTCAGCCTCCATCAACAGAGGGGCCCCTGCACACCTCTTCCTTGGACGCAGTCTTCATTATTTACCACCAGAATCAGCTGTGCAAATAATTCCACCAAAAGCACTTGCCCCTCACCCACAAAAGTTTCCTTAGGCAAGAATATGAATCATCTCAGGCACCTCATCAGCCTGAGGGGGGTGGGACCACTCTCTCCTCTACTTTACAAAACTTCCCTCCTGGGTTCAGGCTCAACCAGAGTAGATAAGTACTCATCACAGGCAAGTGGCTATTTACAAGCTTGCTCTGTCAGTTTCAATCCAGTTAACATTTGATTTATTTATTTAACATCTTTATATTCCACCCAAAACGCAAGTCTCTGGGCAGTTTACAACAACGCAATAAAAACAACAAACAAAAAGGCTGAAACATTTAAACAATTTAAAATTTAAAAGAACGATGAAACTATTAAAAACCACCCAACTATTAAAATAGTATCTAATTAAAAGCCTGGGCGAACAAATGTGTCTTGACCGCCTTGACGTACATGCCTACACAGGACAGCAGGCTGCAGCCCTGCAGGAACATAGGAAGCTGCTTTATACCAAGTCAGACCCTTGGTCCAGTTAGCTCAGTACTGTCTACACTGACTGGCAGCTGCTCTCTTAGATTTCAGGCACCGAGTCTCTCCCAGCCCTACCTGGAGATGCTGCCAGGGATTGAACCTGGGACCTTCTGCATGCCAAGCAGATGCTCTTCCACCGAGCGGAGGCCCCCATCCTCTAAGGGGAACGTTTTACTGCGCTCACATGTAGTCACCCAGCTGAACGCAAATCAGGGCAACCTCTGCTTAGAAAGGGGCACGATTCATGCTCACTACGATCCAAGACCCGCTCTCCCCCGAGCCCCGGCTTGAACCCGCCGCTGGCCGTTCTTCCCGGCATCCTCAGACTTACGCTCAGAGCGTGGCTCCGAAGGTGCTCTTGCCTCGTGAAGCGTTTGCCACAGATCTCACAGGGATAGGGTCTCTCGCCCGTGTGTGAGCGGATGTGGCGCTTCAGGATCCCTTTCTGCTTGGCGGTATACGGGCAGAACGGGCATTTGTGCAGCTTGATCGGCACCACCAGGACGTCACCTTCGAGAACAAAAGCGATGCAGGAAATCCAACATGCTGCTTTGACAGAGGGGTCAGAATTTAAACCTTTAAAAAACCACCAACATTTGCGCAGGAGCCGCTCGTACTAAGGAGGCACCACTGCCTCTCCTTCCCAGACCTCCGTTTGCTCCTCTCTTCCCTGTTTGGCGCCAGTGTTAATGAGAGCTGTGCTGCCTGCAGGCTGGCCATTTGTCAGGTAGAGCTGCACAGTTCTACCTGATGAATGGCAAGCCGGGAGGCAGAGGAGCCCACTGAGTTCCGGGAAGGAGAGCCAGTTGTACCTCCTTGGGGCCCTGTCCCCCCACCCCGCCACCTGGCTTGTTAAAAGCAGGAGTGGCTCCTCCTAGTGAGCTGGGGCCAAAGGAGGTACTGCTGCCTCTGCTTCCAGGAGTTCCGGATAAGTCGCACCTGCTTGTAGGTAGTTTGGGTAGGTGGAGGAAAAGAGTCCCATCACTCACCACTAAGTTATTTTTAAGTGTTATATACTGGCCTCAAATAGCTTCCCCCCCAGGCAATCTTTAATTCACCTAGCCACGTCAGACACTGGCATCAGTCACATTCTACACAGCATTCAATGTCATAGTTAACACAACAGCTGGGGTGTGGGAACACAAGGGAACATTCCAAAATAAGATCACCCCTACAGTCCCAAGTGGTTTAGCCCATTCTATCCCCTCGCTCTGCTGCATGTGTAGAGCAGACTTAAGTTCCTGGTCCACATGACTTAACCATGCAGCTCTACCTGATGAATAGCCAGCCTGCAGGCAATGCAGCTCCCGTTAAACGATGGGGTGGGGCAGAGTGGAAGAGAGAGGAGCAAACGGAGTTCCAGGAAGCTGAGGCAGCTGTGCCCCCTATGGCGACCCCTACCCCCCTGTTGTTGGGGTCTCCCTTGGGTATTTGTTTTAGATTGGTTCTCTGTCCTAAAAGGGCTCACGTTTTACACTTGCTATGTAAACTGCTTTGAGATTTTTGTTGTAGAAAAAGTATACAAATATTTTAATAATAATAATAAAGACTAGCTGAACCCACACAGAGCATCTGTGCACGAGTGCACTCAGCCTTTGGCATCCCTTCTGGAGACTTCACTCTGTCCCTCCCCCCCCCACCGCTCACCCATTCATTGCCCCTGCGCACTCCTCCCAATGGTCTCCTCGCCTCTCTGCACAGGGAAAGAGAAGCCTCATTTGGCCCCAGTGCGGCCCGACCTGTCATTTGGCCAGCAGGAGGGCCCAGGGAGGGAGGCTGTGCCGCCCTCTCCGCTGCCTGCTCGGCCGGTCTACTAGCGGGGAGGATGGCCATGGTCGGGCTGCCTGCCGGCCATTTTCTCTCTCCAACCAGCCAGCTACTGCCACTGCCCACTGCTTCTTCTCCCTCTCCCAGCAGCTCACTTGTGAATTCTCGCGAGAGCTGCCACGCATGGGATTAGCCACGGGTACATCTTAGAGAATTATATATTGAGATGTTCAGCTGGGATTTTGAAAAGGGGCATCCTGCAAGTGTTCTAGGAGAGAGTTCCAGGTGTAACTAAAAGCCTGCCTGCCCACAACTTACTAAGACCAGTCATTTGTGGGTATATCAATTGCATAGAAACATTTTTTAAAAACACACTCTTCCAGTTTACCAAAAAAAAAAAAAAAAATTCCTGGTGCCTGCTGGCCAGAGGCAATCATTCTAGCCTCAGGCAAATGGCTATTTCAAGTCTGCTGTAAATGCGGCTTGTTTCCACCAACCTGCTTCTGCAATACCCGTTCATCAGAAGGGTTTGGTTCTACATTCACATTGCACACATGCAGAGCATAATTCAAAATGCATGGCACTTCCATCTCGGCCCTCATCCTGCAGGCAAGTGCACCCACCCACCATCTAGCAGACCCAAATACGGTTTGAGCATATGAGACTAAATAGCAGCTGTATAAGCATGCTCATCGCTCCCTGCAACCAGATTTCCCTTTGACGGCACATTTGGGGGCTAAGCATGGGTCCCTGGATGTGGGACTGTCAATCAATCAATCTTTATTACAGTCTTAGACCAGCATAAGGATGTGGGACTACAACTCCCATCATCCATGGCCATAATGGCTGACAGGATGATGGGAGTTGTAGTCCATCTGGAGCTTCTAGGATGAGAATCCCTGCCTTCATGTGCTTAAGAAAACCAGGTTCCACCCATCAATACCTAATTGAAACATCACCAGTGAAGAATCTAAAGGTTCTTCGAAATCCACATCACAAACTATTTCAAGACATAATGTTTTATCTCAAGGAGCCAGCCCTCATTCCACTTTTGGCACAATGATAATCAGCAATTTGGGGGAATTTGTGTGGGGGTGGGGGGGAGAGAAAGCCCCAGCAGCAAGCTGTATGTGTCTGCTTCAAATCCAAAACTAGTTTCCAAGGTGGATGATGTGTACATTTTTCCAAAAGCTAAACAGCCCAGAATGAAGGCCTCTCTCTTTGGGAATCCAGATTCTTTTGCTTTGTCAGCAAAATAAATGAGAAGACGTGTACATATCATACAGAAAAAAGTATCCCTTGGGAGACAGAAATGGCATAGTCTCATCTCACCTGCATCCTCTCCGTACCAGTCATTGTGAATGTCCATCACGGAACTCATGGGCATCCCTGCATCTTCTGGCCGACTCTCAAAGCCACGGACAAAATGGTGGACCACATCGTCCTTCCTTTGGGCTGTGCTGTTCCGCAGCAAGGCCTCAAGGAACTGCTTCATGTGATAGTTATTGCACGCCAGGTCCATCGCCTGGCCACTGTGGAGTCCCTCCTCTATCTGCTCAATGGTCAAGGGAGTTGGGTACTGTGGCAGCCGCTCACCCACTTCCACTTCCACTTCATCGGCATCAAATTCGACTTTGGGTTCCACCACTTTGGGCAGCGAGGAGTTGGTGTCGTCTGGAGAGTCGCTGCTGACTGGGTCCCTCACCACGAGCTCAATGGGGTGGCAGCTGCTACATTCCCCACAAGGAGGGTCTCGTTGGCAATCTGGGGCCCTTTCCTTCTCCTGCAGAGATGAAATGGAAGCAGAGCACTGGCTCTTGGCACCGTACGACGGCCCCTCTCTAGCAGAACTCGCACTGCCACTGTCAGCCTGATAGAAGGCGGCTTCCCTCTCAATCTTCCGGCAGATATCCAGTGACGACCGGATATAGGTCTTGCAGAAGTTGACCACATCCGTCATCTGTAAGTAACTGGCAGCAGACATGACCTCAATCACATTCTCCCCACAAAGATCCAGCTTCCCGGAATAAAGGAAGTCCAGGATGATGGAGAAGGCCTCCGAAGTCACAATGTCCAAGGACGCGGTGCTGTGCCGCCCGCTGTCCTGGATGTAGTGGATCAACAAGGCTCTGAAGTAGCCGCTGTTAGCAAAGAGAATGTTCTTGTGGGCTTTGAAAATCCTCCCTTCGACAATGATGCTGCAGTCGCAAAAGAAGTCCCTTTTCCGCTGCTCGTTGAGCTCCCCCAAGAGTTTCGTGTAGTAAGATTGCATCTCCATGTCTCTGGAAGCTCCCTTTAAGAAGGGCTTCTTGATTCTGCCAAGAACAAAGCAAGAAGATCCAGTCAGGGCAGAAATGGCTCTCCCTTTCTGCACAGAATCACAGGCACTCCCCTGAGAATTGCACCCTTCCCTGGGCACATCCAGGGGACCCTTGAAGACCTGGGTACTTCTGAAGCAAAGAAAGATTCCAGCAACCAGAGAGGAGACCACAGAGCCCCAATCGCTTGAATCTCTCCCAGGCTACAACAGACATCTTGCCACAGACAGCAGCTGTGCCTGCTAGAAGAATCACATTAAAGTCGAGAGTTAAGTTGGCATTTGTCAAACATTCACAGATTAAGTTTGACGTTCTTTTCAGTGATCCATGAACATACGAAGCTGCCGTTTACCAAATCAGTAGATTAGTCCATCCAGTCCTGCTCACTGGGCAAAGAGGCACCTTTTAAAGCGGTGGCTCTTGTGTGTCTGGCAGGAGAGGATCATCTGTCCTTCTTTATGCTAAATAGTGTTCCTCCAATAGCCATTGCTGGCATCTCCTTTGTGTATTTTTTTCTCCAATGGTGGAGGACTCCCAAATACATGGAGGTCCATGTGGGAGAAAGTGGACCTTTAAACCAGGAACTACATCTCCCATCATCCTCAGCCTTCGGCCATTGTGGCTGTGGCAGGGGTGGATCTTATCTATGGGAAAAGTAGGCGACGCTCACCTTAACATTCTCAGTCCGCCATGTTGTCTCTGCTTCCATTTTGTGTGCCTACTGCCTCCCTCTGTTGTTCCCTGCTGCTCTTGCCTGCAACCACTTTAAGACTTGTTAGGTGGGCGATGGTAGCAAAGAACAAATGAAAAGCCCCAGATCTTTCAAAAATATTAATATTAATAAAGCAGGAGCTTATTAAGAACCATGTTCACTTTTGTTTTTGCAAAGTGGGCAGTCCTAGGACCACCCTATAAACCAGTCAGAGAAGGACTAGTTTGATTGACTCCTCAGGCAGCCAGTCAGAGCACCCACAGGCTGGGAAAGTATTTTTCTTTCAGCTACTCAGAAGAAGCCAATCACCATTTTAGTTAGAGAGCAAGTAGGCTGGCTGGCGGTAAGTCTGATCTTTTGCTGGCTTCTTTGTTTGTGTTTGGAGGCGAGGAATGAAACCTCTGCTTTCTCTCCCTTGCTCTCTGATCTGATCTGTATGCAAAGCATTATGGCCCATTCTTAAAATGGCATGCGATAAAACATTGGAAAGAACAGCAAACAGTAAGACTGGACTAATTACATTAGAAACTGGCATAAGAAGCCAGAAAGTTCTTTTAGGGCATATGCTTGGATTTCCGAGTACAAACTGCTTTTCAAATAATTGCAGATGTAGGTGTGGTGTATGTAGAAAAGTAATGGATTATGTTGAAAGGAAAATAATTTTAAAAATCTATTTGCTATGCAGAGAGCTAAACAGGTTTTTCTCTGGATTGTGGCCAGTAGCTGTAACATTACTATGTCCATTGAGGGTTATGGTTCATTGGGCAAGGATTAAGGAAGTGATTTCTTTAAAAACAAAAAAACAAAAAACAAAAAAGATTGTTGTTTGCTAGGATGGACACCCAGGCTAAGTGGTGGGCACCCAAGGCAGGCGGAGAGTGGCACCCAGCTGTTCAGCAAGCATGGAGTGGGGAGAGGGTGTCTCCCCACACACCCCTTTGCTTTCCTTGATGTCTTCTAAGTTACAGGAGATGGTTCATAGCTGCAGCAGACATCATTGAAAAACTTGTGGTTTTTCTAGTATTTATGTATGCACTTTTGAAATATGCAGGCAGAGCTGACCTTGTAAATTCAGAATGCATTTGTTCTCCACTTTTGTAGTTGGCCTCTGCTGTAAAGGTAAAGTTGTGCCATCGAGTCTACTCTTGGCAACCACAGAGCCCTGTGGTTCTCTTTGGTAGAATACAGGAGGGGTTTACCATGGCCATCTCCTGCACAGTGTGAGATGATGCCTTTCAGCATCTTCCCATATCAATGCTACCCAATATAGAAGTTTCCCATAGTCTGCGAAACATACCAGTGGGGATTCAAACCAGCAACCTCTTGCTCCCTAGGCAAGTCATTTCCCTGCTGCACCATTAGGTGGCTGGTCTCTGCTTTACCTGTGGCTTATATAGATTGATTTACTTTGACATGTATAGTCTGTGCTTCCTCCAAGAAGCCCAGAGTAGTGCACATGGTTACATTTATCCTCCCAACAGCCCTATGAGGAAGGTCATGCTGAGAGATAAAGTGACTGTCCCAGAGTCACCCAGTGAGTTTCATGGCTGAATGGGGATTTGAACTTGGATTTCCCCAATCTAGTCCAGCACACTAACGCCTGTACCACTCTGACTCAGAGTTCTCTCTTCTTCTTGTTTATCAGTAATAGTATTCATTTTTAAAATAATCAGGCAGACAGAGCTGTCCTCGTGACTTCAGAATGCATTTACTCTCCACAGAAGCAGCCTTTTGTAACTGGACTGTGCTTTACTTGTGGCTCATAGTTCTTTTCCTGTGCATGCTTGTGTTTTGATCCCGCCATGTTAGCTACAAATCTACACACTACTGTAGTCCTGTTAAGCACTATAAAGCAACTGACGTTTTCCATATTTCTCTGTATCTCTGCTGATGAGCAATTGAGACTTGTGTCTTTGAATTTTGATCCCACTCGTTAGCAATAACTGACGAAATGTAGATTTGTAGCTAAGGCATCTGCCTAGTCCTGGCTCCACCTCCACAGTGGCCCACAATCAGCTTTGCCTCCTGTACCACCCACAGTTAGCTCCACCTCTCACTACCTATCACCTGCCCTGCCTAGCATCCATCCCAAGAACCACCAGCTGCTACTGAGCTGTGGATTATGGGAGTTGAAGTCCAACAACAACTGGGGACCCAAGGTTGAGAATAGGGATGTGCCCGAAACGTTTCGGAGGCCATTATGAAGGCCTCCGAAACGTTTCGGCACTGGGGGCGGTTTCGGTGTTTCGGCGGCGCGGGTAGCACTTTAAGGGCGGGGGAGGGTGTACTCACCCCTCCCGCCGCATTTCCCCCGCCGGCGTGTTGGTTTTTTTAAGCCCCTCAGGGCGGCAGCGTTCCTCCCTGCCGCCCTGTTTTCCCCGTCGGCTGGAAGTGGCCGGAAGTCGCGAGTGAGCGTGGGCCTGTCGTGCACGTGCGCACGGCAGAAGGGGCTTTAAGCCCTGAGGGGCTTAAAAAAACCAACACGCCGGCGGGGGAAATGCAGCGGGAGGGGTGAGTATACCCTCCCCCGCCCTTAAAGCGCTACCCCCGCCGGCGCTGAAGATTTCCGTGCACATCCCTAGTTGAGAACTCCTGCTTTAGGCAGCCAAGATCCAAGTCTTGAACTGTGAAGACCTGCACTTTGAGTTGTGCTCAGAAATAGACAAAGCCCATGAAATTGTTCTTAAAAATGGTGATGTACGTTCTGACCAGCTGGCCTCGGTCAATACCTTTGCAGTCATTTTTTGGATCAACTGAAGTTTCCAGACAGTCTTCAAGGACAGCCCCACATTGCAGAGGCTCCATCCGGATACTACCAGGGCATGCAACGCAGTGGCCAGGCTATCCCTGTGCTCTGCAGGGCAAAATCTCCCATCCTGCATTGGCATGAGGTGCTAAAGAGAATGAACCGACAGCCCATGAGCCCTGCTTGTGAAAGGGGCAAAGAAAGCCAGGCTGAAATGCTTTCTAGCAGCAATGCAATACCTCCCCTGCTAACTGAGCAAAGAGGCACCTTTTAAAAGTGGTGATTCTCTTTATTTAGCAGGGGGAGAGCAACTGGCCCTATCCCTCCCCAGTACAGCATCCCTCCAGTGGCTGTTGCTGCTTGGGTCTATCTTATGTTTCTTTTTCAGATTGTGAGCCCTTTGGGGACAGGGCAGCAATTTTATTTATTTATTTATATGTATGTAAGCCGCTTTGGGAACTTTTGTTGAAAGTTTGTCGTATTTGTACCTTTCATTTAAGATTAGTTCCCCACACAAAAAATTCTTTAGAAAATTAAATGTATCAATTCTTAAGAAGATGCCCGAGTGGCACTGGGAAATATTTAAAAATTATAACACCTAGAAACCAGGCTTTTAAATGGAATGTCTAACTACTGGGGTTGCAGAAGACTGAAGGAGAAAAGCCAGAATTTCCAGGAGGATTCCTCTTCATCCTCTGTCCCCAGAATGATGCAAGCAAGGTGACCCTTCCGTGCAGAGGACATTAGGACCTGAGCAGAATCCGCCTCCTCCCAACCATGTGGTTTTTGTAGCATAACCCTCCAGGGAAAAACCAGCCAGGCCTAGGAACAAAGAATGTTCAGCACAGCCAGCAGGGGAAAAAGACACACCAAAAACTGAAGCATCCTGGAAAGAAAACTCATCCTGTTCCTCCCCGTAAGCCTTCTACGTTTTGTCCAGTTCTGACCCACCTTTTCCTTATTGCCACTTAATTAACCCCCCATGTCCTCCTCTCAACTCTCCTGAATGCAACCACTTGGTCTCTTCACTTTTCTTTTGCCAAATATTCAGCCTAAAATCTGATATCGCCACTACCAGATACACACACATTAACTGCAGACAGAAAACCAGTTCTTGCAATAGAACTTAAGAATAAGCAGCAGATCTCACTGGGTCTTCAACAGACATCATATCAGCCATTTATTGTGTAACTATCCACGAATGTGGGGAGGGCCACCTTTATTGCCAGAATAAGTCACAAGAATGCCAGAGCACCCAAGCGAGAATATAACATTCCTTTTGAGACTATAGCAGAGTTTTATTCCTTAGTAAGTACATGGACCATGGTTTTCTCCAAGTTTGGGCTCATGCAGGCATAAACTACACCTAATTTAAAGTGAGTCCCCTTAAGTGGCACAGTGGGGAAATGCTTGACTAACAAGCAGAAGGTTGCCAGTTTGAATCCCCACTGGTACTATATAGATGCTGAAAGGCATCATCTCATACTGCGCAGGAGGCAGCAATGGTCAACCCCTCCTGTATTCTACCAAAGAAAACCACAGGGCTCAGTGGGTGCCAAGAGTCGAAATCGACTTGACTGCACACTTTACCTTGAATTTAAAGTGGGGTTGCCAGATGTGTTGGAAAGAAGGTTGTCCTGACAATCCAGTGGAGCAAACATCTCCACTGCTCAGTGATGGGCAAATAATGAGAAGGAAAGTGTCTCCACGGACATGAGAGCGCCAAAATACAATAACCAATGTAATCACACACTTTTGGAAAACAAGAGTTAAACCTTCAGAGTCCATTTCCCCTACGACCGTTCTCATATTTGAAATTAAGCCCAGGAGCATTCATTGCATGGGCAACATTCAATCTGTGGGGCAGCTTTGGGAGACAGAGAGCCCCACTTTGAGGCTGGACCTTTTAGCATTTCCTCTCTCCTCTGGCTTCCAGTATTTTGTGTTTTTCAGGAGCAAGCAAATGTGCAGCTTTCCAAATGTTCCTGAACTACAATCCTATCACCCCTAACCACTATTTGTTGCAGCTGGGGGTGATGGGAACTGTAGTTCAGAAACATCTCGAGAGCCACACATTAGCTACCTGATTCCAGGGCCTCTGGAGCTCAGGGTGCCCAGATGTTGTTCAGCTCCAACTCCCATCATCCCCTGATGGCCAAAAGCCACTGGAGTCTGACAACACCTGGGGACCCGTGAGGCCTCTCAGTGCCTCTGAGCTCATGCAGAAGAACGCCCTTCCCCACTGAGTAACGAATTTGACACATATTTATATACCACTTTCCCCATCGCCGGGATGTGGGTCAGGGTCTTCCAGGCCACAGCATGCATGCACAAACCCCAGCAGCCCCTCTCTTGGGAGACGTTTAGCCCGGCAGCCTGCCTCCTTCCTTCCTTCCTCAGCAGCACTCTCCAGAGCACAGCCCTGGGTCTCTCTTGTCCACACCTTGGAAGCCGGAAGCCAGCAGCTCAGGAGTCGCCTAACTATAAGGGCATCACAGACCCCTCATTGCTCAGTCTCGGGGGGCTGGACGTCCCTCCAAGATAACTTATGGCGCCAGAACAGCTGAGAGTGTTCCTGAGCAGGTGCAGAGCGCGCGCGCACACCCACACACCCCGCGCATTATTGCACGGACGTGATTTCCCCAGCCTCTTCCTAGCACTGCCCGCTTTTCCTCTGGAAGAGCCCTTCACCTGCTACGGACACACCGGCAGATGAGCAGGGGGCTGGAACTCCCCGCTGTGAAAGCCTTCCCTTGCAGACCGGCGTAGGCGCAGGAGCAGGGCAGCTCGGGCTACGCCTGGTCAGCTGGCAACCCGACCAGTGTTTTCCCCTCTTCCCCCTAAGCCAGTCAGGCGAAAGGCGGCGGCGGCGACCACCTGGGAGCAGCAGCCTCCAGAGGCGGACACGCGGCAGACCGAGCGACCCACCCTGGCCCTTCCCGGCAGCGCCCCGCCATGCACGGCCAAGCAAAGGCTCCATTGCAGCCTCCCCCGTGCAGGGGAGAAGCTGCAGCCGCCTCCCTTCCCTCCCTGCTCACCTTTCCACCGGTCCCTTGCCTTGCACGGCTCTACCTAGCCTGACACATACACACACGCTTCGCGGGAGCCGCCCGATCTCCCCGAGCGGCGCTGGCCGCCAATCCCGGCCGCCGCCGCCAGCAGAGCAGGAGGCGGGCCCAGTCCAGCATGTTCGGAAGCGCCTCAGCTTCACCTCTCCCACAGAGCATGCGCAGCTCGTGACGCCTGCTGGGGATTGTAGTTCTTTCCAACCTCAGGAAGGCAGGGCTGCTGAGCAATGACGTTCCACGTTCCCTGAACATGTCACCTATTCGACTAGGAACATGCCCGTGAAAGCGAAGCGGGAGCGGCCAAGCAGCCTGGGAGGCGTGGCACATAAAATGGAGGGGCGTGGCCAATTTACGTAGGGGTGGGGGTGGTGTGCAATTCTAATTGCATACATGCCATAAATGGAAAACAGGTACAATATCTGCATACCCCTTTTCATTTAAAAAGTTCAGAAAGCAAGAAGAGAAATGAAACACATGTTCCTTCCCTGTCTCAAAGGGGCTCACAGTACAAAGACAAATTGTTCCAAGTAGAACAAATTTAATCGACTTTCCGCCTGGTGGCCTCACCTAGGATCCTGCCCCTCAGTACTGTGAATTTGGTTTTGATCCAGCTGTCAGCACAGGCATTACAAAGGGGCATGGCTCATATTTTGAGGGGCTGCCGTCTTGAAACAAGATGGTGGTTTGCCAAAAACAGAAACACAAAAACCACCATTGAGGTCCCTGGGGGGGCCTCCTCCCAAGTGCTGTCAATGCAAAAGTTGTTAGAGGGGAACACATGCACACACCGTCATGGTGATCTCATAAGCCTTCTTCCTTTCCGGAAAGCAGCCTAAGAAAAAAGAAGATACACAAGAGAGAACTGCAACAGCCACTGGGAAATTGGCTCCCAGGGGCACTGGGAGGAGAGAGAGCAGGATTCTCTTGAAGGCACCGGTTTTTTTAAAATTATTTTTACATTTTACATTATGTCTTCTCAGTTTTTAGATCCCGTTCAGGTTGAATCTGGAAGGCCCCACTCTGAATGCAGATGCGCGCACACTGCTTTGATACTGCCGCCCAGAACAAAACTCATTCTGTGCCTAGATGAAAAAATGGGGGGGGACACTGGAGGAAAGCAGGCAGAACACCCTGAACTTGGCAGCTGTTGAAGTCCTTCGTCCTCACAAATGGACTCCAGTGGGGGAAAGACAAGTCAGAACCCTTGGAAGGGCAATAAAACGCCTGAAATTTTCACACCAACCAAATAGAGGGGGGAAATACAGGAGTTACCGGCAGGAGAAGATCCTTGTTTCCCGTTGAAAGCAACAGGAAACAAGAAGAACAAACAAGAATAATTGGCAACAAAAAACAAACTGATGTGAATGATTGGATCCAGTATTTAATAAAGGGAACTAATTGAATCATTCAATGAAAAAACACATGTTTGCACATGGGGAGGGGGAGCCGGCAAGGTTGGAGTGGGCCCCTCCCATCTGCCTCCTTCTTCAGGGAGGTGTGAGAGGAGAGGGCAAAGAGCAAGCTGTCACCCAGCAGTATAGCTAGGGGAGAGGGGGTCGTGTTTGGCCCTCTCCTCGGTGGCCCCTGGAGTGCGGGAGATAATGAAGAAAATAGGGAGGGGTGGAATTGGGAGGCCCTCAGGAAGCTGGGGGGCCCGGCAGGCTCCATCTGCTCAATTATAGCTACACTCCTGGGCCACACCCCTGTTTGCACACCTTACATGGTGCCACCACATTAGCATCTGTTCACTTGCATTAGGGACAAGATGCGATAACCCAACACACTCAGGGAGGAACTGGACTTCTAGAGTCCCTGGGGGGTGAGTTGCACCCTGAAGACGGACAACTCTAGGAGCTCACTCTAACAATGTCGCTTTTTAAATTTTACTGTCATTTTCCAATACAGAGATAGCAGTGAAAGCTATAACCATCTATGATAGCTTCATTACATAAACCAAAATAATAACAATAGAACCCAAAAACCTGCCCACCCCAGAACACATGATGTACCATATATTGCAATAATGAGAAAGAAAAAGGAAGATTGTTCCATCATCAAGTGGCAATCATATTGAGTTCAGCCGCTGAGTGTATCGGATCCATGTCATGAGAAGGAAGAGAGCTGGTCTTGTGGTAGCAAGCATGACTTGTCCCCTTAGCTAAGCAGGGTCCACCCCGATTACATATGAATGGGAGACTTGATGCGTGAGAACTGTAAGATATTCTTTTCCCTCTCACACAACACTAGAACCAGGGGTCACTCCATGAAATTGATTGCCAGGAGGTCTAGGACCAACAAACGGAAGTACTTTTTCACACAACGCGTGATCCACTTGTGGAACTCTCTGCCACAGGATGTGGTGATAGCCAACAACCTGGATGGCTTTAAGATGGGTTTGGATGACTTCATGGAGGAGAGGTCTATCAATGGCTACTAGTCGGAGGGCTGTGGGCCACCTCCAGCCTCAAAGGCAGGATGCCCCTGAGTACCAGTTGCAGGGGAGTAATGGCAGGTGAGAGGGCACGCCCTCAACTCCTGTCTGTGGCTTCCAGCAGCATCTGGTGGGCCACTGTGCGAAACAGGATGCTGGACTAGATGGGCCTTGGGCCTGATCCAGCAGGGCTGTTCTTATGTTCTTATTCCCTTAGGGGATGGGGCCGCTCTGGGAAGAGCATCTAGGCTCCAAGTTTCCTCCCTGGCATCTCCAAGATAAGGCTGAGAGAGATTTTTGCCTGCAACCTTGGAGAAGCTGGCACTGCTACCAGTCTGTGTAGACAATACTGAGCTAGATGGACCTATGGTCTGACTTAGTATATGGCAGCTTCCTATGCTCCATTGAGAAACACATAGCCAAAAAGGTTGTCATCTAGAATAAAAAATGTGTGCTAGCCAAGTAAGGGTCTTGTTCTAAATTTGAGGATATTTTATCTTGTAGCATTAAGTCCTCGACTTTGGAAAACCATGAACAGATTGGAATATGGCCTTTCTTTTTCTAGTACTTACAAATTTTGCAGCTATAGTGAGCAAAGAAAACAGTTCCCTCTGTGCTCCTGTAGACAACAGAACCGGAGGTAGGACAAGAAGGAAGTTGACTGCTGCCAAGGTGCTGAGATGATAAAAGGTGCTGAGATGACTGCTGAGATGATAGGTTCCAAGTTCCCTCCCTGGCAGCATCTCCAAGAGAGGGCTGAGAGAGATTCCTGCCTGCACCCTTGGAGAAGCCGTTGCCAGTCTGTGAAGACAATACTGAGCTAGATAGACCAATGGTCTGACTCAGTAGATGGCAGCTTCCTATGTTCCTAAGGCTGAGCCAGGGACCTTTTAATTGTTGTGATGATTGTTTGATACTATCCCTGTTTTATGGATTGATTTATAAATTATTACTAGCTGCTTTGGTTCCTATGCAAAGAAGTATAGAAAACTTTAACATAAACAAACCAAGTTATTTTGTTTCTCAGAGAGAGAAAGCACCTTATGAATGCACCCTTACTTACTTGGTTGTACACTGAAGATGCTGAATACATGTGCATAGAATCCATCTGAGTCTTTGTAGTGAGCCTGAGCCTGGTGTAGCATCAGGGCTAAGAAGTCCCAGATTAAAATCTAGCCAGGGGGGCTTAATTTAAATGACCTTACCAGAGTCACTATTATTTTATCTACAGCCTTTCAGCTGCAGTGTAGGGGTTGCAATGCCAACCGGCATAGCAGGATTACCAGAAGGATTCCCTGATAAGTACTTTGAACTATTTAAAACACTAAATTAGTATTGTTATGGGCTCCTGGCTGGCCATTTCTTTTGCTAAGCAGATTTACTAGCTAATAGTCCAGAAGTCCCTAGCTAGCAGGGCTGATAGACTCAATGGGGTAGGATGGAGACATGTCCTACTGAAGTTCGGGAGCTGTGCACACACCTGTTTCGTGGTCCCCTCGTCTGTAAAAGGCAAGGTAGGAGGGGGAGGGAGTGTGATGGTCCTTCTGGGTAAGGGGGCTTTCCCTCCTACCTCATTTACCTGGAACATTTACCTCTCCTTCCTGGAGCTCTGTTTGATCCTCTCTCTCCCTCCCCAACATTAATGACAGCCACATTGCTGCAGGCTGCCCATTCATCAGGTAGAGCTGTGCAGTTAACTTTACAGCTCTACCTGATGAATGGGCAGCCTTCAGGCAGCGCAGCTCTCATTTATTTATTTATATTAAATTTATATACCGCCTTTCATTAAAATAATCACAAGGCGGTTCACATAGAAAAAGTTAAAACAAGACTATAAAAATTACACAATTAAAATATTCGAAAATATAAAACCGGATCTAATTTTAAATTTTTTAAAAATACATACATAAAAATACAATTCAATATACAAAGAAGCAACAATAGAGACAATCACATAAAAGCCTGAGTAAAAAGCCAAGTCTTCACATGTTCTCTAAAAGCCATGATGGAGAACGAGGAGCAAATAGCCACTGGGAGAACATTCCAAAGTCTGGGGGCAGCAACATGAACGCTGGGCAAGGGCAGAGCAGGGCAGGATGGGAGAGAGAGGAGCAAACGGAGCTCTGGGAAGGAGAGGCAGCTCCTCCTCCTCTCCCCCGCCCTGCTCATTAGGATGAGCCATTCCTGGTAGGACATGCCTCCTACCCTACTGGGGATACAGCCCTAGTATTCCTTAGTGGTCAGTCAGTTTCTTTCTAGTGCGAATCTGGGTATGTAGAAATTGACCAGAGCTTGGAACAAGTATTTCTCCCTGGCTAAAAGAGGGGCTGATGTACGGGGTATGTGCGCATGAGAAAGAACAAAAGAAGCACCCTGGAACAGACAGTCAGTTTTGGCACAGGTAGACAGAGAGGGAGAGAGTACGCACGAGCTGCGGGTTGGAAGCCTACTGAGGTTCTTGGGAACGGATGTGGGTAGCGGACCTTCTGCCTGGTAGTCTGCACACACTGGTTGCCTTTGTGTGCATTTGTAAATAAACTAAATACAACAAAACCATCATAAGCCTCCAGTGGTCTCTCCTCCAAAGAAAAACAAACCAAGATAACGGTGCTGCCTTTCCCTGGAACTCCTCACTGCTCAGGGAAGTGGCTGCACGTAGCAGCACTCTGATGCTGTGAGACTCAGGTTGTGGCTCAGTCAAGCGAGGGCAGCTGAAAAGCCATGGCCAAGGCGGGCAGCTGGCAGAGGAGGCCTAGAAGCCCCTCTGCGCAGTCTGCCTCCTGCATCCCATCTGGGTCTGCTGTGTTATTTAGCTGCCGCCCCACAGAGATTCCAAACAGGGAGGGAGAGAGAGAGAGATTTGCCACTTTGAACAAGAAAGAGGCTCTGCTGGTTTGTACAGTGAAATAAATGGGTTTTGCAATCAGGATGCGGGGAGGTGAAAGCGCAGATGGCTGCTCCCTGGATACGAGGCAGGGGAGGGCTTCTCAAGATGACTGAGGCAGAATCCCTGGCATGAAAGCTAGGCAGTACTCCACGCGTCCTCAAACATCAAGGACCCGTTTCCACCTCCAAATCAATTCCAACTTGGACGGAGGATGCAATTGCTGATATACGATTGGGGGGTGGGGTGTATAGGAAGCACCATTGCAGGCATACAGGCACACAGCAGCCTCCTGGTGGAATAATCAGGCCCACCAACCCATGTGGAGCTGATTGGAAGCAGATGGCCCGAGTTCATTGGCTATTTCATCAGTATGTCCTCTGGAAATTCCCTCTGGAGCAGAGGCGGGGAAGGATGCAGAGCTAGGAAAAGGAAACAGGAATAGGCAGTCTTCTCTATAAATAGCACATACCACAAACCAACACAAGGAATCCCTTGCTAAGACAGGGTTAAACGTTAATACGCTATGAGATACAAGGAGGACTACACACCACCACCCTGTATAAAAAACATGATTATTCATGATTTTTATTGTTATGAAATTTATATAATGCCTGCCTCTTAAGGGCTCTAGGCAGTTCACAAAAGTAAATACAACAAAAGAAAAATAAAACAATTTAAAACATTCACATATTATTACAAGCCAGGATAAAAAGATGTGTCTTAAGGGCTCATTTAAAGGCAGGTAAAGGTGTTGAATAACAAACGGATGCAAGGAGCACATTCCAGAGCCCAGGAGCAACTACAGAGAAGGCCTACTCCCGAGTCGCCGCCAGATGAGCTGGCAGCATCTGGAGACGGACCTCGAGAGCTTAATGTCTGGTGGGGATCATGCAGAAGAAAGTGCTCTCCCAAGTAACTTGGTCCTAAGCCATTTAGGACTTTAAAAGTAATCACCAGGACCTTTGTCCATATTTTATCACCTGTATTTTGCCTAGAAACCTATTGGTAGCCAATGCAATTGCTTTAAAACAGACATAATATGGCATCTCTGAGAAACCCCAGAGACCAGTCCAGATGCCGCATTTTGGACCAACTGAAGTTTCCAAAGCACATACAAAGGCAGCCCCACATAGAACACATTGCAGTAGTCAAGCCTAAAAGTTACCAGAGAGTGCACCACAGTTCTGAGATCATTGTCTTCAAGGAACGGACGCAGCTGTCATATCAACTGAAGTTGATAGAAAGCACTCCTGCCATAGCCTCAACCTGAGAATCCAGAGTGAGGCCTGGGTCCAGAAGCACTCCCAAGCTATGTACCTGTGCCTTCAGGGGGAGTGCAACCCTATCGAGAACAGGAAGATCTATCACATCCCTCAAAGTATGACCCCTTACCGTGAGTACCTGTCTTGCTTGGATTCAGTTTCAATTTATTATCCCTCATCCAGTCCATTACTGCCTGTAGGGAAGCATTTATGGGGGTTATGCCATTTCCTGATGATGATGTCATGAAGAAATAGATCTGGGTGTCATCTGTGTACTGATAACACCCTGTTCCAGATCTCCTGATGATCTCACCCAGCAGTTTAATGTTGCTTTCTGATTGCAGGGTTTATTCTAATGTGAAACTTGACACATTTTATGCAGTGTTGGGGAAAACATGCAGTAGGACTAAGTTTTTCTGCATTTGGGCCCATGGAGTTTAATAGGCAACCATGGTGTTTCTTAAAAATAAATAGATAAAAGGATATGTTACCAAGAGATAAAATAAAAGGAACAGAAAATTAAGGTGAATACTGTTTCCTTTTAATCATGATAGCCTTGTACGAAAAGCATATTTATTTTTTTATTCATTCATTCATTCATTCAATTTCTTTACTGCCCTTCCAAAAATGGAAGAGCAACAACAAATAGATAAGATGGCTCCCTGTCCCCAAAGGGCTCACAATCTAAAAAGAAACATAGGATAGACACCAGCAACAGTTACTGGAGGTACTGTGCTGGGGCTGGATAGGGCCAGTTACTTTCCCCCTGCTACATCACCACGTTAAAAGGTGCCTCTTTGCCAAGTTATCAGGGCATTACTCTTCTATTCTTGGCAAAGCAGCTCCATGTTTCTTGCTTCCTCTCTATTCTTTCCTTCCTGTTCTTTCTTTCTTTCTTTCTTTCCCCATTATTTTCTTGGCAGGGGGCTGCACTGGCTGCCTATGCAGTAGGAGAAAAGGTTTAGAACAAACCCTGCTTGGCTTTCATTTCATTTGTTTGTTTGTTTGTTTAACTCAGCCTCAGTGCTAGCCTATCAACCATTCCAAATCGGCAAACATTGAAATATATAGATTAACAAAAAGTGTAGGTAGGCATATGAATAATGGTCATCGTCCTTTAGCGGACCTTATAATTTCCAGCCTGCCAAAAGTGGGGCTTTGATAACGTGGCCTAAATTGGTTTACACATTAACTGGGGGGTGGAGTGGAGGCGTAGCTGGTTGTGAGGATGGTTCCCTCCACACTACGCGGCGGGGGGGGGGGGGCGGGACGCCAGAGAATGCATTTCAACAGTCATTCTCTGACACCCAGGCCAGAGGAGCACATTGCTTGAGATTTTTATATAGAAACATCCTGCAGGGTATCAGGGGAATCAGAAGCCTAGGCGGTTGTTCATTTGTTGGTGTAGAGCCAGCGTGGTGTAGTGGTTAGAGTGCTGGACAAGGACCGAGGAGACCTGAGTTCAAATCCCCATTCAGCCATGAAAACTAGCTGGGTGACTCTGGGCCAGTCACCCCTCTCTCAGCCTAACCTACTTCACAGGGTTGTTGTGAAAGTGAAACTCAAGTATGCAGTACACCGCCGCTCTGGGCTCCTTGGAGGTGGAGCGGGATATAAATGTAATAATAATAATAATAGCCCCCAGTGAGGCACTACCTTGGCGTGGTTGTGGGGCTTGCGTGCTCTGAGGAAGGTGAGAGCTATGCCAGAGGTCCAACCATACTGGACAGGTCTCACCAGAGGAGCCAGACAAAGAGTGCCTCTCCCATCAACAATATGGTGAGACGTAACTTTAATAAATCTATACCGGATCCATCGTCGCCCGGGTCAACAAGGACCGCGCCAGGTGCTATAGTTTCTGGACATCTGGTGGCAAGTGGGCAACAGGACTCAGGATCTTCAGTTGAGCAACCAGGGCTGGAGACAGCAAAGTTAATGGAAGAAACGTCGCTTAACCGAAAAAAATATACGAAAAATGCCAACAAGGAAATAATGATCTGCTATTACAAGTCTAGTCCAACTAGAAGAGGTTACTTAAAAAGAATTGTACCAAATTTGGAATGAGAAGCATCCAGACACAGAAATAACAGAACAAAGGCTAGCAGACCAGAGAAGATTCATAATAAGAAATAAAGTATTCACAGGAGTAGAGCTGGAAGAACTGCAAAGAGCAATACAAGCTCAAGATATGGAAGAAGAATTACCACCAATTGAAGAAGTTGCTCAGGCGCAGGTGGAGGAGGTGTTGGAAATAGAGGATACCACCGTTGCTGAACTGTTTCAAAACCAAAACCAGGCAACCGCCCCTTTGCCTTCACCTCAAAAACCCAAATGCTGTTTAACAGAAAAGCAACAAGAACTAAAGCAAAAAATAACTGAGCACATGAACCAAACAACCACCAGGGTTCGACTTCCAGCTCTAAAAACTGTTGCCAATAAACAACTTGCTCAGGTATTAAAAGATGTCAATGCTGCACTTGCAGAAATAACAACCAAGAATTTGCAAGAAACAAACCAACTAATGTACAGTGCAGCAACAATAACAACACAAGAGCTCGGATATAAGATCAGTGGACCTGTAAAAAAAAAAAAGCAGTACATCACCTAAATGGAAGATTCGATTAGAAAATAAAATCTCCAGGCTTAGATCAGATGCTAGTAAATTGAAAGATATGAAAGACAAGAAGCTGAAGAATGAAAACACCAAACGGTATCTGATCCAAAAATACCACCTAGATTCAAGGAAAATTAGAGAAGTCCTGGAAATAATAAAACAGCAAATAACAGCAGTGTCAAAGAAGATTAGCAGGTATGAAGCCAGAATTACACAACACAGGCAGAATCTCCAATTCCAGTCGAATCAGAGATGTTTCTACCAAAGCATAGAAGGAGAAACTGCAAGAAGCTTAGAAACGCCAAATAAAGAAGAAACAGTGCAATTCTGGGGAAAATTATGGGACAATCCAATAGATTATAATAAGAAAGCACGCTGGATGAAAGAGGTCAAAAAATGTAACCAACAAATGCAAGATCTAATAATAACAGCAGAATTAATAAGTGAAAGAGCAAAGAAAATTAAAAATTGGACTGCGCCGGGCGACGATGAACTGCATGGCTTTTGGCTTAAACACCTAAAAATCCTTCAAAAACAACTATCAAAACAGTTCAATCACATTTTGCAAGCAGGTGATATTGAACAATGGCTAACAACTGGGAAAACTCATCTCATCATGAAAGACCCAGCAAAAGGTGCAGTTCCAAGTAATTATAGACCGATAACCTGCCTTCCAACCATGTTCAAATTATTAACTGGAATAATAGCAGATGAAGTGATGCAACACTTATTAACTAACAAACAGCTTCCAGTTGAACAGAAAGGAAATTGCCCGAACACCAGAGGCACAAAAGACCAGCTGCTGATTGACAAAATGATTTTAGAAAATTGCAAGAGAAGAAAAACCAATCTAAGTGTTGCATGGATTGACTACAAGAAAGCCTTCGATTCATTGCCTCACACATGGATACTAAAATGTTTAGAAACAACTGGTGTCAGCAAAAATATTCAGATATTTATTTAAAAAGCAATGAGCATGTGGAGTACACAGTTAACAATCAATGGCGAGACACTTGGACAGGTTAGCATTAGAAGAGGCATTTTCCAAGGGGACTCACTATCCCCTCTGTTGTTTGTAATCGCCATGACCCCACTTTCACAAATACTAAACAAAACAGGCTTTGGATACCAAACATCTAAAACATCAAGTAAAATCAACCATCTGCTGTACATGGACGATCTGAAGTTGTATGGAAAGTCCCAGTCAGAAATCGAATCACTGCTAAGCACTGTCCGTATATTCAGTAGCGATATAGCAATGGAGTTTGGACTAGACAAGTGTGCTGCATTAATAATGAACAGAGGGAAAATAAGAAAAACAGAAGGAATAGAACTGCCCAATGGAAGCAAGATCAAGAACCTGGAAGAGAAAGAACCTTACAAATACTTGGGCATTCTCCAGGCTGATAACATCGCACATGCTGAAGTTAAAAGAAAAATTGGAAGTGAATACATCAGGAGAGTTAGAAAAATCCTCAAGTCCAAACTCAATGGTGGGAACACCATACAAGCCATAAACACCTGGGCTATACCTGTTATCAGATACACTGCAGGAATAATAGACTGGATCCAGGCTGAGCTAGAGACGCTGGATCGTAAGACCAGGAAAATCATGACCATCAATCATGCTCTGCACCCCCGCAGTGATGTAGATAGGCTAGACCTCCCTCGCAGCTCAGGTGGAAGAGGAATGCTGCAAGTCCATCAAACAGTAGAGGAGAAGAAAAGAGGCCTTGAAGAATATATCAATGACAGTGGAGCAGATGCACTTAAAATGGTCAATAACGTGAAACTATTCAACACCAATGAAACAAAGCAGGCCTACAAGAAAGAACAAGTCAAGAACTGAGTAGAAAAATGGAAAAATAAGCCCCTGCATGGTCAATATTTGCACAATCTAAGTCGAAAATCAGACATCACCAAGACCTGGCAATGGCTTAAGAATGGCAACTTGAAGAAAGAAACAGAGGGTTTAATACTGGCTGCGCAAGAACAGGCACTAAGAACAAATGCAATAAGAGCAAAAGTAGAAAAATCCACAACAAACAGCAAGTGCCACGTTTGTAAAGAAGCAGATGAAACAGTGGACCACCTAATCAGCTGTTGTAAAAAGATTGCACAGACTGACTACAAACAAAGGCATGACAAGGTAGCAGGGATGATACACTGGAACATCTGCAAAAAATACAAGCTACCTGTAGCCAAACATTGGTGGGACCATAAAATTGAAAAAGTTGTAGAAAATGAAGATGTAAAAATATTATGGGACTTCCGACTACAAACAGACAAACATCTGCCACACAATACACCAGATATAACTGCAGTCGAGAAGAAAGAAAAACAAGTCAAAATAATCGACATAGCAATACCAGGGGATAGCAGAATAGAAGAAAAAGAAATAGAAAAAAATCACCAAATACAAAGATCTACAAATTGAAATTGAAAGGCTGTGGCAGAAAAAGACCAAAATAATCCCAGTAGTAATTGGCACCCTGGGTGCAGTTCCAAAAGACCTTGAAGAGCACCTCAACACCATAGGGGCGACAGAAATCACCATCAGCCAATTACAAAAAGCAGCTTTACTGGGAACAACCTATATTCTGAGACGATATCTATAACAATTGACAATAAAATTCTGGCATCCCAGGTCCTTGGGAAGGACTTGATGTCTGGATAAAACAAACCAGTCAATAACACCCGTCTGACTGTGTAAACAAGAAATAATAATAAGCAAGATCAAGAACCTGGAAGAGAAAGAACGTTACAAATACTTGGGCATTCTCCAGGCTGATAACATTGCACACACTGAAGTTAAAAGAAAAATTGGAAGTGAATACATCAGGAGAGTTCGAAAAATCCTCAAGTCCAAACTCAATGGTGGGAACACCATACAAGCCATAAACACCTGGGCTATACCTGTTATCAGATACACTGCAGGAATAATAGACTGGACCCAGGCTGAGCTAGAGACGCTAGATCATAAGACCAGGAAAATCATGACCATCAATCAGGCTCTGCACCCCTGCAGTGATGTCGATAGGCTATACCTCCCTCGCAGCTCAGGTATTTAGATGCATCTTGCCTCTGAGGCTGAAGGTGGCCCATAGCCACCAACTAGTAGCCATTAGTTTTCAGAACCTTCTTCCCCTTTTGATCTTGAAAAACAGGGCTCTGTGGTGGGCGTATTTCCTGGGTACACGGAACACACCTGTTATATCACCTTCCTGTTATTTGACAGTTCAGTACACACTTCAAAAAGAAAAGAGAACCTGTGTTTCTCCCCACTATAGAGGTTTAGCACAGCCCCAAAGCCTGAAACATTGGTCAAGCCCAATGGCTAAGTTAGCTATCAGGTTTGCCCCATCCTTGGGTCCTATATCGTAATAGCAGCTCCTGCAGAGACTAGCACTGGCAGGTGAGGACTATTGGGGCAGCCCCTTCCCCCACCTTCAACAGATCCCTGAAAGATCTGTGGGCCCCAAGAAGAAGACAAGAAAGGAGGTTCCCCTTGCCAGGGAGCTCTTGTCCTCAGCTCCTGGAAAGACGGGATGAATAACAGCCTGAAAAACTGCTTTGTTAATCTTATGTAATTTGTTTATTTGCAATGATGTAAACCGCTTTGGGAGCCTTGATCAAGGCAGAAAATGCAACAAAGAAATAAACCGTTTTAGATGCCTCAGGGGCACACTTCCACATTTTTGCATCCATATGAAGTTGTTGGGTGAGGAAGGGTTGCCAACATTGTGTTGGCCAAAATCGGGACACCGAGGAGGGGCTGGGGGCAGGGCCACCTGGGACAGGGCTTGCATTCACTGCCTCCCCCCCCCCCAGGTGGCAGCCGTTGGGAGCACTTTCTTGGTGGTGGTCATTGGATCGCCTCATTTGGGGAAGGCGGGTCGGGTAGGGACTCTTTGCCACCTTCTCCCAAGCCCTGCCTGCATTGCCTTGCCTTCAGAGCGCTGAATGCACCTGCCTGGAGCAGCAGCCTGCTGCTGCAGGTGTACCTGCCTAGTGCCAAACTTTACCTAAGTGGGAGGTGGGGGGAGCTCTCGTCACTGTCTCTGCTCTGCCACTGCAGAGTGGTGGCTTTGGGGTTTTTTTAAGTTAAAAAAAAAGTGGGAGAAATCTTGTCCCAGACGGGTTATGGTTAGGCGAGCATTTCCCCACTGAAATTTGGGACATCCCACACAGCACGGGACATTTGGCAACCCTATGTGAGGTATCTATCATTCATATGCTGAAGAGAATAAATTGTACATCACCACCCCAGGCTGATCCGGGGATGCAGTGAATGTGTCTGGAGGTTGTAAGGGTAATCCCTCAAGACCGAGTTGCTCTTGTTCAGTTCTTGGTCTGGCCAGGTTCCGGTTTCGAGTGTTTCCCTTGATGGGGTCGTGCTCCCCTTGAAAGAGCAGACTCACGATTTGGGGGTCATCCTGGATTCACAGCTCCTGCTGATGTGTTTTAGAAAACCAAAGTAATTCCATTTTACTTAGAAAACCTCAGTCTGACTTAAAGTAACCCCAGCCCAGCTCAGGGCCATCACGGCCTCTCATGATCAACGTCATTATCTCTCTCCACTAAATTGTATCTATGAAACTTGGTTCTCACGGGATTCTCATTGTTCTTTGCTGACAGTTGAGAAAACAGGATGTAACCAAATAAGGAGTAATCACCAGATGAACAATGAATCATTCGCATGCGTACTAGATACTTAGTCCACTATTTTATTGCCACGTATACTATGTCTAGGGTATCAGCATCATTCAGATTGTCTGTATAAATGTAAGATGCACCTATAACCAATTTGTATTCAATGCAGAGCGATAGCCCATTGTATACCTTGCTAACTGCAGTAGCAATAAAATGCCTCTAAGGAATTCCCACTGAGTCTGTTTGATTGGCTTAAGGAGGACCCAGGGACGAACCGAATTCACATCACTGCTAGAACAGCAGGTGGAAGCCGTGGCCAGGAGAGCCTTTGGCCAGCTTTGTCTGGTGGGCCAATTGCAGCCTTATCGCGACCGGCAGGCCCTGGCAACCATATCTCATGCCCTTGTCACCTCTCAGTTGGACTACTCCAATGCACTTTACCTGGGATTGCCTTTGAAGATGACTTGGAAGCTTCAGCTGGCCCAAAATGCCGTGGCCCAGCTGCTTATGGGCAGCAAAAAATATGATGATGTTTCACCTTTGTTGAGGTTGCTACATTGGCTGCCAGTTCGCTTATGGGTCAAATTCAAAGTGTGGGTTATCATCTATAAAACCCTTCAGGGTTTGGCGCCTGTGTACCTCCAGGACTGCCTCTCCCATCCAACTTTGACCTACCCCGTGGGGTCTCTCAGGTGGGCCTTCTCAGAGATCCAGGCCCAGGGAAGGTGTGTTAGGCCCGGGCTCGTGGGAGGGCCTTCTCTGTTGCTGTCCCCTCCTTATGGAACACTCTGCCTCCTGAGATTCATAATGCCCCCTCTCTTCTGACCTTTAAGAAGCTCCTGAAAACCCATCTATTTTGCCAGGCTTTTCGTTTTTAATGTGTGTGTGCATCTGTTTTTCCCTTTTGTCTCGTTTTCATTGTTGTTTTAATTTATGTAAACCGTCTCGAGTCTAAGGAAGTCATGCAGTCAATAAAGTTGCTAAATAAAATAAATAAATAAATAAATTCTCTTCCATATATTTCAATGACTTGATAGTTTTAACCTGCATACCTAATTTATTATTACTAATAATTGAGACTGCAGCCATACACTTAACTTGGGAGTACGTGCCTGGAACTGTAAGTTCTTTTTCCAAATGCAAGTAAGTATTTGAGAAAGAACAAAGTTATAAATTGGTTCTCTAACTTGGGTCCCCACCAGATGTTGTTGGACTACAATTCCCATTTCCCCCAAGGGATGATGGGCGTTGTAGTCCAACAACATCAGGGGACCCAAGTTGGGGAACCCCTGGCATGCGCCGCTTAGCCTTGCTAAAGCCATCCACCCTCTCTGGCAACGAGATCAAGAAAAACAGCGAAACTATTTAGCGCGAACTGTTTTCGACCCTCAGCGGTTCCCGTCGCCCTCCAGCGACCGAGCGGAACTCAGGGCTTGACTCGCCACCCTCATTTCCGGTGCCCGTTGGAGCGCTGCCATACAATCAGCGGGAAGAGTTACGTCAACATAGACATTAAAATAGACACAGAAAAGAATATAAAATGTAGAGTAGCGTCTCCAGGTCTGTAGATGCAAACAATCTGGCAGCTGCTCTACCCCGAAACTTCTATGGTGCCCTGCCCTGTTTATTTACATGGGCTGTTCACCTTCACAGCGAGCCGGAAGTGTCTCTATGGTTACGGCGAATCTGTGCCCCCCCCCTTAAAGAGAGGAGAGGAGCTCGCCGGAAATGGCGGTTGTCCGCCTCGAAGGGGCGGGGCTTCTGCTGGGAGTCAAAGGTCAGTAAATATTGGTGACGTCAGGTGGCCAAGATGGCGGAAGGGTGAGAATAACACCGAGCGTTGGGGGCGGCGCCATCGTGGGCGGGTAGCGGTATTGGGGGCTGCGGGGTGGGGAAGAAGCGGGGCGATAGAAGTGGGAGGCTGTGCCTGGCAGCCGCTCTGGAGCGGCTGAAGTTGGGGGGCAGGAAAGAATGCCCCTGGCCATGCACAAAGTGCCTTTCCCTTGCCCCGGGTCACCGCAGCGAGCGTCTCCAGACTGTAGGAGTTTGGCCTTCTTGCCTTAAAATCGAATCCTCGGCGTCTGGGAAGGAAGAGCAGCAGCACGGGCTCCTTGAGGCTGGACCCTTGGGAGAGGGGGTAGACTGCCGAGGGGAAAGTGGGATTTCCTCGGTCTTCTTGGGGAAGCGCACTAAAACATGGGAGAGGATCTGATTGTTTCAGGCTGGATGTAGGAAGGTGGGGGTGGATGTTTGGGCAAAAAGCAAGCGGTCTGGGGGCTTGGGAGCTGAGGGTTCATTCATTAGCAAGGTGAGGTGTCCAAATTGTTAAGGGGGACGTCAGATAAGAGGCCCCAAAACATCTGTAATATGTTACAGCCCTTCAAAATGATGGGTTCCTTCAGACCACTTAGTTCTTTGGCAGTGTTGTTTAATTCTCTGTGTCACAGGCTTATTGTCCGGATAAAGGATTATTAATCACTAGTTTGCTTTACTATTTTTGCTGCATATTTCTAATAGACCTGCGAAGTAGTGCTTAACACTGCCACTTTGGGGGTGGAGGTGAGGGGCTGCAAGATAAGTAATTTGCTGCCTACTGAACTTAAATGGTTCAGCAAGGATTTGAAGCCAAGCTTTTGTGGGCAAACCCTGGTGTACAATACATTTTGTACAGGTTTGCAGTATTTAATTCATATTAAGATATATAGGAAGTACCATCAGCTTCCTGATTTCATTCATTCATTCAATTTCTATACTGCCCTTCCAAAAATGGCTCAGGGTGGCTTACATTAAAACAAAACAATTAAAATCAATTAACAATTAAAAACAGACTATAAAACACCATAAAACAATTAACAGTTAAAATATTCAAAACATTTTAAAAACCCTGGAAAACCAGGTCACAGCAAGTTAAAAACATCTACAACAAATTAAAAACCTTGGAAGGCCAGGGCTCTCCTGAAGGCCAGTAGTGAATTCAAATTACAGATTTGTTTGTGTTTATGAAATGTTTGTGTTCTCCACATATCTTTGCATATTGTTGTTACATTTATTATTGTCGTTGCTGTACAGCCAAATCATAAACATGTTTACTCAGAAACATTTAGCATTGAGTTAAATGGAGCTTACTTCCTAGTAAATGGATTGCTGTTTTAGTTACAGTATCCTACATCAGTACTAACTGCACTTATTTCTGTTATGAAGATGCAGTTCTATGAACTAAATTTAAGGCTGTTGAGAGTTCCACTAAGTTACTGAAGATGCTTTCTCTCGCAGTCAAGGTGGAACAGGCAAGTCCCACAAAAGTCAGTGGGGCTACTCAAGAGAAAATGCATGTAGTTATGTCTTTCACCGTAAAGATGCATCAGACTTGCTATACTTGTCAGAAGTATATTACCCAAATAATATTTGCTGTATAGATTAGATAATACTATAGGGTGATAGGTTTTATTTCTCCCAGTATCGCTTAGGGTATTCTGGACATCCCTTTCAAATTTAAATATCTCAGGAAACCTTATTCTCACAAAGATTTGGGAGAATGTATCTTGTAGACTGGTTCTGTTCTTCAAATCCATCTTCTTTGAGGAAAAAGATACCAAGACAAGACGTACACTCAGTATTGGTTCAATGATATATGCAGTGCACTGATAACCACAGATGAGAAACTTCATCCTCTACAGATCTGGAGGCCTTGGAAGCAAAACATCACAAACAGGGTTATGAGGAATTCTAAATACAAGTGCGGAACACAAAAAGTCAACACCAAATATGGAGGACGAGTCTTTTTTCAAAGTATGTCAATGCTCAGTGAGCTGGATGCGTACAACCCTATAGTTTCTGCCTTAAGGTTATCACACCTTGTCAGACTAGTTAATGATCACATCTAAGAACTTGGCTTTGAAGCTGTTGATGTCAACAGTATGAGTCTAAAAGAACAAGTTCTTGTATTCACTCAGGGTTTTCATGAGGATTAAAAGTTGCCAAGTTGTGCTATATTTGAAGGAGATGAAGACAGTACCATAAGCTCTGTGGTCCATCTAGCCTCTGCAGCAAAGACATTTTCGAAATAAATGTTTAATCAACATCCCAAGTTTGAGCCTTTTATCATAGAGGCAGCTACACAAATTTACTCACAAGTAGACTTGTTGATTTAGTAGGACTTACCTGGTCTGTGCAAAAGTGTGTCTCCTAAGTGATCTGCATGCTTTAATATACGTAGAACCTCCACCTGCATTTTGCAGTTGTTAGCCAAAGTGAAATACTTTAGCTCTGCCTGGTGCTAGACTTCTGTACTAAAATGAGGGCCCTGTTTAGCCCTATACCACAGTGTTATGTTCTGAGTATCATGATTCTGAAACTTGGTGCTGGAGTCTAGCATTCTAAATTATTTCTCTAACCCTGGCTGTAGGAAGATACACATGCCAATTTTATTCTAAGCTTCTCCTGCAATCCTTATTGAAAGGGGCACTCCAGGGAACTGGAGTGGGGGAAAGGTTCTGCAAACAGTTCAAAGAAGTAGAGATAATTGTTGTATTCCAGCAAGCCCGACCTGGATGTTTGGAAGTTAGTCCTGGACCTGTGTTTACGGTATAAAATTCCCACTTTCAGCTTCATATGTTTGTCCTGTAACAGGGAAGATGGAGGCTGGTGGAGGAGCTGGCTCCAGCAAAGCATTCAGACTGTCAAAGAGAAGGTAGGTAGGATCAGCTTCTTCTCAAACTAGAAGAAAGGGGTCAAAAAGGCACAGCCCAGAGCAATAAGAGCAAATTGTCTGGCCTCCTTGGCATGATGAGCAAACCACTTGCAAGTGAGAACCTTCTGTTGAGTCTCTCAGGGTCTGGTTGCCTTTATTTGCATGTACTCCTGAAGTAGGAATTGACGGTAATATGTTCAAGCCTCTGTATTCTTGGTCAGCAACTAGTTTTACCAGCAGGCTCCTCTGGCAGGTTGAGGTGGGCATCTTAGCTGTCCTGAGGGCCACCTTTTGTTCTAAAACCGATGCAGGTGGGGAGAACAGAGATGGGAGGACTGGGCAGTAGTGGCCACATCTGTGAGCTGAGAGTTCACATTCCTGCTTGCTTACAAACTCACCGGATGGCGTTGAGCAACACACCTAACTCTGCACCTCACTTATTCAGAATAGAAATAATTACTATGTCCCTCCACATGGGGTTGTTATGCAAACAAACCACAGGAAGATTTTAAATTGCTGTGAGACACTAAAGCTGCTGTTACTCAAGAAGTCTTCCTGAAGTCGGGTGGCGTCCATTTATATACCGCCCCATACAAAAAAGTCTCTGAGCGGTTCACAATATGCCTTTCCAAACATTCATCTCTTCATGCTCTTGGAAGCCCAAATGAAATGTGTGTCTGTAGTAAAACTGACAATTAGTGACTGATGGTTTACATCATTAGAACCGTTTTTTTGCTGCTTGTATCTCTGAATAACAGGACCTACCCATGACCTTCATGCTTTGCTTGGGAGCCTTCCAGAGGCTCTCAACTGGCCCTTGTTGGCAGCAGGATGCTGGACTCTGTCGACTTTGGTCTCATACAACCAGGCAGTTCTTGCATTCATAAGAACAGAAGAAGAGCTCACTAGAGAAGGGGTTTCCAGTCTTGAGTCTCCAGATGTTGTTGGACTACATGTCTTATCATCCCCATGGCCAAAGGATGATGGAATTTGTAGTCCAGCAGTATCTGGGGACCCAAGTCTGGGATCGCCTCCACTAGATCATTCAGATTCCACAGCCCCATTTCTAGGATCGTTTACTGGTGCTAACTATGGCTGTTTCTTGCATTACAGTAACCATATATCCACAAGGTTTTTGTCAAAGACAGAAAGCTGTAGAAAGAGACAGAATGTTGAAATTTTCATATGCCATTTTCTGGTTACCATGAGGTCTGACTTGCCAGCCTAAGTAACACACTCACTTGAGATTCTTCAGAAGACGTGGCATACCTAGCAATCTAGTGTATTCCATTGTTCCCTCTAACAGGGATTCCCAGATGTTGACTACAGTTCCCAGAATCCTCAGCTGCAATGGCTTTTGCTTGGGGATTCTGGGAGTTGTAGTCAACATCATCTGGGAATCCCTGTTAGCGGGAACACTGGTGTATTCTCCCCTCTCTCTTTGCTCCAGTCCACAGAGGCCTTGGAGTTCATGAAACGGGACCTGACAGAGTTCACACAAGTGGTACAGCATGACACGGCTTGCACCATTGCTGCCACCGCCAGCGTGGTCAAGGAGAAGCTGGCTGTGAGTAGGCACTGCAGGTGGAGATGGGAAGGGGAGGGCAGAGGGAGACTGCGTCCCATGGGAAGGTGCAGTTGGCAAGCCTTCGTTGATGGGGAGGAATCCTCTCCCCACCCCCGTTGCCTGGGAATTTCAAGCCTACAGCATGGCAGACTTTGTAGGATGCTTCCGCTTTGGCTTCCTCTGGCTTGACTGTGTTTCGCTGTGCCTTTCTTTTGTTTCTTTTGTGTCTGCGAAGACGGAGAGTTCTTCAGGAGCCACAGAGAAAGTGCGGAAAGGCCTCTCCAACTTCTTGGGCGTCATCTCAGACACGTTTGCACCTTCACCAGATAAGACGATCGACTGTGACGTCATCACGCTGATGGCGACCCCTTCTGGGACCACGGAGTTGTACAACAGTGCCAAGGTATCTCCTCAGCGCTCCTGTTGTCCTCCCCCCCCCCCCCCCGCCGCAAGACCTCACGGTGACAGCTGGTTTGCGTGAAATGGACTTCTCATGCGCTTCTCCTTGTCTGCTCCCTTCCAGGCCCGCCTGTACAGCCTGCAGTCTGACCCAGCCACTTACTGCAATGAACCAGACGGTAAACTGAGGGCTGCGTTGGTGGCGGGAGGGGGGCGGTCTGCAGAATGGGGGCCCCTCTGGCGAGGCACCTGTATGGTGAAGCCTGCCATGCCCCGCCTGCCATGTCTCTTCCCAAAACCACGTGTGCTGGGTTGGCCAGAATCCTGCAGCCAGCATCTTGTCACAAGTTCAGCTTCCAGGGCTGGAGTGGAAAGGTCGAAAAGATGTGGGGCAGTGCTGGGATTTGGTGACTGCTGCAGTGGATAGAAAATGAGGTCTGGTCCCAAGAGGCCCAGGTTCCAAATCTGTGTTCAGCCGTGGAACCTCCTGGGTGGCCTTCGACAAGCTGAGCTCTCTCAAAGAAATGAGGAAGGGCTCATAGGGAGCTGCCTGCTGCCAAGTCAGCCCTTTGGTCCTTCTGGCTCAGTATTGTCTGCATGGAGCAGCAGCTGCTCTCCAGAGTTCCAGGCTGATATTTCCTAGCCCTGCCTGGAGATAGGGATTGAACCTGGCGCTTTCTGCATACAAAGCGGACACTTTGCCACTGAGCGATGGTCCTTCTCCCCGTGGGAGAAAGGGTTGTAAAGCAACCAGGGTAGTCCCCGCTCCACCTTCCAGTCATTGGGGTCTGCTCACATGTGCCACTTCCTTGGTTCAGAAGAGACCATCTGCAGTCAGTTCTGAAGCCTGGGATTGTGTTGGATCACAGGTGTCTGGGTGACAACATCAGAAGACTGAGCTACGAGCAGGATGCGGCCCAGAACCTGAGCACCCCTTTCTGCAGAGGAGCCTCTCTCAGGCAGGGCAGGAACTTTGCACAAATATGTGTGGGATGCCTGCCTACCAAACCTGTTCGGTTAATGTCTGGGCCATTAGGTGCTCTGTTGTTTTGAAGCTAGGAGCAGTGTTTAATTGGAGGGGGTGGAGCTTATAGGCCCCAGGGCAGTTTGGATGGAGCCACTCCGGCAACTGTCTGCTTGCATCTATCTTCTTCCCCTCCCGCCCTACTTTGGTAGTGGAGGGCCAGAGAGGTGGAGCACCTTCCCTGCAAGGAAAAACCCATGTCCACAGTAAGCCAGACCGTGCTTTGTGCACACTGTGAGACAAGAAGGCTTCATCTCACAAGCACAGGAAGTCGCATTTCATAATCACAGAGCACACGCAGCAGGGAAAGCAAGTTTACAGAATGTTCTTCTCCTAATCAGTCACCAAGTGGAATTACGTTTTCATTCCCCCTTGGGTAACTGCAGGTCTGTCGTGGAGCATCTGGTCCAAGCATATACTGGCCGCTTGTACAGAGTTCCCTATAGTTTGATGTTTCCTTACAGTCTTGCTCCCCTCCTCCTGCAGGACCCGCTGAGCTCTTTGAAGCCTGGCTATCACGCTTCAGCCTAGAGGAGAAGAAAGGGGAGATCTCAGAGCTGCTTGTGAACAGCCCTTCCATCCGCGCTCTCTACTCCAAGATGGTAAGGGGTTGGTGGCATGGCGTAGTGCCTTCCTTGCAGACCATTTGCTCCAGCTCCGTTACTTGAGAGTGCTGTCTGGGATGTGGCTGCTGTCTTCTCTCCAGAAGTCAGGGTCAGGACAACTGGTCAGCCCAGTGATTTGGAAAGCGATAAAAAGCGGGCTGCCTCATTGGCCCTGGGAAGTGGTCTTGCCAGCTGGAAATCCTCAGCTTTGGTTCTTGTCAGGGTGGAAGCTGGCTCCTGGAAGCAGGTGTAGATTTCAGCCTAGAGACTCCTGTTGCTGGCATTATTGGATGTGTTAGTCAGTGTGTGATTCTGAGTTTAAACAAGCTGTACCCACAATCCCTTCCCACATGTTGGTTCTTTATCTTCCCTTCCAATGACCCAGGTGCCAGTGGCCGTCTCCCACTCTGAATTCTGGCAGCGCTACTTCTATAAACTCCATCAGCTGGAGCAGGTGAGTTGCAGAAACCTTCCAAGTGCAAAACTGCTCATGTAAGAAACAGCAGAATATGACCCAAAGGCATGTAAGGCAGATGTGACAGCTTCTTTACAAGACAATTCTCAGCCATGTTTCCAGAGAGAGATGCCAGGCTCTAGGGGAAGAGGCCAGACTCTTTTCTGCTTTCTGCCCTAAGGTCTCCTTGCCGATACAGAGGGTGTCTATCTTGTAGCATTTGTGGACACTGCAGAATGGGGTGCAATCCCTAAACAGAGAACAGCCTTTAGGAATCCTCACAGGCTTTGTGAGGACCCTTTCCAATTCTGGGGGTAGCATGCTTCAGACCACAGGAGTCCTGCTTTTCTCTGCACGTCTGAAGGATGTATAGCAAGCATCTGGGTTGCAGGAGGCAGGGCTACGTGCAGCTCAGATTAGGGGAATGTGTCCGGGAATGCCTTTCTATGTTTAAAAAAAGTACAGTGGCTTCCAATAAATACCATTACAAACAATAATATATAACAGCAAAAAATATAAAATGGAGGTTCAGAATCGACCCACTTGCTGCAGGGTATTGCCTGGCCATGATTTGGTGTGTGTCTTAAACAAGACACACTGGTTCAACCTCTTGGTCATCTCCAATTGTGGATTCACACCCTGAACTAGGCTTGCTCTGGCCTCGGAAGCTCTCAGGGTGTTGTCCTGAGTAGCCCAGAATGTGGGTTGCGTTCAGACAAGTGTAGCAGCTGGGGTGGTCAGTACCATCTGGGGGGAGGAAGGCTCACTGTGATTTTCAACAAGTTCCTGACAGTCCAGTGAATTCCTTTCTACTCCAGGAGGAGTTGCGGAGGGACGCTCTGAAGCAGAGGGCAGAGCAAAGCGTTCACTCTGAAGAGCCGTGCTGGGAGGAGGAAGAGGGTAAGTGGACCCCCCTCTCCAGAGGAGCCTCTTGTTCCTCTCACTTCTATCGGTAACATTTTAGTAGGTGATCTTTGGATGCCCAGGTCCCTGAGTCCTTTATAGGTCAAAGCCCTCCCTTGGAATGGTGCCTGAAAGCCACTGGCAGGTGGGGAGCCTTCAATAGGCCAAAGAGTGTGATGTGTTTTATCTCCCTGCCGCCTCTCCAGATCAGCACGAGATAGGAGACTGTATGCCCGCTGGCTCATTTTGGCCGGCTCGGGGAAGGCCAGCTCTTTCTCTTCCCTAAAGCCCGCCCCCAGGAATATACCAGCCATTTGTAGCCCTTCAAAACGTGCTCTCGGTTGAAGGTCATGGGTGGTCTTTCCAGACGAGTTGTCCAGTGCCCCATGGCTTGGTCTACCAAATGGTGGCTTTGCCTGTGTTGTTTCCATCGCGCCGTCAGTGTACATCTGCCAAAAAGACAAGTCTGTGCTCTGAGGAACATACATGCTAAACGATTCAAGTTTGGACTTTTGACTAATGTAGCTGGAACACAGTGGGCCAGTTCTTCTCTTGCCTCTCCTAACACAGAAGAATTTCTTGGTTGCTTCCTTGGACTTTTGGAATCTTTGAAGGCACAGAGAAAACAAAATTCTGAGGGCGGGGGGGTGGGGCGGAAAGCAGTATTTGCATAAAGGACCCTCCCTTACTTATCATGCAGAGAGGCAAGGAGTCCTCTTACTTATGGAGAAGCAATTGGAGTGACTAGTATATCGAGCTGTAGGTATAGGCCATTTCATGTTCATTTTCCCCTTATAAGATCAGAGGGCAGAATATTTTTCTCCCAATGTTTGTGAATGTTAAACCTGTTCCATGACCACTACGAAAGCTTGGTGAAACTCCTTTTCACTTCTCCTGCCACAGAGGAATTTCTTGGGTCCTCAGCTCCACAGTCCCGTGTCTGCTTGCCGTCTTCACAAGAGTTGAAGCCAGCCTCCCCCGTCTCCACCTCAGCAGTCACTCCGAACCTGGAAGCATCTGTGGAGAGCTGGGCGATGCTCAGCACCACCCCCACGGAGGCCATCCCGTCCGAAAGCAGCGACAGCGTTTCCCTGGTGACTCAGATTGCAACCCCCAGTGCCGTGCCTGCCACCCCCTTACAGACTGGAGCCCAGCTCTCTGGGACCGAGAACCTCTCTCAGAGGCTGCAGGAAGCTACTGCGGAAGAGCAGGTCTCCTTGCCAAAGCCAGCGGAGCCTGCCCAGTCTTCCCTGACTCCTCGGGAGGCCAAGCCTTCTCCAGAGTTGCCCAAGGAGCAAGCGGAAAGCAAGCCGGCCAGCCGGACAGAGACCCTGCGCGAGGACGGGCCGATGGATTTGCGAGTCTTTGAGCTCAACTCAGACAGCGGGAAGTCCACTCCCTCTAACAATGGGAAGAAAGGTGGGTCACCTGGCAAGAGCAAAACCCCAGCTTCCAGATCAGCTTGCTGGAAGTGTTGAGTTCACACCTCGAGTTATCCATGTCAACATTTCACTTGCAGGCCTCTTCCAGCCCTCCACATTTCTGGAACGATATTGACTTTATGTTTATGCGATGTGGTTGCGAATGGGTGGGCTCTGCACCATCCTGGTGATATTTATGGTGGATGTTTCATGGTTATATTCAGGGGTCTCTCCCGGGGTGGGTGAGGGTGGGGAGTGTGCCATGACTGTGGCGAGGAGCAGCTTGTGCCAACGACACCTTCCCCTCCCACCTGTCCTAGCAGCTGCAGCTTTTCCTCCTCTTCCCCTCACACGGGATGCTGCCGCCGCCTGCTACTGCTCTATCAATGAGGAAGGTGGGAGGAAAAGAGCCAGTGGTGTGGC
Source organism: Hemicordylus capensis (assembly GCF_027244095.1). Lineage (NCBI taxonomy): Eukaryota > Metazoa > Chordata > Lepidosauria > Squamata > Cordylidae > Hemicordylus > Hemicordylus capensis. Next base: position 32,794,010 of record NC_069663.1, read on the forward strand.
AAGGCCTTGAGAGGCTCCTCCTTGCCATTGGCAAACTGACTTTCCTCTTCCCAACTTGGCCATTGCAGAGGACTCTGGGAAGGAGCCTGTTTGTGGACTGGGGAGCAGGGGGAGGTGACCCCTGCCAAGTCTCTCATGCCCCCACTGCCTTCTCTCGCCCTCCTCCCCATCCCCAAGTGGGGAAGTGGAGGAGAGAAGGTCGCGGTGGTGCAAGAAGCTTGTCGTGGTGCAAGAGGCTTTGTCTCCTCTCCCAACATGCCGCCTCCCACCCCCATGTGGGCCCTGGAGTCCTCAGGCCGCCCATGCCCAACTTGGCTGTCCCCTGGTTATTGATATCCCCCTTGCGGGCTAGGGGGGGTCCCCAGAGTGGCCTGCAATGCAATTCCACCAGAGGTCACCCCCAGCTGCCCTGTGTGGATGATGGGCGTTGGCCCCCCCTGGCAGCCCCACCGTCCTGCTCTTCTTCCTCCAGCACAGTTTGAGGTGCTTCACAAGCCTTCCGAGAGGGAACCCCCAAATGGATCTCTTTTTCCCCCTTTCAGGCTCGAGCACAGATATTAGCGAAGACTGGGAGAAGGATTTTGACCTGGACATGACCGAAGAAGAAGTGCAGCTGGCACTCTCCAAGGTGGACGTCTCTGGGGAGGTGAGGACTGCAGAAGCAGCCAGTTAGCCAGTGGCCCAAGGGGGCTAGAGAAGCCCTCGGAAGGCCCCCACGTGGCCTCCTTATGGCTCATTTCCAGAGCACTTTGCAATCTTTTTCTGCCTGATTGCTGTTCTATCCTTCGAGAGAGCAGGAGTTACCCAAAGCCAGTTACTGATGGGGTTCAGGCATGATGCAATCCCACGGTTTGTGCTGCCTTTCATTAAGAACCCAAGCCATGGGTTGAGCAGGCAGCCTATGGCCCCTTGACCTGGCCCTGGCAATCAGCAGTGTCAAACTGCAACCCTCCAGCTGTGGTGGGCCTACACCTTCCAGCATCCCCAGTCCCAGTGGCCAGTAGCCAGAGATGATGGGAGTTGCTGGAGGGCCACGGTTTGACACCCCTGCTGTGGAGAATTTTGAGGCTGCAGCGGCCCAGTCAGCCCCCTTGGATGGGAGAGGAGAGCTGGTCTTGTGGTAGCCAGCCTGACTTGTCCCCTTAGCTAAGCAGGGTCCGCCCTGGTTGCATATGAAAGGGAGACTAGAAGGGTGAGCACTGGAAGAGATTCCCCTCTGGGGATGGAGCCGCTCTGGGGAGAGCAGAAGGTCCCAAGTCCCCTCCTTGGCAGCATCCCCATGATAGGGCTGAGAGAGACTCCTGCCTGCAACCTTGGAGAAGCCGCTGCCAGTCTGTGAAGACAGTACTGAGCTAGAGTATATGGCAGCTTTCTGTGTTCCTATGAGTCTCATGTAGGAGCAGGAGAGTAACCAAATGTTCCTTTCAACTAGGGACCTGAACTTTGGTTTTGATGATAATTCAAATGTGTATGCATTGATTTGATTAAAAGGCAGTCCGTTAGCTGATTAATATGTAGGACGTGGCCCCAGCTCTGGGCCACATCCTACCTATCAGAAGAGCTTGCCAGCACCATGTTTTGTCTCTGCCGCCCTCCTGCCTAACCTCGTGATCTTCTTGCTCTCTGTCCTGTCTGCAGCTGGAAGATGAAGAATGGGAGGACTGGGAATAGCGAGGCCGCCACTCCCCGCCGTGCTGTGCTCTCGCCTCGGCCTCCCTCGCCCTTCCTCTGCACCATCCAATGTGAATTAAATCACAGAGCAACCAGTCCCTTTTCCTGTGTAAATGTGTTCCAGGCTGGCTGGCTGCATCTCATCTCTGCTAAAAATCCCACGGGGGGCCTTGGACCGCAGCACGCACTCGGCTCCTGATGGTGACTGGTATTGCGCAAGGGGCTGCCCAAGAGCAGTGGGGGCGGGGAGAAGGGGGCACAGTGCTAGGGGCATCTTTCCAGTAGGCGGTCTCTCTCCCCGCTCCCCCCAGACGAATAATACTCTCAGAACTGCCCCACTGTGGATTTTAGTTTTCCTCCCCCCCCCGTTCCCCCCCCCCCCCGGCTTGAGGTGGATGGTGGTTGATGGTGGTTTGGGGTGGGGGTGTGGGGAGCCATCTCTGGGTTTGACTGGATTCTAGAAGATAGGATTGTTCTGCCCGTGTCTCTAGGCTGGCAGCTTGCTCATTACGTCTCCTTCCGCATGACTCTTTCCTGAAATCCAGCAAGCTTTTAGGGAGTTCATAGGGCCTGTTTGCTTACCACTGTGAATCCTAACTTGGTCTTAAGGAGGGAAACCGTATAGCATGGCCCCTCCCTGTTCACAACCTAACCTCCCCAGCCTTTGAACAGCTGGTTGGGAGGGGCACAGCTCCCTCCCCTCGGGCGCTTTACTGCAGCTGGCCCTCTCCTGGGACTCCAAGCACTTTCTCTTCTCAGAATTCTTCTTTAGGGACACACCTTGGTGGGAATGTATCTTGCACAGGCCCTGATGAAACAAAGCGGGGTTGCACAAGAGAAGTTCCTCCTGGGTTGTGCTGCTAGAGACCCTTCCAAGAGAGCCCATTTCAAAGGGTTGGGTATACCTGGCAATTTGGGCTTCTTGGAGCAGTGGGGGTGGGTCTGCATTGAAGGGTCAGCATTTGCCAAAGCCTCCCGCCCCTCTTCCTTCTCCTTGTGCTGATGGTCTCCAGTAGCCCCCATTGCCTCCAGGCATTTGTCTGTGAGAGCTCTCTGGGAGCCCTTCCTCTTGGCAATGGATCTTGTCTGTACTCCAGGTATGCTGAGAGCAGCCAGCTTGACTGCTCACATCGGATTTGGAATGTCAACAAGGCTGTGCTCCTTTTTGGACCTTCTGTAGGCACTGTTACTTTGGCTGTGGTAGAGGGCGCTGGGGAAAGCAGTGGTGCCCCCTTTCCTTTTGACTTGCATCAGAATTGGCCCTTGCAAAGTTGCTGTTAATTCAAACCGTCAATAACTGCCTGTGTCTCTGTGCTCAGAAGAACTGATTTAGCCCTCTTTATGCTTCTCTACTGTGGGTCCAAACGCTGAGGCTAATCACCTTCTACGCAAAACACATGGACATGAATAGTGGTGGTGCAAGAGCATAGAAGCATGGAACTTTCTGGAACTGGGTAGCCCAGTTCCTAACACACGCTCCTCCCCAGTGTTCCAAGATACCTGTGTTTTCTGACTTTGACCAGAGCCTCCGTGTGGCCCAAAGCATTTTGGTGACTGTAGCAGTTACAGCTACTGCTGCCCCCTCCTGGAAGCTGCCTCCCAGCCCTCTCTTAAGTGCTGCCAGCTTTCTCACCTTCCAGCAGTGTCTGGCTGTTCATAGTTGCAGAAGGAAGCCACTGTGTGTTTCATGACAGCTTTCCTCTCTCCTGCAGGAAGCAGCCAGGTCCTGCTGGAGGCGGAGCAGGCAAGCAAGCAGGTGGCAGTGCTGAAGGGCAAAGGGAAGGAGACCTACTGTGAGTGGCTGTTGCAGCTGCCAGAATCCATAGCTGTTACAGTTGCCCAGAGGCTTCTGACCAAGGGAGGCTTGTTCAGTCTTCTGAATGAACCTGCCTATAGAAATGGATCTCCATCTGAGAAACATTGGCATAGAAGTTAGTCATAAAAGCAGCCAAGTTTCTAATGGGAGTGGTATACAGCACACTGGGCAGGGTTTCTTGATGGCTTAGTCCGTGCTCCGCACGAGCAGTCTGTGCAAACGCTGATCTTGAATAGCAGATCTGGTGGCAAGTGAGAATCATGTCCTGTGCTCATCTGCCCTTGCAGTTGACAAGGTGGCTGCTCTGCTCGGGGGGGGGGGGGAAGAAGCCTGTGTCTTGCAGGTACCAGCGATGCGGTGCTCCTGGGGAAGCTGCCCTTTGGAGAGGTCTCAATGATCCTCCCGAGGGCCTGCTAGCCCACAAAACGTACTGGACCAGGAGGCCAAATGTCAAAGCTAGCTATGTTCTATATTTCACTTGGTTGTATTCACCTGCCTAAAGACTAGACCCAGGAGGGGTTTCCAAAGGTGTTATGTGCACTGGGCTGCCAAACACTTGGATGTGGAGGTTGAGGACATCTGCAGCTCCACCTGCATCTGGCCTTGAAACCAGGACGCTATTACGCTGCGCCTAACTCTGGGCTGTCAAGAGGAGCCCATAGCTAAGTGTCTGAGGAGAATGTGGGTTGGGAAGGGGGCCCCTGGGCCCACCTTGAATAGCCAGCAGGTGGGCTGGGGAGAGGCAGAACTTGGTAGCTGAGAGCCAACATCCCTGTCGAGGAGGCAACTCCCGGAAGGGCCTCGTGTCCAGGTGGGACTGGGAGGAAGTGCCAGGCTCTGACTCATCATAACTCTTAGGTTAGTTTTTATTCTTAATTTTCTTGGTTGTGCAATATTCTCTCCTTTTTAAATTATACTACATCTCCCTGGACTGTTTTCTAGCTGGGGCGAATAAGTGACTCTAACAGCTGTTAGTTTTGTAATGATGACTTTCTCCTGAACCTTTTACAGACTTGCCGTTAACAGCTATTAAAGGAGTTCCACAGAAATTGCCTGCCCATCTTGGTCTTTCGGCTCTTTTTCTTTTCTTCCCCCCCCCCTCCACCCCCCACCAAGTCTATTGTGTTAAGAGGGACAGCAGCCGCACCCCTTCCTATATACTTTCAGAAATCCCACCGGTGGAGCTTTTCTCTCTTGGTGTGTGTGTGGTGGGGGGAGGGCGGGTGGATGAGACTGGTTGTGTTGCCAAGAGAGGGAGGGGTTAGTGCTGCCCACTCCCCTGGAGGGTATGGTGTGTGAAGGAGCTGTTCCAGACAAAAGGGCAAACCTGGGGGATGGGGATGGGAGGGAGAAGATTGGGCAGGTGCTAGTGGAAGCCTGCCTGCTCTAGGAATTGGCTTGACAGACAAGCTGAATTTCTGCAGCATTTCCTTTCTGCAGCCGTTGTCTGCAAGTTCTCGCTTGGGGCCTTTGAGTGAGTGGTCTTCAGCCGTTGCTTGTGCTGCTGTGGATCTAGACTCAAGCTGGTCTTGTGGTAGCAAGCATGACTTTCCCCCATAGCTAAGCAGGGTCTGCCCTGGTTGCATATGAATGGGAGACTTGATGTGTGAGCACTGCAAGATATTCCCCTCAGGGGATGGAGCTGCTCTGGGAAGAGCAGAAGGTTCGAAGTTCCCTCCCTGGCAGCATCTCCAAGATAGGGCTGAGAGAGATTCCTGCCTGCAACCTTGGAGAAGCTGCTGCCAGTCTGTGAAGACAATACTGAGCTAGATAGACCTATGGTCTGACTCAGTATATGGCAGTTTCCTATGTTCCTATGTTCCATCCCATCAGTTGCACCTCTGTCCTCGTCGTCCTCTCCTTGCACGTAACCAGAGAGACTCTAGAGGCTCATTAGACAAATGTCTCCACTGTGGAGATAGTCCCAGGGTCCACCCTGGAATCTCCCAGTTTAGAAAGGCTCCCAGGTTGCTAAGCTAGGAAAGAGCCCTCTCTTCCTGAGAGCCTTGAAAGCCCCAGCCAGTTGCAACAGGCCATGTTACACTAGATGGACCAACAGTCTGACTTGGCAGCTGCTTCTGATCATAAATTTGAAATGCACTAGAAGATACTTGCCATAGGAGCAAGACCCCCAGCATAACAACCACTAAAAAGATGCCTTTCAAGCATAGAGCCTCTCCACCAACTCTCACCCCCGCCCCAGCAACAGTGGCCTTCGGCCAATGATGAAAGTTGCCATCCCAAAACACCTAGAGAGCCAAGGTTGATAAGCCCTGCTTTAAAAGATGCAAGAACATAAAAAGAAACAGGATGCTGGACTAGATCCAATAGTGGGCAGCAAATCCCACAAAGGTGGCATTTGGGATTTGGAGGTGTATTCCTTCTGAGCCTGGGGCTAATGCCCACTGATAGACCAGTCCACCATAAGTTGGATAAGCCAGCGTGGTGTAGTGGCTAGAGTGCTGGACTAGGACCGGGGAGACCCAAGTTCAAATCCCCATTCAGCCACGATACTTGCTGGGTGACTCTGGGCCATTTACTTCGCTCTCAGTTTAACCTACTTCACAAGGTTGTTGTGAGGAGAAACCTAAGTATAAGTATGTAGTACACCGCTCTGGGCTCCTTGGAGGAACAGCGGGATATAAAATGTAAATACATAAAAATAAATAAGTTTATCTAATTCTGCTTTCAAGCTGTCTATGGAGATGGCTTTGGGGGTGCCAACCTTCCTTTGGATGTTCTTTGGAGACGGCTTTGGAAAGGGACATTTATATGTGAGGGGGAAAGAGGCACGAAGGGAGTACATGCTGCTCTCCTGTTCCAGGAAATCCCTGGCTCATTAACGCAGGCCAGTGCCCCTTAAACCAGGGGATCTGATCTCGCATAAGAGGGGTATGTGGGAATGCTGGCCATCTTGTTCCCCACTCCCTTCCCAGACACAGACCAGGGCAGGGTAAGGACAGACCAGAAACTGAGCATAACGTTAAAATATATGTGAGCATTTTGGAAACAGCCTGTCCCCTTTTATTTGGGGAGAGTGTTGACATGGTCCGTTTCTCAGGAGTTTGCTAACCACGGGTGCCAACTCACTTCTTCGATGGAAGGCCTCAGGATCATGTCCGGTTCCAACAGGCTTTTGAGAAGGTCCTGGCATTCCTCCGAAATCCCCAAGTGTCCGGGGATGGAGACCCCTTTCTGCTGGTGGCAAAGCATCTTGGGGATGTCTGTGTCGTCAAAGGGCAGGTTTGCACAGAGCATGACATACAGAACCACGCCCATACTCCAAATGTCCCCTTTCCTGCTGTCGTGGGGCACTCCCTGCAGCACCTCGGGGGCTGCGTAGGCAGTGCTGCCACAGAACGTCTGGCTCAACTCCTTGCGGTTCTTGGGGAGCAGCTTGGCAAATCCAAAGTCCGTCAGTTTCAGGTTGAAGCCCTGCAGGAGGGCATTTTCACACTTCAGGTCACGGTGGGCCACGCCACAGCTGTGGCAGTAGCGGATTGCTTCCACCAGCTGGCGGAAGAGGGCTTTGGCTCGGTTCTCGGGCAGGGGCCCCCCTTGCAGGACGCAGTCAAAGACGTCGCCATCCTCCGCCAGTTCCATCACCAGGTAGATCTTCCCGTCCGTGGACTCCAGCATCTCGTACACCTGGATGATGTTCTTGTGGTCCAGGCGCTTGACGATCTGAAGTTCCCTGGGCAGGAATCTCTCGATAAACTCTGAGGAGGAGGAAAAGGGCAGAGTTGGCCAAGGCGTGTAAGGGCCTGAATGGGAAGGTTGGCTGGCTGAAGAAGGGCATGCTCCTACCTTATTTGCTGAGCAACTGAATCATGATTTCCCCCAGATAAATGAGTGTTTCTCTTATGGTCATGGAGCTACTGGGAAAGAGTGTGTTTCATAAACAGAACCATTCAGTGATGGGGTGGTCATCATGGTAGCTAGGAAGGAGCATTGTGGTTTCTCTTACAGCTTTCATGGTTCCACCTTCCTTCTAACATTTAAGTTCCAAGTACCATGTAGTAGGGTTCAGCTAACGCAGGGGTCGTCAACCTGAGGTTCTCTAGCTATTGCTGGACTACAACTCTCATCATCCACAGCCACCATGACCTGAGAGCTTCAGGCTGGCAAGCCCTGGCCCAAAGGGTGAGTTGGGGCCGCCCACCCTTTGAGCGGCCTCTGTGTGGGGCTGTCGCATTTCTCACATGCTGTTGGCTGTCTTAGACAGCTGCTGCTGGTCACTGTAGTTGCCAGGGCCCTCCACTGTCTGGAACCTTTTTTTTTTTTTTTAAACAATATTGTGCATGTGTATGTGTGCACATAGAGTCCTAAGGAGCATGGCAGCCAGGAATGAGACTGCTGGCAGCCACTGTGAAAATCTCTTGAAGGATATGATAGGGATGGCCATCATGTTAGGAGGGAGGAGTACAGGTTCAACTGGCCATGCTCAGAAGGTCTGATGGACCTTGGAAATTCCTGTTGAGAAACAGACCAGTGGGGAGAACGTACACCACACAGTGGATCTAACCACTCTCTGCAACATAATCTCAAAATGCCACAAGGCGAAATCTTCAGGGACGGGGAAATACACATGGTTGTGATTGCACCGTGGACTTGTGAATCTCATACTCCTCATCCTTGCCATTTTATCTCTTCTGGGAAGTAAAGAGATTTGTTTTATTCTTATAACAAATGCTCCTAATGTTGTGTTTGGTCTGGTTGCAATATAATTTATACACTTGGGAATCATTTAATTTAATCTCAAAATTGGCTCTTACTCTCATGACTGAAATTGGAAAGGGCAGCCCTCTCCAAAGTGATGGAGGTCAGTTTGACTAACAGTCATCCCATTTTAGAGTTGGAAGGGACTTTGGAGGTCTTCTATTTCCCTGCTAACTGAGCCAAGAGACACCTTTAAAAAGTGGTGATTCTCTTTATTGAGCAGGGGGAGAGCAACTGGCCCTATCCCTCCCCAGTACAGCATCCCTCCAGTGGCTGTTGCTGCTTGGGTCTATCTTACATTTATTTATTGTTTAGATTGTGAGCCCTTTGGGGGGCGGGGAGCTATTTTATTTTATTTATATCTATGTAAACTGCTTTGGGAACTTTTGTTGACAAGCGGAATATAAATATTTATTGCATTCGTAGTCCAACTCGTGGCTTGGTGCAAGAATTGGCTGCAGCGACCCTGGGAGATTGTCATCCAGCCTTGGCCAGAAAACCTCCAGCACAGGAGGACGCTGCTCGAACAAGGCAGACTGCTCCACTGTTGAACAGCTCTTACTGTGGGGCAATTCTTGTTCACGTCTAGCCTGAAGGTGCTTCCTTGTCATCTCAACCTTTTAGTCCTGCCCTCGCAGAGGAAAGGAGTGCTTTTGTGTGAGCAGCTCCTGTGCAGCAAGAGGACCATTTAAAGGGCTTGTGAATTTTCAGACAATACAAGTTCCAAGATCATGCCCCGGATGGTTTTGGGCTGTTTAGACTCTTTTAGAAAATATTTGCAGTTAATTGCCCTTAGTGAAAACAAACAAAGAAAGAGTAATCTGTGAAACCTAAACGGAAGTAGCTGGATGCCTAGGGGAGTAGAATCTAGTCAGCCATATCTGCAGAGACAATGAAGCTTCTGTTTAGGGGAGGGGGAAGTGTTCTTAAAAGAGAGTGTGGGCATTTGCCAGCGAAACAGTCTTTGCAGTGGAAGAGTTGTTCACAAAAATAAGTTGCCCCCTGGAAACATATACCCCATTCAGGGGTCCCCTGCAGTGTTCCCTCTAACAGGGATGCCCAGATGTTGTGGACTACAACTCCCATAACCCCCAAGCAAAAGCCATTGCAGCTGCAGATTCTGGGAGTTGTAGTCCACAACATCTGGGAGCCCCTGTTAGAGGGAACACTGATCCCCAGAAGTTGTGGGATTACAGCTCCCATCATCGCTAGCCTCGTAGGGATAGACCTCTCTTCCCTCTCGTTCTTACCTTCTGGTCCTCCCAGTTTGTCTATAATTTTCACAGCCACTTTTCGCTGGTGTTTCTTCGAAAAAGCTTCTTTGACCTTTGAATATGTCCCTTCTCCAATGGTTTTGCCCACTTGGTAACCATGGGAGAGAAGAAACTCCTCCATCGTGCCTTTAACCTGCTCATCTGTCATTCTCAGGACATCATGTCATCAGAAGGGTATACACATTGCTCTCTTTCTCCTCCCAGACCAGGGTCTGCATGGGTTGCAGCCCAGGGTGCTAGAACATTTTTCCTGCCCAGACAAGGTCCTTTGATGAGGGGTGAAACTGAGGTTGGGCATCTTGAAACTTTGAGCACCCATTGTGATGCAACCTTGTGTTACCCAAAGCCCCCGGGCTGGAGGTAGTGGTCTTGCACCAATGGGGAGGAGGGAGACAAACTCTCTCCCTCGCCCCCAGGATAAGTACCTGCTGCTGAGCTCAGCTCCCAACAGTGCCTGCCAGGGGGGTGATGGGTTAACCTGTCGAAGGCCTACAGCTGTGAGGCCTAGGGTAAGAGATTATTATAGTTCGTAGAGTAGTACAGCTAGGCCTGCTAACCATTAGGGGTTCAACATGGACGTTTAAGTTGGTCTTTCCCCCCGACCCCCATCATGGAGGTCAGCTGGCTTGTGACTACTTGGCAGGTTTGGGTCTAGCTACGTCGGGCAAGTCTTAAGAGTAAGTATTCTCTCCATCCCCTTCCTTAGCTAGAGAGATGATTCCTTTCGGATTGCACCTGTAGAATACAGTGGGTCCACTGCCCTGTCCCAAGGTGTATGATTGGGGTAGTTAGCTGGTGTGATTTTTGTGGTCGGAGTTCATGTGGTTTAAGCCTGAGGGACTCTCCGTTTCAAATCTGGGCTCAGCTATGAAACTCACAGAATGCGCTTTTGGGCAAATCCCCATTTCAACTTCACCTAACACATGGGTTCTCAAACTTGGTCCTCAACATGTTGCTGGACTACAACTTCTGTAATCCAGTCCCTTTAATAAGCCATTTAATTCCATAAACATGGTGGAGTTGTAGTTTCAATACACAATCTGCAAGTGATTCATAATTGTATGAATGTGTGTCCTCCTAGTGACCTTCTTTTATAAATTAAAAAACTTTATGTAGATCTTACATAGATCGACATATGGCAAAGTATCATTTCTTGAAGGAACAAGCAGTGATAACTATTTTCTTACATGAGCTTCTGGAATTATGGACATGGGAACATAGGAAACTGCCATATACTGAGTCACACCATTGGTCTATCTAGCTCAGCATTGTTTTCACAGACTGGCAGCGGCTTCGCCATGGTTGCAGGCAGGAATCTCTCTCAGCCTTATCTTGGAGAAGCCAGGGAGGGAACTTGAAGCCTTTTGCTCTTTCCAGAGTGGCTCCATTATCACCTGAGGGGAATATCTTACAGGCCTCACACATCAAGTCTCTCTTTTCATATGCAACCAGGGCAAACCCTGCTTAGCTGACAGGTCAGGCTTGCTATCACAAGACCAGCTCTCCCCTCCTGGTGGCTGGTGCTGCTGTGTCAACTGGAATAGATTACCCAGGATTAGGATTGCACGGCGTGCTCAAAGCTAGTGCCCATGATATGCATGGAGAACAGGTCTATCAATGGCTACTAGTCTGGTGGCTGAGGGCCACCTGCAGCCTCAGAGACACGATGCTTCTCAATCCCAGTTGCAGGGGAGCAACTGCAGGAGAGAGGGCATGCACACACCTCCTGCTTGTGGGCTTCCCAGAGGCATCTGGTGGGCCATTGTGTGAAACAGGATGCTGGACTAGATGGGCCTTGGACCTGATCCAGCAGGGCGGTTCTTAACTTCTTATAAATATAAGAACAGCCCTGTTGGATCAGGCCCAAGGCCTCTAGTCCAGCATCCTGTTTCCCACAGTGGCCCACCAGATGCCGCTGGAAGCCTACAGGCAGGAGTTGAGGGCATGCCCTCTCTCCTGCTGTTGCTCCCCTGCAACTGATATTCAGAGGCACCCTACCTCTGAGTCTGGAGGTAGTCTCTAGCCATCCAGACAAGTAGCTGCTGAAAGACAAATGCATGGAGTACAGTTCTAAGTCCCCTTTAAAGCCATCCAAGCTGGTGGCCATCACCACATCTCATGGCAGAGAATTCAACAGATTGATTATGTGCTGTGTGAAAAAGTACTCGCTTCTTTCAGTCCTAAATTGTCCCTGCTAACTTGGCAAAGAGGCACCCTTTTAACATGGTGATTCTCTTTATTTAGCAGGGGGAAAGTAACTGGCCCTATCCACCCCCAGCACAGTACCTCCAGTGACTGTTGCTGGTGTCTCTCTTATGTTTGTTTTAGATTGTGAGCCCTTCGGGGACAGGGATCCATCTTATTTATTTATTATTTCTCTGTGTAAACCACCCTGAGCCATTTTTGGAAGGGCGGTATAGAAATTGAATTAATAATAATAAATAATAAAAAATAATAAATAATCTCTTATTGACATTTTTAAGCACTCCAAAGCCTGAAGGGCTGCGAAGACATAACCTGGCGATTCAAAATTAAATGTCTGAAGTCTCTGTCACAAGCAATCTTTAGAGACTGGAAACCTACAAATGGGAAGAGTCCTCTGTTCATATTCACAATAGCTCAGTGTTCTCTGCTGCAAAACCCAGAAGCTAGAGACGGCTAAGAGCAGGTCCCTGACTTCTTCTTTTTTAGGCTGTGTGAAGTTTGAGTCTGAAGCTGGAAACTTAACACAGGCACCCAGGCACTGCGCACATGGAGTTGACTGTTCCCACTGTGCAGCGCTGCACCACTTTCCCCAGTGCCGGTGGGGCTCCTTTCGAGGAAGTGGAGTTCTCTCCCGCTCCGGTGTCATTTTAGCCCCAGAGAGCTATATGGGGGAAATGCTAGGAGAGGCTCTGCTCCCTGCGTGCCTTCCAGCATGGCACTGAGGCTTGGCAGGGCTCTGTTTCTCTGGAAGGCTCTTGCTGGGGAAGAAGCACAACACTGCTCAGAGGCCAGCGTGATGAGAACTGACGCTCACATTCATGGAGAGGAGAGCTGGTCTTGTGGTAGCAAGCATGAATTGTCCCCTTTGCTAAGCAGGGTCCACTCTGGTTGCATATGAATGGGAGACTTGATGTGTGAGCACTATCAGAGATTCCCCTCAGGGGATGGAGCCGCTCTGGGAAGAGCAGAAGGTTCCCAGTTCCCTCCCTAGCAGCAGCATCTCCAAGATAGGGCGGAGAGAGATTCCTGCCTGCAACCTTGGAGAAGCCGCTGCCAGTCTGTGAAGACAATACTGAGCTAGATAGACCAAGGGTCTGACTCAGTATATGGCAGCTTCCTATGTTCCTAAAAGGTGAGGGGTTTTGTTTGTTTTGTTTTGGCAAAGTGTACCTTGCTTGAAAAATAGTGAGGATTACTGCTGTAGCAGTCGCTTGGCGTGATATATTTACCTGACCGAGTGCCCCTCTTTCTGAGCCAACGTTCAGTGCCTGAAGTCCATAACTCCAGCTTGGCATCCTTTAAGGCACTGAGCGGCTTCGTACAGACCAAAGTGGCACCGACCCACACAGACACACGAACCAGACTCTGTAGCATCACGTTGGTGGTTCAGGAGGAGGACTGACCCGCATCCCTAATGAATGGAGAGAAGCAGGTTTTTAGGAGGGGGAAGGTGGGTTGATTGAGGGAGAAATGGCGAGGAATGTAACAGCTGCTGTTACCTCGGGAGTTTCCATTTTGAACACTTCAGCTGATGAGAGCACCGTTCTTACCTGAGGATAGGGAAGCCCTTTCTCTTCATTAGCCACACACATAAATGGAGGCAAAACATCCAGGACTGGTGTGTTCAGGCCGAGAGTGCTGCTGCCTCACAAACTGCCTTCCCACACACAGCCATCCCAGTTCTGAATGCCTGTCTGGGTGTTTGTGGGAATCCAGGAAGCAATCCCAGTCTCCGGACGTGATAGAGAAGGATATACCTTTGGGGAGGGGGAGGAAGGTGCCCAAATGGGGAGCGGGGGCGCCAGGATCCATGTTCAGCTGAGCTCTCAGCCTTGGGCCACCCCAGCCAGCCTGGAGGCCCCCAGCAGAGAGAAGACCTTCACCCGTGTCCTCCGTGACCCCCCCACACATTGTGATGCGAGCCCTGCCCTTCCAGGTCACAATGCAGCTGAGCCGCTGCCTCCCTCTGGCCTCCATCCCAGCCTGCCCTTTGCAAGAAGGCTCTCCAGGCTGCCCGGTCGACTCTAGGGAGCACTCCTCCACCTTTGAGAGGTAAGGCGGAGCCCCAGGAGGAGGAGCCCAGAGGAGAGGCCGGGGCGGGGGGGAGAGGGGGGCCTGCCCAGGATGTCGCACGACCACAGCTCCCTGTAGGGTGGGCTGGGGAGGGGTGGCCACATGAGCTGAGCTGGGGGCGCCTTCCAGGTTTCCGCTCTGAACTCCCCTTTGAGGGCCTGGGAAGATGGACCCCCCCACACACACTTCTCTCCATGCCTGGAAAAGCTTCATCGGCGATGATTCTGGGTCAGGCTGCTAGTAAAGGCAGATATAATGAATTCTGCGACAACTGTACTGAGAAGGGGCTTCCATCATGTCAGGTGGGGGGTAAGAAGAAACCACCTCTTGGCAGCAGAGGGCAGGAGTGGCTGGCCCTGGCGAGCTGCTGTGAGGGTGGGGGGTGGGTAGCAAAGAAGGCACTGCTGCTGCATCTCCTGCCCGGAGCTCCGTTTGCTCCTCTCGCTCCCCAATCCCGCCCCGCTCCAGCATGAATGACAGCCACGCTGCCTATGCCTGCAGGCAGCACAGCTCTAATTAAGGCTGGGGCAGGGCAGGGCGGGATCTGGGGGGGGAGAGGAGCAAAAGGAGAGGCAGCTGTGACTCCCTGCCCCGCCCCACTCATTAGGATGAGCCGCCTGAGCTGAGGTGTCGGGCCGACTCTGTGTAAAGGCCTGACAAAGGCTCCGACTTGGGGCCTCACCAAGGGCTAGTTCACGCACGGTCAGAAGTCTAGAAATAGTCTGTGTCTGGAGGTGCACAAGAGCCATGCCCCACTCTGCAAGCACCATTTCTGTACTCCAAGCCAAGTGCCCTGGACCCCTCCCTCCCTCATTTGCATAACGGAGTGCTGTAGCTCATGTATGCAAAACACAATATACCATTTACGGCTATTTGCTCTAAAACCTGAAGACGGCTTGTTTTAAAACGAACATGTTTGTTTTAGGACAGTTTTAAAACTGGTAATCTAAGGCCAACTGTCATGATGGGGTACAATGAGAGATGAGGGTCTTTGCCCATTGGGTGTCAACAATGTTCCACCCAGGGCAATCATTTGAGTTGCTTATGCAATGACCCACAGCAGCCATACTGCAAAAAGTCACCCAAACCACCGGTTTCTTTCAATCCACATGAACATCGGAAGCTGACCTCTCCTGAATCAGACCCCTGGTCGGTTTTGTCCAGTATTGTTTTTACTCGGACTAGCTGGAGGCTCACCAGAGTTCCAGGCAGGGGTCTTCCCCAGCCCTACCTGAAGATGCTGCCAGGGAGGGAACCTGGACCTTCTGCATGCAAAGTGGGTACTGACTCCTACCACTGAGCTATGCCACATTGCCACTTGTACTGCTAGTCCAACAGGTCACTTGCTCTGAAGGTCCCCCCCCCCTTTGCCCCCTGCTATGCCCCCTTGCCCTTCACAGCCTGTAAGAGCTCATCTGTGGACAGGAGAGTCCTATCCCATTAAGGCTGCCATAGTCAAACTTCCCAAATCCGGGTGGCCTGATTTGCATATTATGTAAATTATGCAGAAACCAATTTGCATATTTATGTATTTATTTGGCAGATTCGTATACTTTTTCCTCCTTCTCTGCCCTCCTATGTGATCTGATCCAGAGTAAAATCCGGGCAATCTGGGCTCCACATTTGCAATCCATGTAAATCTGGGTGGGATTTAGCAGCCAGGTGGAGGAGACAAAATCCAGGGCTACCCTAAATTCCGGGGGACATGGCAACCCTGTCCCATTCATGCTGTCCTCTCCCTCTCTCCTCCTCCTCCTCCTCCTCTCTCTCTCTCTCTCTCTCTCAGACAGGTCTGGGGCTCGGACATGAGCTCCCAAGAGACCCCACAAGCTCGGAGATTTCCCATAGAGGCAGGAGATTCTCCCAGCCTGGCAACTGCCCCCGAAACACAGGAGCCAGCTGCCCCTGAGCGCACTGCAAGAAGGTAAGGAAGGATTGCGTCGTCAGGATCCCTGGGACAAACCAAGCAAACTCTTCGGGATGGGGCTTCTGCACGGGGGGTCTTCCAAGATCCAGCTTTACTCGGGAATGCCCAGCAGGTGGCTGGGGCCAGGCATGCCTTTGTGCAGCTCTGGTTAGTGGGCCAGCCACACTGCTACCTGGAGCAGGCAGATCTGACCAGTGCTAACCACGCCCTAGTCACGTTGCATTTGGATTACTGGTACATGTTTTATATGGGGTTGCCCTGGAAGAGTATTCGGAGATTTCAGCTAGTACAAAATGCTGTGGCCAAAGCGACATCAGTGGCCAGCTGGTCTGGTCATATATTGACCATTTTGAAGGAATTCCACCGGCTGCCAGTTTGTTTGGGGTCCAATTCAAGGTGCTGGTTTTAAGTTTTAAAGCCCTAAACAGTTGAGGCCCTGGATATCTATAATATTACCTATTTATAAGAACATAAGAACAGCCCTGCTGGATCAAGCCCATCAAGTCCAGGATCCTGTTTCACACAGTGGCCCACCAGATGCCGCTGGAAGCCTACAGGCAGGAGTTGAGGGCATGCCCTCTCTCCTGTTGTTACTCCCCTGCAACTGGTATTCAGAGGGATCCTGCCTCTGAGGCTGGAAGTGGCCTATAGCCCTCTGACTAGTGGCCATTGATAGACCTCTCCTCCATGGAATTATCCAAACCCCTCTTAAAGACATCCAGGTTGTTGGCTGTCGCCACATCTTGTGGCAGAGAATTCCACAAGTTGATTATGTGTTGTGTGGAAAAGTACTTCAATTTGTTGGTCCTAAATTTCCTGGCGATGAATTTCATGGGATGACCCCTGGTTCTAGTGTTGTGTGAGAGGGAAAAGAATTTATCTCTCTCCACTTTCTCCACACCATGCATGATTTTATAGACCTCTATCATGTCTCCCCGCAGTCATCTTTTTTCTAAACTAAAAAGCCCCAGGTGTTGTAGCCTTGCCTCATAAGAAGGTGCTCTAGGCCCCTGATCATCTTGGTTGCCCTCTTCTGCACCTCTTCCAGCTCTACAATGTCCTTCTTTAGATATGGTGGCCAGAATTGTAAGCAGTACTCCAAGTGAGGCTGCACCATAGTTTTCTATAAGGGCATTATAATATTAGCATTTCTATTTTCAATCACCTTTCTAATGATCCCTTGAATGGAATTGGCCTTTTTCACAGCTGCTGTGCATTGAGTCGACACTTTCAGTGGGCTGTCCACCATGACCCCAAGATGTATAATATAGGATATCCTATATTATACAGGGATCTGTGGTTGCCAGGAATTGAAACTGATTCAACGGCACACCTTTTACCTTTATATTACTTATAAAAATGACTTGGATGCAGGGTAGTTAAGAGAGCGCCTCCTTTGTCATGAATCCTCCTGCTGATTAAGATAATCTGGGGAGGTTCAGTTATAGTTGCCACCAGCTCATTTGGTGGCGACTCAGGACAGGGCCTTCTCTGTGGCTGCCCCAGGTCTCTGGAATGCACTCCATGACAAAATAAGAGATTCTCTCTCTCTGGCTGTTTTCTTTTTTAAAAGACCCTTAAGACACACATGTTTTCTCAGGCGTGTAACTAACTAACTAACTAACTAATTAATTTTAAATGGTTTGTTTTATATGGTAACTTGGTTTGAATAAATTTATCCTGTTTTATATTTGTTGTGTTTTAACTTCTGTACACAGCCTAGGGATACACATATCAGACTGTATATACATATGATAAATAAATAAATATCTGAAGGTCCGCCTGCTCCTAGCAGAATCCACCCACCACATGAGATGCACTGGAAGGGCTTTGCTTTCTCTGGGTGCTGACCCCAACTGATGCCTGCTTGTTGTAAATGTTGCTGGCTGGGGCCATCTCAGTGATGGTTGCCCCCTATGCTCTGGAACCCTTTTTCAGAGATGTCCCTACCTTCCTGTCTCTTTCAGTTTTCCACTGCTGCTTAAAGATCTTACTTTTTACCCAGGTTTTTCATTATTAATTCATGTTTGGAATTATCTCTACTTTTAAGCAGTTTTGATAAGAATTGCATGTTGATGCTGTTTTTTCTATGTATGTCAACTTGAGATGATGTGAAAGGTGATGAATACATACAATAAATATTCAGGAAAGTAATGGCATATTTCCAACTCTCCTGCAGAAAGTAGTGGCTTTCTTATCTTTCCTTGCAATGAGGAAACAAGCGTAAAAAACTCTGCCTTTGAAAACACAGGAGGATAGAAATAGTCACACTCTAGTCTCTAACCATCAACGCTGGGCAACTTCCATTAGCCATGATTGATTGATTGATTGATTAAGTGCCATCAAGTTGGTGTTGACTCTTAGCAACCACATAGATAGATTCTCTCCAGGATGATCTGTCTTCAGCTTGGCCTTTAAGGTGTCTCAGAGGTGCATTCATTGCTGTCATAATCGAGTCCATCTACCTTGCTACTGGTCGTCCTCTTCTTCTCTTTCCTTCAACTTTTCCCAGCATTATGGACTTCTCAAGGGAGCTGTATCTTTGCTTAATGTGTCCTAAGTATGATAGTTTGAGCTTGGTTATTTGTGCCTTGAGTGACAATTCTGGATTGATTTGTTCTAGGATCCATTTGTTTGTTTTCCTGGCTGTCCATGGTATCCTCAAAAGTCTTCTCCAATTCCAAAGTTCAAAAGTGTCAATACTTTTTCTATCTTGCTTCTTCAAAGTCCAGCTTTCGCAACCATAGAGTGTAACGGGGAAAACCATTGTCTGAACAATTCTAATCTTTGTAGGTGTAGAAACGTCATGGCATCTAAATAGCCTTTCTAAGGCCTTCATTGCAACCCTACTGAGTGCTAGTCTGCGGCATATTTCATGACTGCTGGATCCTTTACTGTTAACGGTTGATCCTAAAAGGCAGAATCTATCCACCACTTCAATGTTTTCATTGTCAATTCTGAGGCTGTTTGCTGTACCTGTTGTCATTAACCATGACTAAGCCTAATTGAAATTAATGGGACTTAAGTCATTCATGACTAACTTGTCTCATAGATTTCAGTGGTGACAGTTTTGGTCACAAAAGGATTGATAGAACTGGAAAAGGTGCAGAAGAGGGCAACCAAAATGATCAGGGGTCTAGATGGTCTTCCTTATGAGGTAAGGCTACAACATTTGGGGCTTTTTAGTTTAGAAAAAAGGTGACTGAGGGGAGACATGACAAAGGTTTATAAACATTATGCGTGGTGTGGAGAGAGAGAAATTTTTCTCCCTGTCTCTGAACATTAGAATCGGTGTCCCATTGAAATGATTGCCAGGGAATTTGGGACTAACAGGAAGTACTTCTTCACACAGCACATAATTAATCTATGGAATTCTCTGCCACTGGATGTGATGGACACAGCTTAGGTGGCTTTAAAAGGGCTTAGGCAAATTCATGGATGACATGAGGCCTATCAAGGGCTACTAGTCTTGATGACTATAGGCCACCTCCAGGTTCAGAGGCAGGATGCGGGGAGCCATGGTGAGAGAGGAGACATGCCTTCATCTCCTGTTTGTGAGCTTTCTAGAGGCATCTATCTGGTGGGTCGCTGCGGGAAACAGGAGGCGGGACCAGAGAGGCTTTCTGGGGCCTGATCCAGCAGGGCTCTTCTTATGCTTCTTATGCACCATGACCAGTGGTGGCTCATCCAGGACTTAAAGAGCCAGCGCCCCCCCACCCAAAAAAAGGCAGCTTGAGTTGCTCCTCCTCCCCCACCACCTGAGAGCTCTGGTGCCTGCAAGCTGGCCATTCATCAGGTAGAGCTGGAAACCGTGCAATTCTACCCGACGAATGGCCAGCCTGCAGGCAGGACATCTCTCATGAATGCTGGGGCGAGAGAGAGAGAGAGAGAGGAGCAACCTGATCTGCCTCCTTTGGTCTCCCCCCCCCGCCCCCGGCTCATTAGGTTGAGTCGCTATTGGTCACGGTTAACTTTTCTGGAAGTGGCCCACTGTCTCTTTACAGCATCCAAGGGGAAACTAGATATATGGATTTATTTGTTTATTTTTTACATTTATATCCTGCTCTTCCTCTGAGGAGCTTAGAGCAGTGTACATGGTTATTTGTATCCTCACAGCAACCCCGTGAAGTAGGTTAGGCTGAGAGATATATGATTGGCCCAGAGTCACCCCATGTGAATGGGGATTCAAACTCAGGTCTTCCCGGTCCTAGTCCAACACTCTAACCACTATGCTATATGAGAGAGAGAGAGAGAGAGAGACTTTAAATAGTGCAGTGGGGAAATGCTTGACTAACAAGCAGAAGGTTGCCGGTTCGAATCCCCGCTGGTATGTTTCCCAGATTATGGGAAACACCTATATCGGGCAGCAGCAATATAGGAAGATGCTGAAAGGCATAATCTTACACTGCATGGGAGGAGGCAATGGTAAACCCCTCCTGTATTCTACCAAAGAAAACCACAGGGTCCGTGGGTGCCAGGCGTGGAAATCGACTTGACAGCACACTTTATCTTGAAAGGCTGCCAGCAGCAATCTAGCATCCAATTACTTCTGGCCAAGTGCATTCCTTCAGTAGTAACAGCGCAGGAAATTGCTACCTTCTCCTACCTCAGGCTGGCTGTTGAGGTGTATATGACGGGAGGAGTTGCTGCTGAGATTCAATTAATTTAGGGCGTGCAGAGACAGTTAAGTAAATGATTATTGGTGTGGGGAGGGGAAAATATTTCATGCCACGTGTTTTACAGAAAAGAAGAGCATGCAAATACGTGATGTCAATGTAAGTGCCTACCTTCAGGGGCATATCTAGGGTAGGGCAGGCAGGGCACGTGCCCCGGGCGCCACTTGAAGGGGGGTGCCATTCTCTAAAATTAAAAAATAAAAATAAAAATGGTTGCCGAAAACAAAATGGCCACTGCACATGCTCAAATGGCCTCTGTTTTCAGCGGCCATTAAAAAAAAAATTTAAACAACGGCCACAACACTTGCTCAAATGGTCCCTGAGAGGCCCTAGAGGCCAGCGCGGGGAGGGGGAACCTTTACAGACACCCCCCCCACAGCCTTTAGGAAGCATCCCGAAGGGGCTACAGATAAAAAATAATAATATAATATAAGTCACTGTACACATATTTAGTTTGGCACTATGTACAGAGAATCAGGGCTTGTGAATACTGAGCTGAAGCTTATGAGCTAGGATTGTATTCATTTGCTCTTACTTTGCTTCTTGTGATAAGTGAGTAAAATGTGATGTCTTAATAATATGGCTATTAATGGTGAGTTTGTCTTTGAATCAGTGTGAAATACTTAGTATTAAGGCCCACTGGGAGTTTCTTGCTCTCTTTCTCTCATTTTAACTGTCTTTCTGAAATACTAGAATATATTCCAAGCAGTGACACAGTTTACTAGCACTTAGCAATAGCAATAGCACTTACATTTATATACCGCTCTATAGCCGGAGCTCTCTAAGCGGTTTTACAATGATTTAGCATATTGCCCCCAACATTCTGGGTACTCATTTTACCGACCTCGGAAGGATGGAAGGCTGAGTCAACCTTGAGCCCCTGGTCAGGATCAAACTTGTAACCTTCTGGTTACAGGGCGGCAGTTTTACCACTGCACCACCAGGGGCTCTTCATATCCCTGCATATCCTTTAATTATTTTCAGAGTAGCTGGGAAAAGCCAAATTTTCCATTTATTTTTAAAACTTACATAATAGTGATGCTACAATGCATAGTAGAGAATTAGACAGGTACGTCTGTTTTGTTTTCCAAGTACACCTCCACATAGTATTTGGGTATTTCATGAGCCCCAGCATACTGAAATTTGTAGTTTTCCAGCATTTTTTGGTCTGGCTACATCCACTGCTAAATAGTTTTTTAAATATTAAAAGATTAAGGAGCTTGACTTGTATTTTTGAGCTGATATTATGGTAAACTTATCTGAAAGATGGGTGTCAGATGTTTGGACAGGGGGCGCAATTTCAGTGCTTGCCCTAGGCGCTATTTTTCCTAGATACGCCTCTGTCTACCTTTAATAAATAGCTTAACTCTTTTTGTTTGCAGTAGTACAGTCTTCTTGGCTTGTTTCATCAGGTCTTAGCACTGTACCTGCGTGACTTGAGAGCAGGGAGGGAAAGGGAAAGTGTGCTGGCGAGTCGGTGTTGACTCCTGGTGACCACAGCACCCTGTGGTTGTCTTTGGTTGTCTTTGGTAGAATACAGGAGGGGTTTACCATTGTCATCTCCCGCGTAGTACGAGATGATGCCTTTCAGCACCTTTCTATATTGCTGCTGCCCGATATAGGTGTTTCCCATAGTCTGGGAAACATACCAGCAGGGATTTGAACCGGCAACCTCATGCTTGCTAGGCAAGTAATTTCCCGCTGCGCCATTAGCTGGCTGAGACTGACCCACAATTGTTCCAGACATCTTGCAGAGCTGCCCTTGCGAGTTGTATGCTTTGTCATGACTGAAGTGGAAAATTGAAATGCCCTTTGCTTATGGCTCTGGAATCTGGTCAGGAGACCTTGCTGAAACTAATTTGGTTTGAGTTTGGCCAGTGGCCTGGATAGGAAATCACTTGGGAATCCCATGTACACCACTCGGGACAGGGCCTTCTCTGTTGCTGCCCCCAGACTCTGGAATGCTCTCCCAGTGGGTATCCGCTCCTCAGTCTCCATCACAGTTTTTAGAAAGCATGTCAAATTGTGGCTTTTTACCCAGGCTTTTATATGATTGTCTCCACTGCTGCTTCTTGTATTTTGTACTGTTTTTATGCTTGTTTTTATTTATTTATTTTTAAATCAAATTTGTTTTTATATTTTTTAGCTCAATATTTTAATGTGTTTTTTTATCATTTTGTTTTTAAACTTTATTGTGAGCCGCTTTGGGATTTTCTTAATGAAAGGTGGGGTATAAATTTAACAATAAATAAAAAAATAATTTAAAAAATTATATTCAGGAAGACAATACACAGTCAATTTAGGTAAAAGAAATATACTTTTATTTTAATAAATATAGATCGTAGTCCTGTATGATATTTGGTTTTTTACCTGCTTTGATATTCTCAATAAAAATAAAATGGAAAAGGAAACCATTGTCTTGCAACAATAAAGTACAGATTCCCATATCTGCAGAAAACAGAATCGGAATTATTTAGGATGTCATTTTCCAGGACAAATAGCATGTTGTATTGCATGTGTTCATTTGCAGTTCCAAATATATGGAGGGATCACCTCTCTCTCTTCCCCCCCCCCTTTTTTATAGGCAGCTGAGAAGATGTCCAGGGTGCCACTGCCTGACCTTACCCAACGTCCCCATTGACGTCTACATTGCCATGGGTGGGAGCCACAGGCCACGAACCACCTGAAGGCTCCCCCAGGTTGGGTTCAAGTGCTAAGGCCGCAGCGGCTGTCCCAGAAAACACACTGACAGCCGAAGAACAGCAAAGCAAGCCACACAGAACAGTGACGCACATTTTAATAAAAAGGACACCTTAAAATGTTTCTGTGGGGGGGTCCTTCCTGGAGTTTGCTTTGTTTCTCTCCACTGCTGCCCACCCACATGCCAGAGAGCAGAAACAGAGCTGTAGCCCAGACCAAATGTGGGTGAGGTTCCCTCTGAGAAACTTGGGGCCTTAATCTGAGCCCAGGGCCCAGCCTTGGAACACGTAAGTAACAGAAGAGTGCATCTGTGAATATGCCAAGTGGCCAAGCAGTTAATTCATAGCTGTGGTGAGCTTTCTGGGCTCACATCTCATGCTCCTAACTACAACTTGTCCTGCTTATCCTCAAGCATTGGATTCAAATAGAGTCAAGAGTCATAGAATTGGATACATTGGATTATGTAAACTGAGCCTCGGATCAAAATGGTTAGATGTTGTTACACACAAGGTGTGTTTCCAAGCTCCAGTCTGTGGAGTTACTTCTGATCAAGCTATAGTTAGCTTCACCAATGCAACTCCAGACACTAGCCAGGGATTCACCAACTGCAGTGGTTAGACTGTATCCTGAGCTTCACCAGCCAGTGTTGGACTATAGCTATGGTCTTCACCAACTGCCCCAGTTAGACTATAGCCAATGACCAAGCTGATCCAAAATGGCTGGCCATGGACCTCATTCCTTGGGCTGTTGGACTTATCTA
The DNA here is from genome assembly GCF_027244095.1 of Hemicordylus capensis. Lineage (NCBI taxonomy): Eukaryota > Metazoa > Chordata > Lepidosauria > Squamata > Cordylidae > Hemicordylus > Hemicordylus capensis. Next base: position 32,817,831 of record NC_069663.1, read on the forward strand.
CTCCATCTGGGGAGACTTGCCAGTACCAAGGAGGGGAGCCTGGAGGACCTTGCCAACTAGTTGGCTGGACTATAGCCGCCACCCCCCCCGAGTGTTCAAGGGGCTTACTCCCTCTGGGGAGATTTATTCATTTATTAATTCAATTTCTATACCGCCCTTCCAAAAATGGGTGGTTTACACAGATAAATAATAAATAATGCATACACTTTTGCACAGGCTTCACCAACCAACCCTTTTCTTTTCTGGCCTAGGATCCCCAGTTGGAAATGGGCAAGGGGCTTGGTCTCTCCAGGGAGACATCTCTACCCAGCCCAATCTTATGGAACACCACAGATTGGTATGCAAGAAGCAATCCCTGAATTAGAGGGGATCTTCCCAGCGGATGTGTGAAGAGACACAAGGAACCAGTCTAGAGATATCTTCTGTGATTTTACTTAAGGAAATAGATTTGGAGAGATACAATAGTTATAAGGTCCTGGCAAGCAAAGCAACTTTACCTAACTGTAATACAAGCAAGTTACCTAGTGGAGGGAAAGGGGAAGGGGAGCAAGTACAGTTAGTTAGTTACCAAAGGTGCAGGGAAACCAACTGAATGTCCAATTCAAGGTTTATCCCGGTGATAACTGATGCTAGGGTTTGATGACAGGATGGGTGTACCATGATGGGATGTGGGGGACACTACAGCATTGGAGAGGGAGAAGACACGTCTTCTGGACCTGCCCTCTGAGAGTTGGGTCTGGAGTCTTCTGGTTTTATATTCTTATTTATTTATTTATTCATCCATCCGATTTCTATACCGCCCTTCATAAAATGACTCAGGGCGGTTTACACAGAGAAATAATAAATGAATAAGATGGATCCCTGTCCTCAAAAGGCTCACAATCTAAAAAGAAACATAAGATAGACACCAGCAACAGCCACTGGAGGGATGCTGTGCTGGGGGTGGATAGGGCCAGTTACTCTCCCCCTGCTCAATAGAGAATCACCACGTTAAAAGGTGCCTCTTGGCACTTAAAAGGTGCCAAGTTAGCAGGGGTTTGGGTCTTGGTCCTCAACTGCTCTTGGGGTCAGCCTTCATATCTATCAACACATATCGTTATGACAACCACCTGTCTGGGTTTGGGTCTTCAGATGTTTTCAGATGTTCTCCTTTCATCATACACAGCCTCTTCTCTTCTGCACCCCGAGACCTTAAAAATAAATTTTCTGAAGTCTTTGGCTTGCTGGTTAGACGCTATTTGTTAAACAGTCATCACTTTTCCTTTCTGGTCACAGTCTTTATCAGTCTTTCAAAATGGGAATTTGAGGAAGGAGGGGATGGGGCAAGATTACGATGATGCTAAATTGCTATATAGAATACTTATGCCAGGTGTCCTGAGTAAAATGCAGTAATACACATGTCATAAGTACAAGGTTACAGAATGAAAGGCTCATTATTTCTTAGTCTATGGGTGGGGCTAATACATAAAAGCAGCTAACAAGATATCTGGGACCTTGCTAATGTAGCACTCTTGCTGCGGTCTTCCATCCAGCAAGGCCATTCATACATCTGTCAGCATGCTCCATGTCTGGCAACCTTGGCATAGCTTAGCTGCAGGGACAGTAGTTCTGCTATTCTCCTTTGACATGAATGGAAAAGAGCTGCAAGAGTAAGATGGTTAGCCTGGAAATAACAACAGGAAAACAAGCCCCCAGAAGCAGGGGTGCAATAGGGCAGAATTGCCAGGAAGTGCCTGGACCCCTCTTTTCGCTCATGTCTATTTCTGTTAAATTGGGGGTGGGGGCTGTAGCTCAGTGGAAGAGCATCTGCTTTGCATGCAGAAGCCCCACGTTCAATCTCTGGCATCTGCAGGTGGGGCTGGGAAAGACCTCTGTAGACAATACTGGGCTAGATGGACCAATAATATACAGCAGCTTCCTATGTCCTGCTCAACTTTGCTCCCCACCCCTGTGCTGTTTTTGGGCTACAACTTCCCTGGCAAAATACAAGGTGCTGCTGGTTATAACCTATAAGACCCTAAATAGCTTGGGACCTGGGTATTTAAGAGAACGTCTTCTTCGTCATGAACCCCATTGCCCATTGGGATCATCAGGAGAGGTCCGTCTGCAGTTGCCACCAACTCATCTGGGGGCTACTTGGGGACGGGCCTTCTCCGTTGCTGCCCCGATGCTTTGGATCGTGCTTCCTGCTGAAATAAGAGCCTCCCCATCTCTGACAATTAAAAAAAAAATCTTTAAAGACACATTTGTTCTCCCAGGCTTTTAAGTAAATACCGTTTTTTAATAGTTTTAACATTGTTTTAAAATATTGTTTTAAGGTTTCAAATTGTTGTAATGTTTTAACTTTTTGTTGTAATTTATTTTTACCAATGTTTTAATTTGTTGTCATTTATCTGCTTTAACTAATGTTTTAACTTTCTGTTTTTGTTGTAAACTGCCCAGAGACGTATATTTTCGGTGGCATAAAAATATGTTAAATAAATAAATACAATAAATATGTTAAATAAATAAATACATCATCTCCAGCCACAGTGGCCAATAGCCAGGGGTTATGGGAGTTGTAGGCCAACATCTGCAGGAGGGCCAAAGCTGAGCAGCCCTGACCTCTGTACATAGGTCTCTCATATGTATGACAGTCTGATTTCAGTCTGTCTGTTGACTCATTTTTTATATTTCCTCTTGCAAATCATCCCCCCCCCACTAGACTTTTTGTGTACGTGTGATAAAACCAGTTTCTTATACATCTTGTCAATTACAAAGACACATGTGTCCATGCTAGAGAGCCAAAGCCCAACTGAATAGTGGGCTCTCCCTTGTAGGAGGTTTTTGAGCAGAGGCTGCATAGTCAGCAGTTGTGGATGCTCTTGCTCTGATTTCCTGCAGAGAGCTGGGGGTCAGACTAGATTACCTCCAAGTCACTCTAATTCTATTAGTTGCATTAGCAGTGCTCTAATTCTATTAGTTATGAATGCAGCCCTGTCCAAGCTGTTTTTCACTCCAGCTTAGTTGCTTTGCTTCCAGATGATGCATATGCATGTTTATGTTGCAGGCTTCAATTTACTAGAGACCTTCCCTCCTGCATGAGAGGGAAGCAGCAATACATCTTTTACGAATCAATCTTTATTGGTATGGTCACAAACCAGAAATTTTTTAAAGAAGGTATCTACCAGCTGCAGCTTTTGTAAGTACTTGTGCTACAAATAATTAACATTTTTATTTTAAAAAAAATCTGCTGCCTGATTAATCGGGGAGTTGCTTAGCAGAGGATGTAATAGGTACACAGTTCAAAGTGTAACTTTCATATGTGGATCCTAGAAATGGATTACAGACTTTTCCCCCTGATGTAAATAGCTGACGGCAAAGACTCACAATCTAAAAAGAAACACAACGGAGACACCAGCCACAGCCACTAGAGGGCGACTGAACGTGGCTACTCTAACGCTGCTAAATTGAAGAGAACCACCACTTTTAAACAGTGCCTCTTTGCCCATTTAGTAGGGGGCCATTCACTCTATATTGCTTGTATCGTGCAAACCCGGTGTACAATATGCGGCCTAGGCAAAGCAATATTCTATAGGAACAGCTGTTCTTCTCCTGCTAAATATAAGAGCCATCACTTTAAAAGGTGTCCATTTGCTTACTTAGCAGGGCTTGAACCTGTATCTGTGCTGCTGCTGCTGCTGCTGCTGGAGATGGATAACAACAACAACAATTTATTATGTTTGTAAATTTCCTCCCACTCACGTTTCGGGGCGGTTTACAACAAATACATCAAAATAAATAACAATAATGATACACACATATTGGAATAATAAAATTTCCATCAGAAGCGTCCTGTGAAACCTTCAAGCCGGCACTCGCCCGCTCCCCGCTCCCCTCTCTTTCTTTCCTCGGCCTCGTCTTCAGCAGCCCCGCCTCTTCGAGGGCTCGTCCCTTTAAAAAGGCGCAGCGACTTTTTGTCCTCCTCCGGCTGCCGTCGGCCTCCTCCTCCAGCCCCGCCCCTCCGTAAGCTGCTCGGCTTCGCCCCGCCCGCCATATTGTCGTCGCCGCCGCCTCCTCCTCCTCAGGAAGGCGAGACGAGAGACGCGCTGAGGCCGACGGGCGGGCCGGCATGGGTGAGGCGCGGACTCGCGTGGGGAGGCCTCCCGGCGGGAGGGAGAGTGGGCGGCGGGGCTCCGCTGCTGCCGGGGGCGGCCGTGACTCAGTCCCGCCCGGGGGCTCCTCTTTGTTTCCCGGCCGGGGGTGTCGGAGGCGCCGCGCTGGGGCTGGGCGGGCCCGCCTCCTCCGCCTCCCTCTCCTGGCGGCGGGCCGCCCGGCCGCAGCCTCCTGTTCCTCCCCGCCCCCTTACCTGGGGGCTGCCCAGTGGTTTGGGTGGGTTCCCCTCAGGCGGAGTCCGCAGGCCGGCGGGGGTGTCCTTGGCAGGGGCCTCGCCGCCGCCTCCAGGTTCCTGGAGGGATCAGAGTGCTGGCCTGGGACGGGGAGGCCTGAGTTCAAATCCCACGCTCGGCCGTGAAACTCCCCGGGTGACCTTGGGCCGATCACTCGCCCTCTCCCTCAGCTGTGCCCACCTCACAGGGTGGTTGTGAGGCCAAAAGGAGAGTGTGCTGCCCTGAACTGCTTGTGGAATGGGTGGCGGGGTATAAATGCCGTAAATAAAGGTGGGTTGTCAGGGTAAA